>NC_134214.1:28057742-28662992 GCF_965140235.1 Caretta caretta
TCTGTTTGTAGCATGTAAGCAAAGCTGCATATGGAAGGGCAAGGAGATAGAAAACTCTCTGTAGATTGGTCAGAGAATCTCTATAATTTTTCACAAAGCATGCTTTAGACCAGCCCAGGCTCGGCTTATCATGATGGCTTAGATCTCTGCACGACCCCCATTCCAAGGCAAGAGCTGCTAACCACACGAGAGCTGAGGACAGCAAATACAAGAAGAATTTTAAGCATTTACCGCCAAAATACTGTATATATTAAAAATGCTGTCAGTGTTTACTGGCAAAGCCTAGAGCACCATTGGATTTGTTATCTTTGCTCTTTGTTTCATGCCGAGTGCAATGATCAGTCTCCAGTTAGACTAATTCAGTTTCAATGCTTGGACAGATTTAAAGACAGAAGAAAAGAGTTAACATAGCCCCCTAAAGTGAATTGCCTTTTCATATAATTTTAAGTGTACTGAGCTTGTTTTAAGCAAGCTCACCAACTTGCAGTATATCTCCGTGAAGTCTTTTGCATAAAGTACCGTATTTTAATGAATGTTTTAAAAGGGATGGATCCATTAAGGAGCTGGCAGCAGGGGTGTAACTTAGATCAGCCTCTCACCTGCTCTAAAACGTCTTTGGGCCAACGATAGCACAGGCTCAGACCATTCCTTAGAATCAGAGAGCCATAAGCAATTTCCCACACACTCTCTTACACTGAGTGAAGCTCAGTCAGTTTAGAATCTGGTCTCAAGACTACAGCTGTGCATTGCCATTATGTGAGTCACTTGAGCTGGTTGGGGTTACGGATCGGGGGTGTGGGAGAGGGGCTCCTTGCACCATCCTTCATTCTGTGTAACTGCAATGGCCAGTGACAATCAGCCCTTTGGAAAACATTTTTTAAAATGAAAAGGAGTACTTGTGGCACCTTAGAGACTAACCAATTTATTTGAGCATGAGCTTTCGTGAGCTACAGCTCACTTCATCAGATGTTTACCGTGGAAACTGCAGCAGAGTTTCCACGGTAAACATCTGATGAAGTGAGCTGTAGCTCACGAAAGCTCATGCTCAAATAAATTGGTTAGTCTCTAAGGTGCCACAAGTACTCCTTTTCTTTTTGCGAATACAGACTAACACGGCTGTTCCTCTGAAACCTGTCATTTTTTAAAATGATTGTAAAAGTATCACAAATTGATGCCCTGTTTTGTTTGTTTATGACGTACATAGATGGTCTAAAAAGATTCCCTTTTGTTTTTTTTAAACTTATTAGAAGTATGAGGAATGTTAAGTCTACCCTGGTTTTGCTGGAGAATCTTTGGGAGGTCTCAGGGATGTTTATTGTGAGTTCTCACCAGAATTGATGGGGGCATAGGTGTTGAATCTTTAACAAAAGTTTACTTTATCCAAGATGCTAATTAGTCATTGGAATTAATATGTGCTAACAAAACAAAACATTTTAAACAGCCTAACTAAAAATACCTTTTCAGTTGCTCTACTTCCACTGTTTTGTGATGTCACTATTTCAATACTTCCTCTGTCACCAGAGTTTTCCAGTTTACAGAGGACTAGAATTTCTAATGTAATATAAGAAGCAGAAATTTTTTGTTTTGAAAAACTAAATATCTTTCTGGCCTACTTTAACCATCACAAAAAAGAAACAGACAAAAAGGCATAAGCCCAATTTTTTCTCCTGTTGCAGGTTCCGGTTAACATCTACAAGGCATGTCTTGTGGTTAGTGACTCAGCCTGGGAGTTGTATTACTGAACTGTCCAAATCATTTAACATTTTCAAAGGACCAAGTGAAGCCAGCTTAGAAAAGTAAGTCAGAAATTCAATCAGCTGAAAATATGAGTAAATCTCTCTGACATCATTGCGCAGGCTGCTGCATATGTAAGTGTTTGTTGCCTTGTAAAAATTAAATATGAACTGAAATACTTAAAAAATTACTATTTAAAATCCACAATCAGTAACGGATTTTAAATTATAAATAAATATATTATATATAAAAAAGAATTCCCTCCACATTTATGTACCTAGCAAGATCTGAATTTGAATTTCTATGTTTCTGATGTCACCACCAAGCACAGAACAGCAGGCCCTGACATTATTTTTATAGTAGGATATATATATCCTAATACACATTCAAAATGCTTCATTCTGAGTCAGTTCTGCAATAAAGTGCATTTTTCCATTATGGCGCATTGCCTCATGGGAGTTACGGTTTAGGAGACCTATTTTCCGTTATGGCTATCTGTCGAACTCAGTGTCCTATACTGCAAGCCCTCCTTGGGCAGAACTCCCATTGAAATATCTCGGCATTCCATACGTGAAGGCCTTGTAAATCAAGCTTATGTATACAGACATTTAGTCTGCAGCATGCTGGGGTGTAAAACTAGTCCACACAAGCCTGCTACGGAATATCTATCTGTGGACTCATAGTGTGGACTCTGCTGACATGCATTAACAGTTTTTTAGTGCTCTTTTTCTAGTCCATGTTGAAATGGAATCAAAGTGCATTAACTAACTGTCTGCAATTAGATTGGATGTCTACATTGCAGTTAAAAACCCGTGGCTGGCCCATGCCAGCTGACTCGGGCTCGTGGGACTGAGGCTAAGAACCCTGCAAGGTGGGAGGGTCCCAGAGATTGAGCTGTAGCCCGAGCCCACATGTCTTCATTGCAATTAAACAGCTCCTTAGCCCGAGCCAGAGTCAGTCTGCACGGGCCAGCTGTGGGTTTTTAATTGCAGTGTAGACATACCCTTACAGTCTAAACCAATGCCAACTGGAGTCAGTGGAAAGCCTCCCAGTCACTTCAGTGGGCTCTGAATCAGGCCTTTTAGGTGGGTTTCTTCAGTTGTTGTAGGAGAAGCCAAGAGACCTGGATTTAGATGTTGGAAGATGTGTTCCATTTCCCTTTTACAGTGTGGTTAGGTGTAATTCTTAAGTCTACACATTTATTTTTAAATTATCTGGAATCTCAAACAGGTTTTTGTTTGTTTGTTTTTTTAACTGTTTATTTTGGGCCCAATCCTGCTCCTAGTGATGTCAAAGACAAAATGTATATTGACTTCAGTGAGTGCAGGATCTGGCCCATGGGGGCATTTCTAATAGGCAGGGGAAGGCTGAGCCTGCCCAAACAGCCCTGCTTGGCCCCGCCCACACTCTGTCTGGAGGCCCCCTCCCCTCTTGCTGCTAGTTGGCCCCAGCCCAGGCTGGGGCTGCCCAGTGCGGTGGTGGGGGGGCGGGGGCTGGCATTGGCACTGGGGCCATGCTGGCCAACACTCCAGGGCTGGGAGATCTGCACCCCGTTGGGGACCACGTGATGTCTGGTGCTCCAACCTCGGGGGCTGAGCTGCACGCCATCCGGTGCTCCGGGACTGGGGCGGAGTTGCCTGCCTGCCCAGTGCTCCAGGGGGCTGCTCGCCGCTCTCCTGCCCAGTGCTCTGCAGGGCTGGGCCGCGCGCTGCCCCGTGCTCTGGAGCTGGGGGGAGCACCACCCACCTGCCTAGTCCTTTGGGGCAGGGGCTACACACCATGTGCTCCAGGGCGGAGGCCACATGCCGCCTGCCTGCATGGTGCTCTAGGGCTGGGGGGACCGTGTGTCACCCGCCCAGCGCTCTGAGGTGGGGGGGAGGGGCTCCTGGCTGCGGGGGGTGTGGTATCTGGGCTTAGGAGGAAGGGGGAGGGAGGGATGGGGCCTCAAGAAGAAGGGGTGGGCCCGGGACTAGCCTCCCCAAACTAGTGCTTCACCCACTGCCCGTGATCTGGCCCTCTTTCTGTTTTAACATTTTTAGGGTGAAATTCATCCCTGTGCAGATGGTCAGTACAAGGCCATGCAGCCCCTAAGTCACATTTAACCCTTCAAAAGAGCAAGTTTGGATATAAGTGGCACATAGGACTTGTGCTGGCCTTCAGAGCCGGGGCACATTTCACTGTTACTAAATTTGCTGCTCATGAATATTGGTGCATGACAGTCTGGAAGTTTGAGGTCCTTTGTTCATCCACAGAACAGTTACAACATAAACATTAGCCAGGCAAGCTTCCCCACACTTCTCTCCAGGTGAAGCTCTCTCCTGAACTCTGGAAGTGACATAGTGGTATACTTTCCATGCCCATTCATTCTTTGTTAACTTTGCTTCTCTGCCAGCAAAAGGGTTCTTGGGGTGTTGATGTCTATCCCACCTGCGTGGGACCAAGACCGTGACCCACTGACCATTTCACACAGGCCATTTTGACACTATCAGATGGTGATGATAATGGGTCACGACTAACTGGGACTGGATTTATACCTAGAAGTAATATTGGATATTTTTCTTTTAATTTCATGTCATTTTGCTGATAATGTTCAATTTTCCATGGGAGGAAATCAGAATGAAATATTTCATTTTAGGTCAGTTTGACCTGAATCAGAATATTTTATTTCGCTGAACTGACCAAAAATGTTTCATTTTGAATCAGTTCAACAAAACATTAAACTGCATTTCCCAACCAGCGCATTGCCTTACGAGAGTTGTAGTTTGGGTCCCCATTCTTCCCGATGGCTGGGCTCCCTAGAAGACTACATCTTCCATAACACAATATGGATTTCTCTCTGAATAAGCTGCATGGTACATAATGGGAGATGTTGCCTATCTTGGGATCCTGACCCATAAAGGAAAATAGGGGTACCAAACTATAAGTCCCAGGAGGCAATGCACCATAATGGATAAATGCAGTTTAATGCAGAACTGATTCAAAGTGTTTTCAAGTATTTCAACAAACTGAAGTGAGGCTTTTCAGTTTAGGGAATGTTGAAATGTTTTGTTTGGATCAAAAATGTGGAAATGAAACAGTGCTCTTCATGTCCATTGAAGGTAGAACAAGAAGTAATAGGTTTAATCTGCAGAAAGGGAGATTTAGGTTAGATATCAGGAAGAAGTTTCTAACTATAAAGATAGTTAAGCACTCGAATAGGCTTCCAAGGGAGGTTTGCACCTGCATTCCCCTCTTGGTCCAACAAAGCCACCCACTCTCAGGCTTCTGGCTCCCCAGACACCACCTCTCTTGGACAGAGACATATATCCCTCTCCCTCCTGACAGGGGTATTACCAGGCTGCACAATTCCCTGCCTACACTATGAATTCCCCAGCAAGTCAGACCGCCTCAGCAGGCCAACTTTGCCTTCTCCTCAGAGGCTATCAACAGCATAACTGCCCACGTTTAAATTACCACTCAGCTTTTTCTAAGCAAGCACATTTATTCTTAAGATAAAAGCATTAGAGAGAAAACATTAACAACAATAAAAGAACCTACACACAAGGTAATAAACTCCACAAGGGCTCTGATTGGTGTCAATTCTTCCAAACCTTTCTTAAGGATTGTGAGGGGGAGAGAGGGCCCTCCCTTTGGACAGAAGACCTGTCCCTTTGCTGCATCAGAAAAAAAGCCCCAAGTCCGTTTAAACTAAGGCTTTTTATCCAAAAGTCCTTTTTTTTTGTCTATTGACCTTTGGAGAATCCAGTTTGAACTGTACATGCGAGCCTCTCCAAGTGATGGAACCTCTTGGGAGCTGTTACAACCAGAGTGAATTTGCCTTATCCCCTCCTCCCTCCACACACACAGTGTTCCTAGTTCCTGGCAGAGCTGTGGTGCCCTACCCCATGGAATTACATAGAATCGCTGGCCCACAGTGATAAATACATTTAATATAGTAAGATCTCCCAAAGATATTGCAGTAAATTGCCATATCTATCACATTGTCATTGGAGATTTTTAAGAATAAGTTAAACAAAGACCTGTCAGGGTGGTCTAGGTATACTAGGTTCTGCCTTAGTGCAGATGAATGGACAAATCAGTGTTTCCCAACAACCGGTCGGTGGACCGGCGATGGTCCCTGAAATTTCATAGAGGTTCTGTTAAAACACAGAAGGGAGAAGAAATGTATTTAAAAGAATATATGGCAAAGTTACAGATTTAATGTAATCATGCCTTCCCCAACCACACAAGACATCTGATCCCACTAATACCATTAACTTCTGGCTTCAAACAACTGTGAAGAAGAGAAGGAAATCTGACACTTCACTGTCTAGTGTTTATACAGATGCAGCTCTTTAGCATATTTGGTTAGTAGTTCTAGAACTAAAAGAGCTTCAGGGCGAATCTAAGGAATGTGTAAATAAAGTGACATTGATGCAAACTTTTATGAACCTTTGTAAGCCCTATTAGAAAGCTTTTAGGGATATCCAGCCAGTGAGATCACTCGATTGGCTGAACATTCTTAGCCATAGCAATTTGAATAGAGGATGCCATGCTACAAAAGAGATCCTGTAAAAACAGCCAGTTCTGTATGCAGAAAGACAGAGCGGCAATCCTATTTGTCTTAAGGATAAAAGAAAATTCATACCCCTGCCTACAGTGATTAGCCAAACCATATTAGCACCCTGCTGACAAGAGCCATGTTAACATGATCCTTGCCCACACAGCTGTGGCACTAATGTAGACATGGCCAAAATATGACATGGTAATACAATCAGGTCATTGTCAAAGTGCTATATATTTAGCAAGTAAAGTGCTATAGTACATGACATACCATTCTCTAACAGATGGAAAAGTTTACTATTTGTGAAGTGCATCATGTTACACTATATGTCTGTCTATCTGTCAGACTCAGTGTCCTATACTGCAAGCCCTCCTTGGGCAAAAACTCTATTTGAAATATCAGGGTGTTCCATACATCAAGGCCTTGTAAATAAAGCTTATCTATACAGACATTTAGTCTGTAGTAAATTGGGGTGTGCATCTACTCCACACAAGCCTGCTGAGGACTATGTGTCTCTGGATTTACTGTGTGGACATTGCTGAATGGATCAACGGTTTTTTAGTGCACTTTTATCTAGTCCTCTTTGAAACAGTAGGGTCCACACAGACAGTTAGTCCACTGTCTGCAGCAAGCTAGTGTGCTAGATTTGTACGCCAGCTTGCCAGACTAATTGCTCTTATAGACAAGCAAGACTGGAAGCTCATCAGGGCAGGAATTTTGTTGTCCAATATGTTGGCAAAACACCATGCACACCTTCTGCCTGGTGCTATATAAGTAGTAACTGTGTTATTATTAATAATAACTGTATATTACATTTAATTCTCACATTCATTTGCGAATCAAGGCACGACTCCAGACTGTGTCCAAAAGGGTGATTGTTGATGGATTAAACAGTTGTTGATGGACTAAACAACCAAACCAGTCCATTTTAGTGAGTCAGGGAGCAAAGTTTTTGTTTGGTACCTTGAAATTCTATGTGAAAAATAGATCTAACTAGGGAGAAATAAACTTCAACAGGAATTAATTTATTCCCTCAGTTGTTGGAACTCCCATATCTGAGCGGAAATAAATATACATATGTTCTTTGAGAAGTTCCTTTCATCTTTTGAACATTTTTGTGCTATCAACCCCAATATGTGTTATTATCTTTGCCCACCCCATTTGTTAGTTAACAAGTTTTGAAACTGAATTTATTCATGTTGCCATGTCTCACTCATGCTTTGTAAGTGTTGTGTCCAGGATAGCTGGTAAGATCCCTGCAAGACCATATGTTGCCAAAATAAAGAGAATGCATATTTAAGGACTGGGGTTATCTGTTCTCTTGACAAGACTATGCTACATATCACTGGCTGTCATACATCGTCTGCTGTCAGTTCCTAGCAGCAATTCTGTTTGCAGTTCAATGCTCAGATAGGCTTTTCTTATAGAAAACAAAGCTTTAGAACCTTCAGAAGAGGCTATGAGGACTCTTATGTTGTCACCATCTTGGATTTGTTCCTCAAACACAGCAAGACCCTGGGGCTATTTCCGAGGCATCAGAAAGTTTTGTTTTCTCTCGAGAAAGCCTATTTGAGCATTGCTGTCATATCCCAGCCTGTGTGTGGCATCTTCCAAGATGGCTGGGTACATAATGAGGAGGGAGAAATGGAGATTAATCTTTAAAGGGATACTACAATTATTAGCTGGCTAACTGCATATTCATGGGAAAGGATATTTATCTATAAATAAAGTTCAGCTGCTGGAAGTCAGCCCAGCTCCATTTAAGTCAATTATTGAAGTCAAAAGAGTTATGTGGTGGACCCAGCCCATTGACATTAAAAGTTATGTTTCCATGCCCTTTATTTTTTGCAAGTATTTGTCACACTAAGGGCCTGATTGTGTGAGGTGCTGAAAGCTTTCCTCAAAGGGACTGTGTGCTCTCATCTCCAGTATGGGTGTTAAGATCCCCGCAAAAGGGAACTACCTGTGTTTCAGTATCTTCGTTCCAACCCAGCTGATGATCTTTCCATGCTGCTACACCTATTTTAGGTTGATGTAACTCTATTAAAGACATTGTTGAAGAGAATGGAGAATTCACTCTTAATACTCGTAAGTGGGTTTGACATTTTCAGACAGGTACAACAGAAGCTCAGTTTGCATCCACACGGAGCACCTTTATTAACATGTTAACAGACTATGTTAGGATCCTGTTAGGAGTGGGCCACAGTCTACAACATGGATGTTTTAAAACACAAATCTTTACTCACAAAGGAGCACCAGACTATGCGAAGACTGTATCAGTACAACCGTTTGGAAATAGCCACCAGTCTCAGTTTTCATAGAATTTACATGGCTCCAGTCCTTTGTCTTAGAACCCTCACTACTAAAATACTTCTAAGGGTACTGTGGTTATGTGGCTCCACACCCACAGAAAAAAAAAATCCATCAGATGTTCAGTGTCTGAGGGGCATGTTTGTCCTTAGTCTGGAATTAAAAACTGGGACTGAGTGCAGAACAGTTTTCATGCCTTGAAATTGTAAGCATATATGCCTAAGATTTGGGGTTAAGCCAACTTTGTCTTGTGTAATTGCATTTAAGCAACCCTTGATGTTTTGCATATATTTCTCACACTAAGGGGAAGATCTTGTGAGGAGCAGACTGCTTTCTGGACAGACTGTGTGCCCTCATCTGGCATCATCTCCCATGTGAGTGTTCAGTTCCCTGCATGAGGCACTTCAGCTTGTACTCCAAACCTGTAAATATGAATCATGTTAAAGATTTTAGGGCATGTGATCCAAAGTAAAGCCTGATGATTAAAACAAATACTGCATATATAAAAAGAAAAGGAGTACTTGTGGCACCTTAGAGACTAACCAATTTATTTGAGCATGAGCTTCACGAAAGCTCATGCTCAAATAAATTGGTTAGTCTCTAAGGTGCCACAAGTACTCCTTTTCTTTTTGCGAATACAGACTAACACGGCTGTTCCTCTGAAACCTGCATATATAAAAAACACAACCCATCCAGCCAGGTCCACAGAAGAGAGTTTATGGGCTGAACATTTGAAACTGCTGGTTACTCTTTAAGGGCCTGATTCAGCCCTGGCATGAGAGGATGCAACTCCAGAAATTTCTTCAATTGAAGCACACCCTTTTCATGGCATGGCTGAATTTAGTCCAGAGTGTGCATTTGGACAGGCTACACTACTGGGTTGGTGACAAGAGCTATTGCTTCAACTGGCCCAATCACACACTGGTCAAAGCCAGTTGTTCAGGATCAGGCATATAATGTTTTCTCACTCAATGAAAACTTTTAAAGGGACAAGGTCAATTAGTTTAGACATACAGTTTAATAAAAACAGGGACAGAGAAAGGGTTTTTACATAGAGCTCAGAACTCCCCTGGGGTAGTTTCTGTTTTGAAGTGCAAAACCTTGTCAGTCTAATTTTGGTTTTCCAAAGCTAAACCCAAGGAGCAGTTTGGCCTATCAGAATTTGGAGTCAGGTGTGTGTGTAGATAATCGGTTCTGGTTTGGTGCCATCTCTATATCTCCAGATACTACAGACATTGGTGTCAGTTTCAGTGAAAACAGAGTTTAGCTTTGTTGATCATTTAAACATTTTCTTATAGTGTTGGAAACCCAAACACGTTAGCTCTGGATTTATGCATGAGAACTGGAAAAGAAAGCTGACTGTACACAGAAAGTGAAGATGACCTGCCCATTTTCATTATCTGAATTGGGTGACATGCACAAAGTGAACAACCATGTAAAATGGAACAAGCCCAGTCCCACAAACAGTTACTGTTGGCCTTGCTGCTAACTGCTGAGAGTGAGTAGCACTGGGCTTGGAAGTAAGTGTTTATAGAAATGGGACCGTAGAGTGTTAAAATTATTTTATGCAGTGTTATGCTAGCCATGTTGGTCCCAGGATATTAGAGAGACAAGGTGGGTCACAGCTGTGACCCTGAGTAGCTCAAAAGCTTGTCTCTCTCACCAATAATATTGGCCCAATAAACTATATTACCTCATCCTCCTTGTCTCTCTAAAATTCTTTTAGTTATTACTCTCAGACATTAATAGAAACACAGGCAAAATATTTTTAAACAAATGATATGATCTTGACAGTGTCCCTTTAAATGACTGAATGAAGACAGGAGTTTTATCTTTGAAGGAACAAATTCAAATCGTGGCTACTACTGAAGGTTTAAACATTTCTTTATAACTGTAAAATTTCTAGTTGAGTATTAGCAATACTCTCCTTAGTGGAAATAAACAAGTCAGACTGTTAGGCATGTCACAGTAATTTTAAACAAAGGAAAAGTGTGCTATAAGATTATGCAAAAACCTAATTCTGAGCACACCACAGTCCCCATCAGACCTTCACAGCTTTCTTCTCAGGCTGCCACTGCCTTTGAATATCTGGTCCTCAGCTCACCTGCCTTTCTGCTGCAAATCTAATGCTGTCAAATCTCATAGGCTCTGATGGTTCCCCAGTTAGATACAGCCTTACCCTATACTGTGAACACCAGATTTCAAAGTCATAATGCCTGAGGCTCAGAAGAGAGACAACTGTAGACTGCACTGAATTTTCAAAGATAGAGGAGCCTGCCAGGAGATGTAGAATAGTCAGAGATTGGGGTATTTAGTCAATTATTTAGATTTATACAAATATAAAAAGAAGTGCTCCTAACACAAATGACAGCAAAAAAAAAAAAAAAAAAAAAATTAGCTAAACCCATACCAGAACAAGACAAAGAGCACTATGGAGTTTGATTCTGTAACCAAGTATTCTGTGGCCATGGACTCCATCTCTTGTCACAGAATTGTGCCCCAGAATCTAAGCTTTTATTTTTAAAAATGATGTTTCTTGCCCTTATGGTAGTAAGGATGGCCTTGAAAATGTGAGCCAAGTATAAACAGGTGTAGTGACACTTCCCTGAGTCTGCAAACAGTCTGAAACAATAGGTTGTCCCTTACTCAGCTGCTATAACCTCCATCTTTCCCCCTGTCAACTTCAACTGGGCACTTATGCATTGTCAGCATAAAAGTCTGTGCAAATGTGGGGTCAGAAAAAAATACATTGAACTTAATATAAAAAATCATAAGGGCAATTGTACAGAATGTATTACTTATCTTCATATGTCATTGCTTAAACCCTCCATTTTTTAATATGAATGAAGCTGCAGCAGGAGTTCCAACTGGCTGCAGCAGAGCAGAGCTCCAGCTTCCTGTGGAGTACACAGAGCTGTAGCCTTCTCTTTAATTGAAATAATCCAAAACTTTGGGCTGATACTTATGTCAGGTGTTAGAATATAAGAGCCAGCTCATCCACCCCTAGCAGCTGTGCAGTATCATCTACAAATTGTATCTAAACCCAGGCATCACCTGCTTCACAGAAAGGAAATAGATTTGACAATAGCATTAGCATGAAACTAAAAATAGCTGCATAATACAGCTCTGCCATCGCTGAAACTGAGGACAGTTGAGCGATTCATATCCCAGATCTTTCTTGACTGAAATACTTTCAAAAAATTCCTGTCAGTTTCCATTCACTGTTTTCTCCTTATCTTTCAAAAGCAACTCGTGTGCCCCTGAGTTTTAAACTGTGCATTGCATGCACAGCAGAACCTCATGAATGCAAACACACTTCATGTGCAAAAGCTTGCAGCTCTCTCCCCACTTCTTAGCAGATTTAATAGCAGAAACTGCTGGAATGAGGTCTCATGTTAGCAAGATTTTGTTATTTTCACAAAAATGTTTGACTACTGTGAAACATTATCTATAATCATTAAAGCTAAACTACATGCATTCCTGAGTTCATTAAAATACATTGGTAGGAAGATAGGTCCTGGGGAGGATGTGTGAGGAGAAGCAGAGGATGGGAAAGAGAAAGAGAAAAAAACATTCTGCTCTCAGTTATACGTAGAACCCCATTGATTCAGCGGGGTTTAAAGGGGTGTAATTTAGTGATGAACTTGCCCCATAGCTTGATAGGTGGATAAAATATTTGTTCATTTACTTGTCATTTCAAAGAAATTCAGTAATGCACTGTGGGTCTCGGCTCTTTAAGGTGAATTAGTGAGGCTACACTGTGTTTGTTTACATGCACCCACACACTATATATGTATTAGCAGCACCTTGTTAGTTTTCTGATGTTCAGGTTGAGATCGCATTCCCCACTGTACACTCGTTTTTAGGAGCCTACAACTCAGTGCTACAAATTCTTTCGCAAGTTGTAAGTTGGCTCACACGATACCAGCAGTGATTTTTTTTCTCCATTAACATCTATTTTTTTAAATGTGCTTCTGCTCTTGAATTGCATTAAAGTTGGGAAAAAAGTGCTTGGCCTCAGATTTGTGTCGTCCTGAATAATTCCACATGGGTTCCAAGCAACTAGTTCCTAATGTGGTAAACAAAGATTTAATTACTATGACTACACAGTCTGGAAAGACAATAAAAATTCATCAGTGTGTTTTCATTTCAGGAGGTATCTGGTGCTGGTGAAAAACACATCTGAACACTTCCCATTTGGTCTGCCATTAAATATCCTAGTACAGCTGTTCTGAACATCCCATCCCAAGCTGGAATAGGAAGAGAAGTCCAGCCAGCCATTTCCCCTGTGGCCAGCCGTAAGGCTCTTCCGGAAGGTATGTGCTTTGTATCTCATCCCCAAGACTATAGAGAGGATGTAAGTAAAGCCTTTCCTTCTGGGTGGATCAGGGGATTGGGACCTGGTGCACAAAGGCCTTCCTATATGAAGTCAGTAGGTAAGAGTGGGAGTAAGACAAAGTTGGGGGACAGAGAACACAGAGAGGGCTGGGACGTAGGGAATGTGCTATTGAGAGACAGCCAAAGGGAAGAAAGAAGAACAGGGACAGAGGGAGACAGGGAATAAAAAACGTAGGGCACAAAATAGAGGAAGTGAGAGATACAGGGTATTTCTACACTACGGAATTAGGTCAAATTTATAGAAGTCGGTTTTTTAGAAATCGGTTTTATATATTCGAGTGTGTGTGTCCCCACAGAAAATACTCTAAGTGCATTAAGTGCATTAACTCGGCGGAGTGCTTCCACAGTACCGAGGCAAGCGTCGACTTCCGGAGTGTTGCACTGTGAGTAGCTATCCCACAGTTCCCGCAGTCTCCGCTGCCCATTGGAATTCTGGGTTGAGATCCCAATGCCTGATGGGGCTAAAACATTGTCGCGGGTGGTTCTGGGTACATATTGTCAGGCCCCCCTTCCCTCCCTCCCTCCGTGAAAGCAAGGGCAGACAATCGTTTCGCGCCTTTTTTCCTGACTTACCTGTGCAGACGCCATACCACGGCAAGCATGGAGCCCGCTCAGGTAACCGTCACCGTATGTCTCCTGGGTGCTGGCAGACGCGGTACTGCATTGCTACACAGTAGCAGCAACCCATTGCCTTCTGGCAGCAGACAGTGCAATACGACTGGTAGCCGTCATCGTCATGTCCGAGGTGCTCCTGGCCACATCGGCCGGGAGCGCCTGGGCAGACATGGGCGCAGGGACTAAATTTGGAGTGACTTGACCAGGTCATTCTCTTTAGTCCTGCAGTCAGTCCTACTAAACCGTCTTATGGTGAGCAGGCAGGCGATACGGATTGCTAGCAGTCGTACTGTACCATCTTCTGCCGGGCAGGCAAGAGATGAGGATGGCTAGCAGTCCTACTGTACCATCTTCTGCCTAGCAGCCATGAGATGTGGATGGCATGCAGTCCTTCTGCACCGTCTGCTGCCAGCCAAAGATGTCAAAGATAGATGGAGTGGATCAAAACAAGAAATAGACCAGATTTGTTTTGTACTCATTTGATTCCCCCGCTCCCCTGTCTAGGGGACTCATTCCTCTAGGTCACACTGCAGTCACTCACAGAGAAGGTGCAGCGAGGTAAATCTAGCCATGTATCAATCAGAGGCCAGGCTAACCTCCTTGTTCCAATAAGAACAATAACTTAGGTGCACCATTTCTTATTGGAACCCTCCGTGACGTCCTGCCTGAAATACTCCTTGATGTAAAGCCACCCCTTTTGTTGTTTTAGCTCCCTGAAGCCAACCCTGTAAGCCGTGTCGTCAGTCGCCCCTCCCTCCGTCAGAGCAACGGCAGACAATTGTTCCGCGCCTTTTTTCTGTGCAGACACCATACCAAGGCAAGCATGGAGGCCGCTCAGCTCACTTTGGCAATTAGGAGCACATTAAACACCACACGCATTATCGAGCAGTATATGCAGCATCGGAACCTGGCAGAGTGATACCGGGCGAGGAGGCGACGTCAGCGCAGTCACGTGAGTGATCAGGACATGGACACAGATTTCTCTGAAAGCATGGGCCCTGCCAATGCATGCATCATGGTGCTAATGGGGCAGGTTCATGCTGTGGAACGCCGATTCTGGGCTCGGGAAACAAGCACAGACTGGTGGGACCGCATAGTGTTGCAGGTCTGGGACGATTCCCAGTGGCTGCGAAACTTTTGCATGCGTAAGGGCACTTTCATGGAACTTGGTGACTTGCTTTCCCCTGCCCTGAAGCGCATGAATACCAAGATGAGAGCATCCCTCACAGTTGAGAAGTGAGTGGCGATAGCCCTGTGGAAGCTTGCAAAGCCAGACAGCTACCGGTCAGTTGGGAATCAATTTGGAGTGGGCAAATCTACTGTTGGGGCTGCTGTGATGCAAGTAGCCCACGCAATCAAAGATCTGCTGATATCAAGGGTGGTGACCCTGGGAAATGTGCAGGTCATAGTGGATGGCTTTGCTGCAATGGGATTCCCTAACTGTGGTGGGGCCATAGACAGAACCCTTATCCCTATCTTGGCACCGGAGCACCAAGCCGGTGAGTACATAAATCGCAAGGGGTACTTTTCAATAGTGCTGCAAGCTCTGGTGGATCACAAGAGACGTTTCACCAACATCAACGTGGGATGGCCGGGAAAGGTACATGACGTTCGCATCTTCAGGAACTCTTGTCTGTTTCAAAAGCTGCAGGAAGGGACTTTCTTCCCAGACCAGAAAATAACTGTTGGGGATGTTGAAATGCCTATATGTATCCTTGGAGACCCAGCCTACCCCTTAATGCCATGGCTCATGAAGCCGTACACAGGCAGCCTGGACAGTAGTCAAGAGCTGTTCAACTACAGGCTGAGCAAGTGCAGAATGGTGGTAGAATGTGCATTTGGACGTTTAAAGGCACGCTGGCGCAGTTTACTGACTCGCTTAGACCTCAGCGAAACCAATATTCCCACTGTTATTACTGCTTGCTGTGTGCTCCACAATATCTGTGAGAGTAAGGGGGAGACGTTTATGGCGGGGTGGGAGGTTGAGACAAATCGTCTGGCTGCTGGGTACGCGCAGCCAGACACCAGGGCGGTTAGAAGAGCACAGGAGGGCGTGGTACGCATCAGAGAAGCTTTGAAAACCAGTTTCATGACTGGCCAGGCTACGGTGTGAAAGTTCTGTTTGTTTCTCCTTGAGGAAACCCCCCGCCCCTTGGTTCACTCTACTTCCCTGTAAGCTAACCAGCCTCCCCTCCTCCCTTAGATCACCGCTTGCAGAGGCAATAAAGTCATTGTTGCTTCACATTCATGCATTCTTTATTCATTCATCACACAAATAGGGGGATGACTACCAAGGTAGCCCAGGAGGGGTGGTGGAGGAGGGAAGGAAAATGCCACACAGCACTTTAAAAGTTTACAACTTTAAAATTTATTGAATGACAGCCTTCTTTTTTTTGGGCAATCCTCTGTGGTGGAGTGGCTGGTTGGCCCCCCCAACCAACGTTCTTGGACGTCTGGGTGTGGAGGCTATGGAACTTGGTGAGGAGGGCGGTTGGTTACACAGGGGCTGTAGTGGCAGTCTGTGCTCCAGCTGCCTTTGCTGCAGCTCAACCATACACTGGAGCATACTGGTTTGGTCCTCCAGCAGCCTCAGCATTGAATCCTGCCTCTTCTCATCACGCTGCCGCCACATTTGAGCTTTAGCCCTGTCTTCAGCCCGCCACTTACTCTCTTCAGCCCGCCACTTACTCTCTTCAGCCTGCCACCTCTCCTCCCGGTCATTTTGTGCTTTCCTGCACTCTGACATTATTTGCCTCCACGCATTCGTCTGTGCTCTGTCAGTGAGGGAGGACAGCATGAACTCAGAGAACATTTCATCACGAGTGCGTTTTTTTTTTCTTTCTAATCTTCACTAGCCTCTGGGAAGGAGAAGATCCTGTGATCATTGAAACACATGCAGCTGGTAGAGAAAAAAAAAGAGACAGCGGTATTTAAAAAGACACATTTTATAAAACAGTGGCTACACTCTTTCAGGGTAAACCTTGCTGTTAACTTTACATACATAGCACATGTGCTTTCATTACAAGGTCGCATTTTGCTTCCCCCCACCGCGTGGCTACCCCCTCAACCCTCTCCCTCCCTGTGGCTAACAGCGGGGAACATTTCTGTTCAGCCACAGGCAAACAGCCCAGCAGAAACGGGCTCCTCTGAGTGTCCCCTGAAGAAAAGCACCCTATTTCAACCAGGTGACCATGAATGATATCTCACTCTCCTGAGGATAACACAGAGAGATAAAGAACGGATGTTGTTTGAACACCAGCAAATATACACTGCAATGCTTTGTTGTACAATGATTTCCGAGTACGTGTTTCTGGCCTGGAGTGGTAAAGTGTCCTACCATGAAGGACGCAATAAGGCTGCCCTCCCCAGAAACCTTTTGCAAAGGCTTTGGGAGTACATCCAGGAGAGCCGCGAATGCCAGGGCAAAGTAATCCTTTCACATGCTTGCTTTTAAACCATGTATAGTATTTTAAAAGGTATACTCACCGGAGGTCCCTTCTCCACCTGCTGGGTCCAGGAAGCAGCCTTGGGTGGGTTTGGGGGGTACTGGCTCCAGGTCCAGGGTGAGAAACAGTTCCTGGCTGTCTGGAAAACCGGTTTCTCCTCTTGCTTGCTGTGAGCTATCTACAACCTCATCATCATCATCATCTTCTTCGTCCCCAAAACCTGCTTCCGTATTGCCTCCATCTCCATTGAAGGAGTCAAACAACACGGCTGGGGTAGTGGTGGCTGAACCCCCTAAAATGGCATGCAGCTCATCATAGAAGCGGCATGTTTGGGGCTCTGACCCAGAGCGGCTGTTCGCCTCTCTGGTTTTCTGGTAGGCTTGCCTCAGCTCCTTCAGTTTCACGCGGCACTGCTTCAGGTCCCTGTTATGGCCTCTGTCCTTCATGCTCTGGGAGATTTTGACAAAAGTTTTGGCATTTCGAAAACTGGAACGGAGTTCTGATAGCACGGATTCCTCTCCCCATACAGCAATCAGATCCCGTACCTCCTGTTCAGTCCATGCTGGAGCTCTTTTGCGATTCTGGGACTCCATCATGGTTACCTCTGCTGATGAGCTCTGCATGGTCACCTGCAGCTTGCCACGCTGGCCAAACAGGAAATGAGATTCAAAAGTTCGCGATTCTTTTCCTGTCTACCTGGCCAGTGCATCTGAATTGAGAGTGCTGTCCAGAGCGGTCACAATGGAGCACTCTGGGATAGCTCCCGGAGGCCAATACCATCGAATTGTGTCCACAGTACCCCAAATTCGAGCCGGCAAGACCAATTTAAGCGCTAATCTACTTGTCAGGGGTGGAATAAGGAAATCGATTTTAAGAGCCCTTTAAGTCGAAATAAAGGGCTTCATCGTGTGGACGGGTGCAGGTTTAAATCGATTTAACGCTGCTAAATTCGACCTAAAGTCCTAGCATAGACTGGGCACAGAGAGAAAGGGGAAAGGGAACTGTAGCTTGCTTTAAATACAGTTAAATAGTTTAGGTGCAGTAGATCATGATAACCACAAGAGGGAACTGATGAACCAAGAAGCGGCAGGTTACTGGCTAACCATGTGCTGTCTCCAATGTATTTTCCTTGTATTTAGCTGTGACACTCTGAGTATCTGCCCCAAACCTGAAGAAGAGCTCGGTGTAAACTCAAAAGTTTGTCTCTCTCACCAACAGAAGTTGGTCCAGTAAAAGATATTACCTCACCCACCTTGTCTCTCTATTATCCTGGGACCAACATGGCTACAAGAACACTGCAAACTCCAGTGATAAAAGTCAACTTCAGAGAGTGCCTGTTTTATTATGCTGGGGGAGGACAGGAGTAACCATGAGGGAGCAGAACGAGTAGAGGAGAGGGGATAAGGAGAGACCACAAGAGTGAAAGGGAAGGCAAAATAAGGAGAGGAGGAGGTGGCAGAAGGGGCAGGAACGGGCTCTTGTCTTGTTCCTCTTCCAGAAATGGAAACAATTCAGGACAGAAAAGTCATTACTGGATTGTTAAGAATTAGGGCTGACTTCCCTCTTTGCCCTCTCGCTGCCAATCTCCCTTCCAGCACTTCCATTTTCTCCATTCTGCCCCATGGATGTCCCAGTTGCCTGTGAACACTATCAATGTATGCTTTAATATATTGAAATACATTAATGGTAATGAAGTGTCAGGATGTTGTTTCTAGGCCATTACTAGAGTTCATCACATTTTATCATTAGTGCTTGGGATTGCTAGAGAAAACCTCAAAAACAAACGGATACCTCCAGGTATGCCAGTTTACACCTACTGTGAATCTGCCCCTTTACCTGAAGAAAGTCTGCTTGCAACAGCATATATTTAAAAAAAAATGTTTCTTTTAAAATGACTCATCGAGATGGTAACAAGCCATAACTGAATAACCAGTGTCACGCTGTCTGGAGTGGCTCACAACTGAGAGTGCCAGCCTCAGGGCAGACTGTCAAAAGCAGGGCAGACACCCCAAACTGGTGGTATATTTTATAATTATATTTCACCAACCCAAAAACAATTGTGAACTCCTAGATCACTGTAACAGCCTTACCATGAAGAAAAGGAGGACTTGTGGCACCTTAGAGACTAACCAATTTATTTGAGCATAAGCTTTCGTGAGCTACAACTCACTTCATCGGATGCATACTGTGGAAAAACAGTGGGGAGATTTATAGGCACAGAGAACATGAAACATTGGGTGTTACCATACACACTGTAAAGAGAGTGATCAGGTAAGATGAGCTATTACCAGCAGGAGAGCGGGGGAAAAAACCTTTTGTGGCAATAATCAAGGTGGGCCATTTCCAGCAGTTGACAACAACATGCGAGGAACAGTAGGGGAGAAAAATAAACATGGGGAAATAGCTTTACTTTGTGTAATGATACATCCACTCCCAGTCTTTATTCAAGCCTAATTTAATGGTGTCCAGGTTGGTTCCAGTCCCAAGACACCAGTCACTTACCCCAGATCAATTTGTACCTTAGATCTGATACCAAAAACAAAGCCTGTAGCCAACCTTATATTAAACTATCTAAAGGTTTATTAACTAGGAAAAAGAAATGAGAATTATTTACGGGTTAAAGCAAGAAGCACATATAACAAATGAGTTCCAGTCTGTGATTCAATAGGCGACAGAGATGCAGTAATCTGTCAGCACTGAATGTCTTTTTAAGATTTAACCCAAGCTGACCCTGGGGATCTCTGCTTTTTGTTTCTTAGCTCTTGCCCTTGTGAGAGTCCAAACAGCAAAGAAATGAAAAATCTTCATGTTAGCTATTTTTATTTCTCCCTTCCAGCATTCCAACCAATGGGACAAGGTCTTACGCACGTACTTCTCTATGGGCGGATGGGGAAATTAACAAAGCTTTTGTGCTGTGATGACCCACTTAATTTTGATAGTCCTCCTGGATGGACAGGGGGAGCCACTCTTGCAATCTGAATTCACAAGTTCAGAGCAGGAATTTTTACAGTTATAAAACAAACTTACATTTTACCTTGTAGCATGGAATACAGACATTACAAGTAAGATTAATGCATGCAGCAATTTACAAGCATTTCATAAAGTCTAAACAGTAAATACATCATTACAAGTATAATTCCTGTCTTGAACAATATTAACATATAGGTGATCTGGTCTGGTTTCCAGCTATGAATTTGTCAGTGCTCAGTTTATGCCTACAGATTTAGCAAGAGCTGGCGCCTAAAGTTAGACTATAAGCTTTTCCAGATGGCGACCTGTCTGTCTGTGCTGATAAATCCTTAGTACTCTCAGATTAAAGCACTCATAGGGTTATCTTTTGTTCTGTGTCCCACCAAGTATATTTTGATCAGCCAGGTTGCCCTTTCTTGCCTCCTTGAGGTTCAGTTAGGACTGAGCTACGACAGGGCCTTCTCAGTGGTACAGCCAGGGGACATCTATTGGATATCAGAGTGCATGGCTATTTTAAAATCTCATTAATCCGTCCTATTTGGGTTAGTTTATTTCTGTTTTGGGTCAGGTTTGTTTACGTAACTTCCCCTGTTTTCATCTACCCTTCTTCTCAGATGAGTAGAAATGCTTTGGCAGATGGTGAGGAGGTCTGTTTATTGGGCCCAGCTTGTGATAACTCATTACTGAATTATTATCAGAGCCAAAATGCCCTTTTAAAAACATTTAAATAAATAAGATGGGATCTGTATTATTAGGAGCTCCTCATAGTTGATTTGCATTACCCACTCAAAGCTATTGCCTTTGGTTTGCAACATTGCTGAGAAATGATATTGATGTCATAACTGAGGGTCACAAGTTTAAGTAGGAACAAACAGCAGAAGCAGATGAACACAAATAATAAATAACTATAATTCTTAAAACAAAGATTCAGTCCTTTATAATCAAATTAAAAACAAATTAAAAAGGCAAGAAACTCTCCAGAAAGGAGGTGACCTAGAAGCGGAACTAACTAGAATGTCCATCAATATGTTTGATGAGGTATCAGCTGCTTTTTCAGGGAGCAGCTTGTGAATTTGTGGCAGGAATTCACACCAGGAGTTTAAATAACACCCAAGTCACTCTTGAAAAGCTCAAGGAACCTAGTGAATGGAATATGACAACCTTTTCCTAAATCATTTAATCTGCTTTCAGTCAGGAAAGATATTGGATATGAATTGTCAAACCGTCCTCTCCCCCAGTCATTACAGAGCTATATAATTCAGCTAAATATAGATTTACATTAATGCTATTGTCAAGTCTCTTTCCTTCCCACGAAGCAGGTGCTGCATGGATATAGACAAGTTTCCTGTTTCTCTTTGTCACCACTTTCTCAAGCAGTGTCCACAGCTGCTGGAGATTAGAGTGCAGCATGAATCAGTTTATGTGGCACAATTGTGCACTGTCGATTGAATCGTATGTGCAAATGTGTTTGGATCTGATGCAGAGCTTGCTTTTCTAATTCTAACAAAATGGTGGTATGTCAAGATAAACTGTTAAGGAAATGAAAACATTTCTTGCTAACCACAAGACCAGGAGACTGCAGCATAAAATAGAGGAGGGTCTGAATGAATGCCTGCCTTGTAAATGAATCAGGAAGCCTTGTTTATAGCGCCTCATCTAAAGTCCATTGAAATGAACGGGAGTCTTTCCACTGGCTTCAATAAGCTTTAGCTCAGACTCTTTAAGACAGAGGGACACACATTCCATTCAATCCTATACATTATTTCAAAACCTTGGGGATGCAGAATGAGGCACTGGTAATTCTTAACATCTTGCCATTACAGCTGCAAAGTAGTAACAATGAAGAAGTAAACAATTACTTTGGTTCTATCTCAGAGACAAAATATGCTGAAGCCCTGCAGTGAAGTCTATGGCAACCTGCAGGTTCTTGCAGGATTTCAATAGAAGTACTGTATGCAAGACCCCTCTGCCTGTGGTGTGATCGCCTGCAATTTCTGTGAGATTGCTACAGTTTTATTTTTAGCACACGGCACTGTATAGAATTAGAGGTTTCTGATCCATAAATGTGTCTCTTTGTGTTGGTACAGTCAGTAAAGCCCCAGCTCTTCTACATCTTGGAATCAGTCAACTATTGCTCATGTGTAGCTTCTTAGCCTTTTTCTCTCATGCTTTCATTTAAACATTCTGCTCGTTTTCAATCTGACCAGCAGTTTGATTTGTATTGCCTGATCTTGGTTTCATACCGCTGCTGCAGCTTCTCAGGGTTTCAGCTCCCTGTACATTTGTATGACTAAATGCTATGATGTAACGTTGTAGCCGTGTCAGTCCCAGGATATTAGAGAGACAAGTGGGTGAGTTAGTATCTTTTATTGGATCACCTTTTGTTGGGGTGAGAGACAAGTTTTTGATCTTGAACAGAGCTCTTCTTCTGGTCTGGGAAACTTAAAACGCTACTGTAGCGCTTTAGTGAAAATGCTCTATGCCAACGAGAGACAGCTCTCCCAACCTCCCAGAGAGGCAGAAGCTGTGTCAGCGGAGGAAGCTCTCCCGCTGTCTTAGGGTATGTCTACACTACGGAATAAGGTCGAATTTATAGAAGTCGGTTTTTTAGAAATCGGTTTTATAAATTCGAGTGTGTGTGTCCCCACAGTAAATGCTCTAAGTGCATTAAGTGCATTAACTCGGCGGAGCGCTTCCACAGTACCGAGGCAAGCGTCGACTTCCGGAGCGTTGCACTGTGGGTAGCTATCCCACAGTTCCCGCAGTCTCCGCTGCCCATTGGAATTCTGGGTTGAGATCCCAATGCCTGATGGGGCTAAAACATTGTCGCGGGTGGTTCTGGGTACATATCGTCAGCCTCCCGTTCCCTCCCTCCCCCCGTGAAAGCAAGGGCAGACAATCATTTCGCGCCTTTTTTCCTGAGTTACCTGTGCAGACGCCATACCATGGCAAGCATGGAGCCCGCTCAGGTAACCGTCACCCTATGTCTCCTGGGTGCTGGCAGACGCGGTACGGCATTGCTACACAGTAGCAGCAACCCCTTGCCTTGTGGCAGCAGACGGTACAGTACGACTGGTAGCCGTCATCGTCATGTCTGAGGTGCTCCTGGTCGCCTCTGTGAGGTCGATCAGGAGCGCCTGGGCAGACATGGGCACAGGGACTAAATTTGGAGTGACTTGACCAGGTCATTCTCTTTAGTCCTGCAGTCAGTCCTATTGAACCGTCTTATGGTGAGCGGGCAGGCGATACGGACTGCTAGCAGTCGTGCTGTACCATCTTCTGCCGAGCAGTCATGAGATGTGGATGGCATGCAGTCCGTCTGCTGCCAGCCAAAGATGTAAAAGATAGATGGAGTGGGTCAAAACAAGAAATAGACCAGATTTGTTTTGTACTCATTTGCTTCCCCCCCCTCCCCTGTCTAGGGGACTCATTCTTCTAGATCACACTGCAGTCAAGGTGCAGCGAGGTAAATCTAGCCATGTATCAATCAGAGGCCAGGCTAACCTTCTTGCTCCAATAAGGACAATAACTTAGGTGCACCATTTCTTATTGGAACCCTCTGTGAAGTCCTGCCTGAAATACTCCTTGATGTAAAGCCACCCCCTTTGTTGATTTTAGCTCCCTGAAGCCAACCCTGTAAGCGCCCCTCCCAGCGTCAGAGCAATGGCAAACAATCGGGCATCTGAGAGTGCTGTCCAGAGCAGTCACAATGGAGCGCTCTGATGGGGCTAAAACATTGTCGCGGGTGGTTCTGGGTACGTGTCGTCAGGCCCCCGTTCCCTCCCTCCCTCCGTGAAAGCAAGGGCAGACAATCATTTCGCGCCTTTTTTCCTGAGTTACCTGTGCAGACGCCATACCACAGCAAGCATGGAGCCCGCTCAGGTAACCGTCACCCTATGTCTCCTGGGTGCTGGCAGACGCGGTACGGCTTTGCTGCACAGTAGCAGCAACCCCTTGCCTTCTGGCAGCAGACGGTGCAATACGACTGGTAGTCGTCCTCATCGTGTCCGAGGTGCTCCTGGCCGCGTCGGCTGGGAGCGCCTGGGCAGACATGGGCGCAGGGACTAAATTTGGAGTGACTTGACCAGGTCATTCTCTTTAGTCCTGCAGTCAGTCCTATTGAACCATCTTATGGTGAGCAGGCAGGCGATACGGACTGCTAGCAGTCGTACTGTACCATCTTCTGCCAGGCAGGCAAGAGATGAGGATTGCTAGCAGTCGTATTGCACCATCTTCTGCCAGGCAGGCAAGAGATGGGGATGGCTAGCAGGCGTACTGTACCATCTTCTGCCAAGCAGCCATGAGATGTGGATGGCATGCAGTCCTTCTGCACCGTCTGCTGCCAGCCAAAGATGTAAAAGATAGATGGAGTGGGTCAAAACAAGAAATAGACCAGATTTGTTTTGTACTCATTTGCCTCCTCCCCTGTCTAGGGGACTCATTCCTCTAGGTCACACTGCAGTCACTCACAGAGAAGGTGCAGCGAGGTAAATCTAGCCATGTATCAATCAGAGGCCAGGCTAACCTCCTTGTTCCAATAACAACGATAACTTAGGTGCACCATTTCTTATTGGAACCCTCCGTGCAGTCCTGCCTGAAATACTCCTTGATGTACAGGCACCCCCTTTGTTGATTTTAGCTCCCTGAAGCC
This sequence comes from Caretta caretta, assembly GCF_965140235.1. Lineage (NCBI taxonomy): Eukaryota > Metazoa > Chordata > Testudines > Cheloniidae > Caretta > Caretta caretta. The sequence continues at coordinate 28,082,410 of NC_134214.1, forward strand.
AACCCTGTAAGCCGTGTCGTCAGTCGCCCCTCCCTCCGTCAGAGCAACGGCAGACAATCGTTCCGCGCCTTTTTTCTGTGCGGACGCCATACCACGGCAAGCATGGAGCCCGCTCAGCTCACTTTGGCAATTAGGAGCACATTAACCACCACACGCATTATTCAGCAGTATATGCAGCACCAGAACCTGGCAACGCGATACCGGGCGAGGAGGCGACGTCAGCGCGGTCCCGTGAGTGATCAGGACATGGACACAGATTTCTCTGAAAGCATGGGCCCTGCCAATGCATGCATCATGGTGCTAATGGGGCAGGTTCATGCTGTGGAACGCCGATTCTGGGCTCGGGAAACAAGCACAGACTGGTGGGACCGCATAGTGTTGCAGGTCTGGGACGATTCCCAGTGGCTACGAAACTTTCGCATGCGTAAGGGCACTTTCATGGAACTTTGTGACTTGCTTTCCCCTGTCCTGAAGCGCATGAATACCAAGATGAGAGCAGCCCTCACAGTTGAGAAGCGAGTGGCGATAGCCCTGTGGAAGCTTGCAACGCCAGACAGCTACCGGTCAGTTGGGAATCAATTTGGAGTGGGCAAATCTACTGTGGGGGCTGCTGTGATGCAAGTAGCCCACGCAATCAAAGATCTGCTGATATCAAGGGTAGTGACCCTGGGAAATGTGCAGGTCATAGTGGATGGCTTTGCTGCAATGGGATTCCCTAACTGTGGTGGGGCTATAGATGGAACCCATATCCCTATCTTGGCACCGGAGCACCAAGCCGCCGAGTACATAAACCGCAAGGGGTACTTTTCAATAGTGCTGCAAGCTCTGGTGGATCACAAGGGACGTTTCACCAACATCAACGTGGGATGGCCGGGAAAGGTGCATGATGCTCGCATCTTCAGGAACTCTGGTCTGTTTCAAAAGCTGCAGGAAGGGACTTTATTCCCAGACCAGAAAATAACTGTTGGGGATGTTGAAATGCCTATATGTATCCTTGGGGACCCAGCCTACCCCTTAATGCCATGGCTCATGAAGCCGTACACAGGCAGCCTGGACAGTGGTCAGGAGCTGTTCAACTACAGGCTGAGCAAGTGCAGAATGGTGGTAGAATGTGCATTTGGACGTTTAAAGGCGCGCTGGCGCAGTTTATTGACTCGCTTAGACCTCAGCGAAACCAATATTCCCACTGTTATTACTGCTTGCTGTGTGCTCCACAATATCTGTGAGAGTAAGGGGGAGACGTTTATGGCGGGGTGGGAGGTTGAGGCAAATCGCCTGGCTGCTGGTTACGCGCAGCCAGACACCAGGGCGGTTAGAAGAGCACAGGAGGGCGCGGTACGCATCAGAGAAGCTTTGAAAAACAGTTTCATGACTGGCCAGGCTACGGTGTAAAAGTTCTGTTTGTTTCTCCTTGATGAACCCCCCCGCCCCTTGGTTCACTCTACTTCCCTGTAAGCTAACCACCCTCCCCTCCTCCCTTTAATCATTGCTTGCAGAGCCAATAAAGTCATTGCTGCTTCACAGTCATGCATTCGTTATTCATTCATCACACAAACAGGGGGATGACTACCAAGGTATCCCAGGAGGGGTGGTGGAGGAGGGAAGGAAAATGCCACACAGCACTTTAAGCACAGCACTTTAAAAGTTTACAACTTTAAAATTTATTGAATGACAGCCTTCTTTTTTTTGGGCAATCCTCTGTGGGGGAGTGGCTGGTTGGCCGGAGGCCTCCCCACCGTGTTCTTGGGCGTCTGGGTGTGGAGGCTATGGAACTTGGGGAGGAGGGCGGTTGGTTACAGAGGGGCTGCAGTGGCAGTCTGTGCTCCAGCTGCCTTTGCTGCAGCTCAACCATACACTGGAGCATACTGGTTTGGTCCTGCAGCAGCCTCAGCATTGAATCCTGCCTCCTCTCATCACGCTGCCGCCACCTTTGAGCTTCAGCCCTGTCTTCAGCCCGCCACTTACTCTCTTCAGCCCGCCACTTACTCTCTTCAGCCCTCCACCTCTCCTCCCGGTCATTTTGTGCTTTCCTGCACTCTGACATTATTTGCCTCCACGCATTCGTCTGTGCTCTGTCAGTGTGGGAGGACAGCATGAGCTCGGAGAACATTTCATCGCGAGTGCGTTTTTTTTTCTTTCTAAGCTTCACTAGCCTCTGGGAAGGAGAAGATCCTGTGATCATTGAAACACATGCAGCTGGTGGAGAAAAAAAAAGGGACAGCGGTATTTAAAAAGACACATTTTATAAAACAGTGGCTACACTCTTTCAGGGTAAACCTTGAAAGTTAACATTACATACATAGCACATGTGCTTTCGTTACAAGGTCGCATTTTGCCTCCTCCCACCGCGTGAACGGATTTTGGTTGAATGCCAGCAAACATACACTGCAATGCTTTGTTCTACAGTGATTCCCCAGTACGTGTTGCTGGCCTGGAGTGGTAAAGTGTCCTACCATGAAGGACGAAATAAGGCTGCCCTCCCCAGAAACCTTTTGCAAAGGCAGAACCGCAAATGCCAGGGCAAAGTAATCCTTTCACATGCTTGCTTTTAAACCATGTATAGCATTTTAAAAGGTACACTCACCAGAGGTCCCTTCTCCGCCTGCTGAGTCCAGGAGGCAGCCTTGGGTGGGTTCGGGGGGTACTGGCTCCAGGTCTAGGGTGAGAAACAGTTCCTGGCTGTCGGGAAAACCGGTTTCTCCGCTTGCTTGCTGTGAGCTATCTACAACCTCCTCCTCATCATCTTCTTCGTCCCCAAAACCTACTTCTGTATTGCCTCCATCTCCATTGAAGGAGTCAAACAACACGGCTGGGGTAGTGGTGGCTGAACCCCCTAAAATGGCATGCAGCTCATCATAGAAGCGGCATGTTTGGGGCTCTGACCCAGAGCGGCCGTTCGCCTCTCTGGTTTTCTGGTAGGCTTGCCTCAGCTCCTTCAGTTTCACGCGGCACTGCTTCGGGTCCCTGTTATGGCCTCTGTCCTTCATGCCCTGGGAGATTTTCAGAAAGGTTTTGGCATTTCGAAAACTGGAACGGAGTTCTGATAGCACGGATTCCTCTCCCCAAACAGCGATCAGATCCCGTACCTCCCGTTCAGTCCATGCTGGAGCTCTTTTGCGATTCTGGGACTCCATCATGGTCACCTCTGCTGATGAGCTCTGCATGGTCACCTGCAGCTTGCCACGCTGGCCAAACAGGAAATGAGATTCAAAAGTTCGCGGTTCTTTTCCTGTCTACCTGGCCAGTGCATCTGAGTTGAGAGCGCTGTCCAGAGCGGTCAGAATGGAGCACTCTGGGATAGCTCCCGGAGGCCAATACCATCGAATTGTGTCCACAGTACCCCAAATTCGAGCCGGCAAGGTCGATTTAAGCGCTAATCCACTTGTCAGGGGTGGAGTAAGGAAATCGATTTTAAGAGCCCTTTAAGTCGAAATAAAGGGCTTCATTGTGTGGACGGGTGCAGGTTTAAATCGATTTAACGCTGCTAAATTCGATCTAAAGTCCTAGTGTAGACCAGGGCTTAGAGCTTTCTACATGGGGATTAGGTTGGTATAACTACGTCACTCAGGAGTGTAGATTTTTCACACCCCTGAGTAATGTAGTTATACTGCTATGGGTCTGTAGTGTAGACCAGACCTTTCTCAGAGTGTCACAGCTAAATACAAGATTGGAACAGATTGTTTAGCATAAGTAGTTAACACATATTTCAAGGAACCATTCAGGGTGAAATCAAGGTGGGCCATTTCCAGCACAAATCCAGGTTTTCTCACCCCCCCCCTTTTCAAAAAACCACACACACAAACTCACTGTCCTGCTGGTAATAGCTTATCCAAAGTGACCACTCTCCTTACAATGTGTATGATAATCAAGGTGGGCCATTTTTGTGCTGGAAATGGCCCACCTTGATTATCATGCACATTGTAAAGAGAGTGGTCACTTTGGATGGGCTATTAGCAGCAGGAGAGTGAGTTTGGGGGGGGGGGGGTCGGAGTGTGAGAAAACCTGGATTTGTGCTGGAAATGGCCCAACTTGATTATCATACACATTGTAAGGAGAGTGATCACTTTAGATAAGCTATTACCAGCAGGAGAGTGGGGTGGGAGGAGGTATTGTTTCATGGTCTCTGTGTATATAATGTCTTCTGCAGTTTCCACAGTATGCATCCGATGAAGTGAGCTGTAGCTCACGAAAGCTTATGCTCAAATAAATTGGTTAGTCTCTAAGGTGCCACAAGTACTCCTTTTCTTATTGTGAATACAGACTAACACAGCTGTTACTCTGAAAACTACTACAATGATCACCACCCCCCACAACACACCTTTCAAGATCCATGGCTCCTACACATGTCTATTACAACATGTGGTGTACCTCATTCAGTGCACTGAATGCCCCAATAACAACTATGTTGGTGTAACCAGACAATCACTATGTTCTCCAATGAAGTCACACAGAAAAATGATAAAAGACATTGCGTAAGATCGAAAGCTTGTCTCTCTCACCAACAGAAGGTGGTCCAATAAACGATATTACCTCACCTACCTTGTCTCTCTAAATGCTATGACTCATTTGGAAGGAATGAGAATGATGTGAGTAATTTTTCACCTTGTCTGTGACTGAGTCAAGCTTGGTTCTGTCTGCTGTGGACATCATTGATTCTGGGCCTGGTTCTGTTATTGTGTGCATCAGTGTAAGTTGGAGGAACACTACTGAAGCCTCTGGAGTTATTCCACTGTGATACTAGTGCAAGATAAGAATCAAGCCCCACTGTGTCAAGGAAAGCTAACAAGAGTCACTCAATGGAGCATCCCATTGGAGACGTACTACTTCTTTCCATTCCTATTCAGTGGAATGAAGAAATCCATCCGGGATGGCAGCAAGACATGCAGCTGCTAAACTGTCAAGATAAGTAGTGTCAGATTTTAGAAGGCTTAGTATCAGCTGCTCAGAGGTATGGTTTTGGTTGAAAGACATAATTAACTCTTTTCAAGAAAAACTGTCTACGCTTCCATTGGTGTTAGAATGATTTGTTTGCTGAGGATAGAAATGTCTTATAATATAGTAGTCTATTTGCTAACCTATTCTACCATGCTTACTAGTGTTTGCATCTATGATTAGCATTTTCTGAAATGTCCCTAGAAAATGTTCATGTATGTATTATTAGAAATTATGGAAGGTTATCTGCAATTTACAGTTGTTCTTAAATTCCCTCATGTAAGCAATTCTGTCAGTCTGAGAACCATGAATCAAATAAGTCTGCTTGATATTGCTATCATTGAGAGGTCTGACATTTCACTGTCAGTGTAGACAAAACAAAACAGCTTCAGACCCTGCAATTCTCTCAGCACTCAGTCTTGCATTTGAAATTTGTGCAGTCAGATCAATTCTCTGAATTGGCATGGTTTGGGGATGAGAGCACAAAGCATTTTAGGGTCCTGTGTGGCCCCATTTAAAACAAGTTGCAGAAAGTAGACCTCATTGGTTAATATTTAACCAAAGATGTCAGGTTTCTGGCTGGATTAAACTAATTATTCCTGGGTCACTTCCCATTTTGTTAAGCAGTCCAAAAGTAGCTCCACTTGTTTTTGGACTGTGTCGCAAACAATCACTGCCCCGGCATTAAACATCATCAAAACCTTTCTCTTTCATCTTCAAGTGATTTTTAATCTTCTCTTAGTAAATGCTATCTGTACAGACAGTCTCCACATGTATGTAGTTATCAACTGTACTAATTCAAAAGATTGGAAGTGCCATTAACCGTTTAGATCTAGAGAACTGTGATTTACACTCAAGTTTAGACTCATGGCTGGAAACATCTTTTATTGCACAATTACAACTCGAGTCATAAAATTAATGCTTATGAGAATTGAAAGATTCTTCTCTTTCCAGGTAAACTAAGTGTTTCAATGTCAGTTCATGCTGCAACAGATTTATAGGTATCTTGCTATCTTTTTGAATATGAATACTCCGAGAGCATGTCCGAGAGCATGCCTCCATCCCAGTCTATAATACATACAACACTTCTCCCGATAAGAGAAGTGGAGCTTCCTGCAGGTCTTTCTGGACCTAGCACTGCCTAGAAATGACTGCCAGCTGACTCCCTAGAGAATTCCATTCCAGATCCTTCTTCTGCACAAGTAGTTTTGCTTTGATTTTTTTTTTTTTTTTTTGACAGGCACAAACTAGTCTTACCTGTAAGTTGCAGAGCAAAGAATTCTGAAAATGTCTGCATAATTGAGAACTAACTCTCTGTGGCCCTCCTACCATTTGTCAACCATTGTGTGGAAATGTCAGACTCGAGTGTCTTTGTGTGCAACTTTTAAACATGTTTGGTACAATATTAAAGGTAGATTCCTCCTCCAGAATCAAACCTGCATGAGAAAATCTAGACTCTGATAATCTGTTTTCCCTATTGTGCGGTGCATGGATAAACTGCCAAAATCTATCCTCAGTCACAAACCCTTGGGAGTTGATGGATTGTGTAACTGAGGGTAGAATTTGGCCTGTTGTATTAAAGAGACAAGGAAATAAATAATTCAGCTGTGCTCAACAGAAGCTGCATGAGCAAGCTGGAGAAACTATCTAGCTCCACAGGAAGTCTGTCCACCAAACCTCTCCCTGAGAAGATTGAACTACATACATTATAGCAGCAGAACAAGCTCATTGGCTGAACATAGCCTATAAGCCTGACCCTGCTACTAACTGGTGGTGAAAGCAGTAGCTCTATACAAATGTACCTTTTCCCATGTATGCCATACACCATGCAGAGAACTTCCATTGATGTCAGGGTTGCTCTCAGAATTTAAACCCTGATATACTGACTGATGTAAAACACGGATTATGTGAATATCTCAACTTTTCTTGTTTCAAAGATGTTCTAGCACTTTCATGAGATCATTAATAGGGTTAGAAATGTCAGTATTTAGTCAATAACTCGTTTACCCACCAGGAGATTCTTGTAGCTCTCAGGCAAAAATGCAGACAACATGTTGTGTAAAAAGAAAAGGAGTACTTGCGGCACCTTAGAGACTAACAAATTTATTTGAGCATAAGCTTTCGTGAGCTACCTGTTTGGTGTAGTTTACCTTATTACTATCTTCATTGCTTCCTTCAGTTGTGATCCACTCCTGCAAGTGGATGAGCACCTCCCAGAAAATGATGATAATTTTCGTCATCTATTGACTTTAACTGAGGGTTTGTCTATACAGTGCTTTACTCTGCACCAGAAGGGCATACATTTTAGTGTACACTGGTGTGTCACACAGTAACTGGTCCACGTGGACCCTGCTAGCACTCACTAAAAGTCCCCTAGTGCGTGTTAATGTAGTCCCATTTCAAACAGTATATTATAGAATGGCTGACCCCAGTATATAAATTAAGTCTAGTGCCCCTGTGCTAGGACAGGTAGTCCCATTTGGCCAGTTAAAGAGGGTGGGGCAGCACTTGGGGGCTATAAAGGATGAGAGGGAGACCCAGGAAGAGGGATAGACTTGTGAATCAGAACTAGTAGAGAGAGGGAGGTGTTATCTGGGAGTCAGGGGTAGGTAAGAGCTATCAGAGACTGTATGTTTGGGATCTGGGAGAAGACAAGAAAACTAATAACAGGTTTTCTGGATGATGTCCCCAAGCCAGAGAGACTGGCCTGGAGAGGGCTGAGGGTGAGGGCAGTGGCAGCAGCAGAGGAGGGAGATGCCTGCTGGCTCTGAGCTGGAGCCAATGGCCAAAGAGGGCTGAAGGCAAGGGAGGAGCCTAATCATTGATGTCTCCAGGGTCAGAGAGCTGGACCTAGAGGAACTATGAGAGGGTCAGGGGAGTGAGGGATGCTCACCTGGCAAGGAGGCTCCCCAGTAGAGTGGTTGTGGGGGTTCCTGCTGGGAAGAGTGAGGTTGCACTCCATTTGGAAGGGATGGGGTGGCTAGTCCTGTTAAAAAGGACTGGGAGTTCAGGAGTGGTTGAAGGCACTGGTGTGTGATATGTGGGGCCTGGTGGAATGAAACATCAGTGATCTTAATGGCTGCTCTCACTTGGAAGAGAAATGGTTGGGGACTTTCATAAGGGACTGTTTTGCACTATGTTTTGGTAATAAAACCATGTTGATGGACTAGAGGATAAGCTTGCATGGCATTACTAGGGTCTCAGAAAGGGGAAATGGAGGCAGGATGCCTGTTGTGCTGTTCCCTGCTGTGGAAGGGCACCCCAGACATGGTTGCCCGTTGACACAGAACTGTTAGTGTGCGCTTGGGAAAATCTGTTGCGTGCCAGCGGGGTTGAGGCTGCCAGTTAGCATGTGACATGGGAGTGTAGAATGAAATTTACACTGCTCTGGTGTAGACGGAAACATTCTGTAGATGAGCCCTGAGAGAGGCAGCATGGTGCAATGGATAGGCCATTGGAGTGAAAGTCATTGGTTTGGGTCTCAGCTCTGCCACTAACCTGCTCTGTGTCTGTTTGCTTGTGTGCCTCAGCTTCCCTCTCCATAAAATGGAGATAATTATACTTCCTTTGATTTTTCAAGCAGGTCTTGAAATGTGAAGGTGGCCGATAAGAGCTAAATATTTTTAATAGTACAGAACCTCTTAAGAGGTGCCCAGCACCTTGCAGGGTCTGGCCCTTACATAGAAATATAGATTTATTCACAATTATCAATATCAGGGATGTTTAATTATTTTTGTCCAAGTGAAGACCTTTTGCCTGAGTTCACTTTCTGCACAGCTTTATGGTAGGTCACAACCACTTGTCAAACTAAATCATTCCTTGACAGTTTTTGAGACACATTTGCTGTCTTCAATCGATTCCATAGTTTCTGGCACATATTTTCAGTGCTCACTTTCCAAATCTGTTTCACATTTCCATGGGTTTCGTCATGCCCTCTAGTAGCAAAGCCCCCATACAATTTAATTGTTGACAGCTGTCATGAAAGATATTTTATGATTCCTTTGTTGTTCCTCTTGCTGAGTATGTGGAATTGCTACATTAAGAACTACTTGGCTGTGTCACACATACAAGGAAGTAGAGTTTTCTGATTGTTTAAATGTTTCTTTTAAAAAATGTTGGTTTTATGCTATTCACAGGTAATATTCATTAAAACAGGCAGACATAAAGGTCTGTAAATGCAGAAAAATTATGTAGATTATTGGTCCAATAATTCCATACTGTGTATGTAGAGGTATTTATTATTATAAACTGATTGACCAAGAGAGGATAATAGTTAGTGGTGGTGTTTCTGCCTACTTGTCCCACACCATCAGATGATTCAGTTACTTGGGCTATCTCTGGTGCATGGTGTGTGTGTGTGAATCTCACTCTATATGAATGAGACTGACACCCTGCATACATACAGCACAAGACAGTGCGGTGTTAGCATAAGGCTGTTGTCTTCTGTGTTTCTTGAGCAGCTTAGCATTGGAAGCACACTCTCTAGTCAAGCATTTTACTTGATGGTTCTGTGGTGGGCACATAAATATCTGGCTAAACAGAAGTGGTTCATTCTTTCCTTTGCTTTTTTAGTAAATATCTGTGTCATAGGTGGTGACAAAAAATTCAGCCATCCAAAATCATTCCTACTTTCAATGTGACCAAAAAATCACTATGTTGAATACATTCTTTATACCAGAGAGGTAGAACAAAAGACCAGTGCCCAACACTGTGTCCAGGTTGTGCTGGGCTGTGGTGCATGGGTGGCGGGTATCATAGGCTGGGGGAGGCTGTGCCTCCCCCAACAGTCTGGCATGGCTCTGCCCATGCTACGCCCCTAGGCCCCTTCCTGCAGTTCCTTCCCAGTTCCCCCTCTTCCAGAGTCTGGGCTGGCTAGGGCTGGGATGGGCCAACATGCCAGTGTCACAGGAACTCGGGGCGGCTGGGGTTGGGGCTGAGCCTGGTGCTCAGGGCGCTGGGACTGCACCACCTGGGGTTGGGCGCCCACCCGGACCTCTGGGGCTGGGAGCTCTGCGGCCGTGCTGACCAGCCACCCTGAGCTCTGGGGTTGGGGGTGCTCTGGGGCTGGGGTTGGGGGCCCACCCAGAGCTCTGGGGCTCAGGGCACTCGGGCAGGCTGGGGAAGGGGAATCACAGGAGGTGTTCTGGGCTCCTACGGGGGAGGGAGGGCAGAAGGGGAGGGCAAGGGGTGGAGCCTGAGGCAGAAGGGGAGGGGCCAGGGGCTAGCCTCCCCCATCAGCTGGTTCACCGGCCACCTATGCTGTGGTCTGTCTAGTAAAGATTGCATTCTGTAAAGCTCTAAGGAGAAAACTCTTCTCTCACATCTGCCAGGCACACAGCTCTGATCTGATAAGTCTGCTTTGTGCTGAATTCCTACTGATGACGTATAGTATAGATATACAGTACAGAATAGAGTGGATGGTGTGATGGATTCCCCCCAGGGTGCCATCTGGAACTGAGGTACCATTGAGCCCCCCTGAACCACCAGCCTAGGCTCCCTTTATACTGTATTGCTGTGACAAGCTGCCAAGCCCTCTCCAGCACACATACAGGTAGGGACACACCCAGCTGCAGTTACATGCAGACACTGTAACCAGCCCTACCTGGGAAGGCTCCAGCTAGGGAACTTTCCAGCTTCTCAGGCACACGCCCCCCCCCCCCCCCCCCCCCCGGAATGTAATGCCAAAATTATACCGTCTTGCACTGCATGGGAACTGTACAGCGTAAGCTCATTAAATTTGCCCCCTCCCTCAATGTGGAGAAATACACAACAGCTTTCTGCCCCGAGTTATGACTCCCACACACTGATTTTAGACAAAACAAAAACAAGTTTATTAACTACAAAAGATAGATTTTAAGTGATTATAAAGGGATAGCAAACAGATCAAAGCATATTATCTGGCAAATAAACAAAAACGCAAACTAAGCTTAATATACTAAAGAGATTGGATATGAATAGGAGATCCTCACCCTTAGTGATGATACAAGCAGGCTGCAGATTCTTGAGGGGCAAGCTGCGCTTACTTACAGCTTGGAATCACCAGGTATTCCATTCACAGGCTAAAAATCCCATTAGCCTGGGTCCAGCATTTCTCCCAGTTCAGTCTTTGTTCCTCAGGTGTTTCTAGGAGTCTCTTTGGGTGGGGAGTCAGTGTAGAACCACGATGATGTCACTCCCCTGACTGATATAACTTTTGCATATGGTGGGAACCCTTTGTTTCAAAGCTTGGCTCCCATGCCAGCCAGTGGAAAAATACTGGTATCCCATGATGGAGTCCAGCACCAGGTGACCTGCTCACATGACCCTGTAGTATCATAGCAGCCATTACTCGGAGGTTGTCTGAAGCGTCTTCAGGAAGGCTACCCAGGTGGGAAATAAGCTTCTTCTGAGGCCTATTGTTTTCTCTAATGGCCCTTCCCCACCCAGCCTTTCAGAATGAAAGCATCTTGTCTAATGGGCGTTCCCCAGATGTGAACACATTTGTAATACAGATACATAGTCAATATTCCTAACTTCAGATACAAAAATGATATATGCATAAACATAGGATAATCATAGTCAGTAAAGCATAAACTTTTCACTGATAACTCACATGACCTATCTTGCATAAAATACATCATAATTATGCCGTAATCATATCCTAATAACGTCTCTATGAAGAATATGGGGTGCAGTATCACAGACAGCACATGCACAAACTCTCACTGACATCAGTGGCCTTTCCGTGCAGAGCAGTACGTCACTCAAGCTTCACTGTGGAGATCTGAGAGCAGAATTTTGAACCCATTGATGTTCATGCAGGTGCAGAGTGATCTGCATCTTTATCAGTCAATCACTTGGGGGAGAAAATGGCATTTGATTGATAAATACTATAGTATCTTTTATAAAAGATCCCACAATGGTTGTTTCTCTGGTACCCTGATTATACATGCTGCTTTAGAGTAGTAAAAATATACAAACAGGGTTGCTATCTAACACTCCTGGACAGTATCTTAGGGTTGCTATCTAACACTCCTGGACAGTATCTTAGGTATATATATATATATGGATAGTTTGTCTCATCTTTTGTAAGATGTAGGTATTTATGAAAACTGATGTTTCAAGTAGTGGATTAAAGCTCAAAATTCAGGGATGACTGGATCCTGGGTTTTGGTTCACCACATTATCGAGATATGTGCCAGTGCAAAGTCTGGGTTCCATTTAGATTTTTTAACCACCCTACCACCACCAAAAGTATGTTGGAGAGCATTCAGGTCTGGGGTTTGAGTCCTCTATATTAAAGAGAAATTCAGATCGGGATCTGGGTTCAGAAATCTACTCCCCATTCAATCCCAAAGATTAGGTGAGTTTGAATCTGGGTTTTGTTTAGGGCCCATCTCTAGTTTAAATGTCCCTGCAGTCTTATGCAGAAAAAATTCTCTAGCTATCTAAGCTACTGTGGAGATAGCAATACTGCACTTTTCTTGTAGTGATATAGCAAATGCCGAATCATTTAGGGGTTTGAATCCATCTCTTTATGTAGAGATGACACTTTTACTTCCCTTTTTATGACCAACCAGATCATAGAATCATAGAATATCAGGGTTGGAAGGGACCTCAGGAGGTCATCTAGTCCAACCCCCTGCTCTAAAGTAGGACCCATCCCCAATTAAATCATCCCAGCCAGGGCTTTGTCAAGCCTGACCTTAAAAACTTCTAAGGAAGGAGATTCCACCATCTCCCTAGGCAACGCATTCCAGTGTTTCACCACCCTCCTAGTGAAAAAGTTTTTCCTAATATCCAACCTAAACCTCCCCCACTGAAACTTGAGACCATTACTCCTTGTCCTGTCCTCTTCCACCACTGAGAATAGTCTAGAACCATCCTCTCTGGAACCACCTCTCAGGTAGTTGAAAGCAGCTATCAAATCCCCCCATATTCTTCTCTTCCGCAGACTAAACAATCCCAGTTCCCTCAGCCTCTCCTCATAAGTCATGTGTTCCAGTCCCCTAATCATTTTTGTTGCCCTTCGCTGGACTCTTTCCAATTTATCCACATCCTTCTTGTAGTGTGGGGCCCAAAACTGGACACCGTACTCCAGATGAGGCCTCACCAATGTCGAATAGAGGGGGACGATTACGTCCCTCGATCTGCTCGCTATGCCCCTACTTATACATCCCAAAATGCCATTGGCCTTCTTGGCAACAAGGGCACACTGCTGACTCATATCCAGCTTCTCGTCCACTGTCACCCCTAGGTCCTTTTCCGCAGAACTGCTGCCTAGCCATTCGGTCCCTAGTCTGTAGCTGTGCATTGGGTTCTTCCATCCTAAGTGCAGGACCCTGCACTTATCCTTATTGAACCTCATCAGATTTCTTTTGGCCCAATCCTCCAATTTGTCTAGGTCCCTCTGTATCCTATCCCTGCCCTCCAGCAAATCTACCACTCCTCCCAGTTTAGTATCATCCGCAAATTTGCTGAGAGTGCAATCCACACCATCCTCCAGATCATTTATGAAGATATTGAACAAAACCGGCCCCAGGACCGACCCCTGGGGCACTCCACTTGACACCGGCTGCCAACTAGACATGGAGCCATTGATCACTATCCGTTGAGCCCGACAATCTAGCCAACTTTCTACCCACCTTATCGTGCAATCATCCAGCCCATACTTCTTTAACTTGCTGACAAGAATACTGTGGGAGACCTTTACTGATTACTGTGGGAGATCTTTATCTAGAACCATCAAGAAACGCAAATAAAAGGGAAGAGAATTGTGAAGTGGAAGAAAATCAGTATTTTTCAGACAGAACTCTTTTAAATAATGGGTTTTTGTTAGCCGATAGCCAAGGATGTTTGGTGAGGTGCCAGCTATGCCCGTTTTATACCATCTGTGATTTTAACCGCTAGGACGCACTGTCTCTTCGCGGCGGGCAGCCTGGGCTAGGCTGACGGATGCCCCAAGGTCCTAAACACCCGTGACTTTAACTGCTAGAGCTCAGAGCTCCTTCGCAGTGGACAGTCAACACTGACTGACAGGTGCCCCAATGGCAGCACTAAGAGCCTCTCCACACCCGTGACTTTAACTGCTAGAGCTCAGAGCTCCTTCGCAGTGGGCAGTCAGGATTGACTGACAGGCGCCCCAAGAGTTTGCCCCGTGGAGGCGGCACAACTCAACACTAGGCTCTTAGTACTCTCACCTAATGGCCAGGCTTTAGAGCCAAAACGGCTGAGGTTCTTTAATTGTGTTGGCTGCTTTACAGTAAACCAGAGAAACAAGTCAGGCTTATGCACAAATGGTTACCAAAATTTATTAAACTAGATTCTAATCATGTGGTTACAAAATTGCCTACTTATTTAAGTGCCTACTTATTTAAGTGCCTACTTATTTAAATGTAGAGATGTTATACACACAAACAAGTTACAAAAACTGAAGCCACAATCCCAAAGAAAGAAAACAAAGTATAGAGCTCTATTTCAAAATATGTGTACACTAAAGATAGGAGATCAGGTGTGGGTGCTTCTTACCCTCCTTGCATCTCTCGATTCCAGCGGTGCCAAGCCAGGATCGGTCACTCAATTCCGCGGAAAGACGAATAAGGGACAAGGCTTAGGGACCCTCTTAGCTGCAGAAGCCTTGGGAGGCTGTCACTTATCTGACCAGCAGATAGATAGTGAAAAGCACTCAAAAATCATGGTGCTGTAGGTCCCATACTTATACCTCTGTACTCCTTTATTCTCTTTCTCCTTTCTTATGCCAAATTCGGGCTGGTCTGTCTGGGCGACACCAGCTCTCGCAAGAGTAGTTTACACTTGCAAGGGAGAGAAACAATAAGTTTCGACTACTGGACATTCCTTTTATTAGGGTAAATATTTTCCCACCTAGGATGTTGGGGTGTGTTCATCACGCTATTTAGTAGGGGCCATGTCTGTCACAGCTTCTCTGTCTGCTGTGAGCCTAATCGTTGTATATGTTCCCAGAGGCACATTGGAGCAGCACACCTGTGCTTCTCACAGCTTCAAAGGCTGTGCTGGAATTGATGTTAAGTGCCCTGTTGTTTTGGCTCCCTTGTGTTCCCAGCAATGCTGGTCTGAGAGGGGGGACTGGCTGTCTGGCTACAGTTTTAAACATTGCCTGTGAATTCATTCAGTGAGTGACCACTGAAACAGAAGAACTCAACTCTGTATCTGTCCAGGGCTTTTTCCTGCTGCAATAGTTTTTGAGCAAATTCCTACCTAGAATCTACATGAGATCTCTGGAATCAGGAGTATTTGGAGGAAGAATCCTCTTGTGAGGGAGGGATTCTGGATTAAATTGTTGGCTCTGACACTGACTTCCTGTATGGCCTTGAGCAAGTCAGTTAATCTCTGTGGTTCTGTTCCCCTTCTGTAAAATGGGGATAATAGTACAATACTTCCTTGTCCCACTCTTTTGTCTGTCTTGTCCATTTAGAATGTAAGTGTATTGGGCAGGGACTGACTCTTCCTGTGCATGTGTAGTGCCTAACACAATGGGGTCTCAATCTTTATTTGGGCCTGTAGCTGCTACAGAAACAAGGGAGTCTTAAATATTTGTAGAAGGAAGAGTTTTAGTCTTTAGTTAATTATTCCTTTTCTCCTTACTAGAGTACATGCTAACTGGTAATTTTGCTGTAGGACAATAAATGTGGTCATCTTGGGTTTTTTTGCCTTCATATTATTGACAGCAGATGGAGCTCTCTCTTCATCTATTCATGTGTGCTTTAATGTCCGTACTCTTACAAATTCTACTGTTGTAATTATTCTGTCAGCACCTGCTACTGCTGCTCCATGTACTGTATCTTGCCAGTTTGACATCATTCCCCAGCACTAAAACTTGTAGGGGGGGAAAATAGACCCAGAACAGCTTCACCTTTCCCTTCCCTTCTAGTAAATATTGTGCAATCGTCTTGCTTTCTGATATATTTTTAACTTCTAACAAGGGTTAGAGGGAATCCAATGCCAATTTCTCTTGTCTTTTTCTAATCATGGTTTTATTTTTGTGGCAACACAAGGACTCAAAAGTCCCTAACCAAATCTGAAGAGAAATTGTCTATTTTCAGTGGAGCATGAAGCAGATATTATCAAGAAGATTTTGCAGGGAAGATGGTTTTGTGGTTAAGGCACAGAATTGGAAGTCAAGAGATCTGGCCCCAAATCTCAGTTGGCATAAATCAGCATAGCTCCACTGAAGTCATCTCACACCAGCTGAGAACCAGCTCCTGGTCAGCCCTGCCACAGACTTCCTATGTGACAATGGTAAAGTCACCTTAACTCTTCTGTACCTCAGTTTCCCCATCTGTAAAATGAGATAACTATGTCATAAAGGTGCTCTGAGGTTAACATTTGGAAAACGCTTTCATATATGAAATGCTGAGTGTTGATCACAGCCATGAAATCAGTCTGTGCATGATACTTAGCTTTCCCTCCTCCCCCCTCAGCCTGAGACTTATTTACATCCCTATGTAAACAGGAGGAATATAAAGGAAATGGATGTTTGTTTCTCTCGCTGCTCCACCCTTCATGTGTTACTTGGGGCCCTGATTCTGCAACTGACTACAGAGGAGCTTTAAGTGGTCATAATAGTCAGCCCATGTTCTATCAATGGCAGGATCAGAGCCTTAGACGGGACCATAACTCCATTTGTTTGTGGCAACTCAGAGTCTCATCCCTTAGGGTATGTCTACACTACGGAATAAGGTCGAATTTATAGAAGTCGGTTTTTTAGAAATCGGTTTTATATATTCGAGTGTGTGTGTCCCCACAGAAAATGCTCTAAGTGCATTAAGTGCATTAACTCGGCGGAGTGCTTCCACAGTACCGAGGCTAGAGTCGACTTCCGGAGCATTGCACTGTGGATAGCTATCCCACAGTTCCCGCAGTCTCCGCTGCCCATTGGAATTCTGGGTTGACATCCCAGTGCCTGATGGGGCTAAAACATTGTCACGGGTGTGTCAAGGTTCCTCCCCCACTCTGAACTCTAGGGTACAGATGTGGGGACCTGCATGAAAAACCTCCTAAGCTTATCTTTACCAGCTTAGGTCAAAACTTCCCCAAGGTACAAAATATTCCACCCGTCGTCCTTGGATTGGCCGCTACCACCACCAAACTAATACTGGTTACTGGGGAAGAGCTGTTTGGACGCGTCCTTCTCCCCAAAATACTTCCCAAAACCTTGCACCCCACTTCCTGGACAAGGTTTGGTAAAAAGCCTCACCAATTTGCCTAGGTGACTACAGACCCAGACCCTTGGATCTTAAGAACAATGAACAATCCTCCCAACACTTGCACCCCCCCCTTTCCTGGGAAATGTTGGATAAAAAGCCTCACCAATTTGCATAGGTGACCACAGACCCAAACCCTTGGATCTGAGAACAATGAAAAAGCATTCAGTTTTCTTACAAGAAGACTTTTAATAAAAATAGAAGTAAATAGAAATAAAGAAATCCCCCCTGTAAAATCAGGATGGTAGATATCTTACAGGGTAATTAGATTCAAAAACATAGAGAACCCCTCTAGGCAAAACCTTAAGTTACAAAAAAGATACACAGACAGAAATAGTTATTCTATTCAGCACAGTTCTTTTCTCAGCCATTTAAAGAAATCATAATCTAACACATACCTAGCTAGATTACTTACTAAAAGTTCTAAGACTCCATTCCTGGTCTATCCCCGACAAAGACAGACTATAGACAGACACACAGACCCTTTGTTTCTCTCCCTCCTCCCAGCTTTTGAAAGTATCTTGTCTCCTCATTGGTCATTTTGGTCAGGTGCCAGCGAGGTTACCTTTAGCTTCTTAACCCTTTACAGGTGAGAGGAGCTTTCTCCTGGCCAGGAGGGATTTTAACGGGGTTTACCCTTCCCTTTATATTTATGACAGGTGGTTCTGGGTACATATCGTCAGGCCCCCCTTCCCTCCCTCCCTCCGTGTGTTGGATCATATTAAAGAAGTTCTGTATTAAAATCACAAATGAGTTTGATTCCCCAGAGTTTACATTCCAGGGTATTACTAATTAAGAGGTCTCTTGGTTTTTGGTACTGTTTCTCTCCCTCTATGTGTGAAACTTGCAAGCTGCTAATTGTGTTAGTACATTCTAAGACAGAGTCTATTCTCAAAGCAATTCACAGAGAGAGAGACTCAAAGCAATACTCTAACAACAGAAACAGCACCCAGAGACTTTCATGCCCTTTTGTTGTATTAACAATTGTGATTAAAATAGAGATAGAAGATGTATGTGGATGGATGCTTGGTGTGGATAATAACTGAATGATCAGGGAGGTGCCAGCCTAAGAATCCAGTGTCCATCGGCTGAAGAAGGCGTCAAGTGGAAATAACCAGAGGACCCCCCGGAGGGCAGACTGGAATCCACCCAACAGCCTCAAGAATGGGAGAACCAAAGAACAAGATAACATCTTGGAGCCGTCAGGAATGTGCTATCTGCTGATTGATTCAGCAACAGCATGATGAAGCAATTCCCATAGACTGGCATAGGAAGAAATTCCTATAAAAATAGACTCTAAAAAGTGAGAACTTTGGGGTCTGATTCTGCAAACCAACTTCCAGGAGCATCAGATGAGCATCTGACAAGGCCCTGCTCCCTCCTCATGTCCAGGCCACCTGGCCAGTGGCTTGGCATGAGCAACTCTAAGGCTGGTAACTATGATAACAACCTTGCAGAACCTGTGTGTGTGTGTTTGTATGAATGAATGTGTGAATAAATATGAGATTGAATGGCATGTTAGAGCTAGAACTAACTGCTTACTATGATTCTTTCTGTATTCACAATAAATGTGGTATTTTGCCTTTTTCCCTTTAATAAGATCCTGCTGGTTTTTATTTTATTGGTATAACATTTTGGTGGAGAATTGCGAAAGGGGGAATATTGGTAAAAAACCTCAGTTATTGTAAATATTGGTGTGCACACTGCCAGCTCTAGTGAGCTAGGCATTTCTATTAGGTTAACCAGACCTGCTGGCCTCCGAGAAGGTAGCAGGGGACCTGCTGGCCTCCGAGAAGGTAGCAGGAAAAACAGATTAAACCAGACCTGCTGGCCTCCGAGAAGGTAGCAGGTGACCTGCTGGCCTCCGAGAAGGTAGCAGGGAAAACAGATTAAACTAGACCTGCTGGCCTCCAGGAAGGTAGCAGGGGACCTGCTGGCCTCCGAGAAGGTAGCAGGAAAGAACAGGTTAACCGGACCTGCTGGCCTCCGAGAAGGTAGCAGGGAGAAATAGGTTAACTGGACCTGCTGGCCTCTGGGAGGGTAGCAGGGGACCTGCTGGCCTCCGGGAAGGTAGCAGGGGAAAAACGCATAGATTAAGCTATGATTTCAGAATCTAGGCTGTGTCACTTGCTAAGTAATACCAGCAGTGACAAAGAGATTGAAATATCCATGTTAATATGTTTAAAAGAAAACAGGGTAAGCCAGTACCAGAGGGAGGAATGGAATCAGAAGGAACTCCAACCTCACCTTTTGTTAAAGAAATTACACCTTTTAAACAAATCCTTCAAAAATGTGGGCACAGTCCTTGGACTAAACAAGCCCTAGCTGATGTCTGCACTATTTCGGACCTAGAGGATAGATTGGCTCAGTATATCCTCATATACAAACCTTCTAGTGCTGCCAAAAGAGATGCAGCAGCAATTTGGTTGTTGTGGGAGGCATGTAAGGATTCTTCCCTCCGCTTGTCTTCATGTAAGGAGGAAAAGGCACAAACGGAAAAGGGAGCAGACAATTGGAAGTTGCTGGCTACAAATACCCAAAGCCAGCTGAAAATAGTGAAAGAGGCACTCCAGGAATACAAAAAGAGTGAAAAAGTTAACTCTGCAGAGGCTGGAGGGAGGCAGGTAAAGGGGGAGAAGGTCCTATGTACGGCACCCCCAGGCATAATTACAAAGAGAAAAGAGAGTAAAAAAAAAAAAAAGTTAACTCTGCAGAGGCTGGAGGGAATTAAGCAGTTAAACTTTGTATTTCACCCAAACAACTTTTAACCGAAAATGTTAAAAAGGAAAAGTGTTAGAGAAAGAGCATTCTTGGTTTCTTTGCAGCCATTCTGAAAGAAAAATGGGCCCTTTTCCAAAGGAATGTCTGTAAATTAGCCAGGCAAAAATAAACTATCTGATTAAAATCATTTGACTGGACAATTTAGTCAAATTTGATAAAAGAACATAAGAGGGTTCTATTGGAACTTAACTGCCTCAAATGTATAAAGGGAATGTAAGATGTAAAAAACAGAGCAGTGTGGAAGGGATGTTAAGGAAAAGAAAACGTGTATGTATCTGTCTCTCTGTGTGTAAATATGTAAAGTTCTAAGGACCAGTTAGTTTTGTTTTTGTTTTAAATAATGCCACTAAAAATCCATTTGACTCTTTAATTCAAAGTTGCAAAACTGACAGACCTGTTTGCTAGATACAGGTAATTAGTGTTGTTTGGCTTTGGGATTTGGCATTTAACCCTTAAAAGGTAACTCAATGCTTTAAAAAATTTAAAATGTTTTTAAGTTGTGGCTGCAGCAGGGCAGTCAAAATCAAGAGAATATATAAAAAAAAAATTCTGGATTCTTTTTGTTTGTTTGTTTGATTTTTGTTTGTTTGTTTTTGTAACAAAATAGTAGATAAGAGTTGTAGTAAAAAAAAAATATATTAAAAAAAGACAGTGCCCCTCTGAAGCAACAGCAGGGGTGAGGTGCACAAAACAAAAAGAAGCAATGTTAGAAACACTGAGTCTTAAAATGGCTCTGAGTAATCAGACTGTCACTTTGATAAAGGTACATGAAAACTCTGTAAGCAAAAAAAGAAATAGTGACACCTTATGTAAAAATGGATCTGGATAATGTTATAGAAGTTAAACTATGGAAGGAATGTGCATTTGCCCCAGAACATGTGCAGGGTATATTGTAGAAGGGGCAAAAGAAATGCAAACATACCATGCTACTTCATTAAAATGCTATTAGGGCTCAAAAGGGAGCCACAATAGGTTGGGTTTTCTTTTTCAGATTGCTGTGTGTTTTGGAAGTAGAAGTTAAAAGTAATCAAAACTCTGGTGAAAGTTGATTGTGTCCCTTTTAAGATAGACTCTCTGAGCTGCTGATGGCTTTAAATCCAAAAGCAGGAAGTTTCTGTGAAAATGCAAATTACCTAAATGATGAAGGAAAGAACTAGCAGCACAAAGGAGCTGCAGATAAAGGACATACCTGGTCAGCAAACAAATTGTCTAAATAAAAGGCATGGGATAACAAGATAATTTTAATAAATTTAATGATAATAAGTATCCCTGTAACAACGTATAGTGTGTATGATTTTTGGAAAAATCCTTTAAGGTCGTATGGTAATGATGCTTCTCAGTTATTACCTGTAAATAAAACTTAAAAGCTTAACACAGCAGGAAAAACATTATAAACTTGGTCTGCTGTATAAGAAGGAAAACTCAGGGATTTAATGACTAAACAGTGGGATAATTTCCCCACAACCCTTAAAAGATAAAAGCCATTGAAACCTGGCCTGCCTATAGAACAAAAACAGGAAAATATGGGGGCAATTTCTCTGTTTTGCCTGCAATCAGCAAGGGTATTTGTAAAAGAAATATTTTAAGCAATAATCTGCCACCCCAAAAGGGGTAGAAACATGTTCTTTTTGTCTTTTTTGTCTGAAAAGCAACCCAATACCATGAATCTACTGTCACAATAGAAATTGTGTTCTGTGTTCTATGTTTTGTCTTGTGTTTGTCTTGTTGCTAGCACTGTTGTGTGTTTAAAAAAAAAATACTGAAGACCTGCAGGAACTTAAAAATAAATTAAGCTTTCTGTCCCAGCTACAGGACAGCCTGATACAAAAACAAGTACATGCCAATGTAGACTTGGTCCAAATTGGTCTGGGTAACCTAAAAGGCCGATGGAATCTTTAGTAATGGCTTAATACTACCACATGGCTTATCCATAAGAAAAAAAAATATTAGAAATAGGAAACTACACAGCCATAGCTATGGGATGCACTGAAATGCAGATACTTGCACTAGCTACTTTGGAACACAAAATGTTCTGGGTCATATTGGGAAATATTAAGGGTTTGATGCATTTGTTAAAAAAGAAAGAGATCATTGTTTGACACTTATCAATATGAATGGATGCAATATGTTTCCAGTATTGTAAACCAGACTTGTTAATGGGAGAAATTGTTGTCAAAATTGCACACCAACAGTCCCTGGAGGCAAAGGTATTGAAGGTTAACCCACTCCCCATATTACACATGGGATCCTTTTGGCTACCCTGGACCTTGAGCCAGTGGGCTGGGGAGGGAGGGAAGCTATTGGACACTAGAGGTTGTACTGAATGGACTCCTCAAATGTGGGTGTGCCTCACCTTGCCTGTTGCCCCAGAACCTTGTAGTAAAGATACATCACTAGGATCATGTATGTGGCATGAATTGGAATCACAAACTCAAATTGCCTCACAGTACTTTCTCTTGAATAGGCTACATAGAAAGTGACACTGACGATTATAAATCTTAGTGTCAAAAGGGGGATTATGTTGGATCATATTAAAGAAGTTCTGTATTAAAATCACAAATGAGTTTGATTCCCCAGAGTTTACATTCCAGGGTATTACTAATTAAGAGGTCTCTTGGTTTTTGGTACTGTTTCTCTCCCTCTATGTGTGAAACTTGCAAGCTGCTAATTGTGTTAGTACATTCTAAGACAGAGTCTATTCTCAAAGCAATTCACAGAGAGAGAGACTCAAAGCAATACTCTAACAACAGAAACAACACCCAGAGACTTTCATGCCCTTTTGTTGTATTAACAATTGTGATTAAAATAGAGATAGAAGATGTATGTGGATGGATGCTTGGTGTGGATAATAACTGAATGATCAGGGAGGTGCCAGCCTAAGAATCCAGTGTCCATCGGCTGAAGAAGGCGTCAAGTGGAAATAACCAGAGGACCCCCCGGAGGGCAGACTGGAATCCACCCAACAGCCTCAAGAATGGGAGAACCAAAGAACAAGATAACATCTTGGAGCCGTCAGGAATGTGCTATCTGCTGATTGATTCAGCAACAGCATGATGAAGCAATTCCCATAGACTGGCATAGGAAGAAATTCCTATAAAAATAGACTCTAAAAAGTGAGAACTTTGGGGTCTGATTCTGCAAACCAACTTCCAGGAGCATCAGATGAGCATCTGACAAGGCCCTGCTCCCTCCTCATGTCCAGGCCACCTGGCCAGTGGCTTGGCATGAGCAACTCTAAGGCTGGTAACTATGATAACAACCTTGCAGAACCTGTGTGTGTGTGTTTGTATGAATGAATGTGTGAATAAATATGAGATTGAATGGCATGTTAGAGCTAGAACTAACTGCTTACTATGATTCTTTCTGTATTCACAATAAATGTGGTATTTTGCCTTTTTCCCTTTAATAAGATCCTGCTGGTTTTTATTTTATTGGTATAACACGTGAAAGCAAGGGCAGACAATCGTTTCGCGCCTTTTTTCCTGACTTACCTGTGCAGACGCCATACCACGGCAAGCATGGAGCCCGCTCAGGTAACCGTCACCCTATGTCTCCTGGGTGCTGGCAGATGCGCTACAGCATTGCTACACAGTAGCAGCAACCCCTTGCCTTGCGGCAGCAGACAGTACAATACGACTGGTAGCCGTCATCGTCATGTCCGAGGTGCTCCTGGCCACGTCGGCTGGGAGCGCCTGGGCAGACATGGGCGCAGGGACTAAATTTGGAGTGACTTGACCAGGTCATTCTCTTTAGTCCTGCAGTCAGTCCTACTGAACCATCTTATGGTGAGCAGGCAGGCGATACGGATTGCTAGCAGTCGTACTGTACCATCTTCTGCCGGGCAGGCAAGAGATGAGGATGGCTAGCAGTCGTACTGTACCATCTTCTGCCGAGCAGCCATGAGATGTGGATGGCATGCAGTCCTTCTGCACCGTCTGCTGCCAGCCAAAGATGTCAAAGATAGATGGAGTGGATCAAAACAAGAAATAGACCAGATTTGTTTTGTACTCATTTGATTCCCCCGCTCCCCTGTCTAGGGGACTCATTCCTCTAGGTCACACTGCAGTCACTCACAGAGAAGGTGCAGCGAGGTAAATCTAGCCATGTATCAATCAGAGGCCAGGCTAACCTCCTTGTTCCAATAAGAACAATAACTTAGGTGCACCATTTCTTATTGGAACCCTCCGTGACGTCCTGCCTGAAATACTCCTTGATGTAAAGCCACCCCCTTTGTTGTTTTAGCTCCCTGAAGCCAACCCTGTAAGCCGTGTCGTCAGTCGCCCCTCCCTCCGTCAGAGCAACGGCAGACAATTGTTCCGCGCCTTTTTTCTGTGCAGACACCATACCAAGGGAAGCATGGAGGCCGCTCAGCTCACTTTGGCAATTAGGAGCACATTAAACACCACACGCATTATCGAGCAGTATATGCAGCACCGGAACCTGGCAGAGCAATACCGGGCGAGGAGGCGACGTCAGCGCAGTCACGTGAGTGATCAGGACATGGACACAGATTTCTCTGAAAGCATGGGCCCTGCCAATGCATGCATCATGGTGCTAATGGGGCAGGTTCATGCTGTGGAACGCCGATTCTGGGCTCGGGAAACAAGCACAGACTGGTGGGACCGCATAGTGTTGCAGGTCTGGGACGATTCCCAGTGGCTGCGAAACTTTCGCATACGTAAGGGCACTTTCATGGAACTTGGTGACTTGCTTTCCCCTGCCCTGAGGCGCATGAATACCAAGATGAGAGCAGCCCTCACAGTTGAGAAGCGAGTGGCGATAGCCCTGTGGAAGCTTGCAACGCCAGACAGCTACCGGTCAGTTGGGAATCAATTTGGAGTGGGCAAATCTACTGTTGGGGCTGCTGTGATGCAAGTAGCCCACGCAATCAAAGATCTGCTGATATCAAGGGTAGTGACCCTGGGAAATGTGCAGGTCATAGTGGATGGCTTTGCTGCAATGGGATTCCCTAACTGTGGTGGGGCCATAGACAGAACGCATATCCCTATTTTGGCACCGGAGCACCAAGCCGCCGAGTACATAAACCGCAAGGGGTACTTTTCAATAGTGCTGCAAGCTTTGGTGGATCACAAGGGACATTTCACCAACATCAATGTGGTATGGCCGGGAAAGGTACATGATGCTCGCATCTTCAGGAACTCTGGTCTCTTTCAAAAGCTGCAGGAAGGGACTTTCTTCCCAGACCAGAAAATAACTGTTGGGGATGTTGAAATGCCTATATGTATCCTTGGGGACCCAGCCTACCCCTTAATGCCATGGCTCATGAAGCCGTACACAGGCAGCCTGGACAGTAGTCAGGAGCTGTTCAACTACAGGCTGAGCAAGTGCAGAATGGTGGTAGAATGTGCATTTGGACGTTTAAAGGCGCGCTGGCGCAGTTTACTGACTCGCTTAGACCTCAGCGAAACCAATATTCCCACTGTTATGACTGCTTGCTGTGCGCTCCACAATATCTGTGAGAGTAAGGGGGAGACGTTTATGGCAGGGTGGGAGGTTGAGGCAAATCGCCTGGCTGCTGGTTACGCGCAGCCAGACACCAGGGCGGTTAGAAGAGCATAGGAGGGCGCGGTACGCATCAGAGAAGCTTTGAAAACCAGTTTCATGACTGGCCAGGCTACGGTGTGAAAGTTCTGTTTGTTTCTCCTTGATGAAACCTCCCGCCCCTTGGTTCACTCTACTTCCCTGTAAGCTAACCACCCTCCCCTCCTCCCTTCGATCACAGCTTGCAGAGGCAGTAAAGTCATTGTTGCTTCACATTCATGCATTCTTTATTCATTCATCACACAAATAGGGGGATGACAACCAAGGTAGCCCAGGAGAGGTGGTGGAGGAGGGAAGGAAAATGCCACACAGCACTTTAAAAGTTTACAACTTTAAAATTTATTGAATGACAGCCTTCTTTTTTTTGGGCAATCCTCTGTGGTGGAGTGGCTGGTTGGCCGGAGGCCCCCCCACTGCGTTCTTGGGCATCTGGGTGTGGAGGCTATGGAACTTGGGGAGGAGGGCGGTTGGTTACAGAGGGGCTGCAGTGGCAGTCTGTGCTCCAGCTGGCTTTGCTGCAGCTCAACCATACACTGGAGCATATTGGTTTGGTCCTCCAGCAGCCTCAGCATTGAATCCTGCCTCCTCTCATCATGCTGCCACCACATTTGAGCTTCAGCCCGCCACTTACTCTCTTCAGCCCGCCACTTACTCTCTTCAGCCCACCACCTCTCCTCCCAGTCATTTTGTGCTTTCCTGCACTCTGACATTATTTGCCTCCACGCATTCGTCTGTGCTCTGTCAGTGTGGGAGGACAGCATGAGCTCGGAGAACATTTCATCGGGAGTGCGTTTTTTTTTCTTTCTAAGCTTCACTAGCCTCTGGGAAGGAGAAGATCCTGTGATCATTGCAACACATGCAGCTGGTGGAGAAAAAAAAAAGGGACAGCGGTATTTAAAAAGACACATTTTATAAAACAGTGGCTACACTCTTTCAGGGTAAACCTTGCTGTTAACATTACATACATAGCACATGTGCTTTTGTTACAAGGTCGCATTTTGCCTCCCCCCACCGCGTGGCTACCCCCTCAAACCTTCCCCCCTCCCTGTGGCTAACAGCGGGGAACATTTCTGTTTAGCCACAGGCAAACAGCCCAGCAGGAATGGGCTCCTCTGAGTGTCCCCTGAAGAAAAGCACTCTATTTCAACCAGGTGACCATGAATTATATCTCACTCTCCTGAGGATAACACAGAGAGATAAAGAACGGATGTTGTTTGAATGCCAGCAAACATGCACTGCAATGCTTTGTTGTACAATCATTCCCGAGTACGTGTTACTGGCCTGGAGTGGTAAAGTGTCCTACCATGAAGGACGCAATAAGGCTGCCCTCCCCAGAAATCTTTTGCAAAGGCTTTGGGAGTACATCCAGGAGAGCTGCGAATGCCAGGGCAAAGTAATCCTTTCACATGCTTGCTTTTAAACCATGTATAGTATTTTAAAAGGTACACTCACCGGAGGTCCCTTCTCCGCCTGCTGGGTCCAGGAGGCAGCCTTGGGTGGGTTCGGGGGGTACTGGCTCTAGGTCCAGGGTGAGAAACAGTTCCTGGCTGTCAGGAAAACCGGTTTCTCCGCTTGCTTGCTGTGAGCTATCTACAACCTCATCATCATCATCATCATCTTCATCCCCAAAACCTGCTTCCGTATTGCCTCCATCTCCATTGAAGGAGTCAAACAACACGGCTGGGGTAGTGGTGGCTGAACCCCCTAAAATGGCATGCAGCTCATCATAGAAGTGGCATGTTTGGGGCTCTGACCCGGAGCGGCTGTTCGCCTCTCTGGTTTTCTGGTAGGCTTGCCTCAGCTCCTTCAGTTTCACACGGCACTGCTTCGGGTCCCTGTTATGGCCTCTGTCCTTCATGCCCTGGGAGATTTTGACAAAGGTTTTGGCATTTCAAAAACTGGAACGGAGTTCTGATAGCACGGATTCCTCTCCCCATACAGCGATCAGATCCCGTATCTCCCATTCGGTCCATGCTGGAGCTCTTTTGCGATTCTGGGACTCCATCATGGTCACCTCTGCTGATGAGCTCTGCATGGTCACCTGCAGCTTGCCACACTGGCCAAACAGGAAATGAGATTCAAAAGTTCGCGGTTCTTTTCCTGTCTACCTGGCCAGTGCATCTGAGTTGAGAGTGCTGTCCAGAGTGGTCACAATGGAGCACTCTGGGATAGCTCCCGGAGGCCAATACCATCGAATTGTGTCCACAGTACCCCAAATTTGAGCCGGCAAGGCCGATTTAAGCGCTAATCCACTTGTCAGGGGTGGAGTAAGGAAATCAATTTTAAGAGCCCTTTAAGTCGAAATAAAGGGCTTCATTGTGTGGACGGGTGCAGGTTTACATCGATTTAATGCTGCTAAATTCGACCTAAAGTCCTAGTGTAGACCAGGGCTTAGGTTCTGTTGCTGGGGATGTTACTAACTCGTTTTAAATCCCTGGTCACTTCAGGCACCCACGTGTGAGAATGTTTAACCAAAGCCAGAGATGCTGAGTATGTAAAAATCCAACTGAATCTCAGTTCCTCCGAAAATCAGGCCTCTTATGTAGGTGTCTCCTTGTGGGTTTAGGTAAGTAACTTTAGGCACCTACATTAGAAAATGTTACCCTTAAAATCAGTGCACCTAAAACTATCTGCAAAATGGTATAATCTCTATCTCCTGCTGTAGTCAGGGATAGTAGACACTGCTAGGCTCTATGCTCTGAGAGAGAGAAGCAAAAGCCAGGAATCCCTTTGGGGAAAGAAACTGTTAGATTCCAACACAGGAGAAACCATCAACCTCCCTCTGCTTCAGAGACTGAGGAGCCCCTACAGCTGGGAGCAGAGAGGAGGGATAGCTCCTCACAGCAGGAAAAAGAGACCTTGTCTGTTAGAGAACCTAGGTTTGGTGTGTGATGTTGCACCCCATAATACTTTACAGAAATATGCTTATGAGTGTACATATGACATAACTGGAATATGTTTTATGCTAGATATGCCATGTAACAACTTGGCAAAGGTTATGATCTACTGAATATATTCATCCTATTTGTATGCATGTATCATTTTTATACCTGAAGTTATGAGTGTTAGCTCTTTGCTTGTATTTAAAGTGTTTGCTGTAGGAGGCACATAAGACATATTTTGTCAACATAGTGTGAAGGGGCTATTCATGTAATTGGGAGTACTTAACTAACAATGGACTTTGGGAGATGCCAATCCACATCTGAACTTTCCTGGGAACGTTCAAACTAACATGTAAACAATGGTGTTGGCCTGCAAAATGCTGAATCATTCATAGCATAGGCTGTTATCTCCCCTTCTATTAACAATGGTACTCATAATGGCACTCTAGAATAGCATACATCTATTCAGGTAAGGACTCATAGACCATTGTTTCAGAGTTGCAGCCGTATTAGTCTGTATCCGCAAGAAGAACAGGAGTACTTGTGGCACCTTAGAGACTAACAAATTTATTAGAGCGTAAGCTTTCGTGGGCTATAGCCCACTTCATCGGATGCATAGAATGGAACATAGAGTAAGAAGATATATATACATACAGAGAAGGTGGAAGTTGCCATACAAACTGTAAGAGGCTAATTAATTAAGATGAGCTATTATCAGCAGGAGAAAAAAACTTTTGTAGTGATAATCAAGATGGCCCATTTAGACAGTTGACAAGAAGGGGTGAGGATTCTTAACTTAGGGCAATAGATTCAATATGTGTAATGACCCAGCCACTCCCAGTCTCTGTTCAAACCCAAGTTAATGGTATCTAGTTTGCATATTAATTCAAGCTCAGCAGTTTCTCCCTGGAGTCTGTTTTTGAAGCTTTTCTGTTGCAAAATTGCCACCCTTAAGTCTTTTACTGAGTGGCCAGAGAGGTTGAAGTGTTCTCCTACCGGTTTTTGAATGTTATGATTCCTGATCTCAGATTTGTGCCCACGGGGAAAAATTAGTGGGTGCTCTGCACCCACCGGCAGCCAAGCATGTCTGGTTCAACAGGGCAGGGTCCTGAAGTCCCAAGCTGGCAGAGCAAATGGGCTCAGAGGTAGCCTCAGCACATCAGGTGGCAGTCCCCAGGGGGTCTCTGTGACCCAGCCCATCACATGGTGTGCAAGGGGGAGTGAGAGAGAGACACACACAGTCTCCCTCAATAGCTGAGGATGAAGAGCTGCCCACATGCGGGAGATCTCTTGTTTTCAGTACTTGGGAAGTTGTGAATGGAAATCTTCTTATCATTCAAACCTGGAGAACAGGCGAGAGAGTGGATAACTCTCTTCTCTCCTCCCAGCTGCCAGGACAGCTCGAAATGCAGAGAAGCGATGTGGCTTTGCAAAAAGGGTGTAGCTTGATGGCAGTGATGAGGGTGTACGTTTATTATAGGCCTTGCTTTGCTCTGCTGAAAAGGTAGGAGTAGGAGGTGGAAAATCGCAAACACTTTGTCTTAGCAGGACTCCAAAAGGAATTCCAGTTGAGCTTTCATCCCCATTCTCCCCGTTCCCCCACCCAGGGCAGGTGGAGGGTCTGTGGCTCCCCGCAGCTGCCCGGGCAGCTCTTACCATGGCCCAGCTGCAGCTCTCCGGCCCTGCCCCCAGGCCAACCTGGAAGCCAGAGCTGGGTCAGGGTAAGAGCCACATGGGCATCTGAGGGGAGCTGCAGACCCTCCACCTGCCCTGGGTGGAAGGCCCAGGGGTGGACATGGGCCAGGGGCTTCTCTCCTCCCCTCCCCCAGCATGATGAGGGACCCGGACTCCCCAGCCAGGCTCCAGCTTCTGGCTTGGCCAAGGGGCGGAGCCTCGGAGGAAAGAGGCGGAGCAGGGGCAGGGCCATGGAGAGAAGAATCTGTCATCCTGCCCCTGATCCTTACTTGTTTTGTAAAGTGGCATGCACACACAGGGTCATCCCTAGCTATTATGGTGCCCTCCGCGGGGGGGCTGTGTGGGGCCCAGGCCTCTGCGGGGGTGGGGGATTGGGGAGGGCTGGCCCCAGGCCTCCGCGGGGGGGGGGGGGGGGCTGTGTGGGGCCCCACCCCAGGCCTCTGCGGGGGGCTGGCCCCAGGCCTTCGTGAGGTACGGGGGCTGGCCACTTCCTATGGGAAGTGGAGTGACCTGGCCCCAGCCTGCCGCGCTCCCCTGGCTCCCAGCCGTGCCACCAGCGAGTGCTGGGGGACGGTTCCCCCATCCCTGAAAGCCGCAGGAAGTAGCCATCCCCCGTCCCACATGGAGGCCTGGGGCCAGCTCCCCCTGCTCCCGCCCGTGGACGCCTGGGGCCCCAGGCTGCTCTGCTCCCCTGGCTCCCAGACGTTGGGGGAGGGAGGAACCGCCCCCCAGCACTCGCCGGTGGAGTGGCTGGGAGCCAGGGGAGCAGAGCAGCCTGGGACCAGGTCACTCTACTTACCACGCGGTAAGTGCAGGGTCCGGTCTGGCTGCAATCTTCAGGGGAGTGAGGGCGGGAAGAGGCAGGGCTGTGGCAGAGCAGGGGCAGGAGCCTGGGGAAGAGCCGGAGCAGGGGCTGGAGCAGCATGCAGCTGCACAGGACACCAGGAAATTAAACACATCCCTAACTTTAAACATGTAACCTAGTCCCATTGACTTAAATGGGAAAGGTCATATGCTTAAATTAGGCATGTATTTAAGTAACTTGCTGAATTGGTGCTATATGTGGTGCTATATAAGCATTATTTTGTTATTTTTGTTATTTTTTCCAATTGATGTATTAATTGTGTGCTGTGGATTAGCCTGGCAATGTGTTGTTCAGTTTTCTGAATGTGGGACCCAATCCTGTAACTGGTTCTGTCCAGGCACAGAGGTCTTCTCCACTTGGGTCCAGTTGTGGGATCAGAGCTTTGATTCTGGTTGAATTAAGGGCTGAGTAAGGACTCCAGGATTCAACCTGTAATGAATATGAGCAAACACTGAAGAAATTAAATACTTCAGACAAGTGAAAATTAACAGTTCTTTAATCACAGATGTAATCCTATATGGAAAGCTGCCTCTGTGCTTATAAGATAAGGGTTGCTAGCAGCTGAGAGAGCCTAGAGAAAGATCATTCATATTAGTGATGTGTGTATGTATTTTTGCTACCTTTTTCTCAGCTGTTCATCTTTTTAATACTCCTGCCCTCCAGCTTGAGAACCCATGTCCTAAATACTATCACATAAATGATATATGACTTGCACCTGAGTCCTATCACCTACCTAGCTACTCGATGCTCAGACCCCTTCAGATGTGCATAGCTAACTCATAAATATACCAGCAAAGTATGGGGATAAAAAATCAGCATTTAGGGCCAGACTGATCCATATAGCCCCTGAGGAAAGAGTATTCTCAGGCACATCACACATAGAAATGGAGATTTATGGCACCAGAGACAGAAGAATGATTGATTCTTGTCTCCCTTGCATCTACATTCCTAGATAGCTGATTTCACTCTCCCTAGCCCTCCCTCAAGTTACCCAAATGCTGTCTAGCCATAACAAAGAGTAGGAAAAGTAGCTGGAAAATATGGGGCCTGATTCTCCACAGCTTTACTCCAGTCATACATCAGTGTAACTTCATTGTTTTCAGTGGAATCACACTTGTGTAAAACTAATGGAGACAGAGTGGAGAATCAGGCCCATCCTGTAAATATGAGCAAACAATTCAAAGTTATTAACAAAGAAGAAAATGATTAACAGATTGCTATTGATCACCCTGATATCTCTGGGATAAGATATTAACCTTTCTCTCAAATGAGGGGTAGGAGATAGATTAAAGTGAATCATGCCAGTGGGCTGAGGGAGAGATGTCAGCTGGATCAGCTTAGTATCAGGTGTCCAGAAAAGCAATCAAACCAGGGAAAGCAAGGGCAAAAATCACAGATGATAAAATCATTGTATACTGAACCAAGTAAATTTATGAGAGAGAGCTACAGTATCCAGAAGTGAGATCATATACTTATCACACAACTGCAGGGAGAAAAACATATATTGATGTCATGTGATCCCTAGTTGTCCACCCCCACTTGGAGATGACAGATAAACTTTAAGGGAAGTTCACAGCATTCCTCCTTAGCAGTGTCCTTCACTCTGTAATATGGATAGCTGACTGGAGATAACATGCAGAAAAGAGAGAAAGTGCTAAAGAGAAGGAAGTAGACATGGTGTGTATCTGCAAAGCTGTGTGATCGCACACACCCAGGAAAACTATAAAAGAGGCATGGACAAATTAATGCTGCTGAATCAGCATTAACTTCATTATTTTTCTCCCCAACACGTCTGACCCACATACTTTAGGGGGTCTTCCACAGGCACCAACTCATGAAGTCCTTGGCTCCATATCTCTGAAGAGTCTGGATGTGGGTCACAGGGGGTAGGGAGTCTGTGCGGAAGCAGAGCACCTCTGCTGATCCTGGGGACCTGCTGACTTTTTGGGGGGACAGATACTCCTGTTATTTCTGGGGCTAGGGGAAAGACAAGTCCTGTTTCCTCCCTCCATTACCCCTAAAAGAATTATGCTTGGGAAGAATGCATACAAAACCTCACAGAAGGTCTGATTCTGTACCCATTGGGGTCAGTTGTAAAGCTCCTATTGACTTAAATGATGCAAGTTCAGGCCTGGAGTTCTAATCCAATATTTGGGTAACTCTCACAGACGGACAGTATGACCCATTTGTTGATATAATCTTTGACATGATGTTTTTCACCTCCCATCCCTCAGCTGTAAGATTCAGTGAAAGAACTTTGACTACGTGTTCTTCCATTTCTGTGTCCACTGTTCCTATTAAAACATCTAACAGAACAACCAGCTGTTCAGGGTAAGGCCAGTATTACTCCTGTGCATGGATGGACTGTGTTTGGTGCATGGTGAGCACTTCCAGAATACAAATCTAATATTCACACAGGATTGCTACCAAGAACAGCATCACCATACAATAAACATGCACTCTTACGTCAAACCTGCTACTCATTGCCAAGGAGTAAACTTTAGCTTGTATATGTGGCCCCCAGGACTGCTCAGTGCTGATAAGTTCAAAGCCAGGCCTGGCTGTCTCCCATAAAATCATGGGCCCAATCCCACTGAAGTCAAAAGGAATCTTGCCATTGACTTTAGTGGACATTAGATTGGTCCCTTTAAGGGTTTCTGGAACCTCTCAAATCCTCTTGGACCATCCAGGCCACTACAAAGCTTTTAAGATGAAAACACAATGAATATCTATTCTTAGAAACTAGGTCCCGTGAGCAATAGCCATGTCAATATGTTGCTACAGCAACAGCTTCAGATTTTCCAAATGTGCACCTCAATACATACTAATTTCCACAATTTGATTATGAAAGCAGCAACATTATTCTCCAGGGAATGAAAAAAGAAACTTCCAGAGACATAATAAGGAAGTATTTCATGAGTAACCTGCTCTCTCTCCTAAGCATAATGAATTGTATCCTGGAAACAGACTCAGTAACAAAACTAAACAAATGTATACAGATCTTTGAATGGAGAAAACTATGAATATCTGACTGGCAAAAGTCCTAAAAGAAGGTGCCCTAAGTTAGTGATCCAGGGGATTTCACAGTCTGAAACAATGTCACCTTCTACCTATGAGAGAAGAATATATGAGACAGAATCAGGGTAACCTTTCAGTGCACAATTGCATATGCCTTATCACAGTTATGCACTCCATTGTTGATCAATATGACAAGATCATCTTGCTGGGAGACTTTAATGCTAGAGTTGGTAGAGACAGCAGTGGCTGGAGAGGTGTGATTGGACGACATGGAGTGGGAAGGATAAACAACAGTGGACTTCTCGTCTTGGGTAAATGTGAAGAACACACTCTGCTCATCACTCACACCATCTTTAAGCAAAATGATAAATATAAAATGACATGGATGCGCCCATGGTCCAAACAATGGCACCTGATCAACTGTCACTCACCAACAAGATATCTGCAATGTCAGAATTACCAGAGCCATGTGTGGTGCAGAATGCTGGACAGACCAAAGATTGGTAAGAGCAGTGCTCAGCCTGCATCTAGTCCCTTCACAACGCAGGCGCCCCATGCTCAATAGAACAGCCTTCAACATAGCAAAGCTCAAGCGCACCAACTATCAGGTGCAGTTTTAGCAGTCACTTGATGACAAGCTTTCTTCATGCCCACTAATCACTGGCAACCCAACAAAAAAATAGAACCAGTTCAAACATGTGATTATTGACACAGCTAAATCAGTGCTGGGACCAAAGAAAAGGGTACACCAGGGTTGGCTCAATGAGAACAACAAGGACATTTCCAAACTCTTAAGTGACAAGCAGAAAGCGTTTGTTGAATGGCAGAATGAACTCACTTCCATCGCAAAGAAAGATAGGTTTAAGTGCTGGGCAAAGGGTTGCTGGTTCAGCCCTCCATCATGCAAGCTCCCATTTAGGGGAATAAATTAGAGCTGGCTGGGGATAACCTGGCCCTAACTGGGGAAGCAGAGACAGCTGCTGCCTAATTAGCCTAGGGCTGTATAAAGCCTCAGGGGAAGGAAGCCATGTAGGGAGCAGAAAGAAAGGGAAAAGGTAGGGAGCGGAAGCAAGGAGGTACCCTCCCTGCAGATGGTGAAGGATCAACTGTACATGGTCAAAGGGTGGTGGCAACAAGCCTATGAATAAATTGCACCAGTGGTTACAAACCCAGAGTCTCAGAGTGACTTTGTGGACCTAGCAGAGGCAGGAGCCAAGGGGGCCCTGCTGCGCTCTGCTACATACCTACAGAGCAAGGCCCAGTCTGAACTTAAGAAAATGCAGGATGAGTGGTGTGAAAGGAAAGCTGCAGAAGTTCAGCATTACACAGATACAAACAATGCAGAGATGTTATTTGAGTCTCTCAAAGCAGTCTATGGACCATCTAAATCTGGCACAGCCCCCTTGAAGTCAGCAGATGGCACAACCCTCATCAAAGACAAGAAGGGAATCTTACAGAGATGGGCAGAACACTTCAGTAGACTACTCATTCCAGTAGACTACTACTTCATCCATATGGAAATCTCACCCAAGCACCATGTCGGTGGTAGTAGTATGGTCATAGTTAGTGATGGATGGGTACAGTTGTGTGTCATCTGTATATTGCTGGCACTTGAGTCTATGTCATCTTACCAGTTTACCTACTGACTGCATGTAGATGTTGACTAGGACCAGAGAGAGAACTGATCCTTGTTGGACTTCACAAGTGAGGGATCTAGTAGTGGAAATACAGCTTCCCGTCACTACTTGTGCATTACCCTGAACCTCTACCATCTTTCTCAGGCTAGAGAGCAGTATTTCATGGTCACCACTTGCAAATGCTGCAGAGGTGTCGAGGAGGTTGAGAATGGATGCCTGCCCTCTGCATTGACTGCAGGAGATCATCCATTAGTAGCACTTAAAGTGGTTTCTGTCCCATGTCCTTGCAATCTGTGCCAGGTTTAGGATATTAGCTTCAAACAAATGAGATTGAAGTGACCTTTGGGTAGCTTCTCTGACCTTGCTCAGGAATGGAAGGTTCGATACTAGGCTAGTACAGATATATCCAGGATGAGTTTCTTCAGTGTTGGTCAGGACAAGCCATTAAAACAACAACAAAAGAAAATAATAATTCCCCAAAGGTATGCAAGAGACTGGGAATGGAAATAATACACATGCCTGGAGATCAGAACCTACTGTTATTTCAGAATTTGATTCCTATGGAGACATTTAGAAATGCAAGAAAAATCCAATCTCATCCTATTGTCTTACTCTCCAAAGATTTCAGCTTCTCCTTACCCAAGTGATTGTCTGACAATTATGTACCAATTGTCTGAACAAAGACAACTAGTCACCCAACAGTCAGCTGCTCAGTTACACATGTCTACAAGGTTGTGGAGAATTCTGTCAAGAATACAGAAGTTCATGGGCCTGTAGTAAGCTATTGTCATATGTGACAGAGCCAAAAGGCTATACTCCTTCTCTGTTTTCAGTCTGAATCCATTAACAGGGCCGCAAAGAGGCATGGAGATGGAGGGAATAAGTGGCTTTCCATGATAAAAACACAGCATTGTCTTAAACTACTGTTGCGTGAGAGAAAGAATGAAAGGCAATGTTAATTGCACACAAGAAGAGATTACTCTGAAAGCAACTCCTTGAAGAGTGTGTAAAATATTTCCTGGTGGATTATTATAAGCCTGTTTGAAAACAGATGCTTGATTTTAGGGTTACTTGTTTGGCTTATAAAATATGGAGAAGAATCTTGCCTCTAATTTAGTACATTAGACTGTCCTGTGCTGATTAGTTTGAGAGTCAAATGATTAGCAAGACAGAAAACATAAAAACCTGCATGTCTGAAAACTCAAGCCTAAGCATATTATTGCTTTTAAAGGGGCAACGCCAGGTAAAAGTATCTAGTTAAAAAACATAAATGTCCTTTTATCCTAATAGATTAGTGATAGGGAAATAATTCTAAATAGCTAATTTACTTTCCTCCATTTTGGCTGTTTGTTTCCTTTATACCTCTCTCAGTTTGGATAACAAGAAGAGACTAGTCACTTTCATATTTTGTTTTCAGTGGTGTAGCCAAGTTGGTCTTCATTTATGAGACAAGATAGATGAGGTCTTTTATTGGTCCAACTTTTGTTGATGGAGGGGACAAGCTTTCGCACTTCACAGAGCTCTTTGTCAGGTCAAAGAAGATGTGTGAAGCTCGAAAGCTTATCTTTTCCACCAGCAGAAATCGGTTCAGTAAATGATATTGCTTTAGTTACCATGTCTCTCATTTTTGTGTTGTCAGTTTCACTTTCAGGGTTTCATGCACTGGCACAATACTGCAATGCCCAGGTTGTAGATACTGCAAGGGAATATTTTTATGTTTGTCTAAAACTACCGCTTGCAAGTTTTTTTGTAAAAGGTTATTTTAAAAAATCACCTAAATTTGAGGTAATTGTTTTATCCTTTGAAGGGGAACCTTTATATAGAAATTCTTGTGCTGTTTAAGATATTACCAAACTATCTTATGATTTGAAAATCTTCTTCCACAATAGCTTTCTCCTTAGAGAAGGCCTCCTAGCAATCACAAGGATGGCTCAAAGAAAAGGAGGACTTGTGGCACCTTAGAGACTAACCAATTTATTTGAGCATAAGCTTTCGTGAGCTACAGCTCACTTCATCGGATGCATCTTATGCTCAAGGCCACTGGGGGCTGCGGGAAGCGGCGGCCAGCACATCCCTCGCCCGCGCCACTTCCTGCAGCCCCCGTTGGCCTGGAACTGCGAACCGTGGCCAGTGGGAGCTGCAATCGGCCGAATCTGCAGACTCCCCTGACAGGCGACGTCCCAAAGGTTGCCGATCCCAGCTGTAAAGCAAATTCTCCCTACCAAGAGCAAATCCATAGGGATGAAGAAGAGAAAGTTCTCTCCAAACCATAGTGAGCAGCACTGGAGTGGCCTCTGCTTGGCTTGGCCTCTGCCCCCTTAGTAATCCCCCCTTCTCCCCCGGAGGATGGAATGATCCAATCTTCCACCTAGTAGCAGATCCCTGTGCCCTACCCCAGCCAGGTCCATAGATGGCCATGGAAGAAACATTTGCAAATCTAGTTTCCCATTCCCTACACAGCCTCCCCCAGTTATCACATTCTTCTGCAAAGTGAAAGTTTCTCTGTTGGAGGGGGGAAATTTTGCCTTTAAAATACAGATCTAATCCTGTAGCCCCAGGTGAGAAGTCAAGAGGACGAATCATGTGAGCAAGGGTTTGCCAGCAAAGGCCCTAAATTTGATCAAAATGACTGCTACATCATAAATTACCTAATCTCTTGGCCTGTGACATGTTTTTAGAAACCACAGCTTCAGCTGGTGTGGGGTGGGGGGGGGGGGCCCTTTGAATCCCTCCCACCCAAAAACTATTACAACAGAACACCTTATATTCTACTGCAGAATTTTAATTCCTCTACCAGAATGATTTTTTCCATCTTGGAAAGATATCACAGGCACTTTCTAGTGGAAGATTACTAGAAATATGGAGGCTTGCTTTACTTTAGACTTCTTCCTGCCAGTATCAGACAGTAACCAGTGATAGTTCTATACTAGAATGTGCGGTCGGGGAAGATGTGAATTCATCCCCTGAGTTGTCTATAGAGATTCTTTTTTTGAAAGTACCTAAATATGTTCCAAACATGCCATATGTGCTAAACAGTCACACCTGTGGTTTAAGCCCTTCCGAAGGAGATTCTCTCAACCAGTCCATGTCAACTAAATACATTCTTCAAGATCAGCTCCCTTTATTATGATAAACTTTCTCTGTGTGTGCTTAAATATATCTTAAAGTTTACTTTGTATCTTGAAACAGCACGAGGCCATCATGTGATACAATGCCATGACATCAGTGCTGAGATGTCAAAAATCTCTCATAGTGTTTTCCACTGTCCTAGAACCCAACAAGTCAAGTAGGCTAAGTGTTCTGAACCCAGCATCTAAATTAGCGACTGCAAGTTTTGCAAATACCACATTTATACATTACCACTGGCTTCATTTTCTCATATTCCTATATCAGTGAGGGCAGCATTGTAACAAAGTCCTTGTGGCACTTCTAATTTTTCAGTGTGGTAAGAATGTTGATAATCTTAAGGACCCCAAAGCACTTTGCAAACTGTACACATGGATCACTTAATTGCTAGGGCAAAACACAGCAACAGCTTAGGGCAGCTAGTGCAAAATACCTTTTCTAATAGAAACTGCAGGGAATTTTAGATAGGCTGAATATAATATGAGCAGTACACCAAGGTTTAACGTTAGGGCTGGTTGAAAATTTTCTGTTAATGTTGCTTTCTTGGAAAAGTGGGGTTTTGACTAAATGAAATTTTCAATAGAAAATGTCTCTGCTTTCCATGGAAAATTTAGACTTTCTAGTAATAGACTGAGAAACCAAAAAGGTTTTAGGTTTCCAGTTTTTCAGAAAAATGTTGAAATTTCCATGGACAATTTTGATTAAAATAACTTTTTGTTGAAATTTTTCCCGAGGGAGAGGGAAGAAACATTTTTCAACCAGGTCCATTTAACACATCCTTACTCTTGTGAAAAGTGTCATGGAATTTTTAATGATCTGAAGAAGTCAGAAACTCAGTTTTATATTTCAGCCAAATGCACTCTAGTAACCCAGTGCCCCAGAATGCCGCAATAGGGCATTGACTCCATATTGACTAAGCAAAGATTGCAATTGACTAGTAATAGTTTCTTGGGTTTCAGAGGTGCTTGACACCTACAACTTTCACTTAGTTCAAGGGGAGTTGGAGCGCTGAGCAACTTTGAAATAGCCGGTTATATGTTGCCAGTACTATTTCCTGTCACACACAGATCTTCCTGGGAGGTCTCACATCCACACTCTAGACCTCCTGAGCTTATACAAACTAGCAGGATCACTGCACAAAGTAGTATGGCAGCAGATTAATGGGTTCCCGATTCACAGTAAGTGTACACTCTCCATTAGAGACAGTGAAGCATTCATTTTTCTGTTGGGTGGATATCAGTACCCAGATGGCAGGTAGGGTATGAAAAATGAGTATGTAATTGATGACATTTTTGGTTTTTAGCAATGGCCTACAAGAAGACTCAATAATTCATTCCCTATTCCAGCCCTTGGTTCATTTGTGTCTGTGTTTTGATTTATAACTAGGTGAAATAACTAGGTTTTTAAGAGTTTAATCCTTTTTACTTTCATCCTAAATTAGTCCAAATGGTGTCCAGTTTAATAACCGTATAAATGGCTATGGAAGCTGTTTTATAGCTTTGTTGCTGAACTGTACTTCTAACTTCTCTACTACTGCGTGGGAAAAGTTTTTGTTGTTTGTTTGTTTTTTGAGAAAAATAGTGTTTGTTGTAAAGACCTATCCCTAAGTTCTCAAAATCAAAATTTTCTACCAATTTGATGCTTTTAAATTCTAAGGGCCTGATGTATATTGTTTTAAGGAGCCTCAACTTGGCATTTCATTTTGCATCCACTAAGTTGCAGATGCAAATAATTGCAGGCACAGTTTATGTCCTTGGGAAGTCTAAATACATGTCTTAAGAGCATGGTCAGATATTTGTACTTCTAAAAGGCAAATATTTGCACAAAATGGATGACCACTTCTAAAAATAAAGTCCTAACAGCACAAAGTGTAATGTAGCAACTATTCCAGAGTACACTGAATTTATCTCTAAAATACAACAGTTATTTTGTATAACTCTGTTTCTGCCTAACTTCTCATGCTCCTCTGCACAAAATTGATGAGGTACATGTCTAGACTACTACCTCCAAACCCAACTTTCGACAGTTTTACATTGTACATTTGAGAATACTATTTATTATAATAAATAATTATTATGTGAGTATAGAGTTCAAAGTACCAGTCAGTCCTAAACTTTTTAGGACTAAATTTTCACCAAGGGGCCCCATGCAGAGATTTTGGTACTGTGAAGGGGTGTACAAGGCCCTTTCAGGCCCCCTGCTGGAGGCCCTGAGGTCCTACCGCACCCTTCCCCAGGATAGGAGCAGTGAAGGTAGGTAGAGCCCTGCACAGATACACAACGTGTATCCACATCCGATCAGCGATCCACAAAAATTATCTATGGCTATCCGCATCCACAGATGTGGATATCCACAGATATCCAGGGCCAGACTGATGCTCCAAGGCACAACCCCCTCTGGAGCCTGGTCGGGGAGAGACACGCTGGCAGCTGCGGGGAGCCGCGGTGGACCTTCCAACTGCCGTGGGCAGGGGGCCTGACTAGCAGCCCCCTGCCCAGTGTTCCAGCCTCCCATCCAAGTCAGGTGGAGGGACCCAAGCTCCCCATTGCTGTCCCCACTTTTTCTGGCCAGTGGGACGGCTCAGAGCTGCAGCCCGGCCACAGTAGGAGCCAGGCAGGCAGCTGTGCGGAGCCGCAGCAGACCTTCCACCTGCCCTGGGCTTGGGATAGGAGATCATGGCCCCTGTCCCTGCCCTCTAGGCCCTCCGCCCAGGGCAGCTGGAGGATCCGTACCGTGGTTCCTCACAGCTGCCCGCTCGCTTTTTCCATCAGAGCCTTGCGCGGATACCATATTTGTATCCACATCAGCAGAAATGGCCCACGGATATAAAGCGGATACCCATGGATTTGCAGGGCTCTAAAGGTGGGTCCTCCAGACTGCCTAGAAAGGCTACACACAAGCAGCCAATCAGAGCCCAGCAGGGTCAGATAAAAGGAGGTACAGGGCCTGAGTGGGTCACTTTCTGGCTTGGACCAGAGAGATGAGACAGGGTGCTTTGGCCCAGGGGCATTTGAGGGGCTGCACTTGCTAAACCTGGGAGTGAGAGGAGCTAGCCCTAGCCCTAAGTAATGGACAGAGACAAGAAGCCAGGTGGGAAGAGGCCCAGGGAGTGTAGCAGCAACCAAGTACAGTACATGACTGCTGTGTCTAGGTTTCCTGGGATCTGTAATAGTGGGTGGGCCTGAGTCCCCCCCACCAGCCAGTGCTAGAATAGCTTAAACCTCAGAAAGGGACATGGCTAGCTTATAAGCCCAGGAAAAGGGGCTAGATTTAAAAGGGCCCAGAGACAAGTCTGAAGGCCCTGGTGAGAGTAGACTAGTAGTTCTGGTAGGACTCTTTACTAACCCCTGAGAAGGAGTAAGTTTCCTTTAGAAGCCTAAGCAGAGGGCT
Organism: Caretta caretta; assembly: GCF_965140235.1. Lineage (NCBI taxonomy): Eukaryota > Metazoa > Chordata > Testudines > Cheloniidae > Caretta > Caretta caretta. The sequence goes on from NC_134214.1 coordinate 28,124,519, forward strand.
GGATTTAAAGGAGTAGCCCAAGAGGGGCTGAAGAGAGAACGTACCCTCAGGAAGGAGGGGCTGAGTCCAGCTTGAACAAGGGATTGGAAGACTTTTGTTTCGGTATGTTTTGGACTTGAATATCCCAAAGGGGGTTTCTTGACCCATTTAGACTGTGACTTGGATCACCATCTTGTAGTGGTGGAGAGACTTGCGTGTCTCAATGACCCCGAGAGCGATGCTGCTTGGAGTCATATACTCCCTTAGGGCTTCCCATGGCAGAACGGTCTAGGGTGAGGTTCCAGACAAAGTGTGATCCAAGAAGTCCCTAACAGCAGAGCAGATGGAGGATAACTGCATAATGGAGGTGAAACTGTTGTGTAATGTTACAACAGTTGTGAAGGTGAATGAAGGCTGCAATATATAGAGGATCTCCAATCATCATGGTGTCCATGCCATTGGTTTCAAGTCCTCTATCTGTCAAGCATAGTGTGGTGACTGTTGTGCACCAGTCTCCCCACTTTAAAAGAAGTCCTGCACAGAGATCTTCCAGTTTTGGGGAAAATAACATCTGCATAAGTCAGAAGTCTGGTGGTGAGTGGCGACGGGAACAGAACAGTGAAATCCGGACGTTCTTAGTCACAGACCGACACACAGGCGGTGGGTGTGTGATACAGTTGTCTTGCTTGAGGATTGAGGCAGGTCGAGCATCTCGGCAGCTGCACCCACGACTGAGCAGTCCTTTTTAGGATCCACTCTGCTCACCCCACATGGGGAGGGAGTTAGAAAAGGTACCCTAAAAATAGTCTTGCCTCTGTTTTTCAGGGCTGGATAGCTACATCCAGCAGGATCACCACCTCAACGGCCAAAAATGTAAGAAATTTTTCAACTTTGGAACTTGGAACGTATGTACCCTGATGGACAACTCAAATAGTGACTGACCAGAGTGACGTACAGCCATTATTGCTTGTGAATTGAGTCGGTTTAACATAGATATTGCTGCTTTATCTGAAACTAGAAGAGCTGATGAAGGACACGTGAGGGAGGAGAAAGGAGAATACACCTACTTCTGGAAGGGAAAAACCTATAGATGAACCCTGATTGCATGAAGTGGGTTTTGCTATAAAGAACAAGCTTGTAAGGTGCCTCTCTGAGGTACCAGTTGGCATCAATGAGCGGTTTATGAAATTTCAATTGAGGCTCACCAAAAATCAACAGGCAACTATTGTGAGCACCTATGCACCAACACTGGAGGTCGATGAGAATTTAAAGGAAGGTTTTTATTCTTAGTTGGAAACCATTTTATCGGAGACCCCTAAAGAAGACAAGATCATCCTTCTGGGGGGGATTTCAATGCACATGTTGGCTGAGATCAGACCTGTGGAAAGGAACAATCGGGAAAGAAGGAGTTGGCAAAAGCAATTCAAATGGAATTCTGCTCCTGACCAAGTGTGCTGAACATGAACTTATTATTACAAATGCTCTTTTCTGACAAAACGAAAAGTTCAAAACATCTTGGAGTCACCCACAGTCAAAGCACTGGCATCTCCTCGACTGCGTCATAGTTCGTGCCCGAGATTGTAGTGATGTACTTCTCACAAGAGCAATGACAAGTGCTGATGACTGTTGGACTGATCATCACCTTATTCGATCCACAATGAAAATTAAGATCGCTCCCAAATGGAGGCTGCAAAAGAAGAAGTCAGGCGCAAGTTGAAGGTTCAAGATTTGAAGGACCTTATTAAGCATGACCACTTCCAAGCAGTCTTAGAAGAAAAGCTCCCATCAGAGTTTCCGGAAGAAATTGAGGAACATTGGAGCCCGTTGAAAGTAGTAATCCTCAGTGCATGTGAGGAAACCATAGGCTACCAAACCAGAAAACATCAGGACTGGTTTGATGAGAATGATGCTGAAATTGAGAAATTCATCAGTGAGAAGAGAATGGCATTTCATGCTTGGCAGAACAACTTAAATTGGTAATTGTGATGTTCCTCTCTGGTGTTGTTTGGACCAGTGATCTGCTAGGCCACTCCAATCCTTGACTCTGGGAGCCAGCCTTACCCTGCTCTGCCATGAGAACCCCCACTCCTGGGCTGTTCATGCACAGCCTCTGGCTTGTAAGCTGATCCCAGCTGCTTGCAAGTGAATGACACTAGCCAATATCTCCAGTCCCAGACACACCCCTGGGAACCTCCATCTTGCAGTATCCAGTTACACCCACTGGATGCTGCAAGTTTATGTAAATTCATCAGTTTAACAAAGAAATTGATATATACCAGGCTTGTTCTCCCAAGGGGAGTCTCTGACACACTGCAAACCAAATGCACTGCTTCAGGTAGAATAAACAAACAGATTTATTAACTATAAAAGTAGATTTAAGTGATTATAAGTCAAACCATAACAAGTCAGATTTGGTCAAATGAAATAAAACCAAAACGCATTCTAAGCTGATCTTAACACTTTCAATGTCCTTACAAACTTAGATGCTTCTCACCACAGGCTGGCTCTTCAGCCAGGCTTTGATCAGTGGTTCAGTTGTTTGGTGGTGGTGGTGTCTGTAGATGAGAACTGGATAAATTCATGGAGGTTAAGTCCATTAATGGCTATTAGCCAGGATGGGTAAGGAATGGTGTCCCTAGCCTCTGTTTGTCAGGGGGTGGAGATGGATGCCAGGAGAGAGATCACTTGATCATTACCTGCTAGGTTCACTCCCTCTGGGGCACCTGGTATTGGCCACTGTCGGTAGACAGGATACTTTGGTCAGACCCAATATGGCCATTCTTATGTTCTTAGATGTAGGCAGAAGAGAGAGAGCAGGGCCAAAATATCCCTCCCTTTTATCATGTCCTTTCTTTCCTCTTGGCTTTGCTCCGCCACCTTCAGAGTCAGGTGAGCATTACCTCATCACAGTCCCAAACTGCCCAAAGGAAGGGGGTGACTCCTTCAAGGGTCTAACAGATTCTTTTGTTGCTGCCTAAGACAGTGACCATTGTGCCTGTGAGGCTGGGCTGAGTTTGTCCCATTCATGCCCTGACGAGGTGTGAACTGCCTCTCTGTTCTTGGAGAGTTTTTGTGTGGGCTTGCTTTAAGCCATGAGGAAGCATTTTCAGCCTCATAACTACATACATGAAATTATAAACTTACTATAACATTACTGTAACAATTACTATAACATCACTGTAACAACCAGTACATTGTGAGCCTTTCAAAGACACCCAACATGACAAACCTTGCATTGGATACCGCACAATCATTTTATAAAGATGAACATGGGGTGTAGGGTGTTCCCCCAAGGTACAGAGCAATGTAAAGAGAGATGCCCATGCCAAGGCAAGGGCAGAAGTCTAACGTAAAACCAGAGAACTCAGGAACAAATGGTGGACTGAGAAAGTGCAAGAACTCCAACTTCTCGCGGACATCCACAATACATGTGGTTTCTTTAGTGCCAGCAAGGCTGCTTATGGGCCAGTTTGCCATGGTATGAATCCTCTTCGCTCTATGGATGGAACCACACTTCTGAATGACAATGAAGCCATCAATTCTCGCTGGAAAGAACATTTTGAAGATCTCCTTAACTATAATTCTGTGGTTTCAGATGAAGTCCTTGAGCAAATCCCTCAACGACCATTTAGGGATGAGCTTGGAGACTGTCCCAATCTGTCTGAGGTACACAATGCCACCAAGCAGATGAAGAACAACAAGGCAGCAGGTCTAGATGGGATCCCTGCTGAAATCTTTAAAGACGGTGGACCAGAGCTAAATTGGCAGCTTTACCTGCTTGTGGCAGCTTTACCTGCTTACCTTAAAATCTGGATAAAGGAGGAGATACCCAGTGAAATGAGGGATGCCCTGATTGTCACCCTCTTCAAGAAAGGGGATAAAGTGGATTGTGGAAATTATCATGGTATCTCCCTCCTAGCCATTGCAGGCAAAGTTCTGGCACAGATCCTTGCAACCTGCCTTCTGCCCCTGTCAGAAGAAATTTTACCGGAATCACAAAGTGGTTTCCGACCATGTTGTGGAACTGTGGATATGATCTTCACAGCACGGCAGCTGCAAGAAAAGTGTCGGGAGCAAAACCGACCACTGTACCTGGCTTTCGTTGATCTAACTAAAGCCTTTGATTCAGTGAATCGCTGTGCCCTCTGGACTGTACTTTCTAAGACTGGATGTCCTGATAAATATATCAATGTCCTAAAATTGCTTCATGATAACATGAAAGTGACTGTTCTGAGCAGCACTGGCTCCTAGAGTGAATCTTTCAAAGTACAAACAGAAGTCAAACAGGGCTGTATCATCACTCCAACCATGTTTGCAGTTTTTATTGCCATCATTCTTTACCTAATTGCTGGGAAGTTTACAGCTGGCATTGAAATCATTTATAGAATAGACAGAAAGCTGTTCAGGCTTAGCAGGGTGAAAGCCAAGAGTAAGATCTCCACAACATCTATTAAAGCGGCAAAGAGTCCTGTGGCACCTTATAGACTAACAGACGTATTGGAGCATAAGCTTTTGTGGGTGAATACCCACTTCGTCGGATGCATGTAGTGGAAATTTCCAGAGGCAGGAATAAATATGCAAGCAAGAATCAGGCTAGGGATAACGAGGTTAGTTCAATCAGGGAGGATGAGGCCCTCTTCTAGCAGCTGAGATGTGAACACCAAGGGAGGAGAAACTGCTTTTGTAGTTGGCGAGCCATTCACAGTCTTTGTTTAATCCTGAGCTGATGGTGTCAAATTTGCAAATGAACTGAAGCTCAGCAGTGTCTCTTTGAAGTCTGGTCCTGAAGTTTTTTTGCTGTAGGATGGCTACCTTTAAATCTGCTATTGTGTGTCCAGGGAGGTTGAAATGTTCTCCTACAGGTTTTTGTATATTGCTATTCCTAATATCTGATTTGTGTCCATTTATCCTTTTACATAGGGACTGTCCAGTTTGGCTGATGTACATGGCAGAGGAGCATTGCTGGCACATGATGGCGTATATTACATTGGTGGACGTGCAGGTGAATGAACATCACCTATTGTGGAACGTCAGTATGCTGATGACAACTCAATCTTTGCCCACTCTGAGAAAGATCTTCAAACTATCTTGAATGTGTTTGCCGATGCTTACGCATGTCTTGATATCAAGAGGACTGAAGTGCTCTATCAGCCCTCTCCAAATGAGGTATTACATGCCCCATCTTTTAAAATCAATGGAGTGGCACTGGAGAATGTAGATCATTTCCTCTACTTTGGAAGTCATCTTTCATCCAAGGCAGATATTGATGCAGAAATACAGCATTGCCTGAGCTGTGCCAGTATAGCCTTTTCTTGTTTACGGCACAGAGTTTTTGAAGATCACGACATTTGGACAGACACCCAGCTTCTTGTTATCAAGCCATTATTCTCCCAACACTGTTTTATGGGTCTGAAACTTGGACAACCCTAACCACTTGAAAGTCCTTGAGAGGCAACATCAACGCTGCCTTCGTAAGATTCTGAAGATCAAATGGGAGGACAGGCACACCAATATTAGTGTTCTGGAAGAGGCAAAAACCACCAATATTGAGGCAATGATCATCCATCAGCAATTCCGCTGGACTGGTCATGTTGTCCGGATGCCAGACCGTCACCTCCCAAAATAGGTCCTGTTCTCTCAGCTGAAAGAAGGGTACCATAACGTGAGTGGACAACGGAAGTGTTATAAGGACTTGCTGAAGGACAACCAAAAAAAGTGTACTGTTGACACTTGGGAGACACTTGCCCAGGATTGCTTAATGGAGTGAAGTCCTACGTGATGGTCCCCTGCATTTTAAACTTGCTCGCCGACAAGCTGAAGAGGACAAGAGGTGCAGGAGGAAGGAGAGACTGGCTTCCAGTCATGGTCAGCAGCCTCCTGCTGAGCCTGAAAACATCTGCCCTCATTGTAATAGAACTTATGGTTCAAGAATTGGCCTTATTAGCCACCTGAGGACCCATAACTCCCATGGAAGATGATCATACTCAGTAATGAGTTATCATCCATCATCATCATCATCATCATCATCATCATCATGTGACTTGGCCAGAGGCCACTGAAGACCTGAGGTTGACAGTCTACAAGGGGTGCCAGGAGCTGGACAAAGATTGCAGTATTATACCTAACTGATAGGAAGCTCTTGAGGTGAATGACCCCATCATGTATACCCAATACATTATGGTCACACCCATTTTGTGTACATAACCAGATATTTGCATGTGTACACATGATACCCAGTTCACACATGCACAAATACAGGTGTATGTATATGCAGTTTTGTGGTATAAAATCAAAAGACTGATTTCTGGCTACAAAAAACTCTGGCCCTGAAAAGGAAAAAAATCAGAATTTATTTTATTCCTGATAAATGAGTATCTTAGATTTATGGTCTCTTGAATGATTTATCCATTCATTTCTTTAACAATGGTATGTGTGGGAACTGAATAATGCTTGCTAAGGTAACCAGTCACTCAGGTCCGTATTCAGTAGTAGCTGGGATATCTCACAAGGCACTTTACAATCAAAATTATGACTAGGTTGTAAAGAATGAGTGTAACTTACTTCATTGAGGTTTTTATAGTATTTCATCTAAAAAGATGGGAGTTACTTACTGTAAGGCAACTACTGTAGAACTCTTGCCTTCTGCCCCCTTCCTTTCTCCACTTCAGCCTTTGTCCTCTCTAGGTTCAGCCCTTCCCCTTCCTGGCTACCTGCTATCAATCCTGATTTTCCAGTTTTTCCTTTGAGCTGCCAAACACTTACTTTTTGGTACCATACATGTGCATGGAGGCACTGTTTCTCCTGCTGTGCCCTGTGCAGTAATAAAAACAAAAGACATGAAAATAAGCTACATCACTAAAATAAATTAAATCACTAAAAATATTGAAAGGAGCCATGCGACTAGCATGTGCAGCTTCCAGAAGTATCACAATCAGCCTGCAGCATGCAGGTCCCACTCTGAATATCTGTGTAAAGCCATAGTTCTGTCCATCAGCTCTGACACCAGCAGCCTGTCAACAAATACCAGTCATGCTCTGGCTCCCAGCAGCCTTGATCACTATATGCAAGGTGATCCCAACACACTCCTGGCCCCAGATTTCCCCCAAAAATACATTGTCTGCACTGTCCAGCCCTCTCTTCACAACACTGGATTAGTTTTGATTAAAGAATAAAACAAGTTTATTTAACTACAAAGAGATTTTAAGTGAGCACAAGTAATGAGGCATTAAAGTCAGAAATAGTTACAAGAAAAATAAAGAGAAAATGCTTTCTAACTTAACAAACTAGACTTGGTTCAAGATGAAGTCTCTAACCACATGTTCCAGTAACATTGCTGACCAAACTCTCAGGCCCAGATCTGCTCCCAAGGTCCAATGGCTGTTTTCTTTCTACCTCTTGGGTGAAAGAGAGATGTACAGGGAGAGAGAACTTGAGCCCCTCACTTTTATAGTTCAGTCTCCCAGCTGTAGTGGGGGGCTGGCAGTCCCCGGAGCTGCCCAGCTGTGGCAGGCGGCAGAGGCAGTCCCCGCAGCTCCCAACTGCCCCTGGAAGTGAGGGGATCCTGCAGCAGCAGCCCTGCCCCAGAGGCAGGAGGACCCTGGAGCTCCCACGCACTGTAGTGGTGGAGGACCAGGAGCCCCAGCAGCAGTGGGTGCTGAATCTGCCTACCCTTTTTGTCAGGGATGTTTTTAGTGATAGTCAGGGACAAGTCACTAAATTCCATGAATTTTTGTTTATTGCCTGTGACCTGTCCATGGCTTTTACTAAAAATATCTGTGACAAAAACTTCGCCTTAGTCATGGCCCATCAGCTTTGACACCTGGCTAGAAGCATCAACTTGTTCTTTGTCTCTGAGAAACAGCTTTACCCACTTCCCAGACTTGTCTGGTAAACACACTTCAGTCATGATTTCATGTTATGTTCATAACTTTACATATAATGTTACATATATTTCACCAAGATGTTATTGACCAGCAAGTCATTAGCTTTCAGTGATACCTTTTTGTACACAGATTATTACAATAGTGTGTAGGGTATGAATACAGGGGTGCCTTCTGTCACACCCTCCTTTAGACAAGTAGTACCACTGCAGTCAATGGAACTCTTTGCCTGAATTAAGGATGATTTGCCTGAGTAAAGATTGCAAGATCTTGCTCATAATTGACAAAGGCAACAGTTGATGAAGCAGTGAACGTTTTAAAATCTGTTGGTTAAAAGTTAATTTGGGGGTGAGGATTACCTTTAAAAAAATCCCATTTTAAGTCATGGTTGACAAGGCCAAACAACTATACCTAAGCATTCTCCTTACAGAATCCATCCTTATTCAGTCATACCTTAAAATAGGGTAAGTAACACAAGGCGAACAACTAAAAGTCCTGAGCTGCTGCCAGTGGACAAACAGGCAGCTGTGTGGAACTGTCTCACTTCACTTCTAACATATTTGCTCGTAAAAGGGCAAACTTAAGTATGACTCAGAAATGTGCTCAGCTGAGTGTTTATAAAGCCTAATGGGAACTTCACCTATAATCTAAACATCTCAAATCAATATATCAAATGCAATTTAAAAAAAAATCAATATTAGCACCATCTATAATGTCCGTCATCTATAGACACACACCTGCCTTTCACCATGATTAATACATTCATATCGCCCTTTGTGATCACTGGAAAGAATCTAATGATACCACTTCTGTTTGTCCAAAAAAAAATTTTTTTTTAAAGTGCTCCACTAACATGACGATGGTACTGGAGACAAACTTGGTGGAGTTAAAAAAATCCAAACACTCCCACTAACTTTATATTGAGTCTATTGACAGTGCTGCATATATTGCTGTATTGTTTTTAGTGTCACAGTAGTTGAGCTGCATATACATCTGACAGCCCTACAGGATATGTCAGTTGAAATGTCGCATGCACATAAGTTTCAGTGAAACTGTATCTCATACCCTTCTCACTAGAATGTCATTTGATATTTCACACCCTGTATCAGCTTGTAATAATCTGTGCCAGATACATGCACCAACCTCAGAAGAGGCATTAGGTGAGTGAACTAATGACCTTTGGTTTCAAAGTACAAGTCTTTAGTATGAAACTAAAGCAGCAGTTTCACTTGTACAGATACAGTAGTGGAGGGAACTGTTATATATGATCAAGTCCCTTCAATTCCAGTACAGTACAGTAGTATGTAGATCCAAATCATGGCACACTGCCCCAACTCCTGCCCAGTTACAATGGATCTTGGAGGTCTCCCTTGAAACTTAAAGCAGAAATCTGGTTTTAAAGTGATTTCATAGGAGTGCTGGTTCTGTCATTGCCCTATAATGGAATGTCGTTTGTTCACAACAAAATTTTAGTGGCTGTACAGCTTATTTTAAAAAATACAGCTGTAGTGTCCCCTTGCCAGCAGCACAACTCATCTCAGACCTGATTCACAAGCATATTATTTTTGTGGTCACTTCCCACCTGTTTGATCCAGGCTACAAATGTTTGTTCTTTACCCAACCAGCCTTCCATGGATGACCAGTAAGTGCTCTGCAGGCTACTAGCCACCTGCATACCATAGTTTGGGAACCACTGGGCTATTGGATGGTGGGGAAAGAGGCAGGGTTTTATGAGACTATTAGCACAACAGGAGGGAAGGAAACAAGAGCACAGTGGAGTGTGAAATAGGAGGGACACAGGATGTCCTATTGGATGCTTCCCAGAGATGAGGGAGCTGGGATAAGATTATAGTATGGTTTGTGTGAGGAGGAGAAAGTCCAGAGAGAGAGGACATACCCAAAGAATTTCGAACCTGAATGCCTCCAATGTTGAGGTGTTCAAAGAGTCAGGTCCATGTAAATCTGTGAGAGAAAGTTCCATGGTAAAGTGTGTGTGTGTGTGTGTCGGGGTATGTGTGTGTGTGTGTGAGCAAAATTAAGTGATCCACAGTCTAGGGAAAGATTCCTCCCCACCATCCTTCAATCAGTATTAGGCTCAGAGGAATCCTGTGGCTGACAGTTGCAGAAACTAAATTTCTGCTATGTCCACTGTGCAAAGTGCACTGGGTTGCGGGCCCAAAGAAAAGGTACAAAAAGCCAGATGGTTGCTGATGGGGCTGTGGGGAAACCCTTTCTGATTGGCTACTTTCCCCCTTTGTCTTCCTCCTGGGGAAGAGCAGCTAATCAAGGCTGCTGCAGGAAGCAGGCCAAGCTCTCCTGCTCCTCTCAGGATCTGACTCCATTCTCACGGAAGTGGGGAGGGAGCAGAAGGAGTCCAGCACGTCAAGGTAATTCCATTCCCTTCTGCCTCCCCTCTTCTGAGCAATGTGCTGGCTCTTCTGCTCTTCCCCTTCCCTTCCTGCAGTAAGTGGTCTGGAATGGGGAGAGGAGATCCTGCTGCAGCCCCCGACCCTCCCCCCGCCAACCTGGGAGATGGGTGTGATGCACACTATATGATTTTATGAAAGTATTCTAATGAGTGTGAATATAATGTAACTAAAATATGCTTCATACAAAAGGTCTCTTGTATCATTACAAAGCATATAATCTATTGAGTGTGGTCATCCTCTTTGTATAAATTGTGACGGGGCAAGGCCAGATGGCTATAGAAAAGTAGTGGGAGATAGATATATTAGCTCCAGGCTAAACAAATCCCTGGTACTAGGATAAGTGAAATGGCAGCTGCTCCAGGTCAATTAAGACACCTGGGGTCAATTAAGAACTTTCCAGAGGGCAGGGAGAAGGCTAGGTTGACTGGGACACCTGAAGCCAATCAGGGGCTGGCTGAAACTAGTTAAAAGCCTCCCAGTTAGTCAGGTGGGTGGGCATGTCAGGAGCTGTGGGAGGAAGTTGTGCTGGTAGAGAGGCTGAGTAGTACACACTATATCAGGCACAAGGAAGGAGGCCCTGAGGTAAGGGTGAAGTAGCCCAGGGAATTGTACATGTCATGTTTCTAAAAGGTCATCTACCATAGCTGATACTATTAGGGTCCCTGGGCTGGAGCCTGGAGTAGAGGGTGGGCCTGGGCTTCCCCCACCACACACACACCTTTGCCCCCTGACTAATCACTGAGACTGGGAGACAACAGAGACTGTGCAAGGAAGGGTAACTTCTCCTTACCTCCCTTGCTGGCTCATGATGAAAATGGCTCAGTAGACTGTGACCCTTGTCCCTAGAGAGAGAAGGGTTATGTGCAGGGTCACTGTGAGCCTCTGAGGCTAGTGAAATCTGCCAGGAAACGTGGGACCCACAGAAGCAAGGACAGAGCTTTGTCATAAAATGTATCACTCTTGTATCTGAAATGAGAAATATGAAGTATAACTCTGAGGGCCTATTGTAATTATGCAAAGTGTGGGCCATTAATGGTGGTTTGGAATCTTGATGGCTCCTATCAACCAGGAAAATTGACTGTGGATGGCTCTGTTTGCAGGCAGGCCTTCCTGTGAGTCAGGCTGGGAGGAATGAAGGCTTGGGGTCTCACAGGACTTGTGATCATGTTACCTGAACTGGAATCCATCTTTAACCTGGTGTTTTTCCATTGAGAAGGAGGGGTGGGAACCCAGAGGGACAAAGGATTCCCGCCTTATGCAAAAGATATGTAAGTGGGTGGAACAGACCAAAGAAGCGCCATCATGAGGAATCCCCTAGCTACCACCTGAGCTGGAACAAGGGCTGTCCCAGGGGAAAGGATTGTGCCCAGACTAGAAAGGTGTCTGGTCTGTGAAAGAAACTTATTGAAACATCTCTAAGGGTGAGATTAAATCTGTATTCAGTTTTTATTACTGTACTAGACTTAGACTTGCGTGTTTTATTTTGTTTGCTTGGTAATTTACTTTGTTCTGTCTGTTACTACTTGGAACCACTTAAATCCTACTTTCTGTATGTAATAAAATCACTTTTTACTTATTAATTAACCCAGAGTATGTATTAATACTTGGGGGGAAGGGCAAACAGCTGTGCATATCTCTCTATCAGTGTTATAGAGGGCGAAGAATTTATGAGTTTACCTGTATGAGCGTTATACAGGGTAAAACGGATTTACTTGTGGTTTGGACCCCATTGGAAGTTGGGCATCTGAGTGTTAAAGACAGGCACACTTCTGTAAGCTGCTTTCAGTTAAGGCTACAGCTGTTAGGGGACGTGGTTCAGACCTGGGTCTGGGTTTGCAGCAGGCCAACGGATCTGGCTCAAACCAGGCAGGGCACTGAAGTCCTAAGCTGACTGGGCAGGACAGCAGGCGCAGAAGTGGTCTTGGCACATCAGGTGGCAGCTCCCAGGGGGTTTCTGTGATCCAGCCCGTCACAGTGGGGATGAAGAATGCCAGCTCTCCAGGAAGAACAGAGGTGAGGCTGTGAGGGAAGAACTGGAGGAGATGGTATGATGGGATAACATGGTTTTGGTAATTAAATATTCATGGTAAATAGGCCCAATGGCCTGTGATGGGTTTTTAGATGGGGTAAGATCCAAGTTACCCGGGAAAGAATTTTCTGTAGTATCTGGCTGATGAATCTTGCCCATATGCTCAGGGTTTAGCTGATCGCCATATTTGGGGTCGGGAAGGAATTTTCCTCCAGGGCAGATTGGAAGGCCCTGGAGGTTTTTCGCCTTCCTCTGTAGCATGGGGCACGGGTCACTTGCTGGAGGATTCTCTGCTCCTTGAGGTCTTCAAACTACAATTTGAGGACTTCAATAGCACAGATATAGGTGTGAGGTCTTTTTTAGGAGTGGTGGGTGAAATTCTGTGGCCTGCATTGTGCAGGAGGTCAGACTAGATGATCATAATGGTCCCTTCTGGCCTTAATATCTATGAATCTATGAATCTATGAACTGATGTGGGGACAGAATTGAGGGTGGGGAGGGGCTGGAGGAGGCAGAACTGATGAGGGACAGAAGATTGATTTGGGGGCAAAAGTAATTGCTGGGCAGGGGGATGGGCAGCTGTGTGTCGGGGTGTGTGGGGGGGGGGAGTTGATAGACCCTCTTTACATTCTTTACATACCATTCTCATGATTTACTGGATACGTGGCATATTGAAAGACTACTTGTTTTCTTTTTGCACAAACCACCAGTCTCACTCTGTTGTTGTCTCCATTAATTCCTTTCCTTCAAGGTTGCCTATTTCTTCACTAAAAGGAAATGTTGCAATCCTAGGGAAGGAATGGCATAAATTTTTCTTCAGATTATGACAGCTGCAGTAATTTCTGTGATAACTCTCACTAGCTCTGTACCATCTTCAAAGTGTTTTATAACCATTAAGAACATAAGAATGGCCATACTGGGTCAGACCAAAGGTCCATCCAGCCCAGTATCCTGTCTACTGACAGTGGCCCAATGCCAGGTGCCCCAGAAGGAGTGAATGATCAAGTGATCTCGCTCCTGCCATCCATCTCCACGCTCTGACAAACAGAGGCTAGGAACACCATTCCTTACCCATCCTGGCTCATAGCCATTAGTGGACTTAACCTCCATGAATTTATCCAGTTCTCTTTTAAACCCTGTTATAGTCCTAGCCTTCACAACCTTCATTAACTAACTAATCTCTATGACATGTCTAAGTAAATGTTATCCCCATTTTACAGATGAGAAAAATGAGCCAGAGGGCAGTTTAACCCTGAAAAGTGAGTATGTAAAATGGCATCTTCTTACTCAACAGATCTTCTCCTTTTGTGTGTTCAGAGTCATACATGGTTACCTTTGTGAGAAAAATGTCTTTACTACCTCTTACTCCCATTAGCCCTGCAGAGTCAGCACAGCACAGCTATGGTAGACTGAGATGCAAATTCTATTCCATCTTGTGACTCATCAACAGAAGAGTTGCTAAACCCCAATCAGTTTTATAGGTGACACTGAGGGCTTACTTTGAAGGCAGTGGGTTTGCTCCAATGGACTAATTTGTCCTGCAGAGCCCTTACTGCTGATGATGATGTATGAGAGGTGGAATGAACTTAGCTTGAATCTGAGTCCTGGCAGAGTTTGTCAAGCTGACAGTTAGAAAATAAATCTTGTTGCTTGTAAACCACTTCTCAAAGTAGAACTACATTTTAAGTAACTTGGTTAAGGCCACAGATGGAGTAGGTGTCAGAGCCAAGATTGGAACTCTGAGGCTCCTGCTCTGCAGCTCCTTCTCTAACCACTAGATGCAACTTTCATCATTGACTAATCTAACTTAGTTTTGCTATTTTTCATTTTTTTCAAAGCCTTATTTGACAAGGTTGTAATTTGTGGCTTTAGCCACTATTATAATAAGCATGGGGCATGTGTTGTACCAATAAAATAAAAACCAGCAGGATCTTATTAAAGGGAAAAAGGCAAAATACCACATTTATTGTGAATACAGAAAGAATCATAGTAAGCAGTTAGTTCTAGTTATAACATTCCATTCAATCTCATATTTATTCACACATTCATTCATTCATACACACACACACAGGTTCTGCAAGGTTGTTATCATAGTTACCAGCCTTAGAGTTGCTCATGCCAAGCCACTGGCCAGGTGGCCTGGACATGAGGAGGGAGCAGGGCCTTGTCAGATGCTCATCTGATGCTCCTGGAAGTTGGTTTGCAGAATCAGACCCCAAAGTTCTCACTTTTTAGAGTCTATTTTTATAGGAATTTCTTCCTATGCCAGTCTATGGGAATTGCTTCATCATGCTGTTGCTGAATCAATCAGCAGAAAGCACATTCCTGACGGCTCCAAGATGTTATCTTGTTCTTTGGTTCTCCCATTCTTGAGGCTGTTGGGTGGATTCCAGTCTGCCCTCCGGGGGGTCCTCTGGTTATTTCCACTTGACGCCTTCTTCAGCCGATGGACACTGGATTCTTAGGCTGGCACCTCCCTGATCATTCAGTTATTATCCACACCAAGCATCCATCCACATACATCCTCTATCTCTATTTTAATCACAATTGTTAATACAACAAAAGGGCGGGGAGTCTCTGGGTGTTGTTTCTGTTGTTAGAGTATTGCTTTGAGTCTCTCTCTCTGTGAATTGCTTTGAGAACAGACTCTGTCTTAGAATGTACTAACACAATTAGCAGCTTGCAAGTTTCACACATAGAGGGAGAGAAGCAGTACCAAAAACCAAGAGACCTCTTAATTAGTAATACCCTGGAATTTAAACTCTGGGGAATCAAACTCATTTGTGATTTTAATACAGAACTTCTTTAATATGATCCAACACATGCTCAAATACTGTTTTATTGTGTGTATTGTTGTAGTGCCTATGTGCTAGTCCTGGACCAGAACCCATTGTGCTACGTGCTGTACAAACACAGAACAAAAAGACAGTCCCCAAAATCTTACAATCTAAGTGTAAGACAAGAGACTACAGATGGATACTCTTGGGGAAGTACAAGAGAACAGTGAGACATTATTGGTCAGCATGGTAGGCTGTGGTCTCAGCACACCGGCAGCCTAACTGTTGTCAGTGACGGTTGCTGTAGAAATATCTTTGATAAATAGATATGAATAGACAGATGCAAACTGATCCCATACTCTGTGTAGCAGACGGAAATAATACTTCTTCTATTACCACTGAACCAAATATTTGTATTTATTATTTACATTCTAATCTTTAACAATCCATGGAAGCTATAATTCTG
The DNA here is from genome assembly GCF_965140235.1 of Caretta caretta. Lineage (NCBI taxonomy): Eukaryota > Metazoa > Chordata > Testudines > Cheloniidae > Caretta > Caretta caretta. The sequence goes on from NC_134214.1 coordinate 28,140,079, forward strand.
CTTTTTCTAAATATTGATATCCACAACAGGAAATGAGAGTAGGTGACTAAATTACTTGGGGGAGGGAGTAGGGTGACCAGATGTTCCAATTTTGGGGTCTTTTTCTTACATAGGCTTCTATTACCCCCCACCCTCCCATCCCGATTTTTCACATTTGCTGCCTGGTTACCCTAGGAGGGAGGGGTTCTTTTCATGTATGGATCTCTGGCTTTTATTCTTCAGCTGCATTCCTATTGCATCAAATTTAGCAACTGTTGATCAGGAAAAGGTCTATATCAAAGTTAACACAAGATTGAATTACTTCTGAAAAGTAAAGTATTCTGCAGAGCAGTATGAGAAAAGATTGAATTGTGACAATGTACAGATAGCTGTTTGTGAACAATACAGAAGAATGCTGCTTTCTGATGGTGTTCTTTAGATTCCATAAATGTTATTTATGGTACCATTAAAGGCTTAGAAAATAAGATTAATGGACTTATTCAGTATAGTAAGGCTTGAAAATTATTAAAGGTGCTGTGGAAGGGCAGAGAGAGCCCAAGACAGATTCTGTATAAGTAGAGCATTGTTTCATTAGCAAGAATGTTGCTGTGATTGCAGTATTTGATCTCTTCAGATTATTGTCCAAATGAGAAACTCTTGGAGACAAGGCTTACGAGGAAGAAGAGAACCGTTTAAATTTTCTTTAGAATATGGAAGAGACTAGGGAAGAGCCCTGGCCTGGCTCCATAGTGCCATGCATCTCAGGTCTTGCACTACACATAGCACAGCCAGACATGAAGATTTCATTTGTTCTAGGTTTACACCATTGAAAAGGCATCTGGAATCACAAGCCCTTTTTAATCCTTGTCACTCTCACTCCCTTGCAGTCCAGTTCTCTGTGTTCTTGTTTATAGTAACTAGGCTTTGAAATGCTCTGGAACTGGGTCAAAAGAGTAATGTGCCTCATTGGAAACTATACTCCGATTTCATTCTGTTTCAGAGCAGTCCTGAGAAATAAAAGGAAAGTGGAAAGTCCTGTTATGCAACCAACAGCCATCAGCAGCTAATTCAGTTACAACAAGAATGTGCAAAAATGTGGCTTTATTATATTGTGTTCAAGTGTATGGAGTTATTTAATGTGTTTGTTTATTTTTAAGCATTTAGGCCTATATCTTCTTATGTGATTTCTCAAAAGTGAACACCACTAGGGGGTGGATGGGGGGAAGGTGAATCTTTCTCTGTCTGCCATGTGCTGTTGCAGATCAGGTTGTGGGGAAGCTTACCAAATTGACATTCCCACTGCAGCAGGTCAATGTCCAACCAAAGTCTCAGATATTGGAGTTAGATTATGTGTGTGTTCCATCTGACAAACACAGACCTTTTTTCTTTAGTTTGCCTCTTCCCTTTCCCACTGGACACCTGATTATATACAAATTATCATTCCACCTGGCACAAACAGGCTCTGTGGCACAAGTACAAGTGTGGTTAAGAAAGACAGCATCAAAAGGGCAAGTTCAAAATATTTTCGAATCATCTAGCTGAATGGGAAGCTTAACTTATTTATGTTCCAGCACAGTCAAATGTTGTACAAGAAGAGCACAAGGCTCTTTGTCAAGTTTAGATCATTGACACCAGCAATTTAGGTCCAGAACTAGGCAGCACTAACCATGAAACAAGTCTCTGTTAAAACTGTAGTAGAATCGCAGCAAAAGGGCAAAACATATAACATGTTTTGTAAACAAAGTAGTGCTATGTTCCAAGGCAGTATCATCAAACACTACATGAAGAGCAAAGCTCTGATCGCATACATGTCCAATAAAGTGTACCAGTGGACAATTCACTGACATGTCTGACACGTGTCCCTGAATGCAGCACGATGATGTCGTAGTGTTGATGGTATCTAGGTTCCTGTACACGGTGTTGAATAATGGTACAGTGGTTCACAGGTTACTACATTCAGTTACATTGGTCTGGATCCCACCCTCTAAGACAACCCATTTATGCCACTCCAGCTCTGCAAAAGGATGATAAAGCTTCTCTAGCTGGGCAACTAAGGATTTCTTTGGTAGTCGGGAATCCTTGAGTGGCATAGCCAGCCCTACCCCACAGCCCCTTGGCAGGGTAGGGGCTGGGTCATGGGTAATGGGCATTGGCAGAACCCTGCTGCTCTGGAGCTGCCTGGTCAATGGTAGCATGCAGGAGAGCTTAGCCAATTCTCATGTTTGGGCACACTGACTTCTGAATTACACCACATGCAACCTCACTGATGAGAAATTTCAATCTGTGGGCCTGTCGTGGGGCAGTTGCCCTTTATGGGAGTTAGGGCATGATCTGCCCATGACTGCTATGTGAAGGCCCCACCTGGTGGTAATTGACTGCCCCAGGTGGCTGATTAGTAAATGAGCATCTGGACCTAATAAAGGTTACCCAAGATCAGTTAGAGGGGAACTCCTAAGGGAGACAGGAAGCTCCTGTGGAGATGAGCTCTTAGGAGAGGCCTCAGCCAGTGGCTGAGCAGGAAACCGACAGGATGAGTTCTCTGGGGAACCCACCAGAATGGAGAGCCTGTAAGAGGTGTTCCTAGAGAGGGGAGCCTGCTTAGATGGAAGGCTGCAATTGGCAGGCATCCAATAGGGTCTGATCTCAGCCAGGGGTCTCCCAGACACTAAGGATCACATACTGTCCCAGGAGAAGAATTGCAATAGATGGATCTCCCTGGAACCCTGACTCTAGGGAAGGATCTTACTAAGGACCAAGAGGCCTAACAGTAGGGGCAGAGACTAGAATCAAGATACCTTCTGGGGAAGAGCCTGGGAAAAGGCAAGAACTGGACTCAGGGAACAGATGAACTAAGAATGACGTGGTCACCCAGCTGAGATGTTGGGGTAACAGTTTTGTTTATGTTCTGCGTTGACTTTTCTGTTAATAATTGAGATCATCCACAAGAGGGTGGGTCCATCTAAGTGGACTCATTGATTCCCTGGGTGAGGCAAAAATCAAGTAAGGGTTCTCCTGCAACACCACTCCAGCCTGCAAGAGGTGTGCCAGTTCTGCCTGGAATTATAACAGGGCTCAGATCTGAAATCTTTGGTCAGATTACTCAAGCAGAAGTCCCAGGGAAGTCAGTGGTCCAGCCCTCCACCATGGAAGGGACTTAACAGAAGAATCTTGTGAAAGGTTCCTGAAGCGGGAAGGTGGAGTCTTGTCTGAACTGGAGGATATAATCTTTCTGAGTTGCCTTCAACATCCAATAATCCAAGATGACAAATACCCAAAAGGCATCGAAAGAAGAGAGAAATAGCCACAGACTGTTCACCACTGTGACCTCATTCCTGACATCAAACTAGCTGCTTTGCATCCTGCAGTAAAGACCAACCAGGTTGATTTTGAGCAGTGAAATGTCATGTTTCACATTTTCTGCTGCTATCCACCTGGAAAAGCTTTATTCTGTAAAAAAAATTTGGTGGCCATAAAGATACCATGGAGCTAAAGGCAAAGTGGGAAAACTGATCTGATTTGAAAGATATCAGTAAGGCTGAGAGAGAAAGAGCCTAGCAGGAATTGACAAAGTTGTCAGTTTCAGTGTGTTCCTGCAGCTGAGATGACAAACGATCAGTTTTTCAGAGCTGAATAGTTTTAGTGCTAAATCATTACTGATCAAGTTTGCTGATGACACAAAGACTGGTGAGGTGATGAATTACAGTGGGGGCACATCATTGATACAGAATGATTTGGATCACTTGGTGAACTGGGTGCAGTCGAAGTACGTATTTTAATACTACTAAATGCAAATTCAGTCATTTAAGAACAAAGAATGTCAGCTATATTTATAGGATGAGGGCCTGTATTCTGGAAAGCAGTGATTCTGAGAGGGATTTGCAAGTGATCATAGATAAACTAATTGAACATGAGCTCCCAGTGTGATGTTAAGGTAAAAAGGACTAACAAGCTAATTGGACTTATTAACCTGGGGAATATCAAGGAGCAGGGAGGAGGTATTACCTCTGCATAAAGCATTGATGAGCCCACTACTGGAGTACTGTATCCAGTTCCAGTATCCACATTTTTTTAAAGTGTTGGGAAAACTGGAGAAGGTTCAGAGAAGAGCTACAAAAATAATTTGTGATCTGGAAAGCACACCTTATAATAAGAAATTGCTTGAGCACAATTTATTTAGTTTATCAGAGAGTGTTAAGAGGTGACTTGATCCCAGCCTATAAGTACTTACATAGGGAGGAGATGTCTGGTACCTTTCATTACACACTTTTAGAGTATCACATGTTGAATGTAGCAAAAATTTTAAACCAGATGCAGTTTAACAGTGGAGAAAATTAACCAATGGAACAGATCACTACAAGGTTTGGTAAATTTTCCATCATTTGGAGTCTTTAAATCAAGTCTTTCTAAATGGTTTGTTCTAGTTCAAACAAGTTATTAGGCTACGTGCAGGAATTTCTGTGTGAAAGTCTATGGCAGGAGGTCAGCCTATATGATCACAATGGTCCCTTCTGGGCTTAAAATCTATTAAATCTGTTTCTCTCCCAAAAGGAGTGTATAGAAACTTCCCTTTGTTACATCTTCAATGCATGTTTGAAGATCATGAATTTGTACTCTAGCGCCAAGAATCAACTTCCTAGTTGATTAATAGAAAACAAACCTCTGGGCCCACCATGACAGAACAACTCTAAGAGTTCCCAATAAGTCCTTAAACATTGCCTATTGTCCCATTAGGTGGGAAATCCAGAAAGGGAGTTGATTACTGACACAGATGCCATATAATTGAAGATCTACAAGCTAAATTCTCAAAAAAGCAGATGTTTGAGCATCCTAATCTAGCCATCTGGATTACATGGGAAGTTATATAATATGGTTTCAAAACACTGTATTATAAGGAACAAGATTGGAAATACAAAGCAACATATATTACCAAATGATAGAATGTTTCTGAATTCTACATTTTACTGTTGTACATCGATTTAAAATATTTTTGTCACAATGACATTGAGACTTATTTTGCCTTTATGTGAAAAAGATAAGATATACTATACAGCCATTCACTGAGACATCAATTACTGTGAATTGTGTAGATTAAAAATACAGAGTTCTGAGATGTTAGATCATCATTCTTAATGAAATTGCCTTCACAGGAACATTTAAATTTAATTTACACAAATGTTATATCACTTTATCAATTATATCTCCTCCCTTTTCCTCAAAGCTTCTTGGGCATCCTTTTTGCCAGGACTATATGCTAACATCAAACAGCAATTGCCATGTATACATTGTGACCATTGTTTTGTCTTACTGATTTTTAAATTCCTGAGATACATAGTGATCAAATAGAAACTTGTTAATAGAGTGAAAACACATAGTACAATACATAGATACAAGAGAGTTTAAAGTGATGTATATGAGTGAAATTAAAAGCTCTAAGGGCCATACCCCAATTTTGGCTGTGTGCATCTCCCACCGCTGTCAATGGCAGTTGTGCACATAAATCTAGTACAGCATGGGCAGGTCTTCACTAACCGCTGGATCGGTGGGTAGTGATCGATTTATCGCGTCTCGTCTAGACACGATAAATCGATCCCCAAACGTGCTCCCTGTCCACTCCGGAACTCCAGCTCGCCAGAGGCGGAAGCAGAGTCGACAGGTGAGCGGCAGCGGTCGACTCACCGCCGTCCTCACGGCCAGGTAAGTCGACCTAAGATACGCCGATGTCAGCTATGCTATTTGCGTAGCTGAAGTTGTGTATCTTAGGTCGACACCCTCCCCCCGCCCCAGTGTAGACCAGGGCCATGTGTCACTGCACCTGGAATCTTTCTACACTGAGAGTGTGACTCATGACCTTGCAGATACTTGATAACAATATCTAGGAGTGCTACAGAGCTGCTCATTCACAGATCTCAAACTGTGAGGTGATGAGTGTTCTGTATGGAGCATGGTCCTCATCTAAGAGGATTGAGTGTAAGCACTTGGCAAACCAGATGTGGGGGAAGGCAGTACTTGCTAGTATTGTTGCCTTGGTTTCAAGCAATGATTAATCTAATAGCTTGCTCAGTTTTTATGCTAGTTTAACGTTTGGAGGGCCGATGCCCGGAATGGAGGTTGTGGTCGTACCCAGGGAAGCTGTTCTAGAGGACCTGAGTACACCCATCCTTCTTCCAGATTTCCAAATTATTTGCTCTACAATTTAGTTAAAATTGTAATATCCTTCCAGGTCTTCAACTTGTTCTCCTTTAATCTGAACCTTCCAACCTTCCACTCCTTACTTCAGTAGATGGTACACTTTGCCATTGTAACTACTGGATAGTGCTAACCTGCTACAAACGAATGTTCTCCCATATTGCCCACAAATCTCTGTACAATCCTTATGCACTGAGCTGAACTTTAGCTGACTAGATGTTCTCTCCAGGAGAGGGTGATGGTCCACACTAACCAGGACAACACAAACTGATACTCCCCCACAGTCAGGCTAACCTCAGTGTTGACAAAATCTAAAATCTAAAAAAGTTTGGGCTTCTAACATGGTTAAATGGAGCCATCAGGCACCACTCCATGACAGCATATCTACAGACATTGCAGACATCACCATAACCACACAAACGCAGCAGCAAGGAAAAAACTCAAACTTTTTCTGCCAAACACAGGGCTCTATGCTAGAGAGGATGTTGGATCATATTAAAGAAGTTCTGTATTAAAATCACAAATGAGTTTGATTCCCCAGAGTTTAAATTCCAGGGTATTACTAATTAAGAGGTCTCTTGGTTTTTGGTACTGTTTCTCTCCCTCTATGTGTGAAACTTGCAAGCTGCTAATTGTGTTAGTACATTCTAAGACAGAGTCTATTCTCAAAGCAATTCACAGAGAGAGAGACTCAAAGCAATACTCTAACAACAGAAACAGCACCCAGAGACTTTCATGTCCTTTTGTTGTATTAACAATTGTGATTAAAATAGAGATAGAGGATGTATGTGGATGGATGCTTGGTGTGGATAATAACTGAATGATCAGGGAGGTGCCAGCCTAAGAATCCAGTGTCCATCAGCTGAAGAAGGCGTCAAGTGGAAATAACCAGAGGACCCCCCCCCCCCCCCGAGGGCAGACTGGAATCCACCCAACAGCCTCAAGAATGGGAGAACCAAAGAACAAGATAGCACATTCCTGACGGCTCCAAGATGTTATCTGCTGATTGATTCAGCAACAGCATGATGAAGCAATTCCCATAGACTGGCATAGGAAGAAATTCCTATAAAAATAGACTCTAAAAAGTGAGAACTTTGGGGTCTGATTCTGCAAACCAACTTCCAGGAGCATCAGATGAGCATCTGACAAGGCCCTGCTCCCTCCTCATGTCCAGGCCACCTGGCCAGTGGCTTGGCATGAGCAACTCTAAGGCTGGTAACTATGATAACAACCTTGCAGAACCTGTGTGTGTGTGTGTGTGTGTGTGTGTGTTTGTATGAATGAATGTGTGAATAAATATGAGATTGAATGGAATGTTATAACTAGAACTAACTGCTTACTCTGATTCTTTCTGTATTCACAATAAATGTGGTATTTTGCCTTTTTCCCTTTAATAAGATCCTGCTGGTTTTTATTTTATTGGTACAACAAGGAATCTGTACTGGACAGAACAGTATTAGGGCTTTTATTTGCTGTGCAGTTCAGCCATAATCAAAGAGTTGAGCTGGTCTGCCATTTTATCCAGTAGAGGGCAGTGATATACAGACACACTAGCAGGTTCATTACAGGCACTCCGCTGACTGAGCATTATGGTTATGGGTACGTGAACAGTCACACTCAGCATCCCACAGATTTGGTGCTGGAGTAGGTGTACTGCAGATCACTGCAGGAGGGTTTCTGTTGACACCCTTGGGAAATCTTATCAGTCTCTTTAGTAGCAGAGCTCAAAATGCTTGAAGAGTAGACAACTACTCAGGAGGGTATCAGAGCTTTCAGTTAAGAGCCCGGTCCTGCAGTCCTGACACAGGCCAAACTTCCCTTGACTTTATTTAATCAAACTTAAAGCTGCGATCAGTGTTGCAAGTAAAGAGCAATTGAAAAATAAGGCTATTTGTTATTTAGAGTACAGATATGGAGTAGTGAGCATGCACAGGGAGAAGGAAAAAGAGGAGTTGCATTGGTTTAATTTAAGGCAGCAGTTCTCAACCAGAGGTCTGAGTATGGTTGCCAGGCATCTGGTTTTTGACTGGAATGTCCAGTCAAAAAGGGACCCTGATGGCTCTGATTAGCACTGCTGACCAGGCCGCTAAAAGTCAGGTCAGCGGCACAGGGGGGCTAAGGCAGGCTCCCTGACTGCCCTGGCTCCACGCGGCTCCCAGATGCGGCCAGCATGTCCCACTGAGGTGCAGGGGCAGCCACAGGTGCTCCACATGCTGTCCAAGCACTGGCTCCGCAGCTCCCATTGGCTGGGAGCTGCAGCCAATGGGAGCTGCGGGGGTGGCGCCTGCAGCTGCGGGCAGTGTGCAGATGCCCCTGACCCCTCCGCCTAGGAGCTGGACATGCCGGCTGCTTCCAGGAGCCGCCTGAGGTCAACGCTGCCCAGCTAGAGCCCGCAAACAAACCCCCGCCCGCATGCCAAACCCCCTCCCGCACCCCAACACTCTGCCCCAGGTTGGAACCCCCTCCTGCCCCCTAAATTCCCTCCCAGAGCCCTCACCCCTCCTGCACCACAACCCTCAGCCCCCTCTCATACTCTAACTCCCTCCCAGAGCCTGCACCCCCTCCCACACTCCAAACCCCTCAGCCCCAGCCCAGACCCCCATCCTGCATCCCAAACCCCTCATCCCCAGCCCCACTCCAGAGCCCGCACCCCTAGCCAGAGCCCTCACCCCCCTCCTACACCTCAACCCACTGCCCCAGCCCAGTGAAAGTGAGTGAGAGTGGGGGAGAGCAAGGGAGGGAGGGAGGGGGGATGGAGTGAGCAGGGGATAGGAGCCCGGGGCAGGGTCGGGGCCTCAGAGTAGGGGCTGGGCAAGGATGTTTGGTTTTGTGCAGTTAGAAAGTTGGCAACTCTATGTCCGAGGCCCCCTGGGGGGCCGCAAGCAGGGCCAGTACTGGATTCACTAAGTCCTGGGGCAGAAAGCCAAAGCCCCACCAACCCCAACCCCCGCCACCTGGGGCTGAAGCCAAAGCCTGAGCAACTTAGCTTCTCAGGGCCCCCTGTGACATGGGACCCCAGGCAATTGCCCTGCTTGCAACCCACTAGTGCCAGCGGTGGCTTTTATATGCAGACAGCCCCCAACTAAAACCTCTCCAGCGCATCATCAAGGATCTACAGCCTATCCTGAAGGACGATCCCTCACTCTCACAGGTCGTGGGAGACAGGCCAGACCTCGCTTACAGACAGCCCCCCAACCTGAAGCAAATACTCACCAGCAACCACACACCACACAACAAAAACACTAATCCAGGAACCTAGCCTTGCAATAAAGTCTGTTGCCAACTCTGTACACATATCTATTCAAGGGACACCATCATAGGACCTAATCACATCAGCCACACCATAAGAGGCTCATTCACCTGCACATCTACCAATGGGATATATGCCAACAATGCCCCTCTGCCATGTACATTGGCCAAACCGGACAATCTCTATGCAAAAAAATAAATGGATGCAAATCGGACATCAAGAATTATAACATTCAAAAACCAGTCGGAAAACATTTCAACTCCCTGGTCACTCAATTTCAGACCTAAAAGTCACAATTCTCCAACAAAAAAGACTTCACAAACAGACTCCAACAAGAAACTGCAGAATTGGAATTAATTTGCAAATTGGACACCATTAAATTAGGCTTGAATAAAGACTGGGAGCGGATGGGTCATTACGCAAAGTAAAAACTGTTTCCCCATGCTAATTTTCCCCCCTACTGTTACTCACACCTTCTTGTCAACTGTTTGAAATGGACCATCCTGATTATCACTACAAAAGGGTTTTTTTCTCCTGCTGATAATAGCCTACCTTAATTGATTGGTCTCGTTACAGTTGGTATGGCAACACCCATTTTATATAAATGTGTACATATATCTTCCTACTGTATTTTCCACTGCATGCATCTGATGAAGTGGATTTTAGCCCACAAAAGTTTATGACCAAATAAATTTGTTAGTCTCTAAGGTGCCACAAGTACTCCTCGTTTTTTTAGTTGTAGCACAGTTGGGCAGGCCATGGAGTTTTTATAGCATGTTGAGGGGGGAGGGGAGAGGGGGGACCACTCAGAAAGAAAAAGGTTGAGAACCCCTGACTTAAGGTCTGATTAAAAACAGATTTAGTTAAAACTGGTGCAAAAGGCTGAGTGGATGCCCTTATTTCAGATGAAACCAGGCTTATTTTGGTTTAGCTTAAATCGATTAGGAACAGGTTTAAATATGTTGTCTGCACACATACTTGAACCAAAAAGACTGAATGGGTTGTAATTCACAACTTTAGTTATTTGAGTGCAAAAATCTATGTGGACACTTAGTTTTGATCAAGAGTGTCTGTCATTGATTTAACTTAAATAAAATAAATAAAATAATAATTGACTTTACTGACTTAAGTACACTGACATTTAAACCACTCTCCAGTCAAAATAAGGGAGTTCCCATAGGGAAGTACACTGGTTTAACTAGCTTAATTTAACCAGTGTCAACTTGTATATTGTTTTTTAAACACATCAAATGGTATAATACATCCTATTTACACTCTAAAATACCCCAACCCTAAAATACCCTATAAACTGAAAACAATAACTACTGTCTAGTCAAATATTTATTGACTTCACTTAGAGCTATACTAGTACTTCATTTGACAAAAGCCGAAAATGGAAGTATATTGTCAGTGAAGAACTTCTGGATACCCTAAAAATATACAAATAAAAAATAACCAGCATTCAGTCATTTAGAGGCAAATCCTGCAGCTGGACCTGCATGGGTGGACATGAGCCCACATGGCCCCATTCACAGGATCTGGCTTATATGTATTTGTTTTTTAGATTCTAATTTATTGTGGTGGTTTATATTACTTTTGTGTATAGCTGTTTCATATATCTCTTCAATATTGCAGTTGTTGCTTTTGGTAAAATCATTTGGTGTTATAACCAGGCCATGGAGTGAAGTGGACTAAAGATACTTCTTGGGAACACTTAGCGTCATCTTGTACCTTATTAGGCACTTGAGAGATAATGTTCATCAGTATTACAATATGGTCTGTCACTTCTTATTCTTTAAGTAAATTGGTATGACCCAGCCCCTCTGCGCATACATTTTGGGGTACCATAGGACAGCAGCTGCAGAAGAGAAATTTAGTTTAAATCAAGAGACTCTCTAGTTTATTAAAGATCCATTTGTGTAAGATTTTAAAAACAAATAAACCTGTGGGTATAAATCAGAAACTAGCTTCTATTGGTATCTGTTTTGGGGACTAGACTGCTTAGGGTCTAGTAATGTGATATAGCCTGTTTCAACTCTAGGTTATTGGGGAACTTCAGCCCAGGTTGGAAAGGACAGAAAGGGACGACCATGTGATGGCTTCTTGGTGGTCTATGTGAGATGATGATGGTGGACTCAGTTCAATTTTCACGCAACAAGCACCCACATAACATGTACAATCATTCTCCTCCATTGGTCTGTCTTTATCCATCTGTTGTGTCTTGTCTTATACTTAGATTGTAAGTTCTCTGGGGCAGGGACCATATTTTTCTTCTGCTTGTATGCGCCTACCACAATGAGGTCCGGGTCCATGACTAGAGTTCCTAGATACTATGGTACTAATAATAATAATTGTAATTAGTAATAACTGGCAATCTTATTGTCAGGCTCAGTGTAGAGGCAAAGGATTAAGAGCCTGATCCAAAGTCCACTGAAAGCAATGGGAGTTTTTCTATTAATTTCAGTGGACTTTGGATCAGTTCCTAAATGGACTAGGAGATTGAACTGTCTTCTGGCCCTGTGAGTTTGTCCCTCTGGATGAGAGTTAAGGCACATTGATGAATCAGTAGTAGGACAGAGAACTTCATGCTCCAGGGCTATCAGGCCCCTTTTATGAGCACAAGGTTTCTCAGAAAAATATTGGTGGTCATTAGAATAATATCCAGTGCAATGCTATAGAAAAACTGAAGCTTTGTTACTTATAAAAATGTAGGGTTACATATTGTACTTTGCTTTTATGAACAAGTTGGTTACATATTGAGCCTGATTTTCATTTACACTAAGGTCCCCTGCAGTGCAAAGGGGCTTCAAACTGGGCATACATGACACTTACCTTTACACTACCAGAGTGGTGTTAAGGGGCCTCAGTGTAAATAAGAATCAGGCCACTTGCCTGTTTAAACAAAAGGAGGGGAAGGGCTAGGCAGATAAGGGCTAGATTGAGCAATAAGATTGGCTGTAATGTTATTAATGCAAGTCCTATCATTTTGGACATAAGAACTGTACAAAAATATCCTTAGGAAGTTAAATGCGTAGAAAAAGAAGCCCCCTCTTACATTTATTCATGCTACATTATATGTACATCTTACGAGCGTGGGGTCAGAATATTCTATATGTCCTTTTATCTAAGAGACTGTAATGTGGCATATGGAGAAAATTGTCCAGCCTATGACTGCAGATCTTAATCCTGGTGTGACTTGCCTTAGAGGGTAATATAAAATATGGCAGTAGATTTTATAGTATATGTCATAAATATAAAGGGAAGGGTAAACCCCTTTGAAATCCCTCCTGGCCAGGGGAAAGCTCCTCTCACCTGTAAAGGGTTAAGAAGCTAAAGGTAACCTCGCTGGCACCTGACCAAAATGACCAATGAGGAGACAAGATACTTTCAAAAGCTGGGAGGAGGGAGAGGAACAAAGGGTCTGTGTCTCTCGGTATGCTGGTTTCTGCCAGGGATAGACCAGGAATGGAGTCTTAGAACTTTTAGTAAGTAATCTAGCTAGGTATGTGTTAGATTATGATTTCTTTAAATGGCTGAGAAAAGAATTGTGCTGAATAGAATAACTATTTCTGTCTGTGTATCTTTTTTGTAACTTAAGGGTTTGCTTAGAGGGGTTCTCTATGTTTTTGAATCTAATTACCCTGTAAGATATCTACCATCCTGATTTTACAGGGGGGATTTCTTTATTTCTATTTACTGCTATTTTTTATTAAAAGTCTTCTTGTAAAAAACTGAATGCTTTTTCATTGTTCTCAGATCCAAGGGTTTGGGTCTGTGGTCACCTATGCAAATTGGTGAGGCTTTTTATCCAACATTTCCCAGGAGAGGGGGGGGTGCAAGTGTTGGGAGGATTGTTCATTGTTCTTCAGATCCAAGGGTCTGGGTCTGTAGTCACCTAGGCAAATTGGTGAGGCTTTTTACCAAACCTTGTCCAGGAAGTGGGGTGCAAGGTTTTGGGAAGTATTTTGGGGGGAAAGACGCGTCCAAACAGCTCTTCCCCAGTAACCAGTATTAGTTTGGTGGTGGTAGCGGCCATTCCAAGGATAACGGGTGTAATATTTTGTACCTTGGGGAAGTTTTGACCTAAGCTGGTAAAGATAAGCTTAGGAGGTTTTTCATGCAGGTCCCCACATCTGTACCCTAGAGTTCAGAGTGGGGGAGGAACCTTGACAGTATATCACTTTTTTTTGGTCGATATGTTTTATGTATGGAGTGACCACAGAATGGCTCATGGTATGTTAACATATTGATTCTCACACAAAGCTGTTGGCAACTAACATATTGCCCGCAATGACAGTGATGAATGAAACAGACTAAAATAACTATTGAATGTTGCATCAGATTGTGTGATGTTAGAAATCCTTATTTCAAGACATGGCTTTGCCCTCCTAAGAAGATTCAGAACTGGTTAGTGGAGGAAAATGAAATCGTATTTAATTGGTTTTGTTTTAGGGTGACCAAACAGCAAATGTGAAAAACTGAGAGAGGGGGTGGAGGGTAATAGGAGCCTATATAAGAAAAAGTCCCAAAAATCTGGACTGTCCCTGTAAAATCAGGACGTCTGGTCACCCTATTTTGTTTGGTTTTCCTCATATAAAAGGTAGGTTGTTTTCATTAATCTGGGTCGAGAGCACTAATTTGTCTTTATCAGTGCCCTACACCCCAGAATCTTATCAGGCTTAGTTTAGTGAATCAGAAATTGGTGGGATGTACAACATGGTTCATGCATGACACATTGCAAGAATGTGGTTTGAGAGCCTTGTGCTCTTGCTTGGTTGCAGAAATGAAGAGCAATGTGATCTGGCTCAGTTGTGCATTATGGGCCAAAATTCAGACTTAGGAGTAAGCCAGTGGAACCCACTGATGTTAATGAAGCTGCATCTACTTACTCTAGGTCTAAATATTGTCCTAAATTTTTGCTATTTTGCATCTGTCTGTGTGTCACAACCCAAGTTCATCCTACAGTATATGAAGAAAAAGAAACTCAGTGGGATTCACTTTTATATAAATTAAGTTCTTGTGCTCTGTAACCCATTACAGAGGTGTGAAACAAAGTGGTTTCACTTTGCATGGGTTTGTGCAAAATGTTTTCTTCAGTTTTGATCTGTGCTGTTTCACAATTCTTGATTTGTGCTTTAAGGCACAGGTTCAAATGAACTCAAAGCTTAAAGCAAAACTTGGTCTGCTTTGTCATGATTAAGGCTTTAGTCATGGGTATTTTTAGTAAAAGTTATGGACCTGACCCGTGACCTGACCATGACTACTTCTATATACTCCTGACTAAATCTTGGGAGTGGCCCAGGGGTGCCGCGGGTGCTTGGGGGAGGGCGGCCCGGGACCCACGCTGGTACCGGGGGGGCACGGATGGCGGCGCACGGCCTAGGACCCCCTCTGGTGCCTAGGAGGAGAGGGTGGCGAGGCTGGCAGGCTCCCTGCCTGGCTCCACGCCTCTCCAGAAATGGGGACATCCCCCTTGCTCAGCTCCTAGGCCGAGGTGTGGCAGGCAGCTCTGCGCACTGCCCCCGCCCCAAGCACTGGCTTTGCAGCTCCCATTGGCTGGGAACCGTGGCCAATGGGAGCTGCAGAGATGGTGCCTGCAGGCAGAGGCAGCACACAGAGCTGAGCAAGGGGGGTGTTGCCGCTTCTGGGGAGCCCCACGAGGTAAGCACTGCCCAAAGCCCACATCATCCCATCCCATGCCCCAACCCCTTGCCCCCTCCCACACTCAAACTCCTGCTGCTGCTGTGGGAGGGGAGAGCAGTGGCCCAAGACTGCCCCAGCAGCAGCCGGTGCGACTGGCGCAGGGACTGCCTGTGCTGTCCCCGGGCCAGCCACACCGGCTGCTGCAGGAGTCACAGGGCCCACGGAAAGTCAAGGAATCCATGACTTCTGTGACCTCCATGAAAACTCGCAGCCTTAGTCATGGTTATTTTGTAAAAAAATAAATCATCCAAAGTTCACTACCATATGTTGAATACCTCAAATGGCAGGGTTGTTTATTTTTTGGGGTCTCAGATTGGGCCCATCGTAACCACTGTTTCTTGTTGCTATTTGTATTTTTTTCTATGTTTCTTCCTAAACTGTGGAACCAATACTGCAATATTTTAGGTGTGTTTACATCCAGGTTAAGTACTGTACCATTAATACTATGTATTTCATGTGATCCTCTTACCAGAATATATGCCTCATGTGTCATAGAAGTTGGATGATGTGTAGCAAATGAGGCAGGGGATTGCAGGAAGAGAAATCCCAGTTCCCTCAGCCTCTCCTCATTGTTACGGCAGTTGAGTGCTGTCCTGGAGAATTGCATTCTATGTCTGCTTTTGCCACAGAGTTCCTATGCGATGCTGGGCAGGTCACTTAAACCAAACTTTTCAGAGGTGGTCACTAATTGTGTGTTCCTCATTTTCTGGATTCCCAATTTGAGACTCTGGGGTCTGGTTTGCAAAAGTGCTGGGAACTCATGCCACCAGCTGAAGTCAATGAGAGCTGTACTTGAATGTATAAAGCTAAATATTCTGAAAAATAAGGTCCTAGGTGTCTCAAATCAGGCACCCAAAATTAGTGGATAATCTTGGCCTTAATCTCTCTGCCTCCTCAGCTACCTATCTATAAAGTGGCGATAATACCACCCTCTCACCTCATAGGGGTTTTGTGAAGATAAATTAATATTTGTGAAGCACTCAGCTACTATAGTGATAAGTTCCATAGAAAAGCCCATGAGAAAATTTAATGATTGTCTTCAGAGCAGGTTTGAATACTGTGAGGTAAATAAGGCCTGGGGCCACACATTGACCAATGAGGCTAAAACAAAATACTGAATAGCTTTTCATTCACTGAGCACTATCAATCCTGTTCACTGAACGAGGCAGGGAAAAAACAGTATGTGGTCACGTAATTAAAGAGTGCATCACAGTGTTTATACACAAAGGGGCTAAATGAAGGTAGCCTTCATTCTGACATTTCTTCACTTTTGAGTGCTTGACTTAAACATTTTTTTAACATAACGTTGTGTGTGTTAGGTATGTATCTATCTAATAACAGCAGTAGCTTTTCATACCAACTCTGCTACTGTATACAAGTCTGCTAACAGTGCTGTGCAAATTCTTTCCTTAAGAATAATATCAAGATGAAGTGAAACTTTGGTTTATCATCGACGTTTACCTTATTTTGTAAATGGATCTGCATGATACAGCCTGGTGTCTTGAATAATTTTTCTTTGTCCTTTTTTATTTACATAATGAAACCAGCACCAGAAGTCTTCACTGACAATTTGACATTGTTTTTTTATCTGAGGGTGGGCACTCAGAGTGATAAATATTAGGCAGAATTGAAAAGGACTAAGATGCAGAGAAAATTGCTCTGCTTCCCAAACATGCAAGAAAAGACCCTTTTCATTGATTGAGAAGCCTAATTTTAAGGCAGTACAAGCAAATGACTTAGCCTATGATATAATCAGAGGCATGGCTAGAGTGAGACCACAGGATAAGTACTGTACTAAGGTAAATGCATTTTAACTTGACTTCAAGAAGTTTTGTAGCTAAAGCCTGATGAAGGAAATGCCTTGAACTTAAGCAGCCACAGCACCTAAAATCAGTAAAAAGGTCAAGACTATTGAGTGATTTATGAAACAAAAGAGTATCATCCCCTAGTGCCAGTGGTGAGCTGGAGCCGGTTCGCACTGGTTCACTAGAACCAGTTGTTAAATTTAGAAGCCCTTTTAGAACCGGTTGTTCCGCGAGGGACGTCCCGCCCCGCCCTGCTTCTCCCCCCCGCCCCCCCCCCCCCCGCTTCCCGCGAATCAGCTGTTTGTGCGGGAAGCTGGAGCAGGCTGAGGAGCAAGCAGTGGCTTCCCACTCAGGCCCAGGGAGGTGGAGGTGAGCTGGGACCGGGGGGCGCGAGGAGGGCCGCCCACACAGCAGCAGGTAACCTGGGGGGGGGGGGCGCAGGGGAACCGCTCCCCGCCCCAGCTCACCTCTGCCACCCTTGGCCTGAGTGGGAAGCCGCGGCCTGCTTCTCAGCCCTCCCCAGCTTCCCGCCGAACAGCTGATTCGCGGGAAGCCGGGGGGTGCGGAGAAGCAGGGCGGGGCTGTGCGTTCAGGGGAGGAGGCGGAGCGGAAGTGAGCTGGGGCCGGGAGCTGCCAGTGGGGGCTCTGTACCCACCAAATTTTCCCCATGGGTGCTCCAGCCCTGGAGCACCCTGAGAGTCGGCACCTAAGGCGCCACTTTTGATGTGATCAGTGGGGGAGCGGCCGCTCCCCCCCCCGCTCCCCGCTAGCTATGCTCCCCTGCCGCTAGAAGCCAGAGGGACCTGCTGGATGCTTCCTGGGAGCTGCCCCAGGTAAGCACCGCTGGGACTCCCCACCTCACCCCCTGGCAGGTGCCTCTGGCTCTTAGGGGTGGGGTGGGCACCCACTACGGTGGCGCACGAGACCCTCCTGCCTGGTTCTGAGGGCAGTCAGGGGACAGTGGAGGGGGGTGGATGGGGCAGGGGTCCTGGGGGGGCATCAAGGAACGCGGGGGGGTTGGATGGGGCAGGAGTCCCGGAGGGCGGGGGTGGGCAACGACCCTCTCGTGGGGTTAGGAGGGAACCCGTTGTTAAGATTTTGGCAGCTCATCACTGCCTAGTGCTACTACTGGAGGGCAGCTAAAGCTGATAGAATGCGTTGGCATGCTGGCTCCACAGCCCTGTTTGTTCCTCAGTCCCTAGGATCCGATGGAAGACCCACTGTATGAGTTGTGTAGACCATGCAGAAATTTGAGGATGGGCCTAGGGATGGGAGGGAGTGAAATGAGAGCAGCTGCATTCCACAGCCTACTGCCCTCAGGTCAGGACACCACATAACTCTGAGGAGTGAATATCTCCAAGCAGCGTTCACTCCCTCTAAAACCCTCCACAGCTGCCGTGTGTCAGATCTCCTATCCTACTCCATCCACTGCTGTCTTCCTACTAAGTTATTCCAGATCAGTGTCCTATCTTCTTCCCCCCTTCCCAACAGCAGGAGTTAAATCCCATTCCCGCAACATCCTCCCAGCAGCCAAGGGGAGGAGGGATGGAAATCAATACTAGATTCTGCGGCAACCTGGAAATATGACAGCAATCAGTCACAGAGGCTTTTATTGAATTAAATATTGACACAGCTGATAAAGCTGTGTCAATCAATCATTTAGTTTTAAATAACCCTGATTTTCAAAGTGTTTCTTGCTGTATCTCATACTGCTGCAAAGCTTACAATTTGCTACAGAATTCAGCTGCATTGTGCCCCAGAGACCAGGGATTCTTGGATTTGTGGAACCTTTAAAAATGAATATTTATAAAGCATCTAACCAGAGTTAGAATCATAGAACTGTAGAATATCAGGGTTGGAAGGGACCTCAGGAGGTCATCTAGTCCAGCCCCCTGCTCAAAGCCGGACCAATCCCTAACTAAATCATCCCAGCCAGGGCTTTGTCAAGCCTGACTTTAAAAACCTCAAAGAAAAGAGATGCCACCACCTCCCTAGGTAATGCATTCCAGTGCTTCACCACCCTCCTAGTGAAAAAGTTTTTCCTAATATCCAACCTAAACCTCCCCCACTGAAACTTGAGACCATTACTCCTTGTTCTGTCATCTGGTACCACTGAGAACAGTCTAGAGCCATCCTCTTTGAAACCCACTTTCAGGTTGAAAGCAGCTATCAAATCCCTTCTCATTCTTCTTTTCTGCAGACTAAACAATCCTAGTTCCCTCAGCCGCTCCTTATAAGTCATGTGTTCCAGTCCCCTAATCATTTTTGTTGCCCTCCGCTGGATGCTTTCCAATTTTTCTACATTCTTCTTGTAGTGTGGGGCCCAAAACTGGACACAGTACTCCAGATGAGGCCTCACCAACGTCAAATAGAGGGGAACGATCACATCCCTTGATCTACTGGCAATGCCCCTATTTATACAGCTCAAAATGTCGTTAGCCTTCTTGGCAACAAGGACACACTGTTGACTCATATCCAGCTTCTCGTCCACTGTAACCCCTAGGTCCTTTTCTGCAGAACTGCTGCCGAGCCATTCGGTCCCTAGTCTCTAGCGGTGCATGGGATTCTTCCGTCCTAAGTGCAGGACTCTGCACTTATCCTTGTTGAACCTCATCAGATTTCTTTTGGCCCAATCCTCTAATTTGTCTAGGTCCCTCTGTATCCTTTCCTTACCCTCCAGTGTATCTACCTCTCCTCCCAGTTTACTGTCATCTGAAAACTTGCTGAGGGTGCCATCCACACCATCCTCCAGATCATTAATGAAGATATTGAACAAAACCAGTCCCAGGACTGATCCTTGGGGCACTCCTCTTGATACTGGCTGCCAACTAGACATGGAGCCATTGATCACTACCTGTTGAGCCCGACGATCTAGCCAGCTTTCCAATTCTGGGTGCTGTATGAATAAAATGAATCCAGAAAGTCAAAAGACCACAAACGGACATTCCCATGCCACTTCAGCGCTCCCACTTCTGACTGTAAATACAGAAAGGGTTCTGCTTCACACCCCAACTCTCAACAATGCTTCCCATCCCAGCACACTCCAGGTACCTCTACTTCTTTCATAGCCTGGTGTGTCATAACGTCTCATATAGTGTCCGGAAAGTTGTCAAATTCAGGCTGTGGTGTATGTGTATTTTGTATGTCTACTGATGTAGGCAGGTACTGAGTGTAGATGTGTATGCAAGGATTATGTACAGGTGTGCACAGGTATTGGGTGCAGATGTATATAAGTATTGCTCCTAAGGATATTTCCTTTACCTTTCTTAATGCTTGTGCTTTCCTTCAGCCAGAGCCTTAGCTCAGAAATGAGAAGTAAAAAGAATTAATTGTCCTTGGGTGCCTTTTTAATTTGGCAATTTCCTTCTCTGTGTCTTGTTATAAGAAACAAGAATCAGTTTCAAATTGTGATTGTGTTTCTGCTTCTGAATCGGCCCATTCAAGTTAGTGGGCCAAATTCTGCCCTAGGATACATATGTCCATCTCCCACTGAAATCAATAGCCCCACACACAAATCTGGTAGCAGAATTTGGTCCAATCAGTGGAAGAGTCACTAACACAGGTAAATTTAAAATAAAAACTTCTGTGTTTTGAAAAACTAAATTCAGCAGTTCTGTGAAAACTCCTGTCTGTGCGTCCCTTCCCATTGTGCTCATTGCCAGGATTGCTTGTGTAAGCAGAAGTACCCTCCTTTTCTAATCAAACCACTCCAATCTCCTGCCTGATTGGTTCAATGGCATCTTCAATCCCATGTTTCCGAATGACACTGCCTTCACTTCCATGAAATGGACCAGCCATGAGGGTCGAGCAGAACAAGAGAACAAGATTACATATAAGGATCTTGGTAATCAACAAGGAAGAGGAAAAAAAAAACAGAAAATAAACATGTCTCGAATTAATGGGCCTTTAAAGATATTTCAGCACTTGTCTGGGTGTGTCACTGACTCCTAGAGCCACTGAAGTCTTACGGAAAATTTTAAAACAGGATCTATTTTGAGGCAATTCTGCTGACATGACAAGAAAGCAAAGTGAAGAAGCATTTGTTTTTGGGTTTTTGTTTGCTTTTTTCACACTGCTGTTTTCCTTAATTGCTGGTGAAAGAACACCCTGGAAAGTGGGTAGAGGTGTGGGGAAGAATTCATAAACAAGCATCCATTTAATGTAAACAGATGTTATAAAAAAAGGAGAGAGAGAGAAATATATGCAGTGGATCAGCTTCATTGCTACATTATAGGTGCTTTTTTCAGTTATGCAAAATAGCCATAAACCCAGTTTAACTGGCCAGTTACCAATTGCAATTGTTGGAGATTCACAAGGTAGCTGGAGTGTACTCATGAATCTGGTCCTATATTTGCCGGACACTGATCTCACTTACATCAGTTTAATCAGCAGTAACTCCCAAGTTTTTCTTGCAAATGTTTTCCAACAGGTTGTGGTCTGTTCTTATTTTCTTTACCTATTGCTAAAGAAAGATGATGAACAAGTACTAACTCAAAATTAGGAAAGATATTGAAGGACTTCTGTACACTCAGAAGCAGCATAGTTTAACTCAAATTGATTTAAAATGGACTTTGTGCAACTGCTGTTTAAACCCCTGTATGGGCACACTTTTATCAGTTTAAGACTGGTTGTATCAGTCTACCTTGTGTGCTAAACCAAGTCAGATTTAAACAGACTTAAGAGTGCCTGGACACAAAGTTGTACCAGTTTAACTAAATCATTTTAAAACCACATTTCTCTTTTAAGCAACATAACATTGTGTGTAGACAAGGCCAGAGAGCAAGAGAGAGTGAGAAAGAGAGGAGAGGTATGGTCTAGTGACCTGAGCAGAGGACAAGTAACAGGTACTATTTAGACTTGATGAGCCATTATCTTCCACAGTCATGCAAATGTGCACACAGTGAGTGTGACGTGGGTGTAAAATGTTACCAGATCAGACTAATAGCGTTTTACACTCGTTTTGTACAGGTGTAAATACCTACCCAAGATGCAAGAAGCAGAGAACCAGGCTCCTCAGTGCTAATATTATCTAACATGGACACTGACTCCCTCTGAGCTTGCATAAATCACAGAGGCTGAAATTTTCAAAAGGTGTTAGGCACCCTAATCCTTTTGAAACTCAGTGGGAATCAGCAAAAAGAATGAGGAGTACTTGTGGCACCTTAGAGACTAACAAATTTATTTGGGCATAAGCTTTCTTGGGCTAAAACCCACTTCATCAGATGCATGGAGTGGAAAATACAGTAGGAAGATATATATATACACAGAACATGAAAAGATGGGGGTTGCCTAACCAAGTCTAATGAGACAAATCAATTAAAGTGGGCTATTATCAGCAGGAGGAAAAATCACTTTTATAGTGATAATCAGGATGGCTCATTTCAAACAGTTGACCAGAAGGTGTGAGTAAGAGTAGAGGGGGAAATTAGCATGGGGAAATAGTTTTTAGTTTTTGTAATGACCTATCCACTCCCAGTCTTTATTCAGGCCTAATTTGATGGTGTCCAGTTTGCAAATTAATTCCAGTCCTGCAGTTTCTCGTTGGAGTCTGTTTTTGAATTTTTTTGTTGAAGAATTGCCAATTTTAATGTCCAGGGGGGTTGAAGTGTTCTCTTACTAGTTTTCGAATGTTATAATTCTTCACGTCTGATTTGTGTTCATATATACTTTTGCATAGAGACTGTCCAATTTGGCCAATGTACATGGGAGAGGGGCATTTCTGGCACATGATGGCATATATCACATTGGTAGATCTGCAGGTGAACGAGCCCCTGATGGTGTATAATTCCCTTTGGTCCATTTGAAAATCCCAACCTTGACCTTTTTGCCTCAATTGCTGCCTCAGTGCAATGGGGATTCTCAGAACTCTTGCCTGTGTTGAGTTTGTAAAGATTTTTGCAGCTGGTTGTGTGTTCTGTGGTATCTTTATTTTTGTAAAACTAATTCTTCATCACCTTTATTCACTTGAATGAAAGACTGGAGTGCAGAATCCCAGCTATTATCTTTGAATTCCACTCACCCCCCACCTAGGCCATTGTCATATTTGATCTTTCAGTAACCTGGAAAGGTTCCCTACCTCTTTTACTTTTGTCTTAAAAATTTCTTTAAAACAATTTTTAAAACTAAGTACCTTTTTCAACACTGATAAACCACGAAGGAACATACTGGATGCACAAGAATATTTGTCACGTTTATCTGAATTTTATCCATTATACAGAAGGATGCTCTCATTCCTCTCTAATACCAAGTTGCACTGACAATAAACATGAGAATCATAAATTCCATATTGTGGAAAAAGATCTAAAGATTTGCTGCTCTAGTGTACAAATTTTCCACTGAGCCTACTATTCTTATTGAAATTGTCACTGGCATCTTTTCTGGTACAAACAGGGAATATGGTAATTGCTCTGCAACTAGTAACACCTGAGCTGGTTTTATATACAATGTCTGCAGCCACTATTGCAACCAGCAGAGTAATTTAAAAATATAATAACGAATGATGACTAAGCCATTAACGTATTTCTCCCTTAGGAATATTAACCCTTTGTGTTTTGCTTCTACTTCAGAACTTTTGTTGTTAGGTGCCTGACAAAAAGATAAAAGTTCCTTTATGCTACAAAAACTAGGAATAGATCCAGTGTTTAGGGGGGGAAAAAGAGTAGGGACTGTAGCTATTTTCTAATATCTGTGACGTTCCCCAAACTGAAGTGAAAGGCACATCACATGCCAGCCTCTTTCAGTGTCAGGACACAGCCCTTATTATCATTTTAATGGTCACCTCTACACAACCTTTTTAACCCTTTTTATTTTAAAGGCAAGACATTAATTTCTTAAAACCAAAACACGTTTTTTTTTCTTATTTCAGGCTCAAACCCTTGAGAAGGACATTACTTTTGATGGTTTTTCCTGCCCTTATAATAATATTATCAAACCCACTGAAATGACAGGCATACCAGATACTGTAGAACCTCAGAGTTACAAACACCAGAATTATGAACTGACTGGTCAACCACGCACCTCACATTTGGAACCGGAAGTATGCAATCAGGCAGCAGCAGAGACCAAAAAAAAATTTTTTTTAAATGCAAATACAGTACAGTACTGTGTTCAAAATAAACTACTAAAAAAATAAAGGGAAAGTTTACAAAAATATTTGACAAGGTAAGGAAACTGTTTCTGTGCTTGTTTTGTTTAAATTAAGATGGTTAAAAGCAGCATTTTTCTTCTGCATAGTGAAGTTTCAAAGCTGTGTTAAATCAAGATTCAGTTGTAAACTTTAGAAAGAACAACTATAATGTTTTATTCAGAGTTACGAACATTTCAGAGTTACGAACAACCTCCATTCCGGAGGTGTTTGTAACTCTGAGGTTTTACGGTACTGGCTTCTTGGGGACAAATATTCAGCAATGACTTAATGAAACTGCTAAGATACAATAGCAGAAATGACTGTGAAAAAGAAAATAACAGAATGAGTGTGTTAGAGCAATAGTTTTTAATTTTTTTAATATTCTGTATCACTTCTTAAAATAGAGCCTAATTCAAAATACATTTAAATCAATTGGGTAATTTGCTAAAAGTCCACCAGTCTACTCAATCCAGATGTTCCTCCAGGGCTTGGTTACATATTTATGATTAGGACAGTATTCAGGAGACCAGGTAAAATTAACTCACTTTAATATATTTTTAAGTGTCCAGGTTTTGTTCTAAATTTAGACTGAATGTATTTCAAATGGGGTCTAAATTTGAACAAACAGGTTTGTCCCTTCCCATTCTACATTAATCGTGCCATTTTAAAACAGTTTTGTAAAAAGGAGCCAGGAAATCTATTTGGTCATGAGCAACTGCAACAGAAACAGATTGATTGCATTAGTGTAACCCATTTTTCAAAAAAACAACCCTCAGAGAAATCACCTGTTAGAAGGATTCTGCACTTGCTAACATGGACTAACAAAGTTCAGATTTTAAGTTTGTATTAGTGATTTCTGCAAGCCCCTTGGTATTCTGTTTGTCCCTAATGGGGAGGTCACATAGGGCATTATTAAAATACCATCTGTTACTA
Organism: Caretta caretta; assembly: GCF_965140235.1. Lineage (NCBI taxonomy): Eukaryota > Metazoa > Chordata > Testudines > Cheloniidae > Caretta > Caretta caretta. Next base: position 28,165,061 of record NC_134214.1, read on the forward strand.
GTGTGCCCCTGAAACACTACTGCCTGTCAAAGATGAGTCACTAGATTGCTACAAGAGTGCTAATATGCTGCTATACCTACAATAATGACCATTCACAGCTCAACTGCATTTAACAGTATGGGTCACATTTTTCATATGGGACTCTGAGTTTCCTCTTGGCTTTGGTCACCCAAATTCTTGTGTGCCCCCAAATTCTGCTTTGCTTGCACAAACTATCGCTTCTGCAAATCTGAATATTTGAATGCACAAAATGTGAGCAAAAGCTGGGGCACTGTAAAGAAGGGCAGTAGAAGAAGCCAGCATGTGGTAGGGCTTTCACAGTAGGAAAAGACATAAAATCCTGCATATTCGGTTGTGAAAACCTTAACTCCTTGATCACGGTACTGACTTTAAATAGCCTCTTTCCTCACTAGTTCCCTTCATGCTAAAGAACTAGAGGGCCTGACACTCTTTCCTCCTTCCCCAGTTTCAGGCTTAAAATTCCCACTAATGCCCCTAGTTGTCCAATACTACTACAATTGTGAGCTGAAGTGTGGAGAAAATTTTCACAGTGTCTTCCAGCCTCTGGTGGGGGGAAGGGAGAGGAAACGATACCTATGGACTCCATTAGAGTTTACATACCACTTGGAGGACAAATTCATACAGTAGCTGAAGGACAAATCAAAAGAAAAGAACAGGTGACCCAGAGAGAGTTGCCCATTGTCATTTTTTCCAAACCTGATTTCCCTTGTGCCAGATAAATGCACTACATGCCCCTTATTTTAAGAGAGATGACTTCAAAGTTTGAAACCAGATCTGAACTCCCCCAAAGCTTGGGGGTTTTGGATCTAGGGTTTTCATTCAGGTCCATTATAGAGAAGAGTTATCCCTAAGTTTGGATTCAGAGCTCTCCCCTAAATTCAGGGGTGCGTTAGCCCGCCTTTGGTTTTAATAAACAAAAATTATTTTTCTTTCAAAGCAAAATTTCAAAATTTAAAGCACTTGACCAGCAATCAGGTTTACGGTCTCTCCACTTCCTCTTTTTTCAAGCTTTTGGTAATATGAGTAAAGTATATGCCTCTATAAATAGGCTTGTAGCTTTGTTAGAACAGTAGTAAGGGGTCTTTAACTGGCACCCAGACAGTCATCAGTGATGGGCAGAAAGGAAGCCAGTTTCATGTCTCATCCAAATGAAATTCTCATCCAAAGGAGCATTTTGTCAGCAGAATGGGAAGCACATTCCTCCTCCTTCACATAGCCACAGATATTAATCTGCACGCTTGGCACGTGGTACAGAGGAACACACTGTGACAGCATATACCACAAACCATTCATTCTAATGACTCACAATATTGAAATAATATTTATTAAATGTCCAGAAATAACTTTTAACAAAGTTTTCACCAGCAGCATCAGGCATAAAAATGAAGCCCTTGGCACGTGTCCAGTGTAAGTGGGAACTTCATGGGCCAAATTCAGAATGTGTCCCCTTCTGTCATTTGGTTGTCAGAGCCCCTGTCATGTCTCTCATTCCCAGAAAGTAAGGGGTGAGGAATGTGGACCATTCTTGCTTGTGCTTTCCATGTACTTTGCATAGGGGTCTCAGCAATTCTCACTGAAGAGGTGACCACTGCTTCCTTAGGGCTGGTCTTCTTTTCAAGGGGCCTTTGTTGTTCCTATCACAAGATCAAATAGATCATCAGTTTTCAGTAACACTAAATGGGAGTTGAAAAAGAAGACGATAACCATAGCCCCAGAAGAGAGAGTTTCCTTCCCTACCTGATAGGATTAAACTGCTCCCACATGAAGTGTTCATAGAATATCAGGGTTGGAAAGGACTTCGGGAGGTCATCTAGTCCAACCCCCTGCTCAAAGCAGGACCAATCCCCAATTTTTGCCCCAGATCCCTAAATGGCCCCTTCAAGGATTGAACTCACAACCCTGGGTTTAGCAGGCCAATGCTCAAACCACTGAGCTATCCCTCCCCTCTTAATTTTTGACAGTGACGACCCCCTTTGCGGGGCGGGGCCGGGGACCAGAAACCCGCCTGCCTGGTCCTGGGCGGGTCTGTCACCCCTCGCAGTCTGGGAGCCTTCCCCGTGGCCCCCCAGCTTCTGCCTCCCCACTAAATCCCCTGACTAGCGCTGATCATAGAATCATAGAATATCAGGGTTGGAAGGGACCTCAGGAGGTCATCTAGTCCAACCCCCTGCTCAAAGCCCTGATCCCTAAATGGCCCCCTCACAGATTGAACTCACAACCCTGGGTTTAGCAGGCCAATGCTCAAACCACTGAGCTATCCTTGCCTCCCCCTTCAGTGTTACATCCTGAAGCACTGAGTCTCTGTTTTCACAAAAGAAGATGCTATGAAGGAGGTGAGGTGAGATGATGGTTGTAGGCTCGTTCCAGTCAAGGCATGTGACTTCTCCAGTAAGGCAGACTGTCCTCTCAGTAGAGCGATTTCAAGTGACTCATTTCACAGTTGCCAACATATCCCAAAATGTTATTGGGATAATTCAGAGAAGAAGCCACGGTTCTGTGGCTCCCCAGGGAGGGGGATGTCATGTGTGCATATTAGGGAATTTTAGGTGATTGTTAGTGTGAATATCTCAGTTCCTTTGCAAGGTTTCATAACACTGGAAGTTCAGCTAAGCAGCCAGAGTCCATGGAGGCCACCATCTCTCCTCAAAAAACCTTCTACATCTTCACCAGAAATTAGAAGGAGGCCCACTGGCTTGCAAATCAGGCATCCTCTCACCCAGTTCTTTAGAGAGTCATAGCAGACTTGTTCACCTCTCTGGCATCTTTGGGGTTATCTCACACTCTCTTTACACTGGATGGGTAAAGACGTGTAGGGTGTGGGGCCTCTGGGCGGTGGGAAGTGGTATATCTCCCTACTTTCTCAATTGGGGGACTTACAGGCTTATGCCCTGTTAAATTTGTTAGTCTCTAAGGTGCCACAAGTACTCCTTTTCTTTTTGTCTGCGTTAGGATTTGTAGAGTTTCCCTTCATCCCTTAGGGTCTCTCCTGCATTTCTCCATCTCCCATTTAAAAAAAGATTGTGAGCAGTGCAAGACGGCACAGGCAGGCTCCAGCTTCCTCCGGGTCCCGGGAGTGCTCAATCCACCACTCCGCTCCAGGCTTCCCACCCACACCCCTTCTCCCAAGCCCCCGCCACCTCTTCCTGCCCAATTCCACCCCTCCCCCGAGCACGCCCTGTCCCCGCTCTGCCCCCTCCCCCAGCTTCTCCTGCAAGCCACGGAATAGCTGATCGCAGCGGGTGGAAGACACTGGGAGGGAGAAGGAGGAGTTGATCGGCAGGGCCGTCAGTAGATGGGAGGCGCTGGGGGAATGTGGGGGAGCTGGCTACCAGTGGGTGTTCGGCTACCAGTGGGTGCACTAATTTTTTCTGTGGGTGCTCTAGCCCAAGTGCCGGCTCGCCCTGCTGCAGGGCTATGTGTGACCCACGACTGATAGACTCACCCCTGATAGAAAAAAGTTTCCCCATCCCTGCTCTCGTGAGTGCTCAGAGACATCCTCAAAATAACCACTTACGTAAATGTCAGGTCTGATTTTATGCTGGAGTTTTCAGTCTCAATCGCTCTCTTTAGAGGGCAGGAAGAGATAGTGTTCTCTGCATTTCTCCCATCTCTACTTACTTTCTGTGCCAGCATGACTCTCTCTCCCTTTGACCCTGGGAAGCCGGGACACTGTTCCCTCTAAAGGTCATCATTGCTGCTCCATGAATTAGCAGTAGAGTTGGTGGTCACTCAAGAGTAATGTGTGAGGTATTCCCCACCCTCTGGAGCAGAGGTGGGCAAACTACGGCCCGCGAGCCACATCCGGCCCACAGGACCCTCCTACCCGGCCCCTGAGCTCCTGGCCCAGGAGGCTGGCCCCCAGCCCTTCCCCTGCTGTTCTCCCTCCCCCACAGCCTCAGCTCACTGCTCTGCTGGCACAATGCTCTGAGCGGCGGGGCTGTGAGCTCTTGCTGAGAGGAGGGGTTGAATGGGGTGGCAGGGGGCAGTCAGGAGACAGGGACGGGTGAATGGGGCAGGGGTCTCGGGGGGACCATCAGGGGACAGGGGAGGTTGGATGGGGCAGGAGTCCCGGGGGGCTGTCGGGGGCAAGAAGCAGGGGGGGTCGGATAGGGGTCGGGGGCCGGGCCACGCCTGGCTGTCTGGGGAGGCACAGCCTCCCCTAACCAGCCCTCCATACAATTTTGGAAACCAATGCAGCCCTCAGGCCAAAAAGTTTGCCCGCCCCTGCTCTGGAGACTCATACACACAGCTTCTGACAGTGCTCTCAGCTGCCTCCAGTGCAGCACTCTTGGGAATGCTTACACAGCCACGAGTTCATAAATATCTCTGTACTCCTCCACTGCCTAGAAGACTCAGCAAGAGAAAAAGAAAAAAAAAAGTGCCCACTTTTCAGAGGATTCTTGGGGAGAAAGAAAATGTGGGTTGATGGTCCAGTTGAGCTATTCACTGATACTAGATTTTAAAGTACAAAATTCCAGGTCTTTATTATCCAAAAGGTAATAGCTTTGAGAAGTCCTGAAAATGTGAAAGAGATCGAAGTGGAGGGATTGATTATGCATTTCTAATATCAAGTCAGTGTAACAAAGAAGCTGAATAGGCTGTTAAAAAAAAACAAACCTAGGAGACAGGCTGCTGAAGAGACATGACTCATTGTTGATTCAGAAGCACTGTCATTAGCCTGGAGCGAAAAGAAATAAAATGAGGCGGTAGAGCAGTTGGCGGAAAGAATATCCTCATTTGTTTAATTTGATATTTAAAAGATATTGCTACCTGCTAGTCTAATCTGTGGCAGCCTGGAGAATGTAAAGAATTCTGCTTTGAAAGTATGGTTCAGTATGTTCAAATATGTGTATGGTTTTTATTCCTGGGTGTGTCATGGTCACTGCTTCAACTGATGTAAAACAAAGAGTTACAACCAGTTTTCTCATTAGGTAAAAAGAAAAGGAGTACTTGTGGCACCTTAGAGACTAACCAATTTATTTGAGCATGAGCTTTCGTGAGCTACAGCTCACTTCATCAGATGTATACCGTGGAAACTGCAGCAGACTTTATATACACACAGAGAATATGAAACAATACCTCCTCCCACCCCACTGTCCTGCTGGTAATAGCTTATCTAAAGTGATCAACAGGTGGGCCATTTCCAGCACAAATCCAGGTTTTCTCACCCTCCACCCCCCCACACAAATTCACTCTCCTGCTGGTGCTAGCCCATCCAAAGTGACAACTCTTTACATAATCAAGTCGGGCTATTTCCTGCATAGATCCAGGTTTTCTCACATCCCCCCCACCCCCATACACACACAAACTCACTCTCCTGCTGGAAATGGCCCACCTGTTGATCACTTTAGATAAGCTATTACCAGCAGGACAGTGGGGTGGGAGGAGGTATTGTTTCATATTCTCTGTGTGTATATAAAGTCTGCTGCAGTTTCCACGGTATACATCTGATGAAGTGAGCTGTAGCTCACGAAAGCTCATGCTCAAATAAATTGGTTAGTCTCTAAGGTGCCACAAGTACTCCTTTTCTTTTTGCGAATACAGACTAACACGGCTGTTCCTCTGAAACCTCTCATTAGGTAAGTGTAGATGAGTTACACTCGAGGATACATGTTGTTGACATATGTGATATCATAGCTGAGGAACGTCAGTGTTGCTAGCAGAATAAAGAGCCATCTGTCACGTTTACATCTGGAAATGTTGGACGTACTATTGTTATTCTCAGGTCTGCGTAAAAGACCCTTTAACAAACAGGCAAGCAGAAAATCTTTAAAATTTTTAAAGAAATTTTTCAATGAAGCAAATTCAGGAGATATTCTTTAAAAGTTGCTCTTTAAGGCCTGATTCTGCAAACAGTTACACACTGGCATATTTTTTCTCGTATGAGTAGTCTATTGATTTCATGGGAATAAGTGTTTGCAGCATCAGGCCTCAGTTATAACACAGCGTTTAAAATAAACCAAACACCTGGGCCATTAAAAGAACAAACTCTCACGTTGACCCTTTAAATATATTAGAACCTCCCTAATCTGCAATTCACTAATTTGCATACTACTGGGTGAAGATTTAATAGCAAATGCTATGGTAAAATCTTTTGTCATTAAAACATCATTATTTTCACAGAAATATGTTATAGTAAATTAACCAGCACATTATTAATTATTATAAATAATTAAAACTAACCTGCAAGTGTCAAAATCAGTGAAGCAAGAAGTGAGCTGTGGCTCACGAAAGCTCATGCTCAAATAAATTGGTTAGTCTCTAAGGTGCCACAAGTACTCCTTTTCTTTTTGCGAATACAGACTAACACGGCTGTTCCTCTGAAACAAGAACATTTTGTAATCCATTATCCTTCTTATCCTACTTGCTAATTAGAGTAAAATATTGACTCAGAATCTGTTTAAATACAGTATGGAATTTGTGTATATTTTATTAATTTGGATAGCACCTCAACTGCAAAAATTTAAAACACAAATTACATATAGCACTCAAACAGTCAAATTTAAAACAAAACAATGACAGTCATTCAAATACTACACAAAATTAATGGGTCTGACATCATCCCCTGCAGATCTCAAAGGTGGAGACCCTTAAATGAGAATGTTCTGTTGCCAGTCATGGAATGTTCAGTCCTAAGAACTGAGAGTAAGAGCTTCCCAGCCACTCCTAACTGCTGCAACAAAATAAGGGGGTGAAGGGTGGTCTCTCTAGTAATCACACCCAAGACTCCTTAGTGCTTTAAGGATTAAAAGTGTATCACAGGTGAATGGGACCTTAGGCATGAAAATGTCTCCTTTAAAGCACTTTAGATGAGATACAGTGGCCAAGTGCAGAGTAAGGAGAACTAATTTATGTTCTCGAATCTACCACTAATTTGCTGTGTGAACTTGGGCAAGTCACTTGGTATCTCTGTGCCTCACTTACTCCATCTGTAAATTGGGGATAATAATGGACGCCTGTTCTTTAAAAACACATTAAGTCAAGATTTACCATCGTGACTAGCAATTTGGGGTGTCTCAATTTCTGGGTGTCCAATTTCACATACCTTAAAGGGGCCTGATTTTCAAAAAATTCTAAGCACCCACCCTCCAAAAATCAGGCCGCAAATCACTAGTGATTTTGGAATATCTTGACATTTGAGACTTACAGACGAAAAGAAATGTTCAGGTGAAACGTATTATGATTAATATCAACCAGCAACATAAATATTTAGTGGGTTTTTAAAAACATACCAAAGATGCAACCCATACTCCAGCTGTCTCTAAACCTCCAACGCCAGAAGTTGGGATTGGGCATGACATGATCACTCAAAATTCCCCTGGTCTGTTCATTCCCTCAGAAATATCTGGCATTGGCCACTGTTGGAAGACAGGATATTGGGCTAGATCAGTGGCCCTCAACCTTTCCAGATTACTGAACCCCTTTCAGGGGTCCGATTTGTCTTGTGTACCCTCAAGTTTCACCTCACTTAAAAACTACTTGCTTACAAAATCAGACATAAAAATACAAAAGTGTCACAGCACATTATTATTGAAAAATTGCTTACTTTCTCATTTTTACCATATAATTATAAAATCAATTGGAATATAAATGTTGTACTTACATTTAAGTGTGTAGTATATAGAGCAATATAAGCAAGTCATTGTCTATGAAATTTTAGTTTGCACTGACTTCACTAGTGCTTTTTATGTAGCCTGTTGTAAAACTAGGCAAAGATCTAGATGAGTTGATATACCCCCTGGAAGATCTCTGTGTACCCCCAGAGGTACATGTACCCCTGGTTGAGAACCACTGGGCTGTATGGACCATTGGTCTGACCTAGTATGGCTGTTCTTATGGTTTTTATGCAGCCATTGTAAAGTCTGTTTGCTGTATTACTTCAATCAATAGTGTCAAATTGTTTTTGCAAGGTTGGTTTTTTTTTTTAATATCTTCAGGTTCATTGGAAAAGCAGATTTTCTTTGTTTAGATAGACGTAATAAAGCATGATAAAAACTGCTGCTTCGTTATCTGCCAGGCTAATTCTGTATTCTGCTGCCTCACTTTTCTTATCTTGCTGGTCAATCTTGTTGTAAGTGCCACTTTGTGCTTTTCACCTGCCATTCTTTTTTTCTTTTTCCTTTTTTTCTCCTTTGTAAGATTTTTATTTCCAGGAGGAAAAGCTCCAGCTACACTATAATGTTTTGTGATCCATCCCTCCCCTGTGGGAGGAGAGCACATCCCACTGCCAAGTTAGGGTCAAATGCTGCGCTCCTTATTTCTAGTGAAGCTACAAGGTAGTGAATTTCATTGCCTAGAATCAGTGGTTCTCAAACTTTTCGGCATCACGCCCCCTTTTTAATATTCGAGAAATCCTTACGCCCCCCCCACCTCTCCTTTACCATCATCCAACAACCCCCCATCCTTGTTCCCTGACTGCCCCTTCCTGGAACCCCCTGCCCCTAACTGCCCCTCACCCCCGGGATCCCACTCCCTATCCAACCCGCCCTGCTCCTTGTCCCCTGATCGCCCCCCCTGGGATCCCACCCCCTATCCAACCCCCCAGCTCCCTGTCTCCTGACTGCCCCGACCCCTGTCCACACCCCCACCACCTGACAGGCCCCCCAGGACTCCCATGCCTATCCAACCCTCCCTGTCTCCTGACTGCACCCCCAGGATCTCCTGCCCCTTATCCAACCCCCCTCCCCGCCCCCTTACTCAGAGCAGCAGGACTGGCTTATTGGAAAGCCTGGGAGGTGGGCAGGTGCAAGCCATGCTGTCCGCGCGGCGGCGTAACTGAAGAGGAGGGTGGACAGGAGGGGAAGGGCTGGGGGCTAGCCTCCCTGGCCGGGAGCTCAAGGACCGGCAGCCTCGTACCTCCCTTGGAATTTCTTCACGCCCTCCCCAGGGGGGTGCACCCCCCCCCACCCAGTTTGGCAACCAATTGCCTAGATCATCCCCTCTGTCACCCTGCCTCTGTGGGTCACAACTGAGAATACCAAATTCAGGACCAACTGCTGAGGAATAGGGCAGATACACCCCAAAACTGGTGGTTATTCTCCCTTAAGACAGAGGTTCTCAATCTTTTTCTTTCTGAGGCCCCTGAACATGCTATAAAAACTCCGTGGCCCACCTGTGCCACAGTAACTGGCTTTTTGCAAAAGCCAGGGTTGGCATTAGGGGATAGCAAGCAGGGCAATTGCCGAGGGCCCCAATGCACAGGGGCCCCCAAGAAGCTACATTGTTCAGGCTTCAGCTTCAGCCTTGGGTAGCGGGGCTCAAGGACCTGGGCTTCAACCCCATGCGGTGAAGCTTTGACTCTCTGCTCTGGGCCCCGGCGAGTCTAATGCTGGCCGGGCTTGGAGGCCCCACTGAAACCTGCTTGAGGCCCTCTAGGGGGCCATAGACCCCTGGTTGAGAATCACTGCCTTAAGATATACCAAACCAGCAACAAAAGTAAACTTCTGTTTCACCACACTGGCTAACAAGAAGTCAGGAAAGCAAAAAGAACAGAAGTACTTGTGGCACCTTAGAGACTAACAAATTTATTAGAGCATAAACTTTGTATCACCACCAAAAACACCAGACTTAAAGATGAGTGGTTCTTTAAAACCAGTCTCATTAAACAAAATGTTCTTCTGATCCCAAAGGACCAGCCACACACCCAGGTCAATATATAACTCAGATCTTACCCAATAATCATGCTGTTGCCAATCCTTTAGTATCTAAAATCTAAAGGTTTATTGAAAGAAAAGAAAGAAAGAAAGAAAGAAAGAAAGAAAGAAAGAAAGAAAGAAAGAAAGAAAGGTGAGAGCTGAAATTGATTAAAGGAAACAAATTCATACAATAAATGCAAAGTTCTTGAATCAGGCGTGTAGCAGTGATTGAATAAACTGTTGACTTGTTAAGTCTCTGGTTGCTTCCATATCATTGGAGGGTCCTCAGTCCGTTGGTTAGGATGCTCCCATTAGTATAAGTTCATAGTCCAGAGGTTTGAGTAGGAAAGAGGCAAAATGGAGATGTTTCCATGGCCTTTTAGAGCTTCTGCCATGTGGAGGGAAATCCATTGTTTGAAACAAAACCCTCAGTCAAATGTCCATGAATGACTTTGCTTACTCATAGCAGGAAGTCCATTAAGAGTAGATTGGCGTCTTCCATTGTAAGTTAAGTGTCCTTTAATGGGCCATTCTACTTGAATAGGTTTCAGAGTAGCAGCCGTGTTAGTCTGTATTCGCAAAAAGAAAAGGAGGACTTGTGGCACCTTAGAGACTAACAAATTTATTTGAGCATAAACTTTCGTTCCTTCACAATGTGCTGACTAGACACCTTGTTGGTGCTACCCAGAAGCAAACACCTTAGAAATACAGGTACATAGTTAATATTCCTAACTTCAGCTAAAAAAATGATACATGCATACAAATAGCATAATCATATCCTTTCCATAGATATCTTACATGCCACATCTTGTGCAAGATTTGTTGCCATTATATAACAGTGGTAGCAACAATGATCTACACTGTCATAGTTTAATCAGATAATACCACATCCTCCCACTGAAAAACTAACAGGGGCGGATTCCTGGGGCAGGAAGTCTCTAAGAGGATTCCCTTGAAGAGATTCCCCCACATTGTCTGGTTATGGAGTTGGCTTTGACTCCCCACCTTCTCCAGAAAGGCCTGTGGACTTTGTTCCCAAATATGGTAGATCCCCACAGTTCTGTGTAAAAAGAAAAGGAGTACTTGTGGCACCTTAGAGACTAACCAATTTGTTTGAGCATGAGCTTTCGTGAGCTACAGCTCACTTCATCGGATGCCTACCATGGAAACTGCAGAAGATACGGTATGCATCCGATGAAGTGAGCTGTAGCTCACGAAAGCTCATGCTCAAATAAATTGGTTAGTCTCTAAGGTGCCACAAGTACTCCTTTTCTTTTTGCGAATACAGACTAACACGGCTGTTACTCTGAAACAGTTCTGTGTGAGGCCAGAGCCATCAGCACAGAGCCCTCTACACTAGCTCTGGCTCCTGGTGGGCCCTCAAGCTCACCTGGATTCTTGGCAGCATAGCAGCCACACTAGTGTGGCCCCTCCCTGGCCATGTTGGTGCCTATGAGTCCAAGGGGGAGCTATGTGGAGAAGAGAAAAGGATTAAACATTTCTATGGACAATTGAACAGTTACATTAGATTGAACAGAAATTACATGAGATGCAAACCCTCTTGTTTCATAGCATAAGCCAGCCACCAGCTGATGGGGGTTAGGGCATGAGCAGTGATAGAGAATGGCCTATGGGCAGGCTATGCCATAACTGTCTGATGCAGGATTTCTGGCACATTCCTCTGAAGCATTAGATGCTAGCCATTGTCAGAGACAGGATATTGGACTAGAAAGGCCACTGCTCTGATCTGGTACAGCAATGCCGATGCTTCCCTAATAGTGCCTTTAATTGGAAGGGAAGATGACTTACATTCTCCCTCCCCCACAGCCTGCCCACAGCCCCTCTCATAGCACAGACCCCAGACTGCGTGAAGAGATTTCTGTTATCTGGCTAGGGACAATGATGATGCGGGGAGGGGAGAGGCAGGGCTAAGCCCTTCTGGAAGTGAAGAGATCTGTACATGACTGGTTCCCTCCATGACTAAGTCACAGTCTGGGTCCACAGGTGGGGGCCCTTCAGTGAGAAAGCCTGGCCAGGGCGTGTTCAACTTCAGGAACTGACTGTAGAAGCATCCCACACCATCTGTGCCATCATGGGGTGAGAAGTCAGTGGAGCTGCAGAGGAGATAAGCCAGGTCAGCTTTTGGCACTCAACTGCTTATAATACTATTTGTTATTTCTTCAAAGGACAGGATTTATTGCTGAGTTAATTGCAGCTGGCTTGCTAAGATTCCTTCCCAACAAGCATCTGTACCCATCAGGAATTGTTAATCACATTAACTCCCTTGGAATGGTTTGCCCAAGGAACAGATTAAAAAAAGGAAGTGAGACCTACCTGCTATTTTAAAAATGTATTGTCATCAATTTAAAACTACTAAAGAAACAGTGGAATCCTTGGGGCCTTAAAGCTCCAATCACTGCTGAACTGAACGTGATGATTCAGCCCCAGTCCAACCCACCATGATGTCTTCTAAGTGAGGCCTTCAAAAAACCATAGCTACCGCTGAATTAGGTCAGATTTATCTAAACAGAGAAACAAAGACTTTTCAAAAAGGAGATAGATTCCTAGATTCCAAGGCCAAAAGGGACCTTTGTGATAAGATATTTTAAATTGCAAAGAGGGCGGCTATATTCTGATGGTATGTCCTTTATCTATATCTAAGTGTTGACAACTGTGTACAGATGTTAGAGCCAGATTCTTTCTTGTTTGTCTAATGGTTAAAGCAGAAGACTGGGAGTAAGACATCTGAAGGATTACAGTTGAAATAAGTCTACTGAGAAGAGGGTGAGGCTTGTTGTCTCAGATCCAAGGGCATGGCCATGTGGGGGAGACCCATTTCTTCTTCCCACACCCCTAAAATGTAGTGCTGGCTGTGTTTTGGTTGGGTCTCTTCAGATGTTTGACTCCAAAATTCCAGCTGTGGTCACTAAACCATGGTCTTTCCTAGGACCACGAATAGAAAACAGTCCTCGGAGTTAACCTCTAGTTCACTCTCCCCTGAGTCCGCTCCCAAAACCCACCTGGACTAGACTGCACAAGCCATACTCTGCTCTAGTTGCTAGAGAACACACTCTCTCAGAGCTAGGAATAGAACCCACAAATCCTCAGTCCCAGTTCCCTTCGCTAATCACTTGTCTCTAGTTACTGTGTCACAACCTTAACAAGCAGCTGATGTGGTTAATCATTTATGCCCTGATTCATGTGTCAGTACAGCAACAGAGGAGAGGCAGATTGCACCTCCCCAAGTCAGGTCAGTAGGGGCCATGCAGGTTAGGATTACCTAATTTATATCCCTGCTCTCGTGGTCTCTGCAGGAGTACAGAATTGCTGAGATATGGGTGTATCTTGGCCACACCCAATCCCACCTACTCACTGAATTATCCCTCGGCCTCTCTGCCATGCTGCCTGCCCCATGGGCTCCTGAGGCACAAACATTCCCCGTGCTGAGGGCTATTCCCCAGTATGGGGGAGTTATGCCTGTCTTACACCTAGGCTAGCACAAGGAAACATACAGGGGTGAAAGTAACTCCGAAGACTTACCGGAACGGGGGCCGGGGCCAGCTCCGGCTCCCAGAAGGGGTGGGGCCTCAGGTGGAAGGGGCAGGCCTGGGGGGGGTCAGTGGTGATTTAAAGGGCCCGGGGCTCTGGCCGTTGCTGTAGTAGCGGCAGTGGTGGCCAGAGCCCTGGGCCCTTTTAAATTGCTGGCCCCGGGGCAGCTGCTCTCTTTGCTCCCCCTGTCCCCCGTCAGTGGCCACTGACAGGGGGCACAGCAATGTTAAAGCGCTGCCATGGCAAAGGAGCCTCCTTAAAGCACTGCCCCTTTTGCCTCCCCTGTCAGTAAGGTCCGTACTGGCAGGGCCCCCGATGGGGAAGCAGCGCTTTAAGGACAGTCCTTTGCCAGGGCAGCACGTTAACATCGCTGCCCCTTCCCCTTCTGTCAGTGGCCCTGCTGGTACAGACCCTACCGGCAGGGCCGCCGATGGGGGAGGCAAAAGGGGCAGCGATGTTAAAGCGTGCCATGGCAGCACTTTAATGTGGGCTGCGTACAGGCGGTTACCGGCTTCTTACCGGTACGCTGTACCGGCCTATACCAGCTCACTTTTGCCCCTGGAAACATAGGGCAATAATGCATTGAGCCCTTTCAGCCTGGCAGTTATGCTAAAGCCCTGCCTACCGTAGATTCAGGTTAGCTGTTAGCTATACTGAATGAAAGACCGGTTTGACTCAACACAGCTTTAAGGCATTTTTCTGAAAGCATGGTAGACCACTGTAGGAAACCTAACCTTACAGTTTTTCATAGTGAGCAGGCTCCATGTCCTAAACCTGTGCTATACAGAACTCGTTTTCAAAAGTGGGATAGACTAATACAGGTTTCTTCTAGTGTAGATGGGACTTCAGATGCTTGGGTGTATGATGATGTAAAGGACCTGCCTTACTCAGGCAGATCTCCCACTGTCGATGGCCCTGGTTATCCTCACACCACTTTTATTCTGATATAGTTCCCCTGGTATCTGTGTAATGATTCCTGACTTACAGTGAGTGGAGTGAGAAGAAAATCAGGCCTCGTGGGAGTTTTGCCTAATAAGAAAGGAATAAGTAGTTCTCAGCTGGGCCCTAAAAGGGGAAACAGAAAAGTCATAAAGAACTACTTGCACTTGTCTCAAAAGAAGCAGCTTTGCTTCCTGAGCAAACAGCAGCTCTAAATAAGCCGCCTTGAGTAATTAACTGAATGTTCTTTGGACCACGCTTCCAAAAGGAGCTTATACACATTAAACCAAAAAAAGAAAGATCTACTGTCTGTAACTTGCACTTTACTAAGGAATAAAAAGCTTGGACTGAATCCATTTTAGGGCAAACTTTACAAGGGCTTACACTAAGTTATTCAATAGAAAGAGAGTTGAGCAGAGCCTTGGAGTGTCTGTTGGAGATTGATTACAAAAAGCAAGGAATTAAAAAAAAACAGGAAAAATAATCAAATACTCTCTCTTTGGCTTTGGCAGGAGGACAGGAAATAAGGCAATAAAAGGGCTGTTTCTGAAGGTCCAGCAGCAGCACTGTGCTATCCTACAGGAAACCTCTGGAGCTACAGATCCCTGGGCCTGGTGGGCTGCTGGGGGTGAGTGCGATAGCAGCTATGGAAAGGGCTGGAATTGAAGGGGAGAAGAGGAGAATTTCTTATGAAAAGACAGGAGGACAAAGGGAGTTTGTTCTTTTAAGGGCTTGATCCTGTGGTGCTGAGTGTTGGAGTTGAGATAGCTCAGCACCCCACAAGATTCGCTCAGCGCCTTGCAAGATTGGGCCCTACACACTTACCTCTGATTATTGGGGTAATACTTTTTTTTCCTAGGGAAAGGTAAAAGCTACCCTATGAAGCAGGAATTATTATTAATAATAAACAATAACATATAGCACATTTCCTTCCAAAGGAAACCACAGTCATTGCTTTACAGTCTGGACAGGGGTAATCAAACAAGCCACTGAACTGCAGCCACCTCTGGGGTGGAAACATAGCAACCATTCAGCACTTACAGCACTACAAAATAGTCAGACCCTCTGTCCGTGTACTGACAACTACACCGGTGCAGGAATGAATCTGTCCCTAGACATGTGGGGGATTGAAAGGAGAGACGGTAAGGGTCAAATCCTATAAATGCACAGTGTAGGCAGAAAACTTGCTTCCACTTGCTTTTCAATAGGAAAACTCCCATTGATTTCACCAGGAACAGTATTTTGGCCCTTTAACTTGTCATATGGTCTTTATAAAAAGCCCCAGACAAAACCCTAGCCCTCCTGTTGCCTTTGCCCTGGAGCTGATATTTCATTTATGCAGAGGTGAAGCCAAAGGGAGAGTCAGATGGCAGCATGTAGGATAGGGACGCTGCAGGCTGCAAGTGCTGTCAGTGGCCACAAATAAAAAAGGCAGCCTGACGCCTACAGAGAACAGAGGAGTACTGTTGCACAGCACTGCCGACACGTGCTGAACACTACTTGGTTGGTTAGTTGCTCACTACTCCAAAAAGCTGTTGCATTCTCCTGATAGCCATAGGAAGCTTTGATGGTGTGACACTTTGGCTGAGTATAAAAGGTCAGACTGAGATTTATCCAGGACATATTCCGTATTCCTGACAGTTTGTTTCATGCCAGTTTTTTTGAAAGCAAGTTCAGTCAGAATGACCTGGTGATACAGACATTTTCACTAACAGGTTGTGAGAAACACGAAGGTCCAGGGGCTTGAGCAGACCCTGGGGGAGACATGAGTTCAATTCCTGCTACAAATACCCTGTGTGACCACGAGCTAATCACTCCATTGTTCTGTGACTCAGTTCCCCTTCTGTCCAATGGGACAATGGTTTCCCTGTCTCACAGGGGTGGTGTGAGGATAAATACATTAGAAATTGTGAAGTACTTAGATGATGCAGTGATGGGGGCTGTATAAGTACTTAAGACAGATACAATTTAAGGCCCTGATCCTGCATATACTTATGTACCTGCTTAACTTTATACACTGTGGGCTTGATCCTGCTCCTGTTGAAGTCAGGAGCAGAACTCACTTTGATGTCGATAGGGCCCTAGTCCAGCAGTTCTCAAACTTCATTGCACCGCGACCCCCTTCTGACAACAAATTACTACATGACCCTGAGGGTGGGAGAGGAGGAGCCCCACTTCCCTGGGTGTGGGGGAGAGGGGCCCAGAGCCTGAGGCCCGCCGCTCCAGATAGGGGTGAAGCTCGGGCTTCCGCTTCAGCCCTGGGTCCCAGCATGTCTAGTGCTGGCCCTGGCAACCCCATTAAAATGGGGTTGCAGCCCACTTTGGGGTCCTGACCCACAGTTTGAGAACGGCTGCCCTTGTCTCACTAAAACACCATTGGGTGTGACTCCAGATTTACACTGGTGTAAGTATGATTAAAATACAGCTCCTACTTCATTATTATTAATATTTCAAATAACAATAGCAGCAATCTTTTTGTTTAATCAGGAGATAGCAGATCTTGTTTTAAAATCATGGATGTATTAACAACTATTATAAGCAACAAGGGCATGATCCTGTGAGTTTTTGAATGTGTTCAATCCCGTATTACTTACAATGAAAATCATTAAAAAGAGAGGTGAGTAAAGGACAATATCATACGGTCTTTCTGCAATTTTTGCTGTGGAACCCAATCTTTTATTTAAAATAAAAATAAATTTCTTGCAGTCTTTCCTGTGGAGAAGAAATTGTAGCATGTAAATGGATGAGTTGATGCTCTGGTAAACCTGGCATGCAGAAAACTGTCTATTACAGAAAAGAGCAGTACTGAGAACTCCCTCAATGTTCTGTTAAAGGTGACCTGCAAAGGAAACAAAGGTTTCAGAGTAGCAGTCGTGTTAGTCTGTATTCGCAAAAAGAAAAGGAGTACTTGTGGCACCTTAGAGAAGAACAAATTTATTTGAGCATAAGCTTTCGTGAGCTAGAGCTTACCTGTAGCTCACGAAAGCTTATGCTCAAATAAATTTGTTAGTCTCAAAGAAAACAAAGTAATTAGACTTGTGTCCTTATTTACTTCTTTGTGGTGCATAAAGATGGATTGAAGGGGCCATATACTTTCTTTTCAAAATTAAAAAGCCTTTTTCCCCGCTTACTTTTACATTAAAAATTGAAGTCTTGTTTAGGTTGGAAGACTCTATAATGGCTGGAGAACTAGTGAAATGGTGAAAGATTCAACTAAAGTGGGACAGCTCATGTGTGAGACCCTAAAAAGCCCTCTCCTAAATCTCAGATCAGACTTGACATTCCAGATATTTCTGAGAAAAATAAAAACAGACTTATTTTATTTAAAAAAAATCTTGTATGTCTTCTGTAACTGGGTGGTCTTCCCCTTTAAGGGCCAGAGACCTGGGGCCAGCTATCTTTAGTCAATTATCAGACCCAGCTGGGAAGGGATCAAGTGATTATAAAAGCCAGCAAGTGGCTGACTCAAGGAGGAGTTGTAGGAGAGAAATGGGTTTCTGTAGTAGGCAGGGGCTTGAAGAGCGAGGAAATGTACATCCTCTTTTTAGCATTGAGAGAAACTAGGGAAAAAGCCTCTGGACAGAATTGCTTTGTTTTGCCTAAAGTTTTATGTTCAAAAAATAGAACTGTGCCTTGGAGGAGGGGCAGTTTTTTAAAATTTGCGCCAAGGCTGAGCCCCAGCACCTCTAGGTTTGGTTGCCCAGAGTCCCAGTACCTCTGGGCTTGCTGCATCAGTTATGAGTGTAAAAAAATTAATTGAGCACTGGCACCTCTTTCATATTAAGCACTGAGGAGGGAGGTTTGAAAAGAATCTGGGTGCTGTTATACATTTTTTTTTTCTTTTTTTTAAAGCCACACAGCCATTTGTAAAAATAGTTTGCTGATCACCTGTAACTCCATACTCTAGTTGGGCCTATGAGTAAGCTGGTATTATTAATAATACTGCGAAAGTGGTGTGTTTCATGCATCTGTGACTGTCATTTTATGGTGGGGGGGAGGGGTTGCTTTGAAATGACTCACTTAAGAAGCATTTTCATAAACCTTACTGCCGTTTGATTTTACAGCTTTGAGCACAGCTTCTCTTCTGCTAGATGTTGGTACAACTACTAATGTTTGCCAGTGCAAAAAAGGTATTTCACTGGAAGATTACCACTTGTTCTCAGGCAAAGCCCAGTGAAAAGAAATGAGTGGCACACCAGACTCTAAAGGTCAAGACTCAAGACCAGTTGAAGAAAAACATTTTTACTTATATTAATTCAAAATGGAGCATAAAAATTTGATAATGCTTCATCGGAATAAGTTCCCTTTTCTTAAACCACACCAAGGTTTTTTTTGTGCATGTGTTTGTTTTTAAAGCCTAGAATCACTGTAATGATAGAACAAAAAGTTTTTCCTCCTTGCCATTTAATTGTAACTTAGCTGGAAAGAGAACTGAAACACTAATATTCAAGGGAGCAAACTCAGTTTTCAGTTATGAGCTTCTTGCTGTGGCCTTCTGTTGCGGTCACTTTAGGCCCAATTCTACTCTGTCACACTGATGTGAATTTGGGGTACCTCTGCTGAAGTTACTGGAGTTACCTCAGTGTTAAACTGGTGCAAGATTAGAATTAGGCCCTAATTGTATGAGTAATACAGTAATAATAATATGAGTAATTGATCTTAATACATTTTTTCTGTTTCCATATTTCATCCATAACAGGGTCTTTATGCCAGACTGACAAAAAGCACCAATGAAAGGATTTAAGGGAAACATCTCCAGAAGTGTGGCTACCTAAGAAGTTCTATGTACCTCAGCTCTTTGAAGTGGCGGGTCAAGAAATGTCCAGTAAAAATGGTAAATAAAACATTACAAGGCTCAGTTCTTAAGCCAGCACTCAAGAAAAACATGGCACTCAAAGATAACTCAATGTTTTCTGTCACTTCTGTCTTCGGATATAATAATTCATTATGTTTAAGAATCCCAGTAAGAGAGTTAGAGCTTTCCCTATGAGAGAGGGTGTTAACATGTACACCTGTCCAGAGTTACTCTATTCAGGTTAATGGATTATTTTGGATTTATACCAACATAACAGCAGAGTTTAACACAGTCACTTCTGCTACATTCCCCACTTGCTTGATCTCATTATCCTGATGATAAAGACTAGTGTGAATTATTCTGAATTAGATGAAACTCTGTAGTTTATTTTAACTTCTCTGGGTGGCCAGTTTAAATGTGTAAGATTAGTTTAAGTGATTTGTGCATGGTGACATGTTTTATATTTATGGAAGGATGGTAACATCCTTTAAAGCGAATCTTGACAGTTACACAGAAGTGCTCCCCTAAGTATTATGTGGAGAAAGATGGATTAATTGCTCTTCTAATCACTGATTTCATTTCAAACTTGTATAAGGAGGCATTTGAGCTCTTCAATTTAAGAGTTCTGTGGGGCAAAAGGGAAACATTGTGGCCCCATTTTATCAAGGGCAGTGGAGCTGCACCTGCTTCCACTACGGGTGAATTTGACCCTATGGTTCTCCTGCAGTTAGCTGAACTCCTTATCTCCATAAACACATCTGCACTACAGTTACAGCCTCAAAAGGAGAACCTCAGTACAATATTGTTCCAGTGTGTAGTGCACCCCAGAACTTAACTATACACCTGAACCAGGTTAGATTTGGTTGTCTAAACTTTTAACATGATGCAAGAATACCAATACACAGTTAAATCAGATGTACACTGCAAAATGGATCTCTGACGTAAGTGGGTCAACAGTACTGTAGGTGAGTCCTTAGCCATCGCTGTTAACATTATAGAGCCCAGTTCAAAGTCTCTTGAAGTCAACAGGAGTCCTTCCATTGACTTCAATGGGCTTTGACTCACCCACAGAGTGTATTGTGAAGCAGCGGGGCTGGCTGGCTAGGGAGCTGGACTGGGTTTTAGGAGACATGGGTGCTGTTCTACTACTTGTTTTTTGATCTTTGGCAAGTCTTTTAATCTCTCTGTCTTGGTTTCCCCAATTATGAAATGGCTTTTGATTCACTCATCTTTGTAGAGTGCTTTGAGATCGACAAAGGATAACTGCCAAATATTATTAGATCAAAGAAATGTAGGACTGGAAGGGACCTCAGTACGTCATGTTATCCAGTCCCCTGCACTGAGGCAGGACTAAATACTATCTAAAGGGGACACTTTATTTTGAATACAAACACATCTTGTGTGTATTACCAATATATTTTTATCTGGAAATATCTTGCATGCTTTAACATAGTTGAGATTACATTTAGATGGGACTGAGGGTAATTTGACACGAGGGAAAATACTGAGTCCTAGCATCTGGCATAGAGGTTAGAAAACTTATTTTAATCAAGCCATTGTATAAGCACATGTAATTTTCCAACACAATACTGATCCTGTGCCCATGAAGCCAATGGGAATTTTGCCATGCTTCAAGGGGAGAATTGATCCTTCATACAAAGACCGCAGGAAAAAGCACCTCTTGCACTCTACGTACAGTAGCTTCTGTTTTATTTTATTGGTCGTTCCAAGATCACAAAACAAAATTAGATGGCTCCCAAATATATGTTGTGGACATGCCTATAGCCAAAATGTTTACAAAGCTAAGGACAGGTCAAATATATTTTGCAGTGTGCCTGTCCTTAGTTCCTCTTTTCAGAATGGTCCCCTCTCCTGACAGAGTGTTAGATGACCCTTAGCAGCAGTGGTATAACAGAGCACCTAAGATGTCACACCCCCTGGCTTAAAGTGGTTTCCATTATATGCAGGGTTTTCAGTTTGGTTCACGGCTCTCAGCTCCCCCATTATAAAAATTGTTCCAGGACCCCTGGATGTGGGGTTGTGCAGCAGGACTTCTCTTTGTTAAATACTATGCCTTCTTCACTGGGCTAGATTATGGCACTAGCCACAGCGCACAGAATGTGGCAACGAGGCTCAGGAGGTACAATACGGTCTTCAGCTACTCAGCATGCAGGGGGAGTGTGTAATCTGCACTGTCCTTTCAGATGGTGCCTCTTGCTCCTCAAATCACATGCAGACATGATCATCTCTACCGTCCAGGACGAAGCAGATGCAAGTTGTACTTGTAGGAACAATTTGTGCTCATTGGCTGCACTGAGGGAGCTGTCTCTCTGGTTCCCACAGGCCAGGGACTGCATTTGTCCCTGGCTCACCAGCAGGGTGTGTGAAGCAAGGAGGGAACAATGCTCCTTATGTTCTCCCCCATCACTAGTGCCCCCCAACCTATAGGCACTTGTACTAAATCCAGGGACAGGCTAGCTCATAGTCCCTTCTGTCAGACACTCCATGTGTGTCATGGTCATTGAAGCTTTACAATATTCAGGTATCCTAGTGGACAAGAATCTTAATATGAGTTCCCAATACGATGCTGAGGCAGACAGTACTACTGAGATCCTTGGATGTATAAACAAGGGAGTAGTGAGTAGGAATAGGGAGTGATTTTTCTCCCTATGGATACAGCACTGGTGAAACTGATACTGAAATGCTTCATCCACTTCTGATGCCCACATTTTAGAAGGGATGTTGAAGAATTAACAAGGGTGTAGAAAAGAGCCACAAATTATTTGAGGGCTGGAGAAAATGCCTTATAGTGAGAGAATTAGAGTTCCAATGGCTTAGCTTATTAATAAAAAAAAAATAAAATAAAAATAAAAGCGGTGACTTGATTACAAATGTATAAGGACCTTCACGGACAGAAAATAGCAGGTAGAAAGGGCCCTCTGTCCAGTGGAGAAAGGCAGAACAAGAACCAGTGTCTGGAAGCTGAAGCCAGACAAATTAAAATTAGACACAAATTCCTAATTGTAAGGGTGAGAAACCATTGGAACAAAACTGCCAAGGGAAGAGGTGGAGTCTCCATCTCTTGGTGTCTTCACATCAAGACTGGAGGCCTTTCTGGAAGATCTGCTATAGTCAAACACACATTATTGGACTTAGTACAGGGGTAGCTGGGTAAAATTTAATTGCTCTTGATATACAGGTCAGATTAGGTGATCTAATCAACAAGGAGTCTAGTGGCACCTTAAAGACTAACAGATTTATTTGGGCATAAGCTTTCGTGGGTAAAAAAAACACTTCAGATGCAATTAGGTGACCTAATGTTCCCTTCCGGCCTTAAACTCTGAGTATGCTACACAGCAAAAAACAAACTATGGCTGAGAGTCTCGGAGCCTGAGTCAACTAAATATTTTTAGGCCTGTACTGTGAGACTGAATCAGGTGACCTAGGCTCCGAGGGGTTTGCTGCTGTGGGGTTTTGTGTGTGTGTTTTTGCAGTGTAGCTGTACCCTCTGAATCTATAAATCCTAACAGAG
Organism: Caretta caretta; assembly: GCF_965140235.1. Taxonomy (NCBI): domain Eukaryota; kingdom Metazoa; phylum Chordata; order Testudines; family Cheloniidae; genus Caretta; species Caretta caretta. The sequence continues at coordinate 28,187,532 of NC_134214.1, forward strand.
TAGGTAAATATTATCCTCGTGTCACAGATTGGAAAACTAAGGCACAGAGGGTTAGATTCAGATCTGACATAACCAGGGGCAACTCCAGTAGAATCTCACACACTTATATCAATGCTCTGAATTGGGCCCTGAGCGGTTACAGGCCTAACCCAACTTTTACTTCAGTCAAAAGGTGTCTTTCCATTGTCTTCAATGGTGCTAGATTGGGCCCTAAGTGGACTTGCCTTGATCCTTCAGTGTATGCTGTAAAAGCAGACTGGATTTGCATGGCACCCCACTGAAGTCAAGAGGGACTAATTGTAATCTGTTGCCGGGTTAGCATCAGTGCTAGGATTAGAATCCAGTTTACATTCTGTCACCACAAATCCATGCTCCCTCCCTATATTATTTTTTAAAATAGCTTTACTGTTGCATGTAAAATACATTAGCACAAGACAGTAATTCTTATGTAAGCACAGGACCAAATTCTATCCCCATTGAAGTCAGTGGGAACAGAAAGGGACCCTATTGTCACTATATTCTAAATTTCTGATAGACATATCAAACAACAAAATAATAAACAACCATGGTATTAGGTATCCTTTGATCCTTCTCTTTCCCTTATCAAAGAAATATTTAAACTCTTCAAAACTTTATTTTATGCACTAGAAAATAAAACCTGTATGTTTAGGATTTTTTAAGAGTTTTGTGTATTTGTGTATAGTAACTTGAATACATAAGTATTTCCAGTAACACACTGTAGAATTGGATATAGCAACTTACAACAGCCAGCCAGACCTAATGCTATAGGAAAATGACCTGAAGTGAAAGAATATAAAACTCAAACAGAAATGCTAACAGGGTTGCTTTTAATTGTATTGTTTTAGACTAACATTGGAGGGTGGGAGATGGTAGAGTAAAAACAAGCCTTTTTTTCCCTTTGTTGGTGTTGCTAAACTACTCCAGCTTTGCCCTTTTAAAGAGCAGGGAATGGAAGTGGGCAGCAGGGGAGAATTTCCCTGTATAAAAATTTTGGGGAATGATTGGTCTTGGCATTACATTCTAAAGAATTAAGGTTCTTGATCCTATTTTAAACACTGATTATAAATGAATGAACAATGGCAGCTGGAATCACTACTCAGTAACAGTATCAAATAGATCAGAATCAAATGAAGACCATTAACCATGTGTAAATAGCTTATAAAAGTGAATCCGTATCTGCAATTGTTAAATTAACTCTTCCCTTTGGCAGGACTCATGCCCTCCCACCCAAAATTGTCCTTAGCCCTTCTCCCACCCAATCTAATTGCCTCACTTTAGCACCTCTACTGCACGTTCAAATTCAGAAAGAATTTCTCCTCCATACAAATATCTCCCGTCTCCGTTACCTTGATGAGAGTGGCCCAAGATAGTTTAGTTAGAGGCATGCAATGAAATTAAGCAAAAGCAAAGGACGAATATCAGAAAAAAATTCATACCTAAGATCTAGTAGATTAAAGTAGTTTCTCAAGTGAAATGGTGGAAACCACATACTTGGGGCAATTACAATTGGACTGGGCAAAACAATGGAGAATACAGAACTATATTTCAATATCCGGTGTTGGTCCCTGAGTCATGTACTAAATGACTTAATACTTTTTTGCGACTGAAACTCCTGATCCCATTTATTTTCTCCTACCAGTAAGGGTATTGATTAGTGATGGGCATACCTCAAAGGCCTCAACTGCTCATTTTAATGTTAAAATTAACTTGAATCCTAACCTCCACATTTAGAGTAAATTTTCAACTTTCTGTGGTCAGTGGGAATTATGTGGCTCTCTTTGAAAATGTCAGGTAAGTATCTTCTGGTCCATTTGCTAGATGAGATGAAGCATAGTCCAGCCACGGTAATTGGTATATGAGACCATAAGAGAACCTAAAAGAGAAAGTAAAAGAAAAGTTAGTTCACCAATTTACTGTACCATCATTTAAGTCTGAGTTGTTTGTTATGTGATATTTATGTAAGAATGTAAATTTTAAAGGGCAGATTATCAGATGTGTAAAAGAGTAGCCCCATTAATTTCAATGGAGTGATGCCCACATACCTCAGAAGAGGATCTGTTCCAAGTGCTCGAGAGATGCTCAATGCATTGCATTTGTGCTTAATAGCTTCATAATATCTTTATAAATAGAAAAATATATAAATAAATGAAAATATACCCTTACTATACCCCTTGTAGGTGGGGCATCTCCCAGTAGCCATAATTTCCTTACTGCTTCCCCCAAATCAAGCTGAGGATTTGAATCATGGCCCATTTCCATTTGCTTATTGCTTCTCACCACTCGAATGTGCGAGGGTGACATTTTAATTTGTTTGGAAGGGGAGACAAGATGCTTCTTTTGAAGCCAGTGCTAATGTCACTTGTGGATAGCAGATAGGCAATATTCTCAAAATGGCCATGAAACTTTGGCCAAGGTTCCAAAGAAACCATGCTAGCATCTTTCTAGAATACAGTTCTGAAACAATCATTCCTAGAAAGTTGCTTACACTGGTTCCTGAGATGGTACTGCCAACTCCTAACCATGCTATAAAACTGGTGTACAAATGATGCTTTCTGCAGTATTGTTTGTGCATTTTCTATACAATAACATGGTTTCTGGAAAAGTTTCACAGCACAGTAATATCCTGCCTGTATGAGACAAAGAAACCATGATAGTACCTTTCTAGCAAGACCTGCATTTATGCGGTTTTCTAAAGAGATGCCTCATCCTGCAAGATGCTGAGTGGTCTCACCACCTGTTAAATTCAGTAGGGGCTGAGGATGCTCTGCATAGCAGAGATCTAACGTGATCTTTGTTGTTATGATCTGCTTTGCACTGGCTGCAGGATAATATGCCTTGTAGTTTCTCCCAAGTATAGATTTCCTGACTTACTATATTTAACTATTTAATAAAATGGTACAGAAGCACTATATGGAAGCAAATTAAACATTTCAATATGGACAGTGGTTTTGGCTAGACTCTCTTCTATGTGCCTTAAGGAAACACAAGCAACAAAACACATCTTGTGATAAAAGGGTATGTCTACACTGCAGTGTAAGCCCAGGGTTTGAGCCCAGGCTCAATCCTAACCCCCCTTCCATCTACATGCAAATTGTCCTAACTCAGGGCTTGGCTCCCAGCAACCCACAGGGGTGGAAGGTCTAAGCCTTAGTCGAGGTGGGACCCCAGGTCCAAGCCCTCTTGCTTTGAAATGTAGACACAGCCCCACTGGACTCGTGCTCTGGGAGTCCAGCAAAAGTATCCCACAATTCTATGGGTCAACTTTTTGTCCTCTGGACAGTCAAAATTTCCCACATTGCCCCAGGAACAAAGGGCTAGAGCCAGCCACGTAGCCAGGTGGAGGGAACAGGGGGAGCGATCCAAAAAAAAAGGCGCCACCTGCTGCCGTGCTTTTACTCACCCAGCGGCGCTCTGGCAGCCAGCCCTCACTCACTCCGGGCGTCTTCGGCACTGCAGGTCCCGCCGCCGAAGACCTGGAGCGAGTGAAGGTCCAACCGCAGACCCGAAGCACCGCTGGGTGAGTAGAAACGCCGCAGCAGGTGGTGCCTTCTTTTCGGATCGCTCCCCCCATTCCTCAATAGGGAAAAATGTAAAAGGCGCCCAAGAAATTGACAAGGCGCCACTTGTGCTCAGTGGGGGAGCGGCTGCTGCCCTGGCCCCCCCCTAGCTACGCCACTGGCTAGAGAGGTCACAGTTTGGGAGGGCGCTAGGAAGTCTGGGATATGGGTGGTTGGACTCAGAAGCATATAATACAGTGTAGTACCTAGAGTCCCGTTGGGATCTAGGGTTCGACAATTCCTAAGCTAGAGTTCATACTCCTGGTGTACAGCCTGTCAAAGGATGCTGGCAAAATGAAGAGTACAAAAACTATAAGCAGCTGTAAAATTATGGCTTTTATCTATTGATCCATTGTTTCTAAGGCTAATGTACTCAAAGAAAATTAAATGACTGAGAGGCTAAGGCCAACGTTTTCAATGTTAATTTTAGGTGTCACACATGAGACATCTTAAGCCTCATTTTGAACACCTACAATTCCTACTGAAGTCAGTAAGAGCTAGACGTACTCTTAAAAATCAGGTCCTGTGTCTCCAGTTGAGCATCCAAAAATTTAAAATTAGTAGATACTTTTGGAACTTTGGGCTTGAGTGATTTGCCTAAAGTCACCATAGAAGACCAAAGCAAACAAAAGGGCGACACCCACGGAGTCTTTACCCAACAAAACTTCCTTTGCCACGAGTTAGCATAGCAACTCCACACAGTGATTTACCATGCAGTCTTATCCCAAATCAAAATGAGAGGAGTGTCTGTAAAGAAACAAAAATAAACAAAGTATTTTAAGACCAAAGTATGTGAACATGTAATTAAAGCCTGTGTGATAGCTTGGGTATAATAAAGGTTGTACAGGCAACATTATTTCTTGCATTTCCTAACTTTTGAGTGTTGACTTTGCAATTTTAAACACTCTTAACAATTTTTTGTTGTTGTTTGTTTTTAATGCAGTAGTCTATAGAATACCAACGTGGCAACGATAAGGATTTCCCCCCCTGCAATTTGTGCTAGCTAAACCATCCTATCAATGCTCTAAGGCAGTGGTTCCCAAACTTGTTCTGCCGCTTGTGCAGGGAAAGCCCCTGGCGGGTTGGGTCAGTTTGTTTACCTGCTGCGTCCATGGGTTTGCAGGGGAAAAATGCCAGAATTCTGCTAGAAATATCCTGGTTTTATCACAATTCTAGCTAGTGTGGTTCTGATCCCAATGCTGGCAGGGCCTCTGTTGGGTCCTCAGTTCCTCTCATACACCTCTAGTGATGTCAGTGAGGTTGCAAGGGAAGAAATGAGAACAGGATCTGGCCCAAATCAAAGAACTCAGCACGATGAACGAATACACACGTGCACGTGTGCACACACCCCTCTTCACATCGTTTGGTTAAAAATCCAAAGGTTTGGATATGATTATATGTGCACTTTATTTTCCCTTTTCTTTTAAGGGAAAGTATTTCAAGCTGCTAATTACAAAAAAAGTAATTAAAATGGCTATTTTAGTTTTGAAAGGGATCTTGCAATTTTAAGTGTTTTATAATACATGCATGCTGCCGAGCAAAAGGTATTGTGTTTACTACTGAAAATTTCAATGGTAGACTTAATCATAGTTTTCAAAAATATAATTAAAAACATTATCTGGAAATGATCTTTGCACACTTCATAACACATTCCACATTTTTCTATACAAAGCCTTTGTTCTTTGAGATTTATTAAATAAAAAAAATTGGCAAAGAAGATAGCTTGGATCAGTTAATCTTAGTTAAAGCTCAAGCTGTTACTTACATATAATAAGTTAATCATTTATACAATGATTAACTCAGTTCGGGCATGGCTACACTTGCAGATGTAGAGCGCTTTGAGTTACACCAGCCTTCATAGAGCGCAGTAGGGAGGGCGCTGCAGTCTGTCCACACTGACAGCTTCAAGCGCACTGGTGTGGTCACATCTGCGGCACTTCCAGCGGCATTGGAAGCGGTGCATTATGGGCAGCTATCCCAGCATGCAAGTGGCTACAACATGCTTTTCAAATGGGGGGGGGGGAGAAATGTGGTGAAGTGTGACAGGGAGTGTGTTGTGTGTATGTGGGGGGGAGAATGGGTTTTTGTGGGGGCTGAGAGCATGTCAGCATGCTGTCTTGTAAGTTCAGACAGCAGCAGACCCCCCTCACCTCCCTCTCTCACACACAGCATTCCAAACTAATGGCTTGCTTTGTCTCGGAGCAGATAAGCAGCTGGATGTCAGAAACGGAGCTTTCAAAGGGCATTTCCGCATTCCTACAGCTGATTCCAAACAATGACAAGAGTGGCCACTTAAGGGGATTATGGGACGTTTCTGGAGGCTGATCAGAGCGCAGTAAAGCAACACCTCGTTCACACTGGTGGCGCTCCAGCGAGGGCGCAGCAAATGTTATTCCACTTGCCAAGGTGGAGTACCAGCAGCGCTGTAGCTGCGGAGTCAGAGCGCTCTACATGCCTTCCCAGTGTGGATGGGTAGTGAGCTAGTGCGCCCGGGGCTCCTTTATTGCGCTGTAACTCGCAAGTATAGCCAAGCCCTTAGTTATTAAAAATGAAATACCTCAAAAATGTGGAAATACCTCAAAAAGTACTATATATAGGTTTGTTTATACCAAACACTTTCCTAAAATAATAGATTTCATAAAAGTTTGTACATTACTATTTTAAGTGGAAAAATGTTTTCCCAGACAGCAATTAATGGACGTCATTATTCTTTGACACCACTGTAAATCAGGAATGACTACCAAGGCCCATGGAGTTAAAAATCTTGCACCAGCTTGGAGAATGGGGTCCTATATGTTAATGATTCACACAACTAAATAACTTTTCCTTTAAAAATGTCTTATTTAATTGGAAGGTCACAGAAACACAAAAGAAGAGCAAAATTCCATGTTTGGGAGACAGGGAGATGTTATGGACAGAAGAAATAACGTGAGTGTGAAATGTGGTATTTCCTCAAATAAAACGGGATGAGGAGGGAATAGCTTTATAATTGACTAACATCTCAGAAAATCTCATGCCAATGTTTGATTTTGAGATACACCCCCACATTTGCCTACATGGTGCCTCCAGGCTATAGAATGTCAGTACAACGCTTCAATTGTCTTTCAGATCAAATGCTCGGGCAGTGCACACTCCAACCCACTCAACCAGTCTACACCTAGAAAATAGAATGTCAATTGTTTTTAAAGGATTAGGCCCTTGCTGTTTGCAACATTGCTCTATCCTGATTTCTATACAGTACAATTATCACTAAGATGGATATACTAGAATATATTTTAAAAGGAAAACTTAGCTTAATGTTACAATGTAAACCAATGTGCACAAAGCTAGGAGTTGCTTTCCTTATACTTCTAGTAACATTTGACTCAGATTATAAACAGTCAGAGTTTACCACTATTTTGCTTGATGGATGGCTATGGAAACTAGTGTACATAGAAACATCCAACTAGTGGCTTTGCTTCCTTCCCCCTCGAAGTTCTTTCAGTCCTAATCACTAAAAGTGTACCTGTTAGTGGCTTTACCACAGGAGACATGTTGGACGTCACAGCCACCACAGCTCGAGTCTTCTGTTGCAGTAATGATAAAATTTGTATAAAAGAAAAGAGTTAAGATTCTAGTGGAAAAATATATATGTCAGATATTCTTAAATAGACAAAAAAATGTGGACCCCATGCTCTACTCTGCAACTGAGTTCCTCTGGATTTTTTTCAGCTCTGCACTGTTGAAACCCCATTTACAAGGACTTTCAAGGACAGCTGCAATAATGGGAATCCTAATAGCTGAGTTCAACAGGTGCACCCCTGTTCAAATTGTGCAGGAGCTGATGGAGTTAGGAAACACTGTGAAGGTAAATGATATCTGTATAGATACCCCTTGCTGCCTGAATTCTCCCCAAAATCAAAGGGGGCCTTGGGAAATTGGTGTGAAGAAGTGGAATCAGAACCTTCTTTCACAGGAGAGGCAAACTATGTCCTAATGAAAGAATGAGTAGGAAACTCCATTAGTTGAACCTAATGGTGTTTGCTTTGTTCCTTTTTTTTTTTTAAAGCAGTGCTGAACAACAATGTAGAAAGCTGAAATTTAGCACAGAGATGGCCCTCATCAAGGAGAAATGCCTTTGAGCATTTCAATGACATTTGGTTTTGATATAAAGGAGTCAGGAGCTTTTGGTGTGTGTTTTAGCATTATTCAGAGCGAAGATAGGCTGCTGCAGATCCCTCCCTCATTCTCTGCACATCCAAACATGCACTGGAAAATACACGCTCTAGAAAGCGTATATTAGTTTAAATCACAAAAGTGCAAATGGACAGATGCAGACTTTATAAAGTGTGCAATGAAGGAGAAAGGATCCATAGGATTTAGATCTAAATAAAATCTGGTCACTCAGTGCACTTCAAATTTCTGGATGAAGAATTTAGGAGGAAGGATGGGAGTGTGAACAGAGCCATAACTAGAAGATTATTCTTATCATACAATAGTGCCCTGACGAGACCCCCAACTAGGACCATACCAGGTGGTACAAACAGAAGTAAACATGGTCCCTGCTTTGAGGGCTATACAACCTCAGGCCAGATCTACACTACAGACCTATATCAGCCTAACTACGTTGCTCGGGGGTGTAAAAATCCAGACCGCTGAGCAATGTAATTATACCGACCTAACCTCCCGTGTAGACAATGCTACCGCCTTTCAGGGAGGTGGATTAACTACACTGATGGGAGAAGCTCTCCCGTTGGCATAGTATTGTCCTCATTAAAGCAGCTACAGCACTTCTTTACGTGAAGGCAAGGGCTAAGATTGTAAAAATCTCAGATTCTGCTAACCCTTGTTCATGTTGATTAATAATGTACTCTGTGATTAATGGGACAATCTGTGGGGGAAGGTACTACTAAAATAAGTATCCGAGTACCTGAATCTGGGTCTAAGAAGAAATGTCTGTGAACGATAGGTACCAAGGTAGAATTACTTGATTAATCAATTATACTGTGTTGAAATACTTATCCATACATTTTTCTGTATGCTATTTTTTCATTATGCTTAATAGTTTTGTGAGGTTTAAATACGATAGAGAAAGTCTTCTGTTTCCTGAGTTTCAGTGGGACAGTACAAATAAAAATAACTAGAAAATATTATACGAGAAATGGACACTTGTCAATATGCAATTTTTTCCTCTTTTCTTCCATTCATCTTTTCCCTGTTCCTCTGTTTGTGTGTTTTACTGTTTCCTTTCATCCTCACCATTGTTGCTGCTACACTTCAATTCAGTAGTAGTAGAATTTAAAACTGACGCCTTTTCTAACGAGCATTCATTGTCTGATTTAATTTTTCTTTGTCCTTCTTTGGTGATTGTATGCAGATGATTCTAGACAGAACTGTTTTTCACTAATGGGTTCATCCCTCTTCTTAAGAGACCCTGCATTTGGCAGTGGTGGTAGAAATCATTCTTCCAGACTAAGTAGCCTTTTCAGTGTACCAAAATTTTGTTTGATATAAACTGCTGTACCAATCATGCTTTGCAGAGTGGGGCAGGCCATTCCACTATTAGACAGAGCTAGAACTTGATATTTTGGGACTAGAGAGTAATTTACTACTAAATGCCAAAAACTGACAGACTAAACATAGAAAAGAGAAGTGTGCAATATTTTCTGCTTCATTCTGAGAATACCATATGCTTGCAGCTGTATGGAGCAGAATTAAAGTTATGGTTGTTATTTGAGTTCAAGTTAGTGCTTTTGTTTGGGAATTAAATTTCCTGGATTTCTAAAATGCAACCTTAAATCCATCTTAAAGACTTTTGCTTGGCAATTTTATAAAGAGATAAATATTGATATGGTTCTATAATCCAAAAATCCTATAACAATTTAACAAGTATTGAGAAGTGGCAGGACTAACAGCAGAATATTTTACTATCAGCAAAGGAAATGACCAAGACAGTCAGATTTATAGATATTTTGGCTAAGAGATTTATTTAGAAAATAAAATGCAATAAAGTTCTAACAAAACTAAGTTCACTGGCAGGCTATCCAGCAGACGGTAAAAGAAATGAGCAGCAGCAAACAGTCTAATAATGATTACATAAAGTAAATGTCAGAAAGAAAAACAAAGCCCTGCCAACTTAATAATAGGAACATGACATGACTCAGAAGACCAAAGCTGGACATAGACTATGACAAGCGTATGATCTGCCAGAAAGATGCTGCTGATATTTTGATCAGCATTAAACCTGGAAGAGTGACACAGTCACCTGATGATAGAGCACTGCACTCAGAATGTGATACTGTTTCCATTTACATATACCAAAGGGGCACAAAAACTGCAAAACATAATGGACCATTAGAAAGCTCCATTTAAAATGCCAGTGGACTTTCATAGAAAATGGAAATGAAGCCTTAGGCAAGTCAAAAACTGTTCTCTTTAAGTTCTCTTTAAGTTCTCACTGATGTCAATGGGAGGCTTACACAAATAACAGAACTGTTAGTTATCAGTTAAGTCATGCTGAGCAACACTCAATGGAAAAATATGCTTCCATGGAAGACCCCTGCTCTGTCTGCCCTTCTGCATCTCCTTCTGTGTTCCATCCTCCTCTGTGTGTGTATCCTCGCTTCTTTCTCTGCATTTCCTTACCTGCAGCAGCTCACTTTTTACCCCAGAGATTCACTCTCACTGACTTCCCCATTCCATCCACTAAAATAATTTGTGATGAAATAGTGATGACATGTAAAGTCTCCCACAGATGGCTGATCAGAGTGGGGAAGTTCATACCTCAAAGTCATTGTTTCAGGCTCTCTGTAGACTCAGGAAGACATCTCTGCAGTGACTTACCATTCCTTTGTTTTTGGAAGGTTAAATTCATAACCAAGAGGGCTAGAAATGTAGGGTTTGGTGGTGGCGGTGGGAAGGGAGGTTAAACAAAAGCTTAGGGTTTATCTACATGGTGGGGTAATTTATACTATGGGGTGTGATTTCTAAATATATTGTATGTTAATTGGTCCGTAGTGCACATTGCTACACTGTATAGACAAGCCCTTAGAATCTGGTGGCGTTTTTCTTGCTCCGGGGGTTTTATTCACCACAACTGAAACTGTTAATTCATAGAAGCGCTAAATCAGTTTCACCCTCTCTACTTCCGAAAGCACTTGTGGTAAAGCACACAGATTGTCACAGGAAACACGATGTGGTTTACAAAGGAAGTATCAAAAGTAACACATGAAATGACTAAGTTTAATTGCCAACTGGAAGAGAATAATGCATCAAACAAGATTTGTTGGTTTAAATGTGTTAAAATGAATAGCAATAGTCAAGGCACTAGAAATCCACAAGTGTGGGATTTCCCGCTTTCTGTAGTTTCAGGGTATCCCCATAGACTTCTTGTATCTGTGGTTTCAGAGTTTACGCTTTCATTTGCAAAATATAGGGACACCATCAATTTGAAAATCATATTTCTATGTGAAAATTCTGTACCTACTACAGTTACCTTAGATTACAAAAACTGAAAGAAACTGGGGGAAGGGGAAACATTAATTTTGTTTCCTATTAATTTACTTTGTATATTTGACTGCACTTTGTGTATAGTCAGTGTCATTGTTTTGTTGATGTTCAGTTGCGCTCCCTCCTCATACACTGATACCACACACTTGACTGTGATGACAACTGTTACAGGGCTTTGGAGAGCTAAGGTTCACGCTCTTCCCTGGACCTCCGTCAGCCTGGTATCTGAGCATCACTGTGGAATGTGGTGCTTTGAAAATATGAAGTGCTACATAAACAATAAGTAGTAGCCAAATTCTGCACTCGTTTACATCCCTATGTAACCCCACTGAAATAGTATTTGGTCCATCAATGAAGAAATACATGAAGTTACAAACAGCTAGTTTTAGTGACAAGATTGTTAAAATTCCAGTGACAATTAGAATATTACCATTCTCATGGTGGTCCAGTACTTATGGACATTAGGGGATGAGACAGACTGAGCTGTCAGTCACCAGGAGCCCCTCTGGACCTCAGCCACCGTGCGTCATTGAGCCAATATGTCATGCCTCTAAGAGGAAGGGCAGTGAAGACTAAGTGCTTTCAGTGAGAGTCTCCTTCATGGACACACCAGCAGGGATTATACTTCTCGAATACCTCAAAAAATATAATGCCCTTTGAGAAAATACCGTATGTAGCCTTTTAGAGCAAAAATGTCAGTGTGGCTGAATTTCCCCATCTCTGGCCAAAGAGGCACCAAGATGGCTGCCAAAGTAGCAATGGCTCCCTTGAGCCCAACCTGTCTCCTAGCTGGCAATGACAGCTGGGCCTCTACATAGGCTGAACCACAAGAGGATGTTAGGTGCCACTGCTCTGGTTCAGACCACTGTGGAGATAAATTCCGCTGATAGAGTTCTTGGTCTTCCTGTTCAAGAGAAGTTCCTCTTAAACATATCTGGCCCTAATAAAGTGAGAGAGTTCCAGGTAGGAGGTTCATTCTGTAGTTCTTTACTAACACCCTTGGAATCTGAGGTTTCTATTCATACAACAACCACCCCAGTGTGTGCACCAGGCAACCCTCTATCCATGTGAAGCCCACCTCTAACCACTCAAAGGATGATGATGAGGTGTATCCCATTGAGAAGGTAAGTCAAAGCTTAGCCAATTTGGCCCTTTCCTGAAAGGGTAAGAAAATGTCCACTTCTGTGTTTAAATTGCTAAAAGGAAGCAATCTGGAATCTCATCTGCTTCTAGTCACCTGGGCTGCAGAAAACCACACCTTGGTCCAGCTCCAGAAAATGAGCCCAACAGCCCTAACATCAAGCACGAAAGACTTCAGCCTGGACAGGATGGGGCTCTGTTCCTGAATGACAGCTTCCAACTCTCAAAATTGAAGGATTCTATCAAACAGAAAAGACAGACCTTTCCCCTTCCTCCTTCCCCCAGGGCGGACTCAGGAATAAAAATCTAAACACCAACAAATAGCATAAATAAATTTAAAAAATCCAAAAGGAAATTTAGATCCCATCATTCATCAGAAAATGCAGGAACATGCAGGCATTTTTGGCTCCTCAGCTGGTTTGAAAATACACAAGGCAAACAGCTCTCGGCTGAGGAAAATTCAGTGGGGAAAGATTGTTTAGAAATAAAATGGTTGCGATTTGAAATATAAGAAGCAAAATAAGCTCTCTCCATAAATGTCTAAAATGGAATGTAATCCATATGTTTACAACAAATCCAGAGCTCCTTTTCTTCCGCACAGCAACAAAAATTTCAGCTTCCATGGGATTTGCTATTGTTCAGGTTATCTATCACAGAGTGCATCAAGGTTTTGATCATTTTGGACAAGAGGGATTCAGTTATTACATTTTTGACCTTGATAAAGGTGAGTCAAAGAAGGAATATGAAAGAGGCTACAGCCAGCATAATCCCTGTGTTTTTGAATCACAGCTTCATAGTAAATTACATAAAAAGCAACCTCATACCCACTTAATCCCCATTACACCTAAAAGTCCTAACAAATACTAAGGAAGCAAAGTCATCCTATTTTAAGGGAAGCTCACCAAAATTAGAAATCTAAACCAGATGAAACAGTTGTTCAGTCCATCTCAACATTTCTGAAGTTTTTCAGGAACACAGTGAAGAAACTGCTTCTCCAACAGAAACTCAGAAGGAACCTGAACTTGCCCTTTATAACATCACAAAGGGAAAATATTAAAAACAGATGTTAGTGTAACAAAATGGGGATCCCACCATTTTGATATATGGTTACGGTCAACACATAAATCTTACTGTATCAACAGGAGATTAATCTGCCTTTGCTTGAGTTAACTCCACTAATCAGTGGCAAATATGTTGGCAAAGTTGGTTACTCCTGCTTGATGGGGCTCAGATGTCCTTTAGGATTCAGCTCAGCCATGATGTGTGTCTCAGGCACCCTCCTGGGTTCTGCTGTCTGTTTGGTGGGGCTGTGGATTGCTGACTATGTGCTTCTGTCTGCTTTGCTGGGCACTCTTTAGCTGTTGCTGTGTTTCTGTCTCTGCCTGCTGCCCACTGTTTCCATCACCTCATCTAGGAAAACTGCAGAACTGAGCACCATCTCCATAGAAGAGCAATGCTGCATGTTTCACAAGGATAAAGTTGTCCTCAGCCTTCCACACTTTTCTACCAAAAGTATCAATAATATTCCACAGATCCTAGGAAGTCATCGTACCAACCCTTTGCCCATAATTTAGCAACCTGGAAAAAAAAGCATGGCATGTGTAGAATAACAAGAAAGAGTTAAGGTAATACATAGAGAGAACACAGGCATACCAAAATCACAGTTCATGTTTGTAATTGCCACTCTTAGAGGAAAGAGAAAAAACTGCCAAGGACACTATTAAAAGATGAATATGAGACAGACTATATTGTAGAAGTAAATCAGAGAGGAGGACAATAACCTACCGCATTCCACAGTCATATCATATGTTGAGAAGGCTACTGCATTGGTCAAAGAAATATGCAAACCTTCCACCAGGTCCTCTAGTATATTATTCTCATGCATGAGACTTTTTAGTTTTGAACTTTCTTCCATTTTGGATGCACCCTTTAGAAAGTGCTTTAATCGATGACAATGCAGCAATAAGTGTAAAAAAACCACCACCCAGCAACAAACAAAATTCACTTCAAATTCCAATGAACTGTCCAATCTCTTGTAGTTCTGGGTTTGTTTTTTTTTTTTTTTTTACTATTCTAAACTTTGTCTTATACTCCTTGCTGTTTATAGTCCATAAGTAGTTTCTTCTTTTCCCCCTTTCTTGCTTCCCCCCATTCCTTCCCAAGTGTTACACCTTCCCTCCACTTCCATGCTCTTCCCCATTTCTCCACAAGATGTGAGTTCCTTAGGAAATCAACAGGAGGTACAGGAGCTTGCAGATGTGGGTGTGGGCATGTGGGGGGTTATAAAGGGCAGCACTGCAGGGATGCATCTTTTCTCCCCAAAAAGTCACACATGAAACCATTAAACTTACTTTTATGTCTCCCGCTCTCCCTTATCAAAGTAAGATCTCACAAAAAAGTATTAGAGATGTCTTCTTTCTTGTCCTGTGACTTGACCTCAAACAGATTAGTTTAGTAAACTACATTTTTAGCTGCCCTTTTTTTTGGGAGGGGGGTCCCGTTTCCTCTTACCTATTTTTCAGTAAAAATGCAGCTTCACTAGTGCTACCAATGCTGCAAACTCTAGGGCAGACAGAGCATGGGCACCAGATGGGGGCACACCTGCATGGGGTGTACACTAGTTTACACCACTGGTACCACTATGCAGATGCATCTTTGGTGAATATCAGACAAGATTTTTTTTTTAAGCTGAGACAAGTTAAAATAGCTTTAATTCAGGAACCTCTTGCCTAATTCACTTCAAATTTGATAGAAAAATTGTACCTCTGCTCCAGATCTAACCTATAAATTGTAAAGGGACTACTACTTTATTTGGGGATGTCCCTTTATTTTGGGGGTGATAGCAAAAATTGAGCTTATAATACAAACTCAGTTGAAACCTTAACTCTGGAGTGGGTACACGACTCTATAATATGCATGTTTCCAAATAAAATGTTTCCTCAACGTTTCTTATGGCATAAAATATACTCTTTGAAATCTCACCTAGACGAAGAGTTGAGTTTTCCAAAAGACTAAGATAAGAAACAAGCAACCTCAGATAAATATAACAAAATAAAAAGGTAATAATTTAGCTTTCATCATCCTTACATGTAATCCACTCACACATCCTTTGGTTTTGTGATAACAGGCAAAAGTTGAGATAGGTGAACTTCAAACCCCACATTTTATGTTAAAACCAGTGTACTCCGTAATAGGCAGAGATCATCACTGCAACTGTCTTGAGCTTGCAATTACTTCATTCACAGTTTAACTAATAATGATCTACTTTCCCTCAATGACTAAATATAGAGGTTAAATTATGCGCTGTTACACTGCTGTAAATCCACTGGGTTACTCATACGCACGAGGTTAACAGCTGAAACAAGAATCTGGTCCATAATCCCAAGCAGCATGTTTGGGATTCCAGGCAGGTTTGTTGTCCAGTCTGAAAGGTCTGACCGGTAACAAAGATAACGCAAGACACACCGATCCCTGTTCCCCCCCGGGCAAGGCTCAGCTCTCCCCCAGAGAGAGACCTCAGAGCAACCCCCCAAGTACCGCAATCCGTGCCACAAAAAGGCTCTTCTCTCCTCCTTTGCCACCCGTTCGCAACCCGGGTGCCAGGCTCGCCATCTACCACCCCGCGCACGGGGAAAGTGGAAACCACTGCCCGGGGAGGGGGGCGCTCCGAGCCATCAGCCGCAGTGACTCTCCTCCACGCCCCTGCAGGCTGGGCGGGCTGCTCAGGGGTCGTGTGAGCCGTGCCAGGCAGACCCCCCTGGCGAGCGCGCGGGGGGGATGGGCGCCCCCACTCCCGTGCTTTGCAGGCAGCTGCCACGAGTCGCCACCACCGCATCCCCCAGCGCAGCCGCTGCCGCCGGCGGCGTCAATCTCCCCGGCTCTGCGCATCAGCATTCTTGTCCAGCCGCACCAACATATCCCTCCGCCGCGGCCGTCGCGCGGCGGAGGGATCCGCGCAGCAGGTGCGCGTTCTCCCCCTACCCCTCCCCAGTCCGCTGCTCTTGCTGCGGCGGCTCGGAGCATCGCGGCTGAGGGGAGGGGGAGCAGCAGCAGCAGCAGCGCGGCGGAGGCGGCCCCACCCCCACCCCCTCTCCTCTCCTCTCCCCGTGGCCGGGCGCGCGCTGCTCGCTGCAGGGCTCGGCTGCCGCTTCGCGCGCGCCTGTGAGACCGCCGCCGCTCTCCGCTCCTCCGCCCGACTGCGCCAGGCGAAGACGATGGCCGGCTGGCAGAGCTACGTGGACAACCTGATGTGCGATGGCTGCTGCCAGGAGGCCGCCATCGTCGGCTACTGCGACGCCAAGTACGTCTGGGCCGCCACGGCCGGGGGCATCTTCCAGAACATCACGGTAAGGGCCGCGGCCCCCGCGCCGGCTGCGAGCCTCCCGCCCGCCCCGGCTCTAGCCCCTGCCCGGGGGCCGCGGAGCGAGAGCCGCTGGGGGAGGCGAGGGGAGGGGGTGATGCAGCAAAGAGCCGCCGCCGTGTGCTCCTGGCGCCCGCGGGCTGCAGCCCAGCGCCGCCAGTGGGGGTGCCGCCCCCGCCGGCGGTACCTGCAGCTCCCGCCTCCCCCCGGGGGGGCCGTGTGGGGCGCAGCTCGGGCGGCGTGAGGGGCCCGGGCGCTCCCCAGGGCGCTGCTGGGTTTTGTCTGCCGCTTTCCCGGCCAGCGGGGACCGTTATGTGAGCGCTGGGCGAGGGCAGCGGAGCGGGCCCGGCTCTCGACGGCGGCTTGCGGCTCACCACCCCCGCCTGCTGCCCGGGCCCCCGGCGCCGTGCTGCGGGCACCTGCCCGTCGCGCGGGCTAAGCCGGAGCCGGCAATGCGGCGGAGGGAGGAGGAGAGAAAGGCCGGGCACAGGAGAGACTTGGCGTAGGGTTCCCTGCGCCCAGGCGCGTTGCTGCGGACCGACTTACGTACCCGGCGTAGGAGGCTTTCGTGAATCCTCGCCCCTGGCTACATGTTTTTCATCTCCAAGATGGCGCACTGCCATTGATTCCCCCCCCCTCCTCTCTGTCCTTTCCTCCCCGTCTGTCCTCCTCAGAGGTATTAATCATCCCCGTTCCTGCAGCACAGCCCCCTTCCCACCCACCGCTCAGATCTCCCAGGTAAAGGGCTCGGAAACCCTTTACGGATCAGGGAAGACTGACTTAGACTGGGAGCCCTTTTAGGCCATACCGATATTTGTGGGTGGTGGTGAAATTGCATGTTTTGATTATAACCTTGTGTCATGATGTGCATCAGTCTGCAGCAAAACGTGCCTTTCCCCTGCAAATCCATCCTCTAGGTCTCTGTCTTCTGCACGGGAATTTGGGGTTACTGCTTTCTCTAGGGAGAGGAGGGCTTGGCTAAGTGGTGACGTCCTGTTGGATTTACCCCCCCCGTGGCTCCTGTGCTTGCCGTTCTCCTTTCTCTCCTTAGGCCCCTCTTTGCTGGTAGCCTTGGTATGCAAAGGCTGCTCTCCTGCATAAAAGCTTTCTCCCCCCACCTCCACAGTTAAGTGATCTCATTGCATGGCCACAGCAGTACCCCCTCCTCATCATACCCCTTCATAGGATGTGATGTCAGTGGGGAGTAGCCATACAGGCTACGCTCGCTGGGGAAACCAGCCCTGCAACCAGCCTTGCCTTACCTGAAGATGGTTAAATAAGTGGTGCCCTGAGGATTTCCAGCTGCTGACTGAGTCTCCTCCCCTAGGTGTCTTTGTACCTTGTTAAGATGTGGCCTTGCAGAGTCCTGGTTTGTGATTGGAAATGGCCAGGGCCTGCTATGACTGTGCAGTTCTGGAGGGCAACGCCTTCCATCTTCTTACTTGCTTTCTTGCCGTTAGGAAGCATATTGCTCCTGTCTTGCCTTCACCCCACCCCCACCTCCTCCTCCATCCTGAAAGCAGTGCTGTAGAGAGACTCCCCTATGGAAGGGGGCACAGACTTTGTGGGCAAACAGCATGGGGGGCTAATGTAGCCTGACACCTTTCTAAATGTAACCTATCTTGGGCCCTGTAGGGACTAGATAACACGATTTCCCTCTGCACAGAGGGGTCTCTTTAGCACTGTGATCCCCTCCCCCACTTTTTAGGGTACTGTGAGACCTATGCATTTACTGGAGGTATGGCTTTATGTTTCTGAGTTTACTGTCTGAGTCATTGAAACTTAGGCATGATATTATGTAACATTCCTTGCCTAGAAAAGGGCACAGCTGAACATTGTTGTACATCATCAATTTGGCTACAGTTTGTATTAGAAACATAGTTGTTATTTGGCCTTTCAGAGACCTGTGGCAGCTGACCTGGAAGGAGTTTAATATCCCACCAATTGTTGTTAAGGAGGCAAATAGCACTGGGGAACACCTGCATCATAGTTATCTGGATGCGGTCCTGAAGGCCTTTTTGGTACCTCATTATCAATTAACAAAAGTCTGATTCATTCACTTACTAAAATAAATGGCCATGTGGTTAGCAAAATGCCTGATGACATCACATTCCCTTCTTCAAAAAGAAGACTTACTGGAATCTAGCTTCTAGGCCTTATCAGTCTTGCAGACTTAATCTATAACTGTACAGTTAATATTTGAAATATCTCAAAGTAGCACTTGTGTTCACTTAAAATGGTACTAAATTAATTAAAATATATCTCTGAATAACAAAACACTCAATTCCAAAGTGTCTTGTCTTAGGAAAACTTGAGTGTCCCTTTCAAATCTTTTTGCTGGTGACAAGTCTCTTTTGAGTGGAAATTAACCTGTAAGCTACTTCACTTAAAGTACATGAAATCCAATGTCTTCTGTGAAAGGTAGTTGTGAGAGCTTGCTGTGTAACACTGAATTTCTTTTTTGACAGCCCATAGAAATAGATATGATTGTAGGAAAAGACCGAGAGGGTTTCTTCACCAATGGTCTGACTCTTGGTGCAAAGAAGTGCTCTGTGATCAGAGATAGCCTGTATATTGATAGTGAGTGCACAATGGACATCAGGACAAAGAGTTATGGTGGCGAGCCAACATACAATGTTGCTGTAGGCAGAGCTGGTCGAGGTAAGCTGTAACCTTTTTTTTTTTCTTCAAAAAATTTAAATTTATCAAAACAAGAATGCAACCTTCAAAACTGAGCTCTAATCATTAAATTACTTACTTTAATCTGCATAAAAATATTTTTTTTAAATTTCCACAATGCAATCTTGGTGTAATTGTGGTCTATCTATTTTCCAGGACTAGATCCGTATCTAGCAGTCCTAGGTGAATGACCACAGTTGGGCACTTAACTGTCTTTACCAAATGGTTTCTTGTGCCTACAGATTTTAACAAGCTAGTGTAGCCTGTGTATCAGTTGGATTAAATGTAGTCTGTCACTCATTTGCATTAGGTATATTGCAGTTAAAATGTTTGGAGTCCAAAGCATAGTGTCATCATGATGGTCGATGTTATTACATCCTATTGAAATATTTTGTTCAGCATAAATTTGCTGTAAAGTGACTTCTATTAAAATTTCTTCCACAAAGACTTGAACTTCTTGTATGGAACTACCTAGTTTGAATCATAAGTTTTACACTAACTCTTAACAATTCTCTGAGAACCTTGGAAGTCTGATTCTGGGGCAATGAATGAACTCTGTCCAATTGGGTAGCTGCAGGCTATTTATATAAAGCTTGTCTAACTACTTGTGCATTTCATCTAAGCTTCTATAAAATACACCCTACTTGGAAGGAGCTGGACTCCATTCCAAAAGAAACTTCTCTCAAAACACTGGGTACAAGCAACATGAGGACATCCAAGACATTATCTAGGCATTCTGTTGTTAGCTGTTGTAGACTGAGTATGTTAGGGACCAAGGTCAATGTATAAACAAAATATAGCTACAGAGACACTGCTGTATTGTGTATTTTTACGTAGGCTGTGGAGATGTTACATGTATTTTAACAATACGGTCAAATGGAATAGGTAAAGATTTCTGTGCTGCTTGGGCCGTGACTGTAACTAATTTTCTTCCTTTCCTTATAAGGAAAATAGTATCACTATCTAGATAATTGCTTGCTATAGTTATTTTGAAGTTTACATTATTTAAGATACGTCCCCTTATGATCTGGTCTTTGTGATGTTCTGCTGTATACCCACACGTAGGCACAATGTATCTATATTACAGTGATTCCTGTCTCACCAGTCCTAATTCAAAGCACAATTAAGATGAGCCAGTGTTCTTGTGAAGCAAAATTCGTAACATGTAGTTATGCTTGGCATAATTTGATTTTTATTTTTTATAATTTCAGTGTTTACTTTGAAGCATTTTTTTTTCAATTATTGATTTAAATGTTCAGTTGTGTAAAATTATGGGAGGGTCACACAATGGGGGGAGACAGAATTATTTAATAGTAGATTCAAAAAATTAGTATTATAAATGTTAAAACAAATTGTCAACATCGCATCAAAATATACAAAGTAAATATTCTCATATCAAACTCTTAATTCATTCTCAAATAATATTTCTTGCTTTGTCCATCTGTAAATTTCATTTATTGATGGAAATAGTATTTCACTGGCTTTTGTGGATGGTGAAATAGATATTTACCAACATTTACTTAAAAAAAATTTAATCCTTCCAAGTTTACATGTACTCTGTTCTAGTGACATCTGGTGGCAGTTAGCATATAAAGCCTCATGGCATGTAATGTTCTGTTGACTATAGTTCTGTAGGAAACTCTTTCCAGTAAAGCAACATTGTTATTTTTGTAGTCAATTTACTGTCGGGGGGGGGGGAAGGGGAAACTAGATTTAAAATCAGCTCAGAATTACTTTACTCCATACAAAAAGCTAATTGCACTATAACGGAAGGAGGGACTCAACATTTCCCCCAGAACTGCGTTGTTGCTTTACTTTACAGTAGTGTCATAAACACAGACTTCTACTTAAAAGTTACTTAAAGTTTACCAATAAACTTCCAAACAAAACACACCTGGTAAAGTTGCAGTGTACACGTTACCACTTTGAACTTAATCTCTAGTCTAAAAATACTAGAATCTGCTATGTCTACTGACATTGCTATCTTTCTCCTTTTTAACATCTTCACATTGTCTACCTTATAAGATGTACCCAGGGTTTCCTGGTCAGAGAGGTCAGATGATAACATGCACCATGATACATTTTATCTTTTAAATGGCAGTTACATAATATGTTCAGGTTTTTTGCAAAGTCTTATGGCTAGCACACAACTTTTCCATCTCTGAAGTCAGAGGATTCTCTCCCCCAACCCTGTCTACATCTATACTTTAGAAAGCTCTTGTAAAGCCAACTTAATATCCAAATATTAAAACCTGAATTGGTGTACTTATTGCAATATCCTATTAAAACTTGCATTATTTCCTTGTCTAACACACTCCTTTAAAACCTCTTTTTTTTTTTCTTTTCTCTTTCAGTCTTGGTCTTTGTAATGGGCAAAGAAGGGGTCCATGGAGGCGGATTGAACAAGAAGGCACACTCAATGGCAAAATACTTGAGAGACTCTGGGTTCTAGTTGCTAGGCAGACTGTTAAGTATTAGGGGGAAATTGCTATTAAACTTTCCTGGCAGTGAGCTTTAAACCTTACATTCTGGAAACTTTATTAGCAATGCAGGATGATGGGGTATGAACCTGTGTCTCCTTTGTATCCCTTTGTTGGTGGGGAAAGGTGTTTTTTTCTTTAATTCTGTTCATTTCTGTTTTGTTTCATTGTGTACTCCAGCATTGGTTATAGTTATGGGAAAGGAAGGTGTCCATGGAGGGACACTGAACAAGAAAGCATATGAACTGGCTTTATACCTGAGGAGGTCTGACATCTAAGCAGCCTCTCCCCATCCATCTAGCAACTGTCTTCATCACCAACCAGTTATGTTCACAGTGCTACCAGACTGTAGATGGTAGTTGTTTTATGTTTTTTGTTTTTTTTTATTTATCTGTTTTTTTTCTAATATCATGATTCCAGTTACCCTCGTGTTCATTTGTATGTTAACCACTGTATGTAACCAAGTCCCATATCTGGCACCATTTTTGCAGCATAAAAATGATATGCATGATACCTTGAAAAATGTTTTAGGAGGGGGAGAATGCCAAGTCTAGGCTTTGCTTTGTCTTAGCAATTAATACGATATTGACAACTAAAACAATTTAAACACTAAACACAAGGTGCCGATTGTACAATCTAATTTGATCAATGTCTCTTCAGCACTTTGAGCAATTACACAGCTCATTTAGTCTTCCTTTTGTAGAGCATGGTTGGGGGGGGGAGTGCATGCATATCTTTACTTCTCTCCCTGTCCACTCTTTCATCCACGTTTTGTTTGCTTCCACCTATTTTTATACAGTGCCTGGTTTGTTTAACCAATTTGCACTCAAAAGCTATTGTGTTTCATTAGTTTTGTTGTTGCACTTAACTGTAAACTTACAAAACTCTTCATAGTGTCTGAAGTACACGCTGCTTAATGGGTGCAACTGCAAAACTATCAAAAAGTGTAGATGCGTTTTCTTCACGATCTTACAACTGCTGTCCTTGACTGAATACCTAGGGACATTCCATCATTGCAATAGTTCAGGCACTTTTTTTTTTTTTTTTTGCCAGCTCCAGTTCTGTAGTTGAATTATAAAAAGCTGCCATTATGGACATTAGATATCCCAACATAACCATCTGGAGTGTGTCCGATTTCAGTTTTTCATAGGACCAATTTTTAATTTGCAGCTTGGGGTTTTATATGAAACTACAGGGTCATTGTGGAAAACTGCCACCTTCAGCTATATACTGGTAGCCTATACTCCAATCTTTCTGTCAGATTTAACTGATAATGTGAAGAAACATGCTGCTCTAAAACCAATGTTTGTGTGAGGGGTGGTAGTTCATAAGCTTAAAATTGTTAAAATGATACCATTTCAAATTTGAAATAGTCATTTTGCCTGCCACGCTCTTGCTGCAGAAATTCTGGAGTAAACTGCCTCGTGCACTAGTCATCTAAAATGTGTAACCAGACGGTCCATTCAAGCACGGTACTAACTTGTATGTCCATTTAAAGAGAACTGCAGAACTCTGTATACAAAAGAATAAATGGGAGATGGTATTGGTTGGAATAACTGACTTGGCTGTCTTGTGATGAATTTTTTAATATGTATTCTGTGCCATACTATTGTTTAAAAAAAAATGAACTGTTGCTATTGTGAGATGGATTTTAACTGACTATAAGGATTTCTTTTGAATGGCACTACTTTAGGGACATTCTAGTATTTGCTTCTATTATTTGGGCCTTGTGGATAATGTACAGATTTAAACAAATTCTTGTTGCTGATTTGTCCATTTCTTTCCCTGCACTTTTACATCTGGGATACAGTCTAACTCATCTGATTTAATATGCATTTCAAAAAATGCCATAACTATTAAACACCTTGTTTACAGACGAAATAAATTTATTCCAACCAAATAAAATCAGACTCTTGTAACTTTTTTATGCACCAGACTTTTCTGAAGCAATACACTTCATCGTGTAGCTTACTGCACTAACTTGGTATTTGTGTGTGCCTCAAAATGTAATTCAGCTCTGCAGGGATTATAAACTTGTGGGACAGCATTACTGTACTGATGTGCTAGTCCTTTTGCTGTAAAAATGACTGTTTAGAACACTAAGCTGACTTAACCGCTTATCGAGCTTAAGTCATAGCAGGAGCTCTAATAGTCTTCATGTTTGCTTCTTTTAAGTCTTGTACGGCAGAAGGGGATACTTTTACTAAGGGAAACTAGTGTTGTTGACTTCTCGAATCCAGCAAATCCCATGGCAGTTTCTCTTTACTGTTAGGGTTGCTGTTTAAACATTCTCTACCCAAGCCTCCTCAATGGTATGTGAATGCAATGAACACTTTTTGTAACCTACCCTCCTTTAAAACAGGCTGGATGTGACCAGTGCTGTACTAGTGTTTCCATTAGTATAAGAACTAACCCTCTTTGTACAAATCCACACTGCTCTTGGAGAAAACATGTCAAACGGTTTAGCATCCAGCTAGTTAACCAGCTTCAAACTCTGCAAGTCTTTCAGATGGTCTTGACTGATGACCGTGCACAAATTCTGCCAGCCAGTCCTCAGGACACCAGCTACATTGGTAACGGGCATGATGGCTACTTCTAAACATGGTGCACTTTGAAGATATAGGAATTGTCTCTGCAAGTTCACCTGAAACTTAACTTCTCCTTCACTAGGCTACACCTACCCAAGGAAGGAAACAAACGCAGTCCATGAGACCCTAATCTTAACTCAGGGCTAGTCTAAACTGGCAAAGTTAAGGCTAGTCTAAAAACGGCAGCACTTTAACATGGCTTATGTGGTCTTGGCAGAGCGCTGGGAGAGAGCTCTCCCAGCACTCTTTTTTTAAAAAAAAAAAAAAAAAAAAAAACCCACCTCCATGAGATGTGTAGCTACCAGTCCTGAGAGCAAGACTCCCAGCACTGGTGCTTTACAGCGCTGAAACTTGCTGCACTCAGAGGGGTGTTTTTTCACACCCTTGAGCGAGAAAGTTGCAGTGCTGTAAATTGCCAGTGTAGACAAGCCCTAAGATTCCAGATAACTCCTCTTAAACTGTGCTTGGAAAAATCTCATCCGTCTTGTCCCACTACTTGTCTTAAACAATCTTCCCCCTCCCTTCTGTTCTGTACGGGAGCGCTCCCGCAGCAACGCTTTGAAGTGCGAGTGTGGTCGTGCACCAGCGCTGGGAGAGTGCTCTCCCAGTACCCCACCTCCAGGAGGGATTAGCTTAGAGCGCTGGGAGCCATTCTGGGGCACTGTTTACACGGGTGCTTTACCGGCCTGTAACTTGCTGTGCTCGGGGGGGGTGTTTTTTCACACCCCTAAGCGAGAAAGTTGCAGGGCTGTACAGTGCCAGTGTAGCCATACCCATAGAGCCTGCTGCTGACACCACGGGTACTCTCACCAGGTTAAGTAGTAACTTCCCCAGGACTATCCTTAGTCAAAGGGGGCACTTCTTTTTTCACTTTTATCTTTATCTCATGTCTACCTTTTGATTACTCCTTACTTTCAGCCCATTGTCTCCATTGAGACCTGTATCTTACTCCACCTGACAAAAATTTTGCATCTCTAACTGTTGCCTAACTTTTTTTCTTACCTTGCTAACATTGGTCTCTCCTTTCCTCCTAATTCAGCTCCACTTCCTCTTGTATCTGACAACTCCACTATGCTACAAAGACACCCTCTCCCCCACTTTTTAAGGATTTGAGTCTTGAATATTCCTTTAACACCAAAATAAGAAACAATCTGTTAGATCAGTCCTGTGATCTATCTATTGAAGCAACATATCTGACAGTAGCTACTATCAGATCTTTCAGAAGAAACCTTGCAATAGACAGGTAAGGAATAACCTAGTTGCAGGGAAAATCACTAAGACTGGTTTATGCCTCAAAGCTTGAGGGATTGTCTCCACCAGAATATTTTTTTTGTTTTGTTTTTGTTTTCCCTGTTGTAACTCTGGATGTTTCCATATACATGTTTAATCGTTGTTGTTTGTTTTAAAAATCTCCTAAGCTCTTGACTTCAGTGGTATCTTGTAGCAAAGGGTTCCACAGAATAACTCTTGCATTGTATGAATAATATTTTGTTCTGTTAAAATTTGCAGTCTCATTCACCCTCATAATACAAGAACACTATATGAAAGTGCTCAATCTACTACTTTCTCTATAACATTCATTTTTGTATACCTTTTACCGCATTCCCTCTTATTGCACTTCAGTGGCAATCACTCTGCATAAGTAAGCTATTTCATGCTCAGTTTCATTGCTCGTCTGTGAACTCCAATTTCTGCTGTTTTTTGAGACAGGGTCACCAAAATGTAATATAGTGTTTCAGGTGAGGGAATACCATTCATTTATATCGTAACCTATTTTTAGTATTCTTCATCCTATTCCTTATTATCCATTGTTTCCTTTTTTGACCCATTCTGAAATTTTAGCAGAGGTATTTGTGTTGTTCACATGCCTAGAATTTTTTTCTAGTATGTTAGTGTAGAACCTAGTAAGGAGTATATTTAGCGCAAATAATTCCTTTCATTGTGCATTACTTTGCATTTGTCTCCAGTGAATTTCATGGGGTAATAGTGTCTTCCATCCTTCACTTTCTTAGGATTCCTCCAGAGTAGGTTGGTCTTGACTAACCTAAACTATCGTCTGCAAACCTTGCTGCTACTTTGTTTGCTCCTTTTTTCTGGATCATTAATAAATAGCTTAAATATCACTGGTCCTATACAGAACCTTATGACTTCCCCTTGCTTAAACTTTCATGATAAAAATTGACTAATTCTTTCTCTTTTCTGTCTCAGCCAGTTTCTTATCCATGTTAGTTCTTTGCCTCATCCCCCCATGAGTACTTTAATTAATAACCACATGAGACATTTTGTGAAAGGCTGTCTGAAATTCTAAATGACCAGCCTTTATCCAGTTTATTGACCTGTTCAAAGAACATTTAAAAAGGAACAACTTCCCCTTATAAAAGCCTGCTACTTACTCCCTATCCTATCATAATAATCTAGGTGTTTTAATAGTTCTATTTATTACTGTTCCAACCATTATGCCAAGTACAGAAATAAATCTTACTAACTTACAGCTCCCAGTCTTACCTTACCTTCAATAAAAAAAGTACATGTAATTTTGTAGCATGCACATCTCTACTGTAGTTACTGATTTTAATGGGAAATTTCATAGTTTTATTAGTAGTTCAGCCAGCTCATTTATTACCAAAAAGGGTAGGTATCTTTTCAATATCCTCTGTAATGAAATTTAATGAACAGAAGGATGCTACAGAGAAGCTAAATGTGACTTATGCTCCTTACGTGCACACTTAATCCCTTGCTGTCCACCAGAACCAGGGACTCCTACAGCCTTCCTTCCATTGTTAAGAAATGTATTTGTTTTCATATCTTTAGCTATTTACTTTATAGATTCTGGTGTAGCCTTCCTAACTTCCTCCTTGCATGTTGCCTGCTTAATTTATACTCTTAATGTCTTTGCTAGGCATTGATTTCAATTTTCTGAAGGATCTCTCTTGAGTTTTCTATTTAGCCATACTGGGTTACTACTTGCCTTGTTCAGAGGTATGCACGCCATCTGAGACTCTCCATTGTTTCCTTAAATCTGTTTCCCAAACTTTTGAAATCTGAACCCGCTCTCTTTTTCTGGAAAATTGAACCAGTTGTGTCATTCCTCCCCTCCCTGTAATCCTACTAATGTATTGTTAAAGGCCTGCATATCTTAACTTACATGTGTGCACTACTCCTCAAATAATGCTATGTCCCTCCTGGGATGCGTTGAACAGTGAAATAGTTAATGTTAACATTAAAGTATAAGTGGCATCTGAATTGGCACCCAGTGAAATGAATGGGATAATTCTAGAGCCATTGTTTCAAGTTCTCTACAAACTCAGTCTGATTTCACTTGCTTCACTTTATAAATGTTTGCTTCCCTTTACTCCACCCTTTGGCTAGTCTTTCATGCCTCCTAAGGGTGCATGCTTCACACTTTGAGAAATGTTACCTTAAATAGTATCTAAGCCAAAAGGATTTGAATGTCTCTTTGCTTTTGACTTCAGTGCTATTTTTACAAGCTTCGAAATCCCCCTTTCTAAAACTCAATGTCACCGTACTAGGGTTTGGGGGTTTGTTTTTTTTTGTAACTTTCCTCTCCTAAGGATGCTGCATTTTATTATATTGTCAATTACTTACTGTATCATCTACACTTATTTTTTTGCAGTAACTTGTGTATTATTTAGGTCTAAATCCTATAGCAGAGGAGAGGAAGGGGGAGGCTATTTTTGACTAACTTGCCCTAAGGAGCAATTGATTACGGAATCAAGAAATTGCATTTAAAAACATTGTCCCACTTTTGACATTCCCCCAGCTTATTTAAGGGTAGTTGAAGTCCCCCATTATTACAGTTTTATTAGATGGTACCCCTTTTGATCTCCCACCCTTGTGCGCTCCGTGTCCTTTCCCTGCCCTTTTCTCCCTATTAAAAATCTTCCTGCATAACTTGGTATCATCTCACCTTGATTATTGACTTGTCCAACGAAAACACTGTTGCTGTCTAAATCACTGGGTCTTCTGCCTGGATCCTTTTACTGGCTTCTAGTCTTTGATTGCATCAGATGAAAGTTTGACTTCCTGTTCAAGCCCTTACTTACATCTCCACTTTCCTCCTCTTCACGCTCCCTTTTGTTCCTTCAATTGTACTTGTCTAAATTCTCTTTCTGTCCTCCTCCACGTGCATTTCTTTCATAAACTTTCCCTGCCCTTTGTTCACCAATAATCACTCCATATCCTTTGCCTGATCTCTCTTGTCTTTTTTTTTATTTAAGAGCCCAAGTTTTTAAAAAATGTCTACTGGAGTGCTCACTGCATGGAAGAAGGCAAGGACACATGGTATGGGTTTTAAGCAGGCCACAACTTCATTAGCCAAATTACATCCAAGGTTCTGTCTGGGTCAGCCCAGTACAGTCACTGGCATCCCATTGATCCTTTGCCATTTCTTACTGCTCCCAGTGCAGGGGAAGCCAATCATCATACTAGGACAGTCTCTGGGCACCTCCACAGGCATACCTCCCCCTTTCAGGAGTTGAGGCAAGAGGGGACCGTGACCCCTCAGTCAGCAATGCTGTCAAGCACATTGGGAGTAGTACCCAGCCCCTGGTTCATATTTGCTCACAGGGAGTTAAACATGATTCCCTCCCTCCCATTTTGTAAGGAGGTGTCCTCAGGCTGCCCACTGTGTTACCATTTTGGATCTGGAGCCCAAGTCAGCGACTTCCTACTCTGGGCACCTACCACAAAGAGATGCCAGCATCAACTTGACTGCCTCCACCCCCACAGGCAACCTAGAAGTTCAGCCAATCCTGTTTCAGGGAAGTACACTCCTTCCTCTCAATAAAGTTCTGGGCTGATAACTGAGATACCGTGGGCCTCCAGCCATATGAATTCTTTCCAGTTAGTCTTCCTTGGGGCTCTGTCCACCGTTTTTGTGGGTGGACTGCAGTTTGTTAAACCCTGTGAGCTAGTACCGTGCTATCTCCATGCCAGGAAACGTGCCCACCAGCAGTCCAAGATCCTGCTTAGCCTTCCCAGGTCATTCTGCCCTCAGTGCGTAACAGTGATGTCAGGCATGTCCTCATGGGGTGCCAGCCCATGCAAGAGAGGTATGAGCTGGCCCCAGTGCATGCCCCATCTGCTGTGCCAAAACAAAATCGCTTCCAGCCTGAGGCTCAGGTGCAACACCATTTTTGAATTACACACTTTCCTGTGTAAACCTAGTGCACAATGCTGTGCCCACATGCCAGCTGTAGGCATGCTATGATACATTCTGTATGATAGACCTGGGGAAGGAAGCAGACTTGGTTAAAACCTGTGGTCCTTATGGCTCACCATCTGTAACAGCCTCACCAACCCCAATTCGATCGGTTTTTGAGCTGTGGACCTGAGCCCTAGAAAGTCACCATCCCACTACATGTCCTGTAGTATGAAAGCCCACCCCAAAGAGTCTCCTTTGCTTGAAGGAAACAACTCACTGGCCCAGATGACCCCTGAAGAAAACTAACACAGCGACTTGCCTTGAAGAGTACAGCCTCATCCCCTGAAGGGTAGGCCTGAGGAAGAACCTCAATTAAGTGCCTCAGAACCTGCAAGGTCACTGGCTTTCTGATACTGCTCTGCATCCCAGCAGTCAGGCCCAACCCTCCCCCTTCCTGCAAACAATGAATCCCCAACAGGGAGTTCAGATGACCCCCAGACTTACAGTGAAAGGCCACCCTGGATAGCCAGTTAGCTATAGCAAGACCACAAACCACCAAATTTGGGGGTCTGGTATAGGTAGACCCCCTCACTCCCCCCATAAACTCCTTATACACCATTGTGTAAGCTAAAAAAGTGTGCAGTGTAAGTGCTCCCTTGGCTGCTGATACAGCTTCTAGCAACCAAGATTCCATAGGACTGTTGACATCTGTTCTGGCACTTCCTTGGCCTCCAGTGCTAGAGCTCTGAATCTGTTGACTTGCAATCCAGAGAGCATTAGCTATGCTGCTGTTAAGCCCAGGCACATTCTTGACTGTGAAATGAATATTGTGTGCAGATTTCTGTTTGGTTAGTGTTAATTATCGCTAGACAGAAGAGAGGGCCTTCGTCACATTAAGGATTCCATGCAGGTGAAGTCACTCCTTCCCCTTCCTGTAAAGGGCTGCTGTGCTCCATGCTAGGAAAGGAAATCTCTCTCTTCTACAGGGCAGTGGGTGAGACATGAGACACAATAAGCCCTGGTGTCCTTCCCTTAACTCCACTCTTGCTAGAATGATTTAAGTGCATTCCATTTCCTGTCAGGGAGGACAGAGACATACAAGCCTCTGTTCAGAGCACAATGCACCTTGCACAAGCATGGGCCATTTGGGGTAAGAGGGGCTCTGCTCAGCTCAGCACCTGAGCTGCACTCCCCATGCCCACTTGAGGGCACACAGGGAGAGAGACATGGAAGAAATTCCAGTGTTGAGCCATTTCCCCCATTCAGGAATCTGGGAATTAATGTTCAGGTCTTCCAGCACATGAGTGGTGCATTCACACTGTAGTCAGTCTGTGGTTCCATGAAACACCCATCTGATTGGAAGAATCCTGCACTGTCACTGATTGATGTGCTTGAGCAGGACTGGTATGCAAGCACAGAGATGGACATACTGTAAGGCAGTGTAATAAGCGCAGTCAGAAAAGTAACTCAAATACTTTCCTGATGGACTGTTTTTTCTCTAAATGGACAACCTATCCTAAATTCTCAATTACTTAGGGACAATTTTCACTCATTGATATATTTTGCTTTCCGCCACCAACTCTCTGTTTAGCTTTTTTCATGAGTAATGTACCCGAATGCACGGAGGCTAAATATCTAAATTGTATTCTGAAATTCATTCACCTAAATTTGGGTTATTGCTGATTATGCACTATATGTATCTTATGACTTTAAAAACAAACTTTGTATTTGCGGATAATCTCAGCACTATGCCCAGATGTACAGACACTCTTTTCTCAATCTATGTATTATATAATCTTTTTTAACATTGGCTTTAATAAAATGTTTAAATCCAGGCATTGGCTGGCAAAGAGGCTTAAGCTCCCACCTACACTACAGCCTTTTCTTAGAGCTCCAGTTAGGCCAGGGGGGTCAGCAGAGCTGCCATTGGATTCTCCCATTTAACAGACCAGACTGCCGCCATGCAAAGCTGAAGGCTGAATCCTGCGTTGGGGACATGGCGCAGTCTCATGAGCACAGAGGGACAGAACATTGGGGCTACCCTGTTTATCCATATCCCCAACATGGCAGAGATTCTAGCAAAGAGGTGGAGCCTTACTTTGCAAGCAGAGTTGCTTTAGCTCTGTAAGCAAGGGTGCGCTGGAGGGGAAAGTAAGGGAATGTTTCTGCTGAGACATTTCACACACTGAATTAAGCTAACAACCAGATCAGTTCTGCACAGCCTCACATAACCCTTCCCACATCTCATCCAGTGTTTGCTCAATGCATGGGTCACAGGGCTTTTCTAGATCTTTCACCAGATGATCTACTCCTACACCATTGTCTTGGCTTCCATTAGGAGGGGTGGGAGCTCAGCAAGGTGTGGTGGGAGTAGTCATTTGCCTTCCAATGGCAGAGGATTGTCTTCCTGCAGCTTATAAATTAGAATTTAAAAGGATGCATTCTCATGGACAAAGACTCTTGCAGGAGGAGCCGAGATAAAGAGGAAACAGGCTCACTTTTTGGTTATTGTTGTTTGTTTGTGGGAGGGTGGGGACAGGGCAGGGGAGCAGCTTTTATAACCTTCATGCTGTAAGTGTTGTAGGAGTTATGGGAACGAACACCCAAGTTCACGAGAACTCAGCGGACAGTTATGAACACACTATGCTCTGCAGTCTAAGGGCCTATCTATCTTAAGGATGTTTGCCCTAATGTTGTAACTACATAAGTGTGTAAACCTCTAACTAAAGTGCATCAGTTTAAAGCAGACCTTTAACCCATTAAACTGCTGTAGGAAAGGATCTCAAGTCTATATTTCTAGTGGAAATGGAGAGTCCTCACTAAGCGTCTGATTGTATCAGTCTTGCTGGCCACAGCTCAGAGGGACCAAGTCACCAGCAGGACCAACCCTGGAAATACCAGCTATTGCCAGTGACTGGAGGTTTCCAGCAGTGCCAGTTTCTATGTAAGTTAGATTTAGGCTGCAAGTATGGCTAGGGCCGCACAAGAAATTAAGGGGAGACCTTGAGTATGGGGAATGCTCACACAGAAAGGGGCTCTGTACCAGGAGCAAGGAACAAGCCAGGGCATGTTAGTCCCAGACCAGGATAATCAATCCATCCACCACTGCCCCACTGGAGCAGTAATGGGCCCAGGGTAAGAACCAACTAGAATAGAACAAAAAGGCAGAATAACCAGGTGAATTCCACCCTGCAGCCAGGAGGGCACATGGGACTCGCTCCTGGGGCAGCGTCCCGCTGGAGTGAAGCATACATCCAACAGCTGCTGCCACCACCAATTCAAGTCCCGCAAGGCAGCAAACAGCCCCTCATGGGCATGGCCCACAGCCCAAGGTAGCCAGAATACCCCACCAGGGCTCCTAACCCCCACAGGGCCCAGAGGGGAGAGCAGGCAGCCCTTACCATGGCCCAGGACATACCCCCTGAACAGCTCCACATGGGTAGCCTCAAAAGTTAATCACTTTAAGGTAAAGCCAGCAGGGATTGGTCCTGCCACCTCGCACAGCTGCTGGCCCATCTGCAGTAAGTAGAAGGAGGAAGTGCCAGACCCCACAGAGGCTACCCCAGATGAAGGGTGGATTGACTGCTGGAAACCAGCAAACAGGAAGGAAGTGGCTCTGAGCCTATGGCTCCAAATCTTGCACTTGTTCCTGCAAGATCTTATGGGTCCAAATTACATGCCAAATCCTACGAGACCTCAAGCTTACCCTATAAGTTCTGGGGGGACTGGAAATCTCATGGGACCTATCCCCTCCTGTCCTTTTGCTTTCTCCCATTCCAGGAGCCACCGAAACTAGGGTGACCAGATAGAAAGTGTGAAAAATCAGGACAGGGGGTGAGAGGTAATAGATGCCTATATAAGAAAAATTCCCAAATATCGGGACTGGCCCTATAAAATCGGGACATCTGGTCACCTTAACCGAAACAGACCCCTTGCTAGGCTTTTGTAAAGAGCTGTTTATACTTGGGCTACACAAATAGTTCTATTAATCTTCAGATAGTTGCAGAATATGCCTACACTATCTTGTGCTGAAACAGCTGCAAATGCTTTCGAATGTATGAACTTTACATTTACTTTACCACATTAACTTCAAGAATGACTTATGACTTCATGAAGGCTGACATGCTTTTTTAAACAAGTAGTCAAAATATAGCTATATCTTAAACCATTAACTTCTATTTTTTGAGGGCAACTGGAGCTGGCTTTGGATTTGATAGGCATAATTTAAACAAATGCTCATCAAAGATGGGAGCCAGCTGTACATGGTAGTATAAACAGAGTGGTAGAATTGTTTAGCTTCATGTATATCACATTTCAAAACTTTGAAGACAACTCTATACTTTTCCTTTGCTGTAGGTTTGGATTGCTCTTACTTCTGAAGGGAGGAGGATCTATCAGTGAATGGGTATATCTACACTGGAGTTAACATTGGTCCTTACATGAGTTTAAGACAAAATTTCACTACCTTCCATCCAAAAAATATCCCTTTGCTCACATTTGGAGGTTCTATAAGCCTGATTTAACTGGTGGGTGACTAGGACTCTGGTAGGTCATGGCCAGTGGTTACAACAGGAGTTGGCTGCCAGAGTCAAGGGTCAGAGCCAAAATTCAGGACTTGGCATAAGGCAAGGCAAGGCAGGAACAGGGCTGGGAACAACTAGCTACTATGCAACTGTAGTTAATTGCTTTGAGCAGCCAACTGAACTGCTGCTGAGCTAAGGAACCAGTGTGGTGACTCTTCCAACCAATCAGGTGGGGTAGCCAATCAGGCAGCCTACTACACGCCAGCTGTTTGAGGCAAGAGTTTGTTAAACTCTTTTAAATTTTTTGCATGGAAAAAAGACAGTTCATTTTAAATTATATTTTTCCTGAACCTCTGTCTTCAAACGAGGCGTGTGCCTGGACTTCACTGAAGAATAACTGCACGGCTTACTTTGAAAGTGAAAATAACATTTACACTTAAAAATTGCATCTGGGTGAGTGCATGGTGATGATATACAGGATAAGCCTTACATTCTGCTTGACCTCACCAGGGATGCCTAGGGGTGTGAGGGACTGAGAGACACCATTGTTCATCTACAACTCCTCCCAAGCCCCCACAACCTGTTAAGTCTGACTTCCTCCAGTAGTGTGCAGTAACCTTCCCTAACTACTAATACACCTCTCCAGCAGAAATGACTTCCTTTTCCAGGTGGTAGGCAAGGGAGGAGTGACTGCACTGTGCATCAAAGCTGTGAAAGCAGTGGGGCCTCACCAGGAATCTCTTCAATCCAGGCTTTGGGTATTTGGTTACCAATTCACAAATATAGACTCTGCTGGCTTTAAGGGGCCAGCCTGGGGAGTAGGAGTGATTAATGGCATAGGCTTTCTTTTCTCCATCTTTTTTTTTTCCTGAAAATTACACAAATTACATGCCAAAAATCTACGTTGGTGCAGCTTTAAGATCACAAATTTAAACAAGGGAGTGATACAAAAGTTAAAGTTTTCTATGAAACATTATCACACTTACAGTGCACATAATGTTGATCACTATACTGTTTTTTGTATCCTGTGCTATACCTTTGGTGCAATGTAGGTGAGTTAATGTTATGGGAACCCTAACATTTGCGTTTCCTGGTTCTTTTTAAGTACATAACCTTACCATCATTCTTTGGCCTTAATTATATTATAAATAAAAGGCAGCATGTATGCAATGTGACAGTTTAATAAATTCCTGCTAGTACTTAAAGTGGAAAACATGTTTATTAACATTCTTTCAAATCCCCCTTATACAAGGCCATATAAAAAATCTTTGCATTTTGATTATACACAGTTATAATGACATTATATATAATTTAGGTTTTCATGATACACTGGTAAGTACAGAGTTCTGTTAAATATTTATAACCACTCATTTTCAAATCAAATACTTGAAAAAACAATTTATCTATGTACATAGGTTAGCAGACTAATGCAGCATAAAATGCTCCTTATTTAGAGGTATATGATGTGAGGATCAATAGAACAGTTACTACAATTCAGTATTTCTATATACAGCTTTGCTTGCCTTGCTGTTTTGGTCACTCCCAGCCCCTGCATTATTGTTATAGGAAATTAGTTGAGCTGCTATCAGCCAATGGGGCCGATTAATAAGATGTTCATTATGAATCTTTTTGTGTGAGCTATTTTAAACCTAACTGATTCTGAAATTTCCTTCACAACCTT
This sequence comes from Caretta caretta, assembly GCF_965140235.1. Classification (NCBI taxonomy): domain Eukaryota; kingdom Metazoa; phylum Chordata; order Testudines; family Cheloniidae; genus Caretta; species Caretta caretta. The sequence goes on from NC_134214.1 coordinate 28,223,213, forward strand.
AAACTGCTCTTGCAAGCTCAACAGGATTACTTGGAAAAGTAGCAGAATCACTGCTGTCAAGATTAAAGCATCCGTTTCCCTGCTTTTTGATCTGCTTGCTAAAAGAATACTGAACTGTTCTACCTCTTTCTTTCAGTAGTGGTGGCAGTTTTGGGAAAACCCCAGAAACACAGGAACCATATACATTTTTGATTAGGTTGGAGGGGTAGCGCTTACCATATGTTTAATAAATATTGCTATCAGTATAAGCCAATCTTGCCTACAAGCTGTAATCGGGGAAAAAAATCTACTTTCTTGGCTATATCCCATTTCAACAAGATACTGACATTTAAAGTAGAGTCTCTGGTTTACTGTGATATCCCTACTGATGGAGACTCCTGGCATTATTCATTAGTATTGTGAAGTCCAGTTAAACTGTTCATTTTGAAAAGATAAATATGTGAATGAATAACTGAACCAAAAAAATCTGTCTGTAATATGATCAAACCATAGAACACTACATGAAGAGCTGCATCTATTGAAGTAACCAAAGAGGCCACCAAATAGAATGTATTCCCTATATAAGTGTACGTAAAGTATAGTTTTATGAACAGTTTTGTTCTTATGAGATTGATCACTAGCAGTCTTGAAGCTCAAACTGTATTTGCCACCCTATGCTCCCTTTCATCATTGGGCTGTAGTTGAACCACTACACTCTCTTCATTCACTCCATTCTCTGCATCACTACTATCAATATCCTCATTGTCATCTTCCTCATATTCTGAAGATTCAGTCATGTTTTGATGGGAATGAGACTCTGATAAAGCCCCAAATGACTGAGTGCTAACTGAAGCTAATGGTCGAAGCAAAGGGGTGTTTTCAGAGACTTCATTCTCTTCTTGACTGCTGTCTGTTTCAGAGTCTGAATCCCCTTGAGAAGGGACCACTTTCTGCTTACACACAGGGCATGTTTTCTTGGTTTTAGTCAGCCATGGGTCCACACACTTGCAATGATATGCTGTCAGGAAACAAAACAGGTATGTCAGTTGCTAAGTAAAAATGACAGTCTGAGGTTACTCTTGTTAAGTTATAATTTTGTGTTACAGTTTTGTGTTCAATAATGCTGATTTTAAAAGACCTTGTGATTGGGTGTCAACCCCACACAATGCCTGACTGGGAAAAATGGGCCACTTAACTTTATAGGCTGCACCTGGAGGAGAGGCAGGGACTAATAAAGATTAACTGATGATGAAAGCCAGCTGGCTGGGGCAGGCTGAGCTTTTATAAAGGCAGGAAGGGGCTGTTGGGAGGAGCTCTGCAGTCCCTCCCGGGAGAGAAGGGAAGGTGGCTGTGGCTAGGTACAAGGTGGAAGTGATCTAGGGGGAGAGTAGGCCATGGGATCCTACCTTGGATTATAGACTCTGGCAAGAACTCCAGAAGGAGTGAAGTAGCCACAGGGAACAGAGGAAGCTCCAGTGGTGATGCAGAGGTGGGCTAGGAGATAAGGAAGGCAGGCAGGCAGGCAGAAAAGAGCCCAGAGAAACAGCAAGAGGGTCAGAGCTTAAGCAGACTGTGGTTGCTGGCCAGAGTGTATGTGGGCTGGAACCTAGAATAGTAGGTAGTCCAGGTTCCCTTACCAGCCATTGGAAAAGCAGTACAAACTGGGTAGTGGATCAAAAGATTGCCTGAGGCAGTTTGTCCAGTGGGACTTTGATATCCTGGAAGGGGAGAATATAATGATCTAGCTCAGGGGTTCTCAAAGCTCAGGGGGTCACGAACTGTCAGCCTCCATCCCAAACTCCGCTTTGCCTCCAGCATTTAGAATGGTGTGTTATATATAAAAGTGGGTTTTTAATTTATGGGGGGGGGTGCACTCAGAGGCTTGCTATGTGAAAGGGGTCACCAGTACAAAAGTTTCAGAACCACTCATCTAGCTGTGGGGAGCAACTGAGTCCAGATAGAGACCACAGGGCGAGCAAGCAAAGGAGAGGACACCTGACTGCTCAAGAGCCAATCCCCAGATGAGCCCCAAGGCGGTGCCACTTGCGGTGAGTGAAACTCTTCAGACCCTCTTCAGAGAACGTTGGTTACTATAAACCAGTTGGGATATGGGTCATGTCTACCTTTGGACAACACCTAGCACAGTGGGGTCCTGATCCTAACAGGAGCCTCTGAACACTAGTATAATACAAATAATAATAACCATTGTTGGACCCTATGGGCAGGGAGAGTATCCACTTCCCTCAAGTGAATAATCATTTGACCTTTACTCAAGAAGTTTCTGATACTGGAAATCTTTTTTTCTGAGAAGATTGTGGCAAGGCTATTTTCACTGGAGTCTACTGGAGTCCTCAAATCTCCTTGATCTTAGTCTGGTATTCGGGTTAGATTTGGTACAGCAACTGTACTGATCTCAATGGCCTTATCTAAACTGAGAAAATGATTCACGTTTGAAAATGTCTTAATTAACATGATCTTCAACACAACCTAGCACAAAGTGTGGACCAGGACAGGTGTTAGCTGGTTAGGAACTCTACGGTTAACCATGACCAACTAATATTTTTAAACATGGTGTATCCTTTTCTATACTATGTATAAAGTCATGTTTAACATATAGTAATTAACATGTTTTCCTAGGACAAGTGTTCATGATGATTTCTACATCTGTCAGTAACCTTTGACAGTAAGATTTGGTTAACTTTGTGGCCCTCATCTAGGGTAGATGCCATGTTTCTGTTCTTTCTTTCTGAGAAGTCCCAGTCATTTGTCTGTCTGTCTGCCCTCAAGGTTCTTTTGTATGGAATTCTACAAAACCCTATTTAGTCACACACTGAGCAGAATGGGTATGTGAGGCCACTATGTGAGACAGTGAGATGGTTTGAGCTTGCACTGTCATCAGATATCTCATTTTCATCTGACCTGATGGTACTCTTGCAGTGCCTGGTGAGGGTGTGACATTGAGAGCAGGCTGACTCTGGCTCAGTCCAGACAAGATGTGACTAGTGGACTGAAGGAAGGATCATAAGAGTATATAGTAGGGATGGTTCCTGACTCTTTTGTTAGCGGGTTTGTTCAACCTTTGTCCAAGATGTTAACAATTTGGGGGAGGTTTTGGGCCCCTGATTGCTCCTGGATTTCTAGTTGGTGTGGATAGCCAAAAATACCTATTTTTACCTGTGTCTGGTTAGACTTTGCAATCCTTTCAATTGGATTGCACAACATGGCTGGCTCAGTTAGGCAGAACTGGTCACAGGGAAGCTATTACACCTTACATATTGCAGCTCTCCAAGCAGAGAACTGGCTTCCAGGTGCAAATTGGTTTATATCCAGGCTACTCATCAGACACACTCTCCAGGTTGCTGTGGCAGTAGAGATCAGCTGAGCTAACAGTCCTTAGATTTAAATGTCTGGGAACTGGTGGCAACATACTCTGGAATGCACTTTTCCACTGAACTGACACACAATCTGATCTTCAGGGCACCAGTGTCAGGCCCATATTTTCTCCTGGGCATTTGACTGAAGGAAGATGGACTCATTGGTTGAATGATTAGCTGTGTTCTCATTATGATTATCCTTCTCTTGTTACTGTTTAGAAGCCAAAATTGTCTGTTTTTAATCCCATTGTAGACTCTGTATGTAGACTCTGGGCCATATTAGAGAGGCTACCTTTTATAAATCAGTAAATTCATTGCTGTTTTGGACACAAATATTTTCTTTAAATAACTTACAATTAAAATATTACAAACCAATATGCAGCTGCTTACCATGAGAGCATGGAAGGATTCTGAGCTTGTCTCCATCCTCATATTCATCCAGACAAATGGCACATATATCATACTCATCTCCTGCAGCAGAAAATTGTGAATCAATACTACATTAAAAGCTGTATAACAAGCTGTATAACCTTCAAACACATACAGATAAGTTCTTATGGATATTTTCTTTAATGTCCATAGGTCAACTCTGATCTTTTCTCATCCACAGCAATTTTTTTTTGAAGTTGTATTGTCCCTTTCATTATACTTCTTATTTGAACTGTATGTTCATCTGCTCTCCCTTCAAGTGCAGGTTGATGATAAGGTGGCCATATTTCCACAAGTTTGTGTGAAATCCCTTTTCTATAATCTTATTTAAAAGTGTTTAAAATATAAGTCTACATTATAATATAGATGTATCAACTGTCAGTGGAGTATGTTAATTAAAAAGACAGTAGATGAAGAACAAGCAGAAGAATATTCATATGCCCCATTTTAATTTGACAAACTAGAATTTATTTTTTTGAGGCAGGAGGACTGGAGGAAATCAGAATAATCAACAAGGAGCTATTACTTACCTAGTCATAAGAGAACGCAAAAGCACACTACTACATAATGTAAATCTTGTTTGGGAGGTTTATATTATCGGTATGCTGCCCAGTATATAAACAATTTTCAACTGTCATATTCCTTTTACCACATGTTTTTGTTAAGAATTTGACTTGCTGCAGGAGGGTCTCTGCTTTGGTCTAGAGAATCATAGGGTGTCTTGCATGTATGCCAGCAGACCTTGGCCCAACGTAGGCCGTGGTTATGCTCTCAGATGCGAGGATGATGCAGACCAGCTGTAGTGCTAAAGCTGCAGACCTTTAACACAAGTGTGCTCTTGCCTCAATGAATATTTAGATTCACATATTCTGATGTTTGTTTTTCTATATACCTGCTGTGTATTCCTTCTAAACTTACCCAGAAACTTCTTGCTTACAGGGTCACCAGAAAGTGAGAACAGGCATTCGCATGGCTCTTTTGTAGCCAGCATCACAAGTTATTTATGTGCCAGATGCGCTAAAGATTCCTATGTCCCTTCATGCTTCAACCACCATTCCAGAGGACATGTGTCCATGCTGACGACTGGTTCTACTCGAGAACAATCCAAAGCAGTGTGAACCGATGCATGTTCACTTTTGTCATTTTAGTTGATGCCACCAGCAGAAGGTGGATTTTTCTTTTTTGGTGGTTCGGGTTCTGTAGTTTCAGAGCTGGACTGTTGCTCTTTTAAGACATCTGAAAGCATGCGCCACACCTCATACCCCTCAGATTTTGGAAGGCACTTAAGATTCTTAAACCTTGGGCCAAATGCTGTAGCAATCTTTAGAAATCTCATGTTGGTACCTTCTTTGCATTTTGTCACATCTGCAGTGAAAGTGTTCTTAAAATGAACAACATGTGCTGGGTCATCATCCGAGACTGCTATAACATGAAATATATGGCAGAATGTGGGTAAAACAGAGGAGGAGGCATACAATTCTCCCCCCAGGAGTTCAGTCACAAATTTAATTAACGCATTATTTTTTTAACGAGCAGCATCGGCATGGAAGCATGTCCTCTGGAATGGTGGCTGAAACATAAAGGGCCATATGAATGTTTAGCGCACCTGGCATGTAAATACCTTGCAATGCCAGCTACAAAAGTGCCATGCAAACTCCTGTTCTCACTTTCTGGAGATGCTGTAAATAAGTGGGCAGCATTATCTCCCATAAATATAAATAAACTTTTTTGTCTTAACGATTGCTGAACAAGTAGGACTAAGTGGACTTGAAGGCTCTAAAGTTGTACATTGTTTTGTTTTTGAGTGCAGTTATGTGACAAAACTATATTTGTAAGTTGCACTTTCACGATAAAGAGATTAATTGAAAAATACTTTTCTTTTATTACAGATATTTGCACTGTAAAAATGAGTGAGTTACACTGTATTCTGTGTTGTAATTGAAATGAATATATTTGAAAATGTAGAAAAAAAAATCCAAAAATACTAAATTTCAATTGGTATTCTACTCCTTAGCAGTGTGATTAAAACTGATTAATTGTGATTAATTTTTTTTTGAGTTAAGCGTGATTGACAGCCCTATCAGAAATATCTTGTGTCAATGTACAGAGAATGTTGTGTCTATAGTGGTATTACTAGCTTTTGACACCTTAAACCTCTGACTTTTAGTCCTTTCCCTTAACCATAGGATAATCCTCCCACCAAAAAAATTTCTATCTTTTCTTTTTCTCTATCTTTTTGAGCATTCTTGTTGAGGTGTTTCACAAACACATTATTCCTTATTGCCATTCCTTATACCCTCTCTCTGGTCTATATTTAAGACTATCTGAAAAAATTCAGAATATTTTTGCCTTTCCCACAACTGTTCATAAACTACTCTGCTTTCTGTGAAAGGGTTGTTTCCTCGCCCTCTTCCTGATCCTTCCATTGCAACAACAGAGATACTATCAAGCTGAGTAAAAGCTGAGAAGCTGCTTCTCAAAAAAGTTCTCCAGATGGACCAGTCATATCCTAACAGACTTCTAAGCAATAACTCACTTTCACACAAAATGAGAATGTGTATGGGAATTAAGCTGCACCTGTGGTGGTAAAAAATGTAAGTGAAACTGATAATAAACAGTAGCTGGAGACACAACTCAGCAAACTCACAACCCCACAACTCAGCAAAGCTTTTCAGTTTAGGCCTTCTCTATTACATGGCTGTGAGAGACAATCTAGAGAATCTAGTCAAGCTTTTAAAGGAAGTTGTATCACGAGAAAAATTTAGTCTAGGTGAAAAAGGCACGGGGAAGTCTGACATGTAACAGGGGAAGCTGTAGGGGATAGACACCATCTAAAGCACTGGCTCTCAACCTTTCCAGAATCTTTTCAGAGTAACAGCCGTGTTAGTCTGTATTCGCAAAAAGAAAAGGAGTACTTGTGGCACCTTAGAGACTAACCAATTTATTTGAGCATAAGCTTTCGTGAGCTACAGCTCACTTCATCGGATGCATACTGTGGAAAGTTTAGAAGATCTTTTTATACACACACACACAGCATGAAAAAATACCTCCTCCCACCCCACTCTCCTGCTGGTAATAGCTTATCTAAAGTGATCACTCTCCTTACAATGTGTATGATAATCAAGTTGGGCCATTTCCAGCACAAATCCAGGTTATGGCCCAACTTGATTATCATACACGTTGGAAGGAGAGTGATCACTTTAGATAAGCTATTACCAGCAGGAGAGTGGGGTGGGAGGAGGTATTCTTTCATGCTTTGTGTGTATATAATATCTTCTAAACTTTCCACAGTATGCATCCGATGAAGTGAGCTGTAGCTCACGAAAGCTTATGCTCAAATAAATTGGTTAGTCTCTAAGGTGCCACAAGTACTCCTTTTCTTTTTCCAGACTCTGTCCCTTTCAGGAGTCCTATCTTTTCATGTGTACCCCCAAGTTACACCTCACTTAAACTACTTTCTTATAAAATCAGACCTAAAAAGACACGTGTCACAGCACACTATTACTGAAAAATTGCTGACCCTCTCATTTTTACCATATAATGATAAAATAAATCAATTGGAGTATAAATATTGTATTTACATTTCCGGTGTACTGTATGTAGAGCGGTATAAACAAGTCATGGTATGAAATTTTAGTTTGTACTGACTTTGCTAGTGCTTTTTATGTAGCCTGTTGTAAAACTAGGCAAATATCTAGATGAGTTGATGTACCCCCTGGGAGACCTCTGTGTACCCCCAGAGGTAACCGTTCCCCTGGTTGAGAATCACTGATCTGAAGTAAGCTGTGCCAGCTTTGCATCACTCTAGTAATGATGAGTATCCATAAACTCATCTTAACCGCCTAGTTATGGAGTGGTACAAAGCAACCAGCACATACAGATAATATGGGCCCTTTGTGTTTGAAATCAAAGCAAGTATAATGTAAAAATGTCTTGGAGACCATAACTAAATGATAGGGCATTACAGAGAGGGTTCTGAGAATTGTGCATAAGAAATTGCTTGCCAGGGTGCCCCTGAACACAATGCCAGGCTACAGAAAAAAGAACACTAGATTCATAAGAGATTTGGATCCAATTTTCACAGTGAAAATATGGATAAGATCTATGCTCCGTGTATGTTTTGCACATTTATGAAACGGGGTAAGTCAGTGGGAAAACTGAGCTGTGAGAACATGACAGTAGCTGAGCTTTGCGGGGAAAGCATTAGAAATCTGTCAAATACTCAGTGAGACAGAAGCATTAAAACTACCATTTCAAATTGTAAGTATTCTAAGCCTTCTAAGGAACTTTTTTTAAATTTTTTTTTTGGGGGGGGAGAAAGGAGGGAAGGGGAGGTAGTGAGAGGCAAAGGGAGAACAAAGGCTCACAGGCATCTTGGTTAACCATGTCCTCCTTTTCTGTTTAGATGACCCAGACTAGAAATGTAATAAACTGATTGTTATATCTTTTAGCTGTATTAAATATACTGGTCAGGTGGCTTTTTAAGATTTGGGTTTTTTAAATTGCAGATTGTTACAGTTTTTGTTTTGCTCAATGCACATTGTTGGCAATAATGCACCTTTTGTTAGTCTTTCTAAAGAAGAAAATGAAGCACTTAGTACATTTCCAACTTTTTTATCTGCTTAGTTATTTTTCTATAACACCTTTTCCCAATTACTCTGTGCAGTCTTGTAACACACAGAGCATAACTCCTATTTAAATACCTTCCAGCTGATTCATAAAAGTAAGAAGCTTGGGAAAGTAGGGTAGCAATTTGATGCCATCCACATATTTACACAGAAATGAACTTGGTTTCAGCTTCCAACTCAGGGCTTAGCTTATACTTCACATTACCAAATAAGGATAGTCTAATTATTCCTCTTTTCTGCCCTGATGATTTAGGATTACTGCATACTCTTTTTAGGATGTTAACTAATATGAACTAAGAACTGAGCCACCTCATTAACAATAGGTCTAGTTTAATTAATCAGTCTACTGTTTCACCTGACTTTTATCAAGAAGCTTTTACACATTTCTCATTTTTTCCAATATTGAAATCTCTCACCTTGCAGTAAGAAAACAATCATTTCAGAAAAAAGAAAAGGAGGACTTGTAGCACCTTAGAGACTAACAAATTTATTTGAGCATAAGCTTTCGTGAGCTACATGCATCCGATGAAGTGAGATGTAGCTCACGAAAGCTTATGCTCAAATAAATTTGTTAGTCTCTAAGGTGCTACAAGTCCTCCTTTTCTTTTTGCAGATAGACTACCACGGCTGCTACTCTGAAACCAGAGAGATACTTGTTCAGGTTATTAAAATAATAAATGTGGGAGGAGAAATGTACAGTGTTCTTTACAAACACATAGTAAGGAGCATTCTCCACCGTAGTGCTTTCAATATAAAATAAATTCGGGAAAATAAATAATACATTACGCTTCAACAGCATCTATGAAAGGAGCTTAAAGTGCTTTGTAAAAACTCACAACATCTGGATGAGACAACATAATACTCCTTCTACAGAGGGAGAAAGTGAGATAAAGATGGGCTAGGACTTGAACAAGATCACTGGTGAATAAGTGGCAGAACTGAGAAAACACCACACTCTTGACTCTTAGCCTCCTGACTTAACCATGTTCCCAGTTCACTTGTCCGTATTTCTGAAAACACAAATCTACAGCACTTCAATACTTTAAAAGCATCATTCGCACAATGAAAGCTGTAAGTATATTAGTAATAAGTGATAGTAGTTAAGAAACGTGCTGTACTCTAGTGAGGTCCTTTACAGGACTCTCACCAATATTTAAGCAATACTTCAGTATTCTGGGGAGAAAAAAACCCTACTTCTGTGTACTCCTGTCTCTCGTAAGACCTGATTCTGCAACCCGCATGCTCATAGTGATGCCAAGGAATGCAGTACCAGCCATACCACTTTATCAAAATATGGATTATACTTTACTCATCTCAAATTTTATACTGACTAAGATGAAGAGTAGATTACATTGATGTTGTGTGTTTGGTATCTGCTATATGTATTTTCCAGCTACGGGGAAAACGGCAAAAAGTATAAAAGCAATGAGTCTTTCTGAATTCAGCATTGCATGTAAGATGAGAAGCCCAAGTACATGTTGTATTAAGATGGGGAGACATTGGTGGCTGGTGGATAAACTGAATTTTGCTATGTGTGGGGTTAAGATTTATGGTGTAAATCATTCAATAGCCTTCTAACGTTTACCCTAGTGCAGTAGGTTCTTCTGTTATATTTCACAGTTGGTGGAGGAAAAAAATCAATCTATTGCTTGACTTCTGCATTACGACAGACACTACCAAATAAAACAAACCAACACCAGCCAAAACACTTTGCACAACAAAGCAAATTGGAAAAACTGGTTTGTTAAATATCAGCAGAGTAATAGCCATTGCGTTGGGATGGAAAAGGGTGAGGAGATGGAAGTTAAGATGAGTGAAATGTTATATAATAGACCATCAGAAAGAGTGTGTGCTGCAAATGTCTGCAGTGTGTTTGTGTCACCACTATTAATTCAAGGAGAAATCTATTATATAACCTATTAATTACACATTTTGGCAGCAGGTATGGCAATCTTAGTACACGCTGCTGCTAGTACTGTGTGATATTTATAAGGTGCTTCATATTTTAAAAGCTCTGCCCCAACATTAACTTTTTAATCCCCACAACAGCACTATGAAGTAGATAAGTATTATCATTCCCACTTTACAGATGGGGAAATGGGGGTGGGAGGGGAAAGGAGGCACAGGAGACTGGTGTGTTTTTGTGCTCTTCTTCCCCCGCACCGGCTACATAGTGAGTCAGTGACAGAGCGGGGATTAAAATTCAGGATTTCTTTGTTCATGGCCCAGTGTTCAGGCTAACCGAACACCAATGCTATAGTAAAATTCTTTGCTGCCTCATCCGCCTTCCAAGTGGTAAGTCCTAGAAACTTCAGTGGTGTTACAAGAAAATTCTGGAGTATGCTGCCCTTGAAGAATGCATTTCATTCCTTGGGGGAGGAATTCCTCCCCAACCCCAAATATGGTGATCAGTTAGACCTTGAGCATGGCGAGATGTACCAGCCAGACACCTGGGAAAGAATTCACTGTAGTTACTCAAAGCCTTCCCCCTCTAGTGTCCAATCTCTGGCTGTTGGAGATATTTACTACTAGCAATCATCATACCATCCCCTCCATAAATGTATTGAGCTCAGTCTTGAAACCAGTTTAGGTGTTTTGCCTCACTCCTCTCCTTGAAAGGCTGTTTCAGAACTTCACTTCTCTGATGGTTAGAAACTGTCATCTAATTTCTTGATCCTATTACTCAGTTACAATGTATTTAGTGATCCCTTCTAATTACAGAATAGTTGCAAAGTTCAACACAGATATCTGGGATTTTAACTGACAGTGACAGATAGGCAAGACAATGCATTAAAATACTGGATCGTTTCCTCTTCTCAAAAAGATGCTCCTTGAGAATCCTGAAATATGGCTGCACGTTGTTCTTGAAAATACGGATTTGCCTGGTGTGGTTTGTTGGAAAGTGAATGGAGTCCTTAATATACAGTACTCATTCAGAAAGCTGCCCAGTGCTCAACCATCATACCCACCTTTAGACTGGAAAAACAACATTAAGCTTTATCAGTGAGGATTATACAAGAACCGCAAAATTTAGCGGACAAGCAATATCTGATTGAAACAACAAACGTTTCTCAAATGCCCTTTAAGGTCACACCACACCTCACCCCACCCCAGCCTTGGCTCATCTCTAACATCCACTTCCTCAGCTCCCACTCTTGAACAACTGAGTCTCTATGGTGGAAGTCCTGCAGCCAAGGTGAGCTCCTCCACTGCAAGGTTGGTCTCTCCTACTTCTTCAATTCTACCATTTCCTTAGCAAAACAACTCTGATTTCCCATCCTGATAGAATCCAAGCCCATAATCCCAGCTGCCAAATTGGACACCCTTAGGCAGCTTTGAAACTATGTCTAAAATCTGAGCTAGACGATGGCACACATAACACAAGTCATATCGCGCTCCTCCATTTTTTTTCCCATGGAGGGGATTAAAGGAGAAGGAAATCTGTTCCTTTGGCCTGAAATCTGTCCTAGGGAGGAAAGACTAGCTCAATATGCCTTCTTGCCCCTCCCTCCAATCTCATGAGCTCTGTGCTTCTGGAGCTTTTCTGTGTTTGGAAGTGGAGCATGATACTAGGAGAGCTCCTCTTCACATCACTATCCCCAAAACAAACCTGTCTGGATTTTATTGGACAAACTGCATTATTTACATGGACTCTTTCACTTTTCTTTCAAACCCCACTGGGAAGGGGATCCATCCAGGTACAGGCAGGGGAGCAATAAGAGAAGATACTCAGGATGTACCAGTCTTTCAAAGGTGCCTTGGGGTTTGTGTGATCCCCTGTGGATCTCGGAAGATCTATGAATTAGTAGGAACATGTCCTGTTGGGTTCTTCTCAGATGGCCAAATCCCACCTCCCAGACCATACAGCACCTTGCCAACTCATACAGTTTAATTTTCCAGATGTTTTGCAGACATTCTCTTCCTCTACCCCCTAAAAACAGCAAAAGACTACAAGGGATTTTAGAAATTATGAATAAAATATTTTACTTAAATGTGATGTGCAAAACCTCTCGTAAACGTGCAATAATCTTTTAACCTATGGAGATACATAAATACACGTTAAACAGTTAACTCATTCATCTATCTATAGAACTCCAATATTTCTGGTACTTATTAAGAATGCAAGATGCAGAAATAAAATCGCCATGATTCTGGCAGACTTTGTGTCATCCCCCCCACCATGAGACCTGCACAGTACTGTGCAGCCAGGCAGATGGGCTAATGAAGAACTGAAATTAGATCAGTGATAATCCCATTTGAAGGAATAAATCAATTTATAAATTCCTAGTAAATAGCAGGCCTATAATTATTACTATGTAATAATGTAAATGACATGTCACTAATCACTTTCACTTTTGCAGCCCTTCATTTTGGAAGATTATAACTCATGAGGCACAATGGACTTGAGTATTTTTTGCAAAACTGAAATGTACAGGATGTTTTGATTTGTTCTTAGATTTCAACATGTGAACATATGGTGTCCACTCCCATCATCTACACTGACCTGAAAATAGTTACTTAGGCCTAGAGCCTCAAAGGTATTTAGGTGCCTGATTTTCATTAGGCTAGGCACGTAATTACTTTTGAGGATCTCCACCTTAGCCTAATACCCATACTCTTACAGTGTAGTACATATCACATTTTTTAAATGTAAAGATTCAGTCCAAATTTTCAAATCTAAGCACTAGTTAGTTCTTAAATCCATATCTAGATACTTAAATAAAAGTCCGACTTTCAAACGTGCTAAGCAAGCCACAGCTCTGAACATCTTGGCACTGATGCCTAAGTATGGATTTAGGCCAGTGGGTCTCAAACTTTTGTACTGGTGACCCCTTTGACATAGAAAGCCTCTGAGTGTGACCCCTCCTTATAAATTAAAAACACTTTTTATATATTTAACATCATTATAAATGCTGGCGGCAAAGTGGGGTTTGGGGTGAAGGCTGACAGCTTGTGACCCCCCATGTAAGAACCTTGTGACCCCCTGAGGGGTTCTGACCCCCAGTTTGAGAACCCTGATTTAGGCCCTAACATTAGGCACCCAAACTTGAAAATTTTGGCTTAATTCTTTTCTTTTCTCCCCACATAATTCATGTGCTTTGATCCCATCAAGGACAAGTTACATCTTTATTTTCCAATGTTAAAATATTTTGTCTTCTGTGTGATCATTTGAATACACCATTGTTCATTTGCTGTGCAAGATTTGAAATCTATTTGGTTTTGCCTTAAATTCCATGCTAGTGTAAACTGCATCTCCTTGCTAGCTTTTCTTTGTTACAATATAGCCCAATTCACATATTTTCTATTCTTCATACTGTTCAAATTTCCTTATGGTCAAACAGCACAGTAGATAGTTGAATTTGTCCTGTATTTGATAGCTAATTTTTGGTACAAATTAAACAGCAAAAAATATGAAATCCCACTGATTGTGTGCCCAAGATTTTGCCCATTCTTATTTGAATAACATTTTTACAACTTGAGAAATCAGGACACACACATTGTATTGAGAATCCTTAATTTAGTTAGCGAATCCTTACTTATGCTTTAGTTCTACATACCTCTGTTATGTGGGGTCAGTCAGAGAATAGGCATGTTAATAGGAAAGTGCCCAAAAGCCACCCCATACAAGGTGTCTTCCATTCCAGTTGCTAACCCTACTTACTAAGTAACTGTTGTAACTCTTTGGACACTGACAAAATATGTATCCCATTCTGTGTGTTTATCTGTCATGAATATTTATACAGTGGGCTTTGGATCATGGCTTGACTGAAGTCAAATTGGAAGATTCCTATTGACTTCAGTAGACTTTGGATCAGGCCCCATCTCAAGATAGCAAATCTGTGTGGTATCTTCTGTTTTATATTAACAGTTCTTTTTACAGATGGTAGAGTACCCTACCTCCACAGAGACCTATTTTGTCATGTAATCCTTTGCTTGCTATCCTATGTTATATCACAGAAGTGCACCTCATGTTACTAAAAGACGTTGGGCCTGATTTTCCTTTCATCCCAGTTTTACACTGATGTCAGGATATTCACTGAGCAGAATTACTCCTAATAACACTGGTGTAAGTATGAGAGCAGTCAGCCCCTATGTCATCCAGCATGCTCAAGAACCTGCTGGCACAGATTTAGAGAGAATTCAGTTAGGGAATGTTATGATTACTGTCCTGTTTTACAGCGTTAAACTACCTATATATAATCATCTAAGTGCAGAGATTTACACAAAGCTTTTGGGCAACCAGAGTGTTAAAGCTAAGAGGAAAACAAGCATTCCTAACACCAAAATTACAATCTTCTGCAGTGTTCTTCAGTGTCCCATCCAAACAAGTGAGGCAAGACCTAAAAGGCTGACCCTTTACCATTAACAGGGCACAAAATGTGGTTATGGGTGCTAATGGATTTTGCATTAGTGCCTTGGAAAATTTTATCTTCAACAGGGAGCATCAATCAACCTAATTTGATTCCTGTAATGCCAAGTTGATGTATAACAAATATTGAGCTAAATTTGTCCTAGGTGTAACATCAAGGATGAATTTGGTCCAAGCTGTCTAGACATCAATATGTTCACAGCGATCACTTTTTATTTAAAGGAGCTTTGTAGAATAATAAGGCTGAAGTCTTACGATGACCTATTTTCCCCCCCCAATTTTAAGGGGGATCTATTTCTTTGTCTTGTCTGGTCTCTAAGAAATTATTACTGCTTACTAAGAATCATGAGGACCCTCCCTCCCAAAAAAAAAAAATTCATAGCAAGTCACTGATTTACCAGAGACCTTCCTGAAATTTTAGTATCAACAACTCAGCTAGATTATTGGAATGTTGCTTTGAAGCATATCCGCTAAAAGAAACCCAAACTAAGGGGAGACAGCATTGCATTTTCTTGCACACACCATACATTATATGCTTCACCTACCTCTACTAAGAATTACTATTTCCCACCAACCTAGTCTCAAACTGTCTTATTGCTCTCAAAATTGTCACTTATTGCCTTCTCTGCCCTCTCGTATGTGGAGATGGGAGTGATGGGTAAAGGAATGATACAGTATGTGGACCTGGAGAATTAGTGTGTGCATGGAGTGGGAGTAGCTAAAGAGTAAGGGAAGAGTGTATTGACTGGATGATGAGAATGGAAGGAAGTCTGACTGTGGTGGTTAGGGGTGAGAATGGAGTCTGTTAGACCACAGATTGGAGACTGGGGCTGAAGCTCAGCATAACCACTGATCAGACAGCTAAGGATAGATGGTCCCATTCAGTTGTGTGCAGATTTAAGACTTTTTTAGGGGAGGGGAGGGTTTGAGAGTATAAAGAGTCTGAGGATAGGGGGATTAGACTATGGGTAGGGTTGTTATGGGGGAGACTGAGAGAGGAAATCAGGACTAGGGATGACAAAGGGACATAATGAGGAAGGACAGAGAAGGGAGGAGATATTAGAAGACTGAGTTTTACAAATGCTCAATGTCAGGATTTAACTAGCTTTTAGTGTTCACTAAACCCATCCAATTTTGAGTAAACAACGTCATCATCTCAGTGTAACAGAGGCTCATCTAGCTATTGATCTGATCTTGAATTGCTGGTAATTTTACCCACATGTAATATCAGAATTAACAGTTCTAAAAACAAATTCCACTTTGTTTAATACATTATTGATGTGAACTACCCCGGAACCACTCTTTCACTTCAACAAAGGCAACTTGATCTAATATTTATAACTTTTTCCCGTTGTTTGTATATTTAAGCAATAATTTCAGAGACAGTGTTAAGTACAAATGGTTTAGAGTTGAAATACAACGCAATGGGCTTTAGGGTAATTAAACAACGCGATCTACAACCACAAAAATGAAGGCTGCTGTTCACAAGCCCCCAGGAATAACAAACATGGAAAATCAGCTTTAAAACTTCCTTTCAATAGCCCAAGTATTGCCTCTTTGCTGAGAGTCAGTAGAAAAGAATTCAAAATGTCTGCATTGCATAGTCAAGGCTAAATTGTGCCCTGGTCCTATGAGGTTGCATGGGACCATAAGGAGAAGTAAGATCCCAGCCCTTTGTGTAGCAGCCTAGGACCTTCCTGCATTGTGGCTCTGAGCGCAGGAGGGAAAGTAGGGGCTGCATGCTCAATACCACACCCCACAAGCAAATGGGGAGAGGCCAGACCTATGATCCATATATCAGCCAGCAGGACAGGGAATATGCTACACTCTCTCCTCCCTGGTGCAAGAGGAGAGCCTGGAGAAGTACTGTGCTTTTTCTGAGACACAATTTCTTCCTGGAGCTCCTGAGTTAACACAGATATTCACTACCCAATACTCAGGGCTGAGACTAGAGCCTCCATCCACCCTTGAGCACACATCTCATTTATCGCCAAGTCAGTAGTTGGGATTAGACAGAAGGAAGACAAGGACTACAAGGTATGCATACATCAAGGAGCTATACAACAATAATGCCAAACTGAAATTTTGATATTAATAAGAATTAAGTGGTAAGGGTCTGTGTGCTAGTTATGCTGAAGAATAACATTCATGTAAAGCTGAACAACCCTCTTGAGATCCATCTTTATATCCATGTAACTGAAAGTAGAATTTGGATCAACAAAGACTGCATCGGTATGACTAAACACAATTTTACCCAACAATACCGCACTCGTATAATTGAGGAAAAATCTGGAGTATTAATTTCAGTCTCTATAGCCCTAATCACTTAGGTCCAAATGACTTAATCCGAGGACAAAATGTGGACCTCTAAGTTTGGTCAAGCAGGAACTCAAAAGGAATGTGGGCCAGATTAATCCCTGATGTAACTCCACTGACTTCTCATGATGTATCACATCAACATGAACCCAAGTGTAAGAACATGAATTAAATTTAGAAAAGTTACAGGGTTGGTGAGGATAACTTTCAGCAATGTCAGTAGGGCCTCTATTAGTCATATGAAAGGTCTTGGGAGGATTAGCTACTATTAAAAATATATATATATCTGTGTTGGAGTCTCTGGTGCTGCTGTTTGTGATCATTGCTATTACAGGATGAGTACTTAATTCACTAACTTCTGTTTGTTGGGGGATAGAGTAAAGGGGAATTGCTTTTAATCAACTCTGATGGGACCTTTAATGTCAAGAACTGGTAGTTCTGAACATTTTGATAATGGAGACTCAGCATGGGATACCCAGGACTACACTGAGACCCACTTGCTTAGAAAATTCTCAGTCTAAATGGCTACAGAGAAAAATGAGTATGGTGTGACAGGATTAAGTCACAAATTAAACGCTGGTGAAGCTCCATTAGATCAATAGTGTAGTTGCATCTGGGATGCATTTTCCCCTTTATAAAGGCTTCTGTTTCTCATGCAGGAAATGAAATATCTATCTGCAAATAAGAACTAGCTCCACAATGTGAGAAACAGAGATATGTGGATCTGTTTCACAGCTATTCTTACAAAGACTATACTTTTTAAATTAAAAAAAAAAACACTTACAACAATGGATCAGTTTAAAGAAAAAAACACCCAAAAACTGTCCTGCAAACTAAAATTAGCTGAGGATTTATGGGATGAGAACCCAGGTCCTTAATTAATACCTATCGTTCTAAGATTTTTTTAAAAAATATTTTTTTCCAGATACATCTTTGTTATAGACAGAGCTAGCCAAAAGGTTTTACATTCAACTCTAATAGGAGCTGGTAAATTTTAGATCAGTAGGGGGAAAAAGAAAAATAAACAGACTAAATTCTTCTTTGGTCTAACTCCATTGACTTCTATGGCATTACATGAGAGGGAGAGGGCAGAGCCTGAGCAGCAATGGAAGGTTACTGACCTCTAGGTCTACTTTAAAACCTGAAAAATGTTATCAGCTAACAGCAGAAAGCTGACAGTACATTCTAGCCCTCTGCTATTCATTTTAATAAGATAGCTCAGTATGGCCCACTTCAGACTTACTGTATTCTAAATATTCAAACATAAAAGTTTTGCATTCTACAATACAATGACTGATTAACACTGATAATTAGTCATTCTAAGTCACGTCATGCAGGGTGTGGAGAGTATCCTTGGTGGAGCACAGGGTTGGTTCCAGTTGCTTCAGGTATTGGTACTATCATTACTGAATGATCACATTTTTTGTATACAGTATCAGACCTAAAATAAAGTTGCTTTGATGGCTCAGTTGCAGGTTTGATCTCCGATTTTATCTAATAATGCTGATTGGTATGGAAGGAAGGGAGCTATATAAAGAGTCCATAAGTTTGCCACAAGTGGCATTTTGCATTTTAAATGATCCACTGATGCTTGATTCATAGTTTTATAGAGCAAAGGGTTTAGTCTCCTCATAGCTTGCAGTCTGAGTACATTTGCTATAGATATGATAAAAGCTAATCAGAGAATGTCAAGGTCCTGCACTTCATTACCTTACTTAGAGGTCACTAACAATATCTCCCCTAAATACAAGAGTGAGCTGACTAGACAGCCACAGGATGTTTTCTGGCTGGGAATGACATGGCGTGTGCTGCAGATGTGTGCAATATTCACACAGATACATACACTGAAAGAAACACTTGGTTTTTACAAATGGTGTATTTTCAAAATATTAAATAGTTTAAACTATGTATTGATCGTAACAAAGTGTGGTGAATCTATATTAAACACAGAGGAAAGTTGTTTTTTAAAACGAATTTTGCTTTCACTTGTGTGTGTTTTACTCTTTCTATACTGCTCTGAAACCCCAGTTGTCTTGGATATTTTTGTCCTTATTTCCCTTATCTTCTCCCTCTAAACAATTCAAGGTTTCCTACTATGTTTTGACTTTTCCCTTTCTTCCCTGAAAAGTCTTTATTCAGAAAAGCTTCAAAGCAGCATAATTCAACATCCAAATTGGAACACTCCAAATCTGTACACTTTACAAACTTCAAATCTGCACAGAAAAACTGCATTTATACATGTAAAGCAGATTATCATTTGTAAGTGCAAAGAAAAGGTGACCCTTTTTTAGAGACAGGTTGAATGTCTCATCCTGGTGTCACCTGAAGCAGTTGCCATCCAGCTGAACAAGTAAAATCAATGAGTTTGTGTATAGATCATCCTCAGACCTCCCCCAATTAGACTTGTCATGATGCTATCGTGCCCTCCCAAGAGAGCTTTCAAGGAAGAGAGTCCCTTTCTTAAAAAGCTTGCAGTCCAAATTAAAACAATTAAACAAGAGGAAAGGGGAGGGAGAACAAGGCAAACCATGACAAGAGTGAGTAGGCTGTTACAAATAGATACTCTGGCGATAGGAGCTATGTGTACAATTGGGATGATACTGAGACATTACTCCTCCTCTCTTACTAAACACATACAATAAATAATTAACAGTAAACCCCATGAACTGACTTGCTTGAAGGAACACTAAATTATGTTTTCAATGGAAAATGCAAAAAAACCCAAGAAACCGCAACATGCTTAATATTTCTGGTTTTAATTAAGAATCCTTAACAGGGAGCAAACTTAATATTAGCCTTTTGGCTCTAGATCACTCCTTTGTAGCCAATTCTATCCCCAGAGAAATAGAATATTATAGCAAGGTTCAGTCAACCCTGTAAAGTGAAAAGCTTATTATTTTTTATAAGACCAACTTTGCACATGACACTGTACAAACTCTTAAACTAACATCTGCTTTGCAGGTAGTACCCTCGATGTTATTAATAATGCAGGAACGTTATCAGAGGCAGTGGAGAACTGCATATGGCTCTGTCCTTGAATCTAAACCAATCCCTAAAGCGATACTTTTGCACACTGAAATACATTGCACATTAACATGAACTTTGCAGTAGCCATTAATGTTTGAGATTTTCTTCAATTTCTTTTTGTACCTACTACTAGCTTGTACAAATGAACTGTTACGTGGCAAAATTGTAGCGTGTGTGAAAGACCAAAAGTGAAGTGTGCAGTAGATACTCCTGCGGAAGCAGACCAAAACATGCAGGACTTTTTTAAATGGCTGTTAAGAAAATAAGAACAGCCATACTGCACCAGACCAATGGTCCATCTAGCCCAGTATCCTGTTTGCTATCAGAGGCTGGTGCCAGATGCTTCGGAAGGAGTGAACAGAACAGGGCAATTTATCGAGTGATCCATCCCATCATCCAATCCCAGCTTCTGGCAGTCAGAGGCTTAGGGACACTCAGAGCACAGGGTTGCATCCCTGACCGTCTTGGCTTATAGACATTGCTAGATCTATCCTCCATGAACTTATCTAATTCTTTTTTGAACCCAATTATGTTTTTGTCCCTCACAACATGCCTTAGGAATGACTATGCACTGTGAAATACTTCCTTATGTTTGTTTTTAAATTGGCTGCCTATTAATTGGTAACCCTTGTTTGTGTGTTATGTAGAGGGGTAAATTTAATACTTCCTTTTTCACTTTCACCATACTATTAATGATTTTATAGACCTCTATCATATCTCCCCTTAGTCTCTTATGCAATCTGAACAGTCCCAGTATTTTTAATCTTTCCTCATATAGAAGCTGTTCCATACCCCAATCATTTTAGATGCACATTTCTGTCATTTTTTTCCAATTCTAATACCTCTTTTTTGAGATGGGGCTACCCAAACTGTACACAGTATTCAAGGGATGGACGTACTATGGGTTTATATAGTGGTAATATATTATTTATCCCTTTCCTACTGGTTCCTAACATTGTTAGCTTTTTTGAGTGCTGCCACACATGGAGCAGATGTTTTCAGAGAGCTATCCATAATGACTCCACAATCTCTTTCTTGAGTGGTAACAGCTAATTAAGACCCCATAATTTTGTATGTATGTATTGGGATTATGTTTTTCCAGTGTGCATTACTTTGTAGTTATCAATGCTGAATTTCATCTGCCATTTTGTCACCCAGTTTCGTGAGATCCCTTTGTAACTCTTCGCAGTCAGCTTTGGTCTTAACTACTATGAGTAATTTTGTATTGTTGGCACCTCACTGTTCATCCCCCTTTCAGATCACTTATGAAAACTTTGAACAGCACAGGTCCCAGTACAGATCTATGAGGGACCCAGCTATTCACCTTTCTCCATTGTGAAAACTGGCTCTATATTCCTACCCTTTGCTTCCTATTGTTTAACCAGTAACTGGTCCATGAGAGGACCTTCCTCTTATCCCTGGCTGCCTACTTTGCTTAAGAGCCTTCGGTGAGGGACCTTGTCAAAGGCTTGTTCTATTGCACTGAATAAAAGAAATTATTGCCCTTTTAATTTCTCAGTGTGTGTTTAGTAATTTTGACTAACTTTTAGTGATTAACTCTATACAAAGTAAATATTTTGGAATTAAATTTTTAACTGATCACATCCCCTGGCTTCCTGGGAGCATTGGGTGAATGGAGGGAAAGCAGGACGCACTACAGAAAAGTGGGTAGATTATACCTGCAACACAGTTCAGCTGATGCAGAGCCTCTAAAACAGTGGGCAACTTACATGCCCCAAATACTTCTGTTTCCAGACACGACTAAATAAAACATCACACAGTCTTGTAGTCGCTGTTAATGCAGTGAGAAAAAACAGAAAGGGAGCCATAGGGGCATGAAGGAGCTGACAGTTAAAATTTAGGACATAAGAAATAACCTTAGGTTTAGCATTGGCTTTTAAGGTTACTTCTGAGGGAATTCTGTGCCAAAAAAATAAAAATTCTGAGCACAATATTTTAAAATGCTGAAAAATTCTGCATATTTTATCTGTTAATAAATAAATGTGGAGGTTCCAGCATGGCAGTGGGAAGCACAGGCTATGGGCTGCAACGAGGTGGGAGATCACCCTGCAGCCCTGCCCCTGGGACACAGACTGACACAGCGCAAGAGCCGGGCCTGCCCCAGAAACCCTCCAGGGTCCTGCCTCTCCTCTCCATGTGCACCAAGATAGCGAGCGAGGGGGACAAAGTCTCACAAGCACACCCAATCCTGGCCCCCAATCCAGGTGTGGGGCAAGCAGGCTCAGCTGGTAAGATCCAAGTGTGAAGGGGATTAGTATGGGGGAGATCCAGGTGTGGGAGACTCAACGGGGTGGTCAGGATGCTGAGGGAATGGGGCTTGGTGGAGTAGAGCTCTGGGTGCAGCTGGTTGGGACTCAGTGGGATGGGGATCTGGGTGGGGGGCTCATCAGGGTGGTTTAGGTGTAGGAAGGTGGGGGTTCAAGTGTGGGGCACTGCGGGAGATGGTCTGGATGCAGGGAGATGGGCTTGGTGGGAGGGGGTCTGGATGCAGGGGTGAGGCTCAGCAGGGGGTTCTGGGTGCAAGGGGGTGAGGCTTGGTGGGGATCTAAGTATGGCGGGGTCTGGATGTACAGGGGTTGGGCAAATGGGAGGAGCAGCTCCCCATACAGTGATTCCTCCCACTGTGGCTGAGGTGTGATGGGGCAAGAAGCGGAGGAGGGGGTGTGGAGCTTCCTGCATCTGGGGGTGGGTCTGGCCCGGCTCCATCCATTCCTTGCAGGGGAAGAGGAAGTTCTGTCTTCCCCAGCCCAGTTGGTACCTAGCAGCTGAGCTTGGCGCATGGTAGAAGCCACAGGCCTAGGGCATCCCCAGCTGCCGCCCGCCCACCCCCCCAGCAGAGATTTACCTCTCTGGCAGCTGCTCCAGGCACTCGACACAATGCACCCGTGCTGCTGGGGAGGGGCGTGTGACCACTCTTGTGGCTTCCCTTTGCTTCCCTGTCATTTTCTGCAGGGAAGCAAAGAAATCTGCGAAGGACATGAATTCTGCATGTGCACAGTTGTGCAGAATTCCCGCAGGCATATGAGGTGTATAAAATACCATAATAAACTCCTAAAGCTCAACAGTACACGTGGGGCCTGCTCCCGCTCCCATGGAAGCAAATGTCAAAACTCCCTCTAATTCAGTGGGAGCAGGAGCAGGCCCAAGATGTCTGTTTTGTTACAATGTGCTTTACTTAAACTGGATGGTATCATTTGAAATGAGTCTCAGAATTGGTTTTCAAAGCTATAAAAAAAATTCCATTTGGATATTAGTATTTATTTAAGACCAATGGAGTTGGATTATTTAGACAATCAAGATCCACTTGCCTTTCTTAAATTTATGTAGAGGAAGCTTCTTAAGCTGATCTTTTCGAAGTCGATTCCTTCTTGCTCTATGTCTGTCTTGCACAAATTTTGTGATCTGGAAAGAAGCAGACATAAATAAGAAGATGGAAACACAAAAGACAGCAAAAGAACAATGAAATAGCCAGTTTTGTTTTGTGAGCAACCATTCTAAGTTAGCCAAAGATGAACTGTCCCCAGGAGTGGGGTAACATACAGCCATCTTTGTCCCAGCTGGACTCAAGGGCAAAGACGTATACGTACAAACAGCAGTGAAGCAGGACAATTTTACACCAGTAAGATCTCTAGGTGACCATGATACTAAAAGTTGAATGTATATTACATTTATACAGAAAATAATTTAATAGGAAATAATGGAAAACTCCTTGCTGCATCCCGTACAACCCCACTGAAGCAACACCCTGGCTCAAGTCAATGGGGTAGAAGATGGTGTAGTCACGGCAGTATATGGCTCATTTGGCTTGATTCTGTTTTCATTTACAGTGGTTCTGTACCAGTGTAACTCCGCAAGCAGATTATTTCCTGCTTAGTAGGAATTTATTCGTAGCACCTAGCTTCAGTTTCCCCTTTGCTAACTTCAGGCTGTCTCCTATCTTGCTCCCTTTGATCACACAGAATAAATCATCCTTCTTTTTTTCTTACAGTCCCACAGATATTTTTAGTCTGTTACTATGTCCTGGCTTTATATGATGAGATTATTTTCATGGCCAAATTTAGAAAGAAAATGACGAGACAGCCTTAACTACAATGGTGCTAAAAGACAAACTGAACAATCCAACTTGGAAAATGGCAGAGCTCACCATTTTGATAACTGTAACAGTTATACAGCCAAAGCAGAAGAGACTCTACAGCTAGCTACCTTATGGTACAATAAACACTGTTGAATATTTGTATTATACACAATGTTAATTTTCCTTGCCGTCTGATAATCACTTAAGGAGTTGTTTTCACTTTCTGACCCCTGCTATTCTTGTAAAACTACCTCTTATCTCTTTTGTTTAATATAATGTAAGTATAAATGTAGGTATGAGTGATACAGACAAAATACACAGCATGTTATAAACATGCTATCTCATGACAGTTTAGCTGAAATGTTGATATCAATGTAATTCTTCCCTGAGGAAAACCAACTTGCCATTTTTTTGCTTTGCATTTATAGCACATTTAGATTTCCCTGTTTTGGAGACTGAACTTCCAGGCATTTTTTTTTCCAGGTGTGAACTGTGTAGTAGTAGGATTTTATGTTTGTATTTTATATAATTTAAAATAAAAAATAAAGAATAATAATGTAGCATGTATTAAATGTGTAAGTGTATGATTTGATTATATTTTGCTAGCCCTTTTTTTTTGAATAGCAGAAAGGAATGGCCTAATGGGCCATTAGTAAAGATGCATTAGCCAGAATTTGTGTTTGAAGCTCATTTTAAGGCAGTGACAGACCTTGAGGGTTACCATTTTGTTGAAGGTTTAGCATTTTAAAATAAGTAAAAAAATGCAATGATTGGTTTTTTTGCATTGCAATTTGATGTTTTTGTTTAAATGTTTTGTGTAAATTAATTTTGTTTTGTGTGTGAACGAGGAATGTGTGTGTTAAAAAATAAGTGTGAGGCCATTACCGGACCAGATGTTTTAGGAAGGAATCAAGGACAAATGCAAGGGCACCAGGAGATTACAACATGCTCCTACAGAAATGTCAGAAAAGGGCAAATTAACAACTTTAAAAATAAAACAGGCACCTATCAATGGGAACAAAATAGCTGTAATTAAAAACAGCATGGGGTAACTCCCTAAAAATCTTAATAAAAAAACAAAATAAAAAATCAATTTAGAAAAACAAGCACTCGTTAAACAACAATTGATTACAGCATGACGGTGCAAAACTCATTGGTCCCAATGAAGGAAAATCACTACATAAACAGGGTGCCTTGCTATGAAACTTTGGGTTTGTCCTGCCAAGACTTCCCCGGAGCATTGTGTCATGACCGACAGAACCCGACTCCTCCCTGCTCATGATCAACCTAGCTGGCCACTAGATTGATCTGGACTCTGGACTGGTAACTATAACATCGACTGGTCCGACAGTGTGTATGTGTGTGTGTGATTGCATGCATATGCTAATTGTTGTATTTCCAATAAATGCAATGTATTGCCTTTTCCCCTGAAAAAGACCCCATGTGCTTCTTATAAGCATCACAACTGCAGTTAATCATCTGGGATTTAGATGCTAGACAGCCTCTTATTTATTTCCTATTTAAAACTTGAGCTTCATGGGAAGAAGTGCTGGAGGACCAAATCCAACAAATCTTTTGGGAGACCATGTCTGGATTCTGTTTAGGGTTCAGTCCAGTGGCTGAAGCGAATGTCTGATTGGATATCTGAGTAACCTCTCATTCATGACTACAAAGAAAAAAGGAACAGGACGCAGATCAGATGTATTTCTGCCCTCAACTTGTTAGCAGTGTTGGACAAGTTTATAGCCACGCACTGCACTGAGGTGTAAAAATCCAAGGCGGTATTTTATTTGCAATTCAGAGAGTAGGAGATGTCCTGGAGATGAATGTATTTAAATAATCTGTGATGGCTCTATCATTATAGTATCTATCCTGGTATCTCTAGATTATGTTGGTTTAGACAACTGGTCCCCGGGGAGCAATGTGCTGTGGCAGTGCCCTTTTGGGTCAGCTCAGCTGCTGTTGGTTTGTTGTTTTCTCTTGCTCTAGGAAGATAGAATTGAGGGAAATGAAAGAAGTGCAATTCTAAGGAGAAATGTCCTGGTCAATTCAACTGTAGATGGCCTGAACTGATGTAATAAACTTATATCATGAGAGGATTACCTTTCACCTTTCGGCTTGTCTACACGGGCAATTTACAGAGCTGCAACTTTCTCGCTCGGGGGGGGGGGGTGTGTGGGTGTGTGAAAAAACACCCCTCTGAGCGCAGCAAGTTTCAGCACCGTAAAGCACCGGTATAGATAGTGCACCAGTGCTGGTAACTACGCCCCTTGTGGAGGTGGGTTCTGCCGTGACCACACAAGCCACGTTAAAGCGCTGCCGTGGCAGTGCTTTAGCGTTGTCAGAGCAGACTAGCCCTTAGAAACAGTTGTTTGTTTTGTTTCATTTTCTTCTATAAGTGGAATAAAGCTGAAGTACTGGTAACTGTTACATTTTTACCATTCACAGTCAATCTAAAAGACTTTTAGCAAAATGAAGTGGTGTAAACACAAAATCAATCATTTTACATTTTAAAATTCTGCTTGTAAACTTATATCCAACAGGCGGCAGTTATATGTTACACTGTTGATTTATGAGGCTCAGAATAGTTCTGATATTCCTGCCCTTCATTCAAAATGTTATACAGAGAAATCTGTCTTAAGAAACCACACAATGGATAAAAAATAGTTGCCGAGTGGAAGTGTGCTTTAAATTTAATTAAAGTCAAACAGAATTGTACTAAATTGCCTTTTTATGGCAGTATGTTCAGTGTATATATGGTGAATCTTGCCCTTTGCACTATCTGTATAGGTACCCTCTTGTCTTAAATGTCCTTTTGTAAAGAATCTAAAAAAAAAAAAAAAATTTAAGTACCATTAAACAAAATCAGGGCTTGCAATTCTTCAGCACACAATCTGACCTAGAGACATCTGTCAGCATCCCACAGTTCACCTGGAAATATTTATATCCCTCTCTTTATAGTTCCATATGAAAAATTAAAGTTAACATCATGAGAGTAATAGAAGCAGAGGAATCCAGACCTCTCTGAGGCATTGTTTCACGCTATCTGCAGACAAAGAAAGTAGTTTATACTTGGTTCACATTTGGAAGGTTAAATTTAGATGACTTAACACCAAGGAGGAGTTTACAGACCTACCCTTCTCCCCTGCTTCTCCCCTCTGACTCTACAAAATGTATCTTAAAGTTACCTGGGAGTGTCGCATGGCATTGAACCAACTATTTCTGTGCGCAAGTCTACATGTGTTGTCTACTATCAGAAAGGTCCAACCCACAGAATATATCTATGACCTTCTTGGCCTTCACTTTATTCCAATTGTCTCTATCTTGCTTGCTTTTAATCCGGGAAGTTGCACTATTACTTGGGAAACTGCCTTCTCTCTACCACTCTCATATGATGTTAGGAACATGCAGCGCTTACATAGCATTCTAAGTATCTAGTAAGAGCCCTGTACTACGGAGGGAGAAGCTCAGGAAGGGAAGCTAAGTGACTTAAGCAGGATCTCAGATCTGCCTTATCCAGAGAACTAGATGCCTTATATGGAAGGCCAAAAAGATTTTAAAAACTAGCTCCAGAACAGAGAGTTTTCTAACTGGCATTGGTGGAAAAAGTGGAACGTCTCATCCCCCCCACAAGAATCCAGAACAGAAGCTGTAGCCCAAGAAGATTGTGTTGCAGAGCAGTTCGGCTATTCTGAGCAAGGGACTCAGAGGATGTAGTCACAGTGCCTCAGCTGTGCCTCGCTCCCCAAAAGTAATCCTGTCTAGCCCTTAAGGCTTGCACAGACAGTTGTTTGGTCCCAAAATCATGCAGGATAGGGCTTTCATTTCAGCAAGTGTCAGTTAGGCACCATCACAGTGCTGCTATCCCATTCAATTGTTATAAAACTGTGCTAATTCAGAGCATTGACCTTTTCTACATCGACATCAATAGGTCCTACACTTAAAGGGCAGACCTAAAAAGGACAAATTGTTCAACTTGTATGTATGGCCTTTGCTTGGATATTCTGCTGCCATCCCAAGAAAATTCCACATATATTTCCTGTAACACGGTTAATGTTATTTGTAATGCAGAAACCTGTCTTTTCTACTGTCAGGGTAATAGCTGCAATTCTAAGGAGATGTGGCCTTTTGATGAGTTCAGTCTGGTTTTTGTTATATCAGTCTTGTCCCTTGCTGATCTACATAAATCAGTCTATAAAGAAGTTAATTTCTTGCCCTGAAGAAGACTTCCCTGAAGTTCACAAGGAAGCTTTAGAGCTGTTCTAACACCAAGATGGAGTATGAGCAGCTGAATTGGTGGCAAAAGTCTACAAGAAGGCATGAAGAAGCACCTTTAAAGAAGAACGAATCTCTACTGATGAGGCATCCATGATGGAAACCTGGGGTGAAATTCTCATTCTACTGAAATCAAGCTCATAATCTATTTTCTCTAGAGACCATTCATTATTTTATGTATTTTTCTCATATCCACTTATTCATCTCCTTTGAAAAGATTAGCATTATTTACCTTACAATCTTTCTTCATATGAGGATTTTTCCATGCCCTCTAATCTGAGATAGGGTGACCAGTATTGCACACAGCATTGTAGATGAAATGTAAATCTAGTACCACTGATTTACATAATAGTATTACAATAGTTTCTGTATTGTTCTCCATCTCATTCTTTATGCACCCTAACATCTTGGTTGCTTTTTTGAACTTCAGCTTCACACTGAGCAGATGAACAGAGGTGCTGGAGTTGAAGCTGCAGCACTGACAATTTAAGAGAAAAGGCTGTTCATGGAGCATTCTCCATGAGGGCCACCATCCATGGAATTTATTAACCCCTTGGCTTGAAGTATCTGAATCTGCTGACCTTCAGGTCACACTGCATTATCTACTTACCCATGCTATTGGGGGAAGAACGACAAAATGAGGGCTGGTGTTTGTGGGTAAGGCAAGGTATTGTTTGGGCTTGAGGTAATCTCTGGTTGGTTATTTTCTTCTTCTCTGGATTTGGGAAGAGGAAAAGTTTTAATCTTTTATGTCACTGATGTTTTAATGGTGCCAAAGGTGCCTACAACCAAGGACAGGCACTTTTAAAATTATAATTTAATTTGAATTTATAATTCAAAATAACTAAAATAACCATCAATGTAACATGAGTCATCACTGAAAGAGTTGTAAAAATGCACCATAGTGCATTTGATGTGGAAGCTGCTTCTTATGGAAAAGGAGAATTATGAATGACCAGAGACTCTGATCAGAGAACAGTTGGGGAGCGAGTCTCTAAGTTACTCACCCAGTTGAAGGGCATGTCTACACTACAAAATTGTTAACCTAGCTGACACTGGTGTAAAGCCACTGCAGTAATTTCTTCCTTGCATTGGCAGTGCATATCCTCACCAGGAGCACTTGAGCTGATTGAACCGTTAATGTGGGGCATTGTAGCACAGCTTCTGAAAGGGAGCAACAATCTATGTAAGCAACGCAGTGTCTACATCACACTGCGTAAAACTAACTACCTTGACTATACCCCTCTCATGGAAGTGGAGTTAAGTTGTGTAGTGGGCAAGTTACATCGTCAGGAGTGAAATTTTAGTGTAGACACTTACATAGTTAGGTTGACGTAACATGCCTTGTGTTTACCTAACTCTGTATTGCAGACCAGGGTGAAAATTCCTGCTAAGAACTGGACTGAAAAGTTCAAATTCAAATCATAGGTAGCTTCCAGCTCAGTTCTTTGGGAGGAGCAGTGATCTACTTGAGGAGACTCTCGGGGTATGTTTACACTGCAGAGGGGAATGATCCTCCCAGCCTGGGTAGACAGACTTGTGTTAGTGGGGGGCTCGCGCTAGTGCACTAAACATAGCAGGGTGGACGTTAGGGCTTGGACTGCAGCTCAGGTCTCAAGATGGGGGTGGAGGGTGGGTTGCAGGGGCTTGAGAGTAGTCTGAGCTGCAATGTCCACACTGATGTTTTTAGCATGCCAGCTCAAGCCCCACAAGTGCAAGTCTGTCTGCTCAGGAGCTCCCAGCTGCAGTGTAGACATACCTTTAGGCGCTCTCAGCAGCCCCTTGTTAAAAATTTTCAGCCAAACTGACAGGAAGCTTGAGACGGTTTCCCTGCTTCTGATGGAGTTCACCCTCCCTCTCTGTATTCTACTAAATCATCCCTGCCACAGATGGCTTACCCCTGGGGCTCATGAATGTTTCTGAAGAGCAAGTCTTTTGTTTTTGCAATGTACCAGATTGCACCGGACGTCAGGTATTTTCCAAAAGTATTCACAGGGAAGGCTTCCCCACTCCCCCACCCCAGCTGTTCTAACAAGGTCTTTACCCCAAGCCCAAGGTTGAACACTCTGCTAGACTATTAATCAACTCAGGATACTTTTCAGGAACAAAATAAAAAATGTTCCCAGCATGAGGCACTTAGTATGCTTGGCACCTGGAGCTGTTCGTTATGGTTAGATACCACAATAGGCACATCAGAGAGAGAGAGAGGAAAGTATTTTATTTAAATGAATTGTCTCCCCAGTCCCTCTAGGGCAGGGATCAGCAACCTTTGGCACACGGCCCGTCAGGGAAATCCGCCAGTGGGCCAGGATGGTTTATCTGCAGCGACTGCAGGCTCGGCCGATCTCCGCTCCCACTGGCTGTGGTTTGCCCTTCCAGGCTAATGGGGGCTGCGGGAAGTGGTGGCCAGCATATACCTCGGCCCATGCCACTTCACACAGACCCCATTGGCCTGGAATGGCGAACTGCAACCAGTGGAAGCTATGATCGGCTGAACCTGCGGACGCTGCAGGTAAACAAACCGTCCTGGCCCGCCGGCGGATTTCCCTAACGGGCCGCATGGCAAAGGTTTCCAATCCCTGCTCTAGGATGACCAAACAGCAAGAGTGAGAAATCGGGATTATTTTTTTTCAGGGGCAGGGGGTGTAGTTGTGTATATATAAGACAAATATCTATATAATATCTATATAACATATAATGTCCTATCTGTAACACATATACACTGTTGGGAGACAAGTTCTATCACAAGGTTAAGGGGGAATATTTTTGTACAAGCTCCTTGTTAAAACATTTGCAGCACATCACTGGTCTCCAGTCAGGAGGAATTCAGTGGCGATATTCCCTGTGCAACTGGGTCCTAGGATGACACTAAACTTAGTATACTTGCTGGCTGCTGCAGCTCCTCTCATTCATTGAGCTAGAACAATACTTTAAAGAGAGCTAGCATGAAAGAGAAACTCCTTTTGTAGGGCAGTTGCTATGGCTTTGATTCCCTTTAAACAAAGAAGATTGCTGACTGACAAATAAAGAAAAGCAGGACTGTGGTACAGAGGGTGCTTCGAATTCTTACCATGAACTGAATGACACAAGTTTTGAAGGTGAGTACAATCTGTTTAAATACTACCTGAAACTTTATTTGTTTCTTTAAATAAGCATCCAGGGCCATACACATTTCAATTGGCCACAGTCCTGTAATTTTTTGTTTTGTTTTATTGAAGAAAAAAGATTAAAGAGCAACACCTACCATAAATATGACAATGAGTATAAGGCAGATTCCCACTATAATTAGGAATGGAATTAAGTAGTACTCCAAAGGAAGACTGAACTCTGGGATTAACATAATATGGCCACTGTGGGGGAAAGAAAAACAATTTTAAAATGAATTAAACTTTAACAAACAGTGACGCTTATAACAGAAATTCAAAAGGGTAAAGTCATCAAAAGAAAAATTAGCATCTTCGGGCACATAAAAGGAGTATCTATAATATGAAAATATTTAGCCACTTTTTTTTTTAAAAGGTCAACACAGTCAGTGTAATACTAATGAAATAAATAGGTAAAACTGCAATCATTAGAATCAATATACTTATCAGGTTGAACTCCTGGCCCCAATGAAGTCAATTGGAATTTTGCCATTGGTTTAAATGGAGCCAGGGTTTTACCCCTAATGTGCATTCCAATTCACCATGAAGACATTCAGCTGAAAATAGACTCTGTATACCTGTTTTAGAATGAGTCAGTTTTAAATGTCATTGTCTCCTCATTAGTTAACGAAGTAGAACCTTGCTAATTTGCATGAATAACTGGGAGACCTATGCAGTCTTGTAACTGTTATCAGACCCAGGATACTAGACAAAGTGGGTGAAGATAGTATCTTTTATTGGACTGACTCTATTGGCTGTTGAATTTACACAGAGCTTTTCTTCAGGTCTGGGAAATTTTCTCTGAGGAACTGAACCTGGGCCTTGAGGTAAGGACTTTCTGAACTTGAAGGCTGCTCCTTTCCTGTGAATGTCTTAAAGGAGGGTAGGTGTGGGGAGAGACATATTTTGGTTGTGTTTTCGTTTCCCCTTTGTTGGATCCTTTCCAATCGTCAATATAACTGTTTACTATCCTGGGGTATATTTTGCTGGCATTTACAATCGTTTGACCTTACTGAAGACAATGACACTGCACAGTTAAAACGGATTGCAGAATTTGGCTCACAAAGTCTCAGATACTGGTCATAAGCAGGAAAGAACTCAGCCTGGCAGTTATATCCTATGCTGAGTTTGCAGAAATGGCAAGTAGGAAAAATCTTTTCATATGTGGACAGAGCATACTTGAAATAAAAATAACGGAGGGACAAAAAACACAGAACCCCAAGTGCAATTTTTAGTTGCTTTCCCAAGTTATACCATGTTTAAGTGACTCACCTAAGTTATACAACAAAAAAACAGATACCCTGTAACTCACTCTCATATACCAGTCACTGGACTATGCAGCCTTCCAAGCTACTGAAAACTTGCCTAGTGTTGTGGAAAGGTTTGTAAACCTTAGTAATCTTGCCAAACTAAGCTCAAATTTTAGAGGCAAGCTTTGCACGTGTTTATTACAGCTGCATTAATTCAAAAATCTTTCTGTAGTAAAACTGCAAAGATACATAAGTATAAGAGAGAACCTATATTCCAGCATGATTTCATATATTCCATCAATATTCAGTGACTGCAAACACTTGTTTCCCTTCCCATGAATGCCTTGAAATAACATAGAGCCATAAAACAATATCTGATGTGAAACAGTTAGCAGCATGGCTCATGTGTGCCATTCAATCAGACTGTAAGAGGACTCAACTGTACAGTAATTCCCATAGTCTCTACAGTTCACATATAGATTTACTTTCATGATGCTTCATTTTTGTGAGTTGCAGCCTCCAAGAACTGGCAAAGCCAATATCTTAATTTATGTTGCTATTCCATTTGCCTGATACTACCACCCCGACTTCTGTGGCACCTTTCCCTGTATCCTGGAGAGTAGAACAGACTTTCCTCTGACTTCAGTACTAACGTAGCTACAATAGCTAGAAGGGCTTAGCTAGACTAGGGTAGTTAGCATTCTACCCTACAAACTCGTATGTCACCTGCACTCCCACAGTCTATCCAGCAGAGTCCTGAGGTTGGGTCCTTACAAAGTTGAGTCTCTCATGTCAGCAGGACGTGCTGCTGCTGTGAAACCAGGAGGAAGAATTTTGTTTAGACTTGTGTTTTTGTAGCAACTATCCAACTGAGTGACTAAAATTCAGTTTAGGCCTATTTCTCTTAGGACAGCCTTGAAAAATGTTGCTTGTTCAGAGAAAATAATGCTACTGGATGGGCATGTAACTTTTTAAATTTTCAGTCGTCATGGTGAAGAGTGGGATTTTGGGCTTGGACTGGAGAATTTTAATTACAGTTGTATAAGATTTTATATTAGGCTAATATTGGAAGATGTTTGGGGTTGGTATCTGTTTACCTTTGTATGATCTAAAAGTACAGCTGGAGGTTTCTAAGTTTTTCAGTTGACAGACCAACAGGGATGAAAAATGTGGGGGGGGGGGGGGGGGGGGAGGGAAGCCAGCCTACCATCAGTATGAATAAGTGAGCATTTTTATCATAAATTCATATATGTGTAACTTTATCAGTGATTACACCATTATTTTAATTATAGTAAATACACATTAAAGTTTGACAAACACATGAGTTTAGTTTTGAGTAAACATGCTGAATGTGAAATTTAGATGATGCTTCCCCTAAGATAATTTCTAATGTGCAATATCCTTTAAGAATGTGAAAGTGGCCACAAATATCTTATGAATCTCAAGAAGCCTGCCAAAGTACTAGTCAGGCTGACAGGTTCAATAAATAGTATTCAGTAAGCATTCTTCAAGGGAACTTAAAAACTTAAGAGCAACTACATCTTTGCTGCAGCCAGTCATAACAACTGTGGCCCTAAAGTAAAGAACTACTGAAAAGTCTGATTTTGTTTTTTATTTTCGCAATTTCAGATTCTTAGACTGGCCACTCTGTCAGAGCATCTATTTATTTAAAAGTACTTACCACATAATCTCATAGGGATCAAGCATCTACAGTCAATGTTTAAAGTATAGAGGGTGAAATCCTGGCCCCCAGTGAAGTCAATGGCAAGCCTTCCATTGACTTCAGTTTGGCTAGGATTTCATCCAGAAAAAAATTCTTGATCTTCAGTAAAGGTTAAACAGAGGTGATAACCGTCCAAGGAATGATGTTACTGCATATTAGGTTACATATTTAAAAAGGTAAATAATTACTTACCCCTTTTCATAAGTGAATTCATACTTCAGTGAATTAGCTGATGTCTCACCAATAAAGACAGATGGAATATCAATTTTCTTTAAAACTTCAACTGTTCATAAAAAGAACAAAAGACTAGTACTGACATACAGAACTCAGTCTTTATGGGCACACCAATAATTAAGATTGTCTTATAAAGAGCCATGAAGACTTCATGAGACAATCAGTGGGTGGAGACCTCTTCAAAGATAGACTTAGTATACAATATGCTATTAATACATTCTGTTAACTAAAGTGTCCATCTACAAAACGATATCCTGTGCTACTAGTAGTGGTATCTTAGAGACGCTGTCTGTGCAAACATCAACTGATAATTCTTCAAAAATATTTAATATAACAAGAAATCCTTTGGTAAATTACAGTTTAACCAAAGCATTACTAATTATAGCCAGACCCCAGCTGGTATAAATTGGCATAACTTCATTGACTTCAAGGAGCTATACTGACTTATACCAGCTGAGGATCTGGTCCTATATTTTCCACATTTTCATCTAAATGAAAGCAGTGGAGATGACTTTAGGCTGGAAAAAGTCCAAAAGTAGAAAGGAGGGAATGAGCAAGCCCAACCTCACTACTCATGTCTCACAAGAAATCTGACTGAAGGAAAGCAACATCCCCCTGCCCCCTCCTCCCTCCCCTCCCCCCATCACAGAATGCAATCACAAAAACTTGCAACATTTCTCTTGACCTCAGGTGGGGAACTCTCTGTATTTAAAAAACCAAGTGAAAGAGAGGAAACAAAATTATAGATGCTCTACTAACTTACACTAGTTCATTTCAACAGTGCTTCATCTTATTTCAGAAAATATATAAATATTGGTCTTGAGTTAATACTATATTATAAGGTTTGAAATGGAAAGGGTTTCAACTGTATAATATTCTTACACACTTTGAGGTGTCAATGGTGCATCTG
Source organism: Caretta caretta (assembly GCF_965140235.1). Taxonomy (NCBI): domain Eukaryota; kingdom Metazoa; phylum Chordata; order Testudines; family Cheloniidae; genus Caretta; species Caretta caretta. Next base: position 28,258,967 of record NC_134214.1, read on the forward strand.
AAATAGAAATAGCTTTGTAGTGCTCTACTAACTCAATAAATCCATATAATACATTTTGTGCTACTCTATGGTCCATCTCAATGTGTCTTACACATAGGAGGAACAACTCACCAAGCGGATTCAATTTCACTAAAGTCAATGGAATGGCAACTGCTTAAGTCAATAGTGAATTTGGCCCTGTGAGAAAGGGACATACCAGTCCCTACTTGACAGATGGAGAGACAGAAGTGTAGAAAGGTTCAGGTCTAAATTTTCAAAAGCAGACTCCAGTTTTGGATCCTCAGTTTGACACTTCAGGCCTGAAGTGTCAGAGGTGACTCCCAGTCCTGTGCCATAACTATAACTACAGGCTGCCACTCAAGTAAATATATAAAGGTACATATTAAAAGAGAGGTGCAAAATGTAGGGCAGCTAACAAGGCAGGCTTCATTTATGTATTAAGTAAAGCTGTGTGAACTGTCTGGGTTTGCTTACTTGGTTTCAGTTCATGTGGATTTGCACCTGTGACTTTAAGTTTCAAAGTTGAATGAATCCAAAGTTCCAGTGAAATTTGGTTGACATCAAAGTGTTCAGGTTTCCCAGTATGGAATCATACTTTTCTGATTGCAATGCAAAAAACGTATAATGGCCTGTGGTCACTTGAAATTGTTTCAAAGGTTTCTTGCAAACCTCTCTTGCATTTTGAGTTTATAGCTAAACTTGAAACCAAGCAAGCATCACATGCTTGGGGATTTCACTTAGAACACTTCTTACAGCTTTCCCACAATTTAGTGTTTTGTCTGTTGAAAGTGAATTTCTCAGCTCACTGAAAGGTGTCTCTTTATCTGGAAATAGTGTTTGTTCACAGTTATGCTCCTGTTCAGTACTCAATCAGCTGAAGAAAAGTGAAGAAAAAGGATCAAAATATCACAGAAAATTAACAGCACTAAAGACAGAAGCAATATTTTGGATCTATCCAAAATATGCAATAATAGAAATTGAATACTTTTTCCTTGGCAACAGTGGGATTATGTGGCAGTGTGCTACTTTAGAGATAAAGAATATTTTAAACCCTCAACAGTAAATCACATGAACACTTTCTCATTAAACACTGAAATACATATCACGAGAGGAAGCTGACATTTCAGCCACCTTGCAAATATGTTCTCAACTTACTACCTATTGAATGTATCATATCAAAACAGAATACACTGGAATCATACCTCTTGTATGCTGTGTTCTGGGAATACCTTCAGTTTTTCACTGGAATAAATGTACGTACCTGTCTAATCCTTTGGGGGTTATTTAGGTGAACAGACAACTGTGCAAAGAACAGTGAGCATGGAAAAAGACTCCCCACCCAAAAATTACAATATGTTTTGGATCCTCATCCCATGGAGCACCAGTAACTATTTTTGCTGTATTCCTACTTCAGTAATAACAAACAAGAACTGACATCATTCCAGCTATTTATTGGGCCAATCACACTCCTCTTGCTCATAAATTTTAACCACTTGACTTCCATGGAAAAGCTGAACCAAAATTTTAACAAGGAGAATAGACAGAACAATGCTTGCACAGAACACAAACACCATAATTGTGCAAATACCATATATAAGCAGGCACATACGTTCACACACCAGCTTCTAAGATCTTAAATACATTAAAACAAGGGGGAATTCCTGATTATAATGAAGTTAATACCATATGCTATAGTGGGTGGAATAACTTTCAAAAGGAGAGAAGTGATACCTGTACTTACTGTCGTTGGATCCCATGCTAATTAGGTCATCAGAATCAACATTGTGAACTATAGCTGCCTTGTATCCAGCTCTCTGTGCATTTAAAACCTGTAAGTCGTATACAGTACTTGTTATATTAATATATCAGTCTTCTACAATAAAACAAAATACTAATTTACAACATTCTAGGAGTGCAAATGACTCCACTTTCATTTAGAAATAAGGCATTATTTTTTCAAACAAGCAGATATTCCTAAAATAGGATGCTACTTTACTCTTTCTAAGAATGTATAAAAATCACTTCTGTGCAGGCAGGTTTCATGTTTACATAATTAGTCCTAAAATCCTTCAACTTTAAGATAAAAAACCTTTGTCATCTCTGAAAATCAAGAGGGTAACTTATTTTGATTAACCAGTAGTTATCTTTAACATGACATTTAAGTCATAATCTTTGCCTTTAGATCATGCTTGGATCTCTTTAACTTGTCAGTTCACAATTTCACTAATGTGTTATAGTAGTGCAGAATTATGAATATGGACCAGATCCTAAGGTGCAGTGCAAAGCAGCTGCATTGCTGCCAGTGTAAGGGGTATAGTCATGGCATTGTAGCTCTGGCTATCCTATGCTTCACTGATATGTGGCTGCTAAAGGGCCCCTGGGGTCTGTAAACTGTCCTAAACTATGCCAAAAGATCAGCCAGAGACTGCAAAGGCTGTTTTTATACCCCTGTGTAGAATTGCACAGTGAACTCCTGAGCTGTAATTGAGTGATCTGAGCCCATATTTATAAAAATATTTCTGATTGTCAGATCACTTGGGTTGGATATTCATTGGAGGCCCTTTACTTTATCCACCATTCAAGGTGACAGTGTTGTACTTTTATCTCTGAGTAATATCATCTGCAAGCATATATTAAACTGCCATCTTTATGCTGATACCGCAGATCTACCTCCCTACTCCAGGCCTGTTGTCTCCTGCCCAGACTAAAATCTTGTCCTGTCTCGGATATCTAGCCACCAGCTCAAGCTAAACATGGCTAAAACACAGCTCCTAATCTTCCTGCCCATGCCCTCCCTCCTACTCTTTTCTCAATCGCTCTGGACATCAGGCACCATCCTGCCTGTTCTTCAGGTACGCATCTGAGTATCATGTTCAAATTGGTGCTTACATCTGGTTTATATCTAAATCTTGCTCATTGTTTCTGTGTAACATCTAAGACGCAGAATACAAAGTACATCCATCTATGCAGCCAAAATTCTTGTCTTTTTTACTGCAACATCCTTCTCTCTGGACTTGACAAATGCAATCTTTCCCTACTTGTATCCATTCAGAATGTTGCTGCTAAGATTTCTGCCCCATGCCTGTCAACTGATCATGTCACCCCTCCCTTTGAATCCCTCCACTGGCTCCATATTCTTTATTAAATCAAACATAAGCTGCTTGTAGTTACTTTTAAGACCCTTCATAGTCAATCCTCATGCTATCAGTTGTCTCTTATTTACTATTGAGCTGTCGGTGCTCGCCTGCAATTGGCCCATGATGCTGTCCTTCACTGCCCACTTGTTAAATTTTCAAACACACACCTCAGTGCTTTTTCTCATGCTGCCCTTGCTATTGGGCAGTGTTCCACATAAATATCCGCAACTTTTATCCATTATTCAAATCTCTCTTCAAGTCTCCTTTGCTGTGATGCTAACAAAGCCCTTGACAAGTTAGGTTGCTAGTGTACAGAGACCATTGCCTATCATGAGGACCAATACTGTCTCATTGTTGTTATACTCCATCTATATCATCTGTCTCCTGTCTTATCATTAGATTGTAAGCCTCTTGGGATAGAAAGTCATCTTGGTCTGCATTTGTACAGCATCTAGCACAATGAGGTGAATGGGACCCCTGGATGCTATGGTAATACAAATAATAAATCATCCTCCCAGTCATGAAGAGCTAGACATGTGGCTCCTTCTGGGAAGTGTGCCATCACCACTTTCAAGCTGGCTATAGGGGCCAACGGAGTAGCATCAGGTGCTCTCCACCTTCACATTGGACTGAGCTAGCATCTCACGTGGGAAATAATTATAATACAAACTTTTGGCCAGCCCACTATAATTTGTCAAGCAGGATTTAATATGAACACTTGTATTTATGTGATGGGTAAATGCAGTGGTACATCAATTTACCAGCAGTTACTGTCCCACACCATTGCTTTCCAGATACTCCTGTTGGTGCAGCCTGTCCCTGTACTCGCAACATCTCACATACTATGGTGTGATACCAGTTCTCATTAAAAAAGTCAATATTTGCCAACTACTGTAACACTTCTAAAATTCTATAAGCAGGCCTGCACATACATACATAGCAGATTTAATGGTTACTGTTTGATCCTCTAAAAGATTTCTAGTCAGATTTTAAACATAGTGGGCCAAATTCTTTTGTCCTTTCTCTTGTTATCTATCCATCTATCCACAACTGGCAACTGTGAATTACAGATCTACAGTTCCATCTCAGAGTTCTTCTGATTATGGCTTATGGTTCAAGCTACAAGAGCAAAGTTAAAGTGCTTTGGACAGTCATCACTCTGGAGATGGAATTAGTCCAATTTAAAGTTTGTAATTTTTTTAATCACGATTAACTCAAAAAAATTAATCACGTGAGTCAACTGCAAGTAACTGACAGCCCTAACTATACTAATTTCACTTATAACAATAGAATACCAATTGAAATTTATTAAATATATTTGGATGTTTTTCTACATTTTCAATATTGATTTCAATTTCAACACAGAATACAAAGTGCACAGTGCTCACTTTATATTTTTGATTACAAATATATGCACTGTAAAAATGATAAACAAAAGAACTAGTCTTTTCAATTCACCTCATACAAGTAATGAAGTGCAATCTCTTTATCGTGAAAGTGCAACTTACTAATGTAGGTTTTTGTCTGAGGTTTTTTTGGTTACAGAACTGCACTCAAAAACAAAACAGTCTAAAAATTTAGAGCCTACAAGTCCACTCAGTCCTACTTCTTTTTCTGCCAATCGCTATGACAAACTAGTTTGTTTACATGGACGGGAGATACTGCTGCCTGCTTCTTGTTTACAATGTCACCTGAAAGTGAGAACAGGCATTCACATGGCACTGTTGTAGCTGGCGTCGCAAGATATTTATGTGCCAGATGTGTTAAAGATTCCTATGTCCCTTCATGCTTCAACCACCATTCTAGAAGACACACTTCCATGGTGATGATGGGTTCTGCTTGATAACGATCCAAAGCAGTGCAGACTGACACATGTTCATTTTCATCATCTGAGTCAGATGCTACCAGCAGAAGGTTCGTTTTCTTTTCTGGGGGGGTTGGGTTCTGTAGTTTCCGCATCGGAGTGTTGCTCTTTAAGACTTTTAAAAGCATGCTCCACACCTTGTCTCTCTCAGATTTTGGACGGCAATTCAGATTCTTAAACCTTAGGTCAAGTGCTGTAGCTATTTTTAGAAATCTCTACATTGGTACTTGCTTTGCGTTTTGTCAAATCTGCTGTGAAAGTGTTCTTAAAACGAACATGTGCTGGGTCGTCACCCGAGACTGCTATAATATGAAATATATGAGAATGCACATAAAACAGAGCAGGGGATATACAATTCTCCCCCCAAGGAGTACAGACACAAATTTAATTTACACATTTTTTAACGGGCATCATCAGCATGGAAGCATGTGCTCTGGAATGGTGGCTGAAGCATGAAGGAGCATATGAATGTTTAGCACATCTGGCACATAAATATCTTGCAAAACCAGCTACAAAAGTGCCGTGTGAATGCCTGTTCTCACTTTCAGGTGACGCTGTAAATAAGACACAGGCAGCAGTATCTCCCGTCAATGTAAACAAACTAGTTTGTCATAGTGATTGGCAGAAAAAGAAGTAGGACTAAGTGGACTTGTAGGCTCTAAAGTGTTACATTGTTTTATCTTTGAATGCAGTTTTTTTTTACATAATTCTACATTTGTAATTTCAACTTTCATGATAGATTTCACTATAGTACTTGTATGAGGTGAATTACAAATATTCGCACTGTAAAAAACACATTTTTCAATCAAAAATAAATATAAAGTAAGCACTGTACGCTTTGTATTCTGTGTTGTGAAGGAAATTAATATATTTGAAAAGGTAGTAAATATCCAAAAATATTTAAAATAAATGGTATTCTATTGTTTAACTGCGCACTTAATCTTTTTAATCGCTTGACAGCCTAAATATAATACATATAGTACTTGGATCCAAATTTTAAAAATTGCTTGCTTGCTTCCTTCCCTTTCCGTTTTCCTGACCAATGAAAAGCAGCCCCTTTTCGGCCACCAAGGAAGCAGTATTTTCCCTTGGGTTGCCAGAGTGGTGATAACTGCTCCCTAAGCTGCCATTGTGAAGCAATAGCTTCATTCAGTCATGACAGCAGCAATCTACTAGGGATGAGCGGCTTCTCGTTTGGTAGGATTTGATAATTCAGTGGTGTGAATTTGATCTCTTGCATTATCACTGTTTATTGCATGGTTTCCAGTGTGTTCCATGCATCATCCTAGCTAAATATGGGCTTAATAAAAGTATATAGATGCTACATTCTTCATAAGGATGTAGCCTATGTATCCCATTGTCAGGTAATCCTTATGCTTATAAGATATATGCTGGCCAGTTAATGTTGAAGACAGGGACTTTTCCAGCAGACTAATAGCTGCTGCAGCAGCTACATACTGCATAGAGCTGTTCAAAGTTTTCTGTGTTTTTGAAGGAAGCACATTTGGTCTAGAGTCAAGTATCCTCAAAACTAGAAAAAAAAAGTCAGATTTCACATCCCAAGGGACTGAAATCATGGTGTGGAAGGTGTTAATGGTCTTAGAAGCTTTCCAATTTTACATTAGTACTTCTAAAAACCACAGGCCCCAGGTCAAGCTTGAAAACTGAGACCTTCATGGTATAGATGTGCAATGGCCTTGTGGATAAAGTGACTTCAAAGTGAAGAACAAAATAAAGAGATGGAAAGGACGTTAAAAAAGACTTGCCAAAAACATCACTCACCAAAATGGCATAAAGGACAAAGCCAAAGAGGGAGTGTTCATCAAGTTATTTGCACTCTTTACTTTGTCTACGGTAGCACTTGTTCTCAGTCTTGATCATCCACATGTCTCTATGATAAAAATGATTACATGGGATGGGAGAGGTGTCCTTTTATTGGACCAACCTCTGTTGCTGAGAGAAGCTTTTGAGCTCTGTATAAGCTCAAGCTTGTCTCCCTCAACAACAGAAGTTGGTCCAATAAAGATATTACCTCACCTACCTTGTGTCTCTAATATCCTGGTACTAACATTGCTACAACACTGCATACAATTATCAGTTATTAGTCATCCATGGAGAAAAATTTCTTATTGTGAGACTTATACATTTCTTTAACATGCCGTATTGGAAAAAGTGGTCCACTACACAGAATATTTTCTTCAGCAAAGGTAGCAAATTCACATCACACTAAATTTTTAATTCTTCATCTCTGTCCACATGGCTAAAATTACATATCACTTTGAATAATTTTTGTAGACACTGTCAAACTGTTGGTTAAAACTTCAATTTTAATGCAAATTCCTCTTTTTAGAATAAAAGCTTTAAAATTTTCAAAAGTATTGAGGGCACTTGGGGTCCTAAATCCTACTGACTTTCAGTAGAACTTAGCTCCTGAGTCAATTAAACATACTTAAACATTCTACCCTGAATCTCTCAAAGGATGAATGTAGTTAGTGGCCATCCGATGTAAAATCAGAACCGCCTTTTCAATGTTTTTTTACTTTGTTCTGTTCCGGTAAAATTTTAATTCCTAACTTATTGTCCAAACAAGGCAGTATTGAATAGTACAATGTAAAGTGAAAATGAAATTGCCTAGTCTTTCTTTGTTGAAGCCAGGAAAAGTGCAAGAATTAAACAAAGCCACAAACACTAAAGTAAACTTTACGACGTTCTTTCAATTTTAATCTAAGCAGGAGTTCCCAAACTGTAGTACATCCACTGGTGATATATGAACTTGATGTTTCATCAATTCACTTCACAACAATTTAAAGGTGATACGTGAACCAATAAAGTTTGGAAACTGCTGGAAGGTGTTATTTTCAACGTAGATGTGGACATTTGTCTCTTATTATAGGACTTTTAAGTACACAGCATTCCTTTAAAATCAAAGGTACATGTGTTTACAGAATCTTTAGCAGACAGCATAAAACTCAAGACATAAAACTCAAGTTTGATTAACATACAGACTACCCTACATGGGGAGTACAAAAAAGGAAAGCTCTCCCGTATTTGCAAACCAACCCACGTGTCAAAAAATTCTATTACAGTTTTAAAAAAGTAACAGCTGTTCTTTTTAAGATTACAAGTTGCCAATATAATCTAATTCTCTTTATAAGAGCTTTTTGTGAAAAGCTGCACACTTACAAAATGCACTACCACCAAACATATGGTTTGAAAGGACTCCCCTAGGAGAAGGAAGATGAATGAATAACAAAACATGCAAAGCAACCCACACCTAAAACAAGAAATACTATCTGGAAGAGGTGTGATTAAGAGTTTCTGAGCAATATGAATAAGCATAGCTTCGGGACTAGAACATATTCTTGACAAATGTTTCAAGGAAAACTGTTTTTGGAACTTAAAATCATATTCTATTTCTGATGACTTAGTCTTTTATTCTGCATATCCATCAAAAGCTCATTAGAGACCAATTTATTTGAGCATGAGCTTTCGTGAGCTACAGCTCACGAAAGCTCAAGCTCAAATAAACTGGTTAGTCTCTAAGGTGCCACAAGTACTCCTTTTCTTTTTGCGAATACAGACTAACACGACTGTTCCTCTGAAACCTGTCATTACAAAAGTAGTGGATTAATTCAAATGAAACCAGTCAAAGTAATAAAGTACTCTCAAACCAGTCAAAGTAATAAAAATCAGCTCAATCAAATGCCAGAATGAATGAATAAATCTGAGCAAAATGACAGTTAAAACTAAGAATTTACTAGCAAATTTTATTGCTTCATTATACCTACAAGCTGTTGAGATTTCCTGAAACATTAATAACTTGTCTCTAAAATGAAGTTTAAAAAAAAGCAGATAATGAAAATTGGGTTTCAGGACTGAAGGATGTGGGATATGCATGAAGCAGTTATTCAATGTGCTTGCTTGTTGCACAGAAAAGAAGACCTAGAAGGGGAACCACAACAAAATATTCATATTGGGCTTGATCCAAAGCGTACTCAAGTCAGAGGAAAGACTCCCATTGACTTCAAGGGCTGTTGAATCCGGCTCACTGTACGTCAAAGTTAGAGCTGTCAAAGTAGCTTTTACACTTCTGTTAGGTGCCTTTTTAGCTTTCTTAATACATGGAGATGCTGACAAACTGCACTGCTGCAGAATGGTGGGAAGACAAAGGCTTACATTTCTTCCAAGTACTTTCACCAAGTAAGTGGTGCTCTTATTTGGTGCAAGTGCTTATAAGTACTGGGTATTTGGTGGAAGGAGCTGCTTTTACCATGGAAAGATAAGGTTGTTATGGCCTGCTCCTGAAAAGGGCTGAGCACCCTCCAACCCTCTTAAATCGATAAGAATTGAGGGTGCTTAGCGTCGCCTCAACTCTCTCTGACAACACTTCTAGTTTTCAAATTCACATGCAAATCTGAGCCTCCAGTTCTGAAATCCTACTCTGTCTGGATTACAGTCCTGTTCTTCACTGGCATCAGTAGGTATCTCTGATGGTAACACAAATCAAAACAGTGGTCTGGAATATGCATTACTTTACCCTCTGACTGGGAATTCACTGTGAAGACCAGATAAATAGCATCTCTGAGAGCACTATGCTTTTCATTGAGAAGGAGGCAAGCTGAACCCACATCAGCAGAAGGAAATTCCTGGAAAGGAACTGAGTGTTCTGATACTGTAAAAAATCCCACTGACGTCACAGGGCATAAAACAGCAGAATTTCTCCTACAAGGGGCTAAATTCTAACAGCAATTACACCTGTGCAAACTTGAAATAAGATCTCAATGGTGGATCCATGGATCTTAACTGCTCTAACACACACAAATCTGGTCCTTACTCCTTAATTTGATCACTTTTCCACTGAAGTCATGGCTACTTACCTTAACAGAACTTAAATAATTCTTACTTAATTCTCTCATTTGATCATAATTACTGGGTGTACTAACCCTCACTAAAAGCTGTGTTAGGTTTTTCGAAGAAAATTCCTAGCAGGGATAGAGAACAAGTCCAGCAACATATTGGTGTGACCTGTGATGCCCAGGGCAGCCGCCACTGGAAATGCCAAGGTCAGGGCAGGCAGTGAAAGGGAGAGCAGATACCCACCAGTCTTGGGAGTAACACTAAAGTTATTCTCCTCAACCAGTCACAAACTCTGCTTCTGATCCCCCACACTTGTTATCAAGAAGCAAAAAAGAAATCACAGCCCCCTTTATGCATTCCAGTTCTCTGGCTCCCATCAGCACCTAAGTCCAGTACAGTGAGAAGTTATTTTAAACTCTGCTCACATATACAAAAATGTTCTTCTGACCCCAAAGGGTCAGCCATGTAACTAGGTCAGTATAGGTTTGGACTAGGATTACTATATATCCATATTTTTCCGGACATGTCTGGCTTTTTAGTTCTTGAATCGCCGTCCGGGAGGAATTTTTAAATATCTAAAAACGTCCAGGATTTCGCCACATTGGTCGGGATGCCCTTTGTCCTGATATCGGGGACCGCTCACCTCACCACGCGCACCAAAGTCCTGGGGCTGGCAGTGCTTCCTGGGGCAGCTCCCGGCGCCCGCCCGCTGGCAGAAGCCTGCAGTGTGGGCGGCCCCTGGGCACAGAGGCGGAGGGGGCCTCTGCATGCTGCACCAGCTCCCTCCTGCCCAATCAGAGCTGTGGGGGCGGGGTTTGCAGGCACTGGCAGCGGGCAGAGAGCCCTCCGCGTCCCCTACCCCCTCCCCGACCTGACCCAACCCTAGGTAGGAGCCAGAGGGACCTGCCGGATGCTTCCTGGAAGCCACCCCAGGTAAGCACTGCCAGGACTCCCCACCTTGCTCCCCTGGCAGGTCCCTCTGGCTCTTAGGGTCAGGTCGGGGTGGAGGTGGGGGGTGGGGGGCTCTCTGCGCGTTGCTGGTGCATGCAAGCCCTGTTCTGTGGCTCCGGCAGCTCCCATTGGCGCTTTTCCCGGCCAATGGGAGCCACGGTCTTCGCGTTTGTGGCGGGTACAGCACGTAGACACCCCTCGGCTGCCCCTGATCCAAGGACCCAGAAGGACCTGCAGCAGGAGGGGTGAGTAGGCGAGTGGTGAGCCAGCAGAGGGTGTGGGGGGGCGTGAAAAGGCCAGTGGCAGGCAGCAAGGGTTGAAGAGGCGAGCGGCGAGGGAGCCAGCAGCGGGCAGGACAGTGAGGAGGTGGGCAGCGGGCGGGGAGAGTGAGGCGGTGGGCGGCGAGCCAGAGGCAGGTGTTGAAAAGTGTTGAAAAGGCCAGCAGCAGACAGCGGGGGTTGAAGAGGTGAGCGAGTGAGCGGCGGGTGGGGGTGAGGAGGCAAGTGGCGAGCCAGCGGCAGGCAGGGGTTCTTGGGGTGGGCATGGGGGTTTCTGGCAGGGGAGTGAGGAGATGAATGGCAGGTGGGATGAGGCGAATGGTGGGTGGAGGACAGAGGAGGGAGGCAGCAAGCCAGCGGCGAGCCAGGGGCTGAGGAGGGGTGCAGTGGCGGGGCCAAGTGGGGAGGGGGCAGGACATGAGGCAGTGTGGGGGTGGAGCGTGGGAGGAGTGGGGTCAAGAGCACCCCAATGTGTCCCGATATTTTACTGTTGTGATCTGGTCACCCTATATGTACATTCCCAGCCATGTCCCCTATATCAGCAACCCAGAGTGGGGTGACTTAAGATCCACTCCCAGGACTCTGCCAGCCAAGGAAGAGGAATCCCTCAGCTGCTAAACTGGCTGCTTCACTAGCACAAAGTGGCCTGAACATGCAGCAGAATTAGGCCCCATATTTAAACATTGTTAAGTTGTCTCATTTTTCCATAGTGGCGATAGTGCAATGTCGACAATTTCTGTGTCTTTTCTGAGTTCGTATCGTGCACGGTAGTGTTTCCTCAAGAGCTCTTTATTTAATATTTTATTTTACTACCCCCAAACACAACGCCAATATGAAAGTGTAAATTCATGCAGAACTAAAGACAAAATTCCCGTGTTTTTGAAGTGGCAGAGAAGAATGGGAAGCTGAGTGCTTGGCATGTAGACCTGGTACTTACGTCTCTGTGAAAAATGAAGGTGCTAATGATTTAAAAACTCAGGTGGACTCAGACAAGCACAAAAAAGCAGTTCGAGGAGAGAGCTCATCAACAAAATTGACAGATTATTTTGTAAAACCAGGCAGCGAATCAGAGGATGCTGTGACTGCAGCAGAAGGTGCTTTTTGCATTCCACACCGTTAAGCATCATAATAGCTTTAAGTCAATGGATTGCACATCTGTCTTGTTGAAGACATTCCCTGATCCTGAAGTAGCACGGAAATTTTCAAGTGCTAGAACCAAGACAGAAGCAATTGTTATCTCTGTGCTTGCACTGCATTCTGTTGATGATGTTCTGAAAACGTTTGAAGAAATTGACATAGTTTACTGTCGAGTTGCTACAGACAGAAGCAATCACGGTTCAGTGAAAATACTTCCAGTAATTATTCAGTATTTCGACTGGAAGAATGAGGGGTTTGCACTCAAAATTGATTGAGGTCCAGAACACACCTAACGAGACTGCCGATACAATTGCTCATTATGTAAAAGAAATGCTTTAAAAAAATGGTTTGTTCGAGAAGTGTATTGCATTTACAGGTGACAACTGCAATACAATGTTTGGAGGACTCCGGCATGATGAAGATGGAAAGAATGTGTTTGCAAACGTAAAGAAGTTGTTGCAGAAGAGAACATTAATTGGTGTGGGTTGCCCAGCACACATTTTGAACAACTATGTTCACCATGCAGCAGAAACAATGAACGTTGACATTGAGAACATTATTTTTAAAATTTACCAGTACTTTCATATCTACACTGTCCGAATTGAGCGGCTGAAGGAGTACTGTGAGTTTCTTGATGTTGAATACAGAAAGCTGCTTTCTCATAGCAAGACAAGATGACTGTCATTATCTCCAGGCATTACAAGGCTGATACAGATGTTTCCAGCCTTGAAGTCATTCTTTCCGTCACAGGACAAACCACCCACAGTGCTTAAGACACTTTTTTGAGTATGAATTAAGTGAGATTTACCTCTGGCACATGCATTCACTCATGAGTGTATTCCAAATTTTACATCCAAGAAATCGAAAGGGAAAGCAATTCTGTTGCGGAAGTGCTGAAAAGTTTGAACTCGGTTCACACTATCCTTCTTGAACACAAGACTCACAACTTTATGTCCCTGAAAGTTAAGGGACTACTGGCACAAAAGTGCATGGAAGGAATTGATGAAGAGTGTGACAAATTCTGTGCTGAAGTAGATAATATGTACAGAAGATGCTTAGAATATTTGGAGAAATGGCTTAGACCCCTGGAAGACTTCTCTTGTTTCAAGTGGATTACCCTGAGTGAGACACTGAATTGGAGTGATGTGGAACCTTGTATCAAGTACCTGATCGATAAGGTAGTACAAATTGATGATGTGAAGTGTTTTGATCAGGTCAGCAACCTGAAGAAGTTTACAGAAAGTTGCAACAGTGATGAAGAGTTCAGTAATTTGCTAGCACACCAGGAGTGGACCAAATATTTTGAGAAATCCAAAAACATTGAGTGTCATTCAGAACTGTTAAAGATTGCACAGTTCTTCTTTGCTATTCCTTCTCACAATGCAAATGTAGAGTGAATGTTTTCACTGACGCAAAGCCAGTGGACAAAGGAAAGGAACAACTTGAATGTTGAGTTGTTGAAAGGAATTCTACTTGTACAGTACAACTTTAGACAAACTTCTTGTAAAGACTTTCATGCCTTCTTAAAGAGCAATCAACCACTGCTGAAAAAAATGCGATCTACAGAGAAGTATGTGTGGGCACATGAGGAGAAAGAAAACGGAAGAACTGGTGAAAGGAAAGGACTCACTACATATAAAGAAGTACAGTAAACTTTAAATAATTAAACTTCACTTTTGAGGCCATATCACTTTTTCTTATATATACTCAATATAGACGACATGTAGCGCACAGCATATATAACAGTATAACACCACATTAATACAACACGAGTTGGTAGATACTAGTGCAAATACACCTCTCCCCCCCCCGTGGAGTGTCCTCTTTTTTGAATGTTCAAATATGGTAACCCTAGTTTGGACCTTACCCAAAATACCACACTGCCAGTCAATCCGTCAGTGTCTAAAACTAAAGGTTTATTATAAAGGAAAAGGAAAGAACAAGAAGAGAGATGGTAGAACAGTTACATCCATACATACAAAGACTTCAAAGTGCATATATCAGGTTCCTAGCAGTATTGGTGAGTTTGCTGACTTGAAAGTCCCTCTGGAATACATCCACAGCTTGGGTGGGTAATTCAGTCCTTTGTTCAGAGCTTCAGTTTGTAGCAAAGTTCCTCCAGAGGTAAGAAGCAGAACTGAAGACAAAATGGAGAAGATCCAGTTGTCTTTTATAGTCTTTTGCCATGCAGCCTATGCTTCCTTAGTTTGAAACACAAGCTGTCCAGCACATGGCTTGAAAGCCTCAGAGTTCTGTCCACAGGCATGTCCCTGCATGCCTTGCTGAGTCATAAGGTGTATCTGCCTTCTCTCAGTGGGTCAACTGTGTAGCTGATGGCTCTCGATGGGCCATCAAGCAGGCTAGACAGTCCTGATGCCAAACTGTCTGGGGGTGTCACTCAGAAGCATAGCACAAATTTTGAAATAGACATATATACATATCTCTGACCTATAATGCAAAGGTGATACAAACACATAAATGAGATTATCACATCTGGCAAATTAGGTCACGTAAGGTATCTGCAAAAATGTTATATCTGGCATAACTCATTACAATTTTACAATATTTATATTCATAATATCCTCAATTGTCCCCCAGATTCTATACAGCGTCACAGTTGGTATCTATTTTGGAGTATATAAAATAAGAGCACAGCCACATTAGCAAAGGTTAGTGAATTTATCTCTTTAAACCACCTATCCCATAGTAATAGTTCACTCAATTCAATGATGCATTTAAATTTCTCTGATTTCAACAATCATGTTACTCTTCTTCTCAGCTATTCTACTGGCTCCAAGTACACCTTAAAATTAGGTTACAATGATTACTGCTGGCTTTTTAAAGCCCAGTAGAACCTCTTTAATTTGCACTGACTGGGAGACCCATTGCAAATGAGTGAATTGGGAAAATTAGTAAGGAAAAGAACCATGTAGTTTGACAACTGTAGTTTATTTTCACTTACTCATAATACCCAACATCCAGTTTAAACGTGTATTTTGTAAATAAATTTGATATACGAAACCATACGGCTGCCTCTGCTATGACACCTCTAAGAGGGGAAAGCCTGCCAATTTTTTTTTAGCAGATTATAAAATACACAGATTACAGAAGCACTGCAGCCCTTCAGTTCCTTCATCATTCATGTTTGTTCCTTTCTTGCCCCCTCACTTGTCTTATTAGTAATAAAATATATCTGGAGGATGTCCCGGATATAAGAGGCTAAATACAGAGACTAATACACACAAGTGCAGAGGGAGTCAAAAATGGTCATTTCAATCTTCCATCCCTTTCCTGTGTATATATTTATGAATCCCTTAAATTTAGGCCGTTAGTATTTTAGGGACTTTTGCAGCAGGGTAGCTATGTCAATGTGGGGTAAACTGCACCAGTGCTAGCTCACTTTGCACCAATGCATCACATCTACAGGTATGTTTACACTGCCCACGTTACAGCCGCGGCAGCGCTGTAATGTGGGCAGTCTAGACGCGCTTTATCACCAGGGCAGAGCTCTCCTGGTGATTTTAAAAAAAACCCACCCCGAACAAACGGTGGTAGCTTTATTGCCTGGAGCGTGGCTCCTGGCAATAAAACGCTGTCTATACTGGTGCTTTTCAGCGCTAAAACGTTTGTTGCTCGGGGGGGGAGGGGCGTTTTTCACACCCCTGAATGACTAAAGTTTTAGCGTTGAAAGTGGCAACGTAGACCCAGCCTAAATTGGGGAGTTATACCAGCATAATTACACCAGTGCAAAAATCCCTATCATAAGAAAGGGCAGGCATGCCTACAACTCACAACCACTTACCAATACAGCAGTGTGCATGAAGGGGAAATGTATTTGACAATTGTGCATGCACATGGGTTAACTCACCACTATAGCTTTTAGAGATACATTTTTGAGCACTCAACTATCTACTGTGTATGAAATCTAAAATATGTTGAAATCTGTTTTACAACATCAATGTCAATACAAATTATGAAAAGTTTCAAGGATATTAACTGTAGCCAAGAGCAAATATATAGGATATTATAGGATATTAACTGTAGCCAAGAGAATTTATACTTCAATGAAAAATCCTGCCATTGACTCAGTATGTACTATTTAATATATTTTGCAATAAACTTGACACAAATTTGTTCCCATTTGATTTAATTTAATGAAGGAACTGTCCAAAATGTAAATGGAGCGGGGGGTGAGGGGGAGAAGAGGGCATTCTTTTTATTTTCTTTCCTAACTACCTGAGTAGTTATTGTGCATTACTAAACTGTTGCATATCATACCAAAGGTGGCTGCATTTCAGTGGCAGAAGAATGAATCCATATGTATAATACATACTATACATTACTGACTTAAATCAAAGTGCTTTGGAAGCCTTGAGGATGCAGTATCATACCTAAAACTTTAGTCCTACATTCCTGTTATAAACAACTACAGCCTGAAAAGCACTGGAGATTGCTGAACACATGGTCAGTGCTGAAGAAATTAATAATGATGTACTTCTAGAATTTAAAAAAGAGCATTCACAGACACCTAGTTAACCCTGTCTACATACAGGTACAATTTTACAAGTCACTTGGAGGCATTAGGGCAGTTTTGCACTGTTCCAGTACTGTGAAGCTCCTATGAAGCTGCCTTACTTGGATACAAAACACCACCCCTGAGTAGAGACATCATGTGCTACACTGCCATTTTAGTAGCTCCTACACCACATCCCTTCTCCTTCCAGTCATCACTTAGGGTAGGTCTGGGAACCAAGGGCATGACTACTGTTCTCCTGTGAACAGCTGCTGGAACAATCCTTTGGGGCTGATGTCAGTCAGAACAAATTACAGTAGACAGGAGGCTTCTCTAATTTGTGTCTGCAGGCTGGACTGACAGAGAACAGCCCCAGAATTGGGGTCTTGTCAAAAAAACACAGTTTTCTTCTCTTCTGCATGCTGCACCAAGCACTTCTTGGCCATGGTTGAGGATCTGGCCAGTACGTGGGTTTGACACTCTGAAGGACTTGAGTTCCATAAAACAATGAAACGTTTATTTTCAACTACCTGTAGTTCTTCCTTTTGAATTATATACTTTAGTTAGAAATTATTCCAATTATAATTCAAGACAAATTACTAAGACATGAGAAATACCCTTCATTTTAATTATTTCAGAACTTCACAAACTGGAATACACAACTGAATGTGAAATGTTCATAAATATAGGCATTGGTAGGCGTTTACAGACACAATGATTTTTTGACCAGTGGCATGTCCTAGCCAGAAAGTCAGCTGGACATATCATTCAGCTCACATGTGTCACATAAGAGTACAAACTGCTGCAGTATGTACTTGTAAGGCACGTTGCTGGACAGTATGTAATGTGTGCTGGCAGAAGTCATGACTGGTTAGGATGCAAGAAATGGAGGACAGATCCTCTGCTAGTGATTCTAGCCCTGTGTTTGTTTGTTACCAAACTACTGATCATGTTATCTGTGCTTGGTAAAGAAATGTATACGAAATCCATTCTGCCATGGACATTAACAGCAAGCTACATGAGAGATTATATTTAAGGAGAAATTATAGAGGGGCAAGAATGGATTAAACACTGACCAAAGAAGTGATCCTGTAATCCCTTTGTGTCAAACTTCCACTGACTGTGAGGAACTCACTGCTTCTGTTTGTTTTGACAAATGTGTGTGTGTAAGATTGTAACAGTTAACAGTCCTATGCTTTTGACTAGTAAACAACCTAGTTATGTGTGCCTTCTACATGCTGGAGTCCTATCTCTATTTGAAAGGTTTACTATAATTCATTAAGCTCTTACATCAACCTGGGTCAAATGTCAAAAGAGAAATGACATTGTTTAGCATCAAAGTTATGGGAAAGTTGAGATTTTGATGTGAAACCAGGTGAAATTCAGTGGTTTCAACTCTGCCGGACTGTGAAGTTGCTAGAAAGGGTACAAGCCCAAGTTAATCAAAACAACCACAAGCACATACTTCTTTCTTTGTGTCTTAAGGCCTGGGTGGGGACTTAGAGCTGGGTTCAGTTCCCGACTCTGCCACAGACATGCCTCTGACTTTAGGTAAGGCACTTACCCTATCTGTGCCTGTTTTTTCCCCATCTGTAAAATGCTGATAGTAATATTTTTCCATTCTTCCCAATGATATTTAGGCTAAATTAAATGTATGTGAGGTGTTCAGGCACCATGGTGATGGGTGGGGCATGTAAGTACATAGGTACTTGTTAACTGTGGAGAGTTTTATCCATATCTTTCTGCTAGCATGTATGTAACATTATCTGTGAATGCATTACTTGCATAAGTACTTTATTTTTGTGTTGTGATAGGTGTGCAAATCTTGCTTGTGTAAAATTAAATTTTAAAAATGGATTGTTCACAAACAAGGGCAGTTTATTGCTCCAGGAGGGACAAATACATACACAAACATTTCAATACATAAATAGATCATATTTAGCCTAGGATTCCTCTGGTCAACATCCTGATAGAGATCAGCCTTAGACTCAGATTCCTACTATTTGTTCCCACCCCTGAAATTGAATTTCAGCAACTTCAGGTCAAGAGCTCCTTGTACTCCAACAGCCTTTCCTGGTGTTCTTTAGACTGCATCTGGACAGCTGTTATAGTTCTGCAGAATTCCCAGCAGACTTATAGTCAGATAGCAGCTCTAGCGCTCCCTCCTCCTCTTTCACAGTTGCTTTATGGTAGCTTAGCAACAAAGGCTTTTCCTGTGAAGGTCCTGAGAATGCTCCATGACTTTCCTGAATCCATCTGACCAGGTACATCTATATTAGGTTAAACTACAGAGAAGCTAGAATGTCATAGTAACTGTCATAACCTTTGATTCCATTACATATTCAATGATAGGACACATTAAAAAAAAAACTAAGTGTGAAATGCACAAATATGTAGCATGAAAATTAAACATCAGTTAATTGAGTTTTTTGTCATATTGAAGGAAAGCAACTGGAATCTGCTAAAATTCACTGTCAGCAAACTTGAGCCCAAACTATGGCTCCTAGAACTAGTGATGTGCTGGTGGGAGAGGTGACTGCCCATAGTATCCAAGTCACAGTGGAAGAAGGTATTATGCTTTAAACCACAGATGTGAGTAATACAAATACAGTACACTGCAAAACGATCTCCCCCCACATACACAATGCACTTTTTTTGTGACACTCCCCCTTCAGTCTGATCTTGTAATCAAAAACCACCCTCAATTATTCCAGTGAATTAGGCCCCAAACAGGAAGGCTCTAGTTATAAGTGACAGACAGCGAAGGTATTAGAGACTTAAAACAAAAGAGATTACATGTGTGTGGGCAGGACACAGTACGGTTGGACACTGGACAGAAATCCATAAGGAAACTTGAAATGTCAACCTGCATCAAGATCAGAGTGTACTGTTACAGTAAACTGGCATTCTTTGGAAAACAAGAAAGAGAGGGGACTTTACTGCGGTATTAAACTCTTAAGAGGACAGAAGATGGATGTTCAAGGGCTATTTGAACAAGTGTTAAATACAAGAAAAAAAGGGATATTGCTAGGCACAAAACAAATTAAGATGGAATTCTTTACTCAGAGGAAACAATGTATGAAATAAACTACCTTTATTAAGGCAAGGGGAAAGAGGTACTAATATGTGAGGCATTTGGTAATTACGAAATGTTTCACAGATTTGCTAGTGCAAAATCATAAAAAAGCAAAATGCATCAGAAATATAACAATTAGATCGTGTGGGGAGGCTGCAGGGGCTGTTGACTTCTGGAATATACATGATGGGCCGGTATGCTATGGTGAAGCACCAGACAGTCAGGAAAAGGAAGTGCTGCAGTATTTCTACCTTCATGATAGGTAGCATTGCATCCACCTCCTCAGTATGGCCTGACAGTGCATTAGTGGGTGTAGCAGACAGAGGCCAGGTTGTAAGTGAGAGGGGAGAGAGAAGCAGTGGGGAAGTAAGAGAAAAGGAGGACAAAAGGAAGAAAACGGGAAGTAAAAGAAGAAAGGGAAAGCACTATAACAATGGAGATTAAAATGCTTCCAGCCTGCATCTTTTTTCAAGAAGGATGTTGAGCAAATGATCAATCCTAGAAAGACCTGATTCATGCGGATTCCTCTTGACGGCTCACTACAGTGAGGTATGCATACAGTGGGAAAGAAAGAGCAAAATGGCTGACCAGCAAAAAGACAAGGTGGGTGAGGTAATAGCTTTTACTGCAGCAACTTCTGTTGGTGAGAGAAAAGATTCTGAGCTTACACAGTATTCTGTAAACATAAAAGCTTGTCTTTCATTAACAGAAGTTGGTCCAGTAAAAGCTATTACCTCGCCCACTTTCTCTCTAATATCATGGGACCAACACGGCTACAATAGTACTACAAAGAGCAAAATGGACTAGAAATAAAATGGAGGCTATATTAGTCTATATATTAATCACTCTTTACACACCAGCCTATCTGTATCTTGAATAATCATTTGCTTTTTATATTCCTGACTTAAACAATTATTAACCTAAATCTTGCCACACTGATTTCAATGATAGATTCTAAAACGCAGCAAGCAGCATAGAAATGTCAACACTTTGTATGAGTTTTTCTTTAGATGACTTATATTGTAGATGTTTAGTCCTACAGTATATCAGGAATAATGCTTGTGATATGGGAATATACAGCAGTCACAATAATCACTTCTGCTATCATCAGATGCTTAATTTCATTTTGAAGGTAATCATCTGTAAAAGGCACCTAGGCCTTGGTGAAAACAGCAATGATGTAGTGCATGTTATACTGGGTAACAAATGTGAAAAGTTTTGGAAGAGAAAGTATAGTGATGTGTTAATTTTCTTTGTAGTGTGTGACTCTTCTGCCAAATAAAGGGGGAAAATACCTCCAAGTACAAATAAGAGCAAAGAGTCAATCTGGACACACCCTCTTGGGAAATTAAAACTTTATCACCATGTCAAGAAACCTAGGCTTAATTTACATGCAAGAGTTTTGCCCGTTTAACTAAGATTATGTCTACACAGCAGCACAGCTACAATGCTGCAACTGTAGCAACATAACAGACACCACCTATGTTGACTAAGGCTATGTCTACACTATGTACTTTACAACGGCATGGCTGTGTTGCCTCTTATATTCAGCTCATATTCAAAAGATAAGTTTGAAAGCGTGTCTGGACCAACTTCTGTTAGTCAGACACAAGATTTTGATCTTGTGTTCACCTCTTCTTCAGCCAATAAAAGATATTACCTTACCCACTTTTGTCTCTCTAATATCTTGGGTTCAAGAGGGCTACAACACTGCATACAACAACTGAAAACTTTTGACATTTTTGAATTAAAATTCTAGCTTCCATTTCAAAATTATTTACTTTAAATTGGCTAATATTTTAAAACAAAAACAGTCAAAATGCAACATTTTGAAATTATCAAAACAAAACATTTTGACTGACCAGAATGCACATTATTTCTTCAGCATGTCATTTAAATGAAAAATTGAGATTGACTTTTTGTCATGATTTGGGATAGAAAAATTTTCCCAAATCTCAAATATTTTCCCAGAACAGGAAACAATTTCCCACCCCACTCAACTTCTTAGCCTTTTACAAAAATAAATATTTAACAGCAATGACTAGATATGGCATTCATTTGAAGATTGAAACAATCAGGCTGATAAAGAGGTGTGAGCCAGGAGGAGACATATGCTGGATACTAAGTTAGAGTTCACCAACTAATACAAAACCAGTCTCTCTTTTAGTATGAAGCAAAGACAACTAGATGAAGTCAGATTTGCAGATACTGTACCCCTCCTGCAGCAAGGGGATTGCAAAATGCATATAATTGTCAGTGTTATAATCATGCAGTTATATGGATGCATGGAATATTAATCCAGGCTATTATTCATAGCAGCAGAGCATTATAGTTAAGGCCAGCCTCAAGAGGGAGACATGCTCATACCCACTGAACTGTTTTTTTTTTTTTAATTATAAATAAATAAGACTGTTCTTAATTTTGGCAGATTCCAAGGTACATCTGACAGTTGGGAAGTTGAATGTTTGAATTAATTCAAAAGAACTTGAGAATATACTGTTTTGACACAGTTAACAGCAAACAAATGTTTGCAAATAAATATAATTTTATTCTTTTAAAAAGATCAAGTGGGCATGCAAATTTGACATTTGAGAGCAGCTTAGAATCATAGAATATCAGGGTTGGAAGGTCATCTAGTCCAACCCCCTGCTCAAAGCAGGACCAATCCCCAACTAAATCATCCTAGCCAGGGCTTTGTCAAGCCTGACCTTAAAAACCTCAAAGAAAGGAGATTCCACCACCTCCCTAGGTAATGCATTCCAGTGCTTCACCACCCTCCTAGCGAAAAAGTTTTTCCGAATAGCCAACCTAAACCTCCCTCACTGCAACTTGAGACCATTACTCCTTGTTCTGTCATCTGCTACCACTGAGAACAGTCTAGATCCATCCTCTTTGGAACCCCCTTTCAGGTAGTTGAAAGCAGCTATCAAATCCCCCTTCATTCTTCTCTTCTGCAGACTAAACAATCCCAGGTCCCTGAGCCTCTCCTCATAAGTCATGTGTTCCAGCCCCTAATAATTTTTGTTGCCCTCCGCTGGACGCTTTCCAATTTTTCCACATCCTTCTTGTAGTGTGGGGCCCAAAACTGGACACAGTTTTCCAGATGAGGCCTCACCAGTGTTGAATAGAGGGGAATGATCGCTTCCACATTCATAAATCAGATCCACAGTATACAGACTTACCTCATACTAAAATAGTGTTGGCAAAGATGGAAAATCCAAAATTTCTTTTGCTAACCTAATTTATTCCTACTAGAGGCCTTTGCCATGGCATATGTACAGAAGATACAGGCAGAAACAGAAGGGGACAGACCCTCCAGCTGGTGTAAATTGGTGCAGCTCCATTGAAGCCAATGGAACTATGCCAGTTTACAGTGAGGATCTGACTCACCCATAAAAATCACAGAAATAGTTTTAACTGTTGACACAGATCAGTAACCGATAGGAATGTAAAACGCACAGAAGGAAAATCCATTCTGAAACTTAATAGCCTAATATTCAACTTGGCACTTCCCTTTCCTGGTACTTTTAATTGGAAATGCACTAAAAATATCTAAGTGATCTACAACTGCCCAAGTGTGAACCCACTCTAATCAGTGAAATAATTTTAAAGTGCTTCAGTTGCACATTTTAATATAAATTGAGTCTCAAAAGCAATGGAAATTTCTAGAGAAGCATATTGCAACTGCTTTCTGACACAGTAGATCTGCCCCAGGATTCCATACCATACTTGGCAGAAAAAGCTACTTGGTAATACAGGCTAAGAAGGCTGCTCTTTATCTGGCGTCATCTCCAGTTTTGAGCAACATGTCAAAACATTCAAAGCCTGAACCTTTTAAAGTATCGAGTGCTTTCAAGGTACTCAGTTCTTCCAACTAACTCCCATTGATCTTCTGTTATTCAGGGTGCTCAAGATCCAGTACGAGGTCAATGGTAAGTTGAAGGAGACAAGTTCAATTTTCAGAAAACCGCAGAATCCTTTTCAAGAATAATGCTTTATTTATAAAATGCCATCCCCCTGAGAAAGGGAAAAGCCAAAATACAAAGCTAGGAATATGTACAGTTATTTATCATGTCTGTGCTCCCTTGTTATAGACATAAAATTAAAAAATGTGATTATCAGAATCTTAAAGTTTGAACTTTTTTTATATTACCAAGATCATGGAACAAATCTTTTTGTCATGCAGGTGGCATGTAAGACATTTCTTTAACCCCATCACTCTTGAAAACAGAGCACAAGCTTCTCTTCCCAAGAACACACAAGCCATAACTGAAGATTTTGAATTCCATTTTTAGCATTCATTCATCTCTAGAATAAATACAACTTACGAACTGAATACTGTAAATCATTCTGAAAATGCTCCCAAAACAGCTGCCAATATTCTTTGGCTATAGCTGCCCAGCAAATTCATAGAAATGCACAAAATTGTGTGTTAAGAAATGATATTGTACAAAGATTCTGAAGATAAAATGGGAAGACAGGCACACCATTATTAGTGTCCTGGAAGAGGCAAAGACCACCAGTATCGAGGCAATTATCATCCGTCAACAATTCCGCTGGACTGGTCACATTGTCCAAATGCCAGACCACTGCCTCCCAAAACAGGTCCTGTTCTCTCAGCTGAAAGAAGGGTACTGTCACGTGGGTGCACAACGGAAGCGTTATAAGAATTTACTGAAGGACAACCTAAAAAAGTGTAATATTGACATTGACACTTGGGAGACACTTGCCAAGGATTACTTAAAATGAAGTGAAGTCCTACGTGATGGTCCCCTGCATTTTGAACTTGCTCGCAGACAAGCTGAAGAGGATAAGAGGCACAGAAGGAAGGAGAGACTGGCTTCCAGTCATGGTCAACAGACTTCTGCGGAGTCTGAAAACATCTGCCCTCACTGCACTAGAACTTGTGGTTCAAGGATTAGCCTTATTAGCCACCTGAGGACCCATAACTCCCATGGAAGATGATCATACTCGGTAACGAGTGATCGCCCATCAAAATCAGTAATATTTCCTCATCAATAGCTGTTTCCATGTAATGTTTGAATGCCCTACACACAACTCCAGTGGACATTCTACATGCCCAAGTGCTGTATCAAACATTGCTGGTTGTTCCTGTCATTGCTGGTTAGCATGCAAAATGCACAAGGCTAGTTGTGTATTTCTAAAGCACACCTGGCCAAATTCTGCCCTGTTACCCCCAGGTAAATCCAGAATAATTCCACTGCAATAAATGATATTCTGGATTTCCAATGTGTAACTGAAACTGACGGCAGAATATGGGCCAAATAGAGTGGGGGGTATAAAACCAAATCAGTGCCTCCTTCATTACAAGAGGATAACCTTACTGTACTATTTGTCATAACAATTATCTATCCTAAAGGAAACTGGCAATTGCATTTTTGCAGTCCTTGCTTCCATAGGCATCAAATCATTTGGGAGATTCACAGGCCATGATACTGGATTCCAAATAGAAAAACATCTTGTCACTTCCATTGCTAAAACTCTCTCTTCCCCCTTCAACACACTTACTAAGAAAAGGAAATGAGTAACAGCAATTTTCTTCCATTATTGCACACAACTGTGAAATTCTAAGATGAGACCTACACGATGCAGGGGCTGAAAAATCCCATATTTGTCACAGATTTTTTTGAATGTATATTTTGTTTTTAATTCATATCATATAATTTAATCTGAATTATGAGTATGCTTAAAGAAAAGACTCCTTTAAAACTATGAAGGTAGATCAAAACAAACCTATAAATAACTCTCTTTAAAAAACAAAAAAAAAAACATCCAACGCTGGACTCCTTAAAATTGGGATAAATTGTTTAAACTGAATTTAGATAATTTCAGATGAAAGATTATACTACTAATAAAATTGTATTATGTATCGCCAATGTGTTAAGCACTTTGCAGATAAGTAATCAAACACGATTCCTGTCATAAAAAATTTGCAATGTACAGATAAAGGATTGGGGAAGGGATGCAATATAAAGCAAAAATGAATGAACAGTGAATTTTAGCATGTATCTGTAGGTTGTTTTTTATTGTTTATTTGCGGGGGTGGGGCTTAATTGTTCTGGAGTTTCTACTTTTTTTTTTAAAAAGTACACTTTTGTCAGGGAGGGCTAGGTTTTATAGGCCTTTTAAAATAAGCGTAATTAAGGGAGGACTTGAAAGAGAGTTGGGAAGCATAGCAGACCAAGTCAGGGGAGGGCCCATGTCTATTGGATAGCTTGAACAAAGGAAATAAGATGAGATTGGAAGGACACAAGGGCTTTTTAAATATGGCTTAGGCAGAGCAAAGTATTATGGGTGGAATGGCATGTTAATTCTTGGCTCCTAATGTCAGTGAGCTAAAAACTCTCCCAAAGAATCTGTTTTAGGCTGAAATTTCTGAACCAGAAATGAATTAAAAAAATCTTTAAAAGAAAATTCATTCAGACTTCTGCAGTAAGTAGAACATGAAAAGTAGGGATTTTTAGCCATTAAAAATCTTGCTCAGATGTGTGATTTTATGTTGTAACCCGGAGTAGGTTTTAGTTTTTTAAATTTGGTGTGTACATAATCATAACAGCATAGGAATTAGCAGACTGGATCAGATCCAAATAGTCCAGTATCCACTCTCCTATAGTGGCCAGTATCCAGTGCTTCAGAGAAAGGTGTGAGAACCTTACAGCAGGCAGCTGTGGAATAATCTTCCCCTTCCATTAGGTCTCATTCTGATGTTTGTACCTAGCAAGTAAGTCATCATGCAGTTTGCACAGTAACCACATACCCATTGTCTATATTTCTGAACATCAACTCGCCACTCATTACAGCTTGTCTGTCTCTGTACTGTAATTCAATCCTCTGGAGCCACTGTGTGTGAGGAATTATCAGTCTTCACTATCTCTGTCAGAAGGAAAGTCCTGTTTAAGAAGGTTTCAGAGGAACAGCCGTGTTAGTCTGTATTCGCAAAAAGAAAAGGAGTACTTGTGGCACCTTAGAGACTAACCAATTTATTTGAGCATGAGCTTTCGTGAGCTACAGCTCACTTCATCTGAAGTGAGCTGTAGCTCACGAAAGCTCATGCTCAAATAAATTGGTTAGTCTCTAAGGTGCCACAAGTACTCCTTTTCTGTTTAAGAAGGTGTCTCTCTCCATTCCACATAGGTGCCCTTTCCAGCATGAGACTGGCTTTTTCAGCTAGAGGATCTGAGAAGTCAATTTGTAGGTGGGCTTGCTCTAAACTATCTTTATAGGCTATACCTATGATGAATTGAGGGTTCTGTGTCTACCACTTCTGGATTTTATGACAATTGTATCAGGAAATTACTATGTCATGGAAAGCTGTGTATGCATGTGGATCCACCATGAGTTAGCAGGGATGTGTCATGGCTCTGCCAGGCGCTAGACAATGGTGAATGATCAGCACTTGAAGTAAAACACCCTGGGATAATAGTTTTGCTCTACCTGGATAAAGAGACTTCCCTCCTGTTGTCTATAGGGAGGGGAGTTTGGTAGTTTCCCATTTCTCCTAAAGGGCTGAGCAAAAGCAGCAAGAACCTACAAAAGGACTCACGGGAAGAGGGGGAAGAGACTGGGACAGCTGTTTTTTGAACCAGATTAAGATGAGGGATGTGCTGTAGGGGCAGAGTAGGCATGAAGATAGAGGACCCTGTCTGCTTGCCAAAACACAGGTGACCCCTGCCCTCCTAAGGACTCCTCAGTGAAGAGTTAGCTAGTGATGGACATTGCATTTATCCGTTTTATTGTTTCTGTGATCTAAATTCTCCTGTCCTCTACATAATTAAATATAAATAGCACAAAGTTCTTTTTAAAAGGCTGAACAAAGTGTGTGTGTGTCTCCTGAGTGAGTTAAACTAAATCAAAAGCTTCTCACCTTTGGGGTGGAGTTCTAGGAAAGTGGTTTATCTGAGTACTGGGGCTTCCAAAGGGTCAGCACTGTGCCCATCTGGGGGTGGGGAGGGAGGAGGCAACTGGACAGTGGGTTCCAATACTCTGGAGAGGAGTTGCCAAATCTAGCGACCCCAAGCTTGGGGCACTGGCTGGACTCCATTCAGGCTCCAGAAGCATGAAACACTCCAGGGAATCCAGAGCACAGAAGCTTGGATTCTCCTCACAGCAGTCCTAGTGGGTGGCCCAGAAGGGCATTCACTAGGATCTGTGATGGTGTATAAACAGTTTAGTCCAATTCTGTGTCTTCAGTAACTTTGAACTCAAGATGCTGTACATGGGCACTGAGGGCTGTGACCTGCTTGCACCAGATGCATACGTACACCACTTCGCTGCAAAGCACCTAGTTGTACATTCTGTACACGATTCTGTACAACTCCAATCCCTAATTAACCTGCTGCTAGTCTTCCACCTTCATAATAAGACTGGTTTTTAACTCTGAGTAGACAGTTAACATTTTAAATTTTTGGTCTATTAATTTTTCAGGAAAAAACATTATTACTACTATAGAGGTTTTAGTTTGTCAGTCTAGCAACCTATTAACAATTACATTAAGAGCCTATACCTTCTCAGTGCCTAGCTCCACTCAGTTCAAATTCTCCTGTGCTGTCCCTATCTGTTACCTTCTCACTCAGTTTGGGGCCTTGTCACTTTCTCAGTGAGACAGGCAGGCTGTGCAGTCTTACAACAAGATGGTTGACAGGGAAGCTATCACAGTGAAATTAGTATTCCCTGCTGCTTGGAGGATCAATGCGTCACTGAATATCAACAACATTCCTTCACTGGAAGAACAGGGATCAAGCTTTGACAGATGCTCTAGCTAATGTGAGTCTAAAAGAGAGGTTCACAATAGAAAATTATCAACTTTGAAAATAAGGAGAATGAAACTCTATTACTACCCCATGGAACTAACCAAGGAAGCTAAATAATTACCTGAACTTAAAGGGGCTTATAAATAACAGTTCAGTCCTGCCAGATTCAGTAAGAAAATCATCAGACTTCCAAGTCTCAATACTGGAAAGATGATCATGCAGTTTAGTGGGAGCAGCTGCAGTCTGTTGGATCAACATACGCGTTTCGGTACCAGATATGGAAATATGACAATCCAGTGATACTGCTCAGAGAAAGAATGTAAACAAAATATCAAATATTCTGGGACCGATCCATGTGATCTAAAGACAGTGGCCCCATCTCTCTGCAGTGCTAAGCCTCTATACCAATCTGGAAACAAAACAGGGTTTTTAAATCAGGGAGGAAACAGTTCCTGGGGAATATCCTCTGCATAAAGGGGCTTCCGTACAATGTAGGAGCTGCTGGAGCAGCTCTAAAGCAGGACCACTCCAACTCCAGGAAGCATGTCAGGGACAGGGAAAGGAAAGGAGAGGAGGGGGGTGGGAGTACACTGCACTTTGAGTATTCTCTGCATTCTAGGGCCTATATATAAGATAGAGAAGCCCTCAGGTTGCTTTAATTGATATTGAAGTTCCAGAATGTGA
Organism: Caretta caretta; assembly: GCF_965140235.1. NCBI lineage: Eukaryota > Metazoa > Chordata > Testudines > Cheloniidae > Caretta > Caretta caretta. The sequence goes on from NC_134214.1 coordinate 28,288,235, forward strand.
GGACCACAGAGATGATTTAAAGAACAAAACCACCTTTGCAGCCTCCCTGTTCCTGTTAAGCACCAGTGTGGAATAGCTGAGGATTAGGGCCAGTCTGAACACTGGAAACTTTAGGATCCCAGGTAATAAGATTGTACCAGATAGCAGGGTAAATAAATAAGTCTACCTATGTAAGTAACCATAACCGAAATAATACATACAATAAAATTAATGGCCAGTGGTGAGACAGATACAACCGTAGACTGGACTGTGTCTATATGTATACCAATGTAGATCCATACAAGATTAGCCCTGGTGTTTCAAACCAAATAAAAATTAGCATGGAATTTAAGTCATTGCACAGGACAGGTTACAGAAGTTAGTAAATCAGACTTTATTCTGGTTACTAGTGCAATCTTCAGACAAGATGGCCACCTACACCTTAGCAAAAGAAACGAATGTTAAAAATAGCAAAGACTGAAGAATCCATTCCATGGGCAGCCAAATGTAAAAGGAATCTGAAAAGGTCAATGAACAAAACCTTTGACTGTAACCTTTATTGACCTCTTGAGGAGAATAGCTCTGAACAACTTCTTCAATATATTGTTTATAAGATTCTTGAAAGAAAACCAGACAACCTTTTAAAAACACAAAAATAAAGCAGCAGTAGGTAAGAGCATGGGGTGTGGAACTGCAAATGAATGCTACTATTTTTTTGCCAACAAAAATCTTAAGACATGCAGTAGCGTCTAAAGATTTCATTACTAAGACAAGATTATCTGTCAGAATCAAAATGCCACCTGTTCCGAAACAAGGCATGAGAGACACCTATCTACTGGTTGAAGATCATACTAGATTAGGTTACATGAAATTATTCCATCTCAAAGCATTCCTATAAGTGTTCCTTTAAAACTTCCGTGACAAACTTTGATATTTCCATTGATCTATGACTTGCCATTTTGAAAGAGGCTTTTAAAAAAAAAGGAGAGTGGAAGGCAGAAAATATATTGACCGAGTACAATCTATCATAATGTTAATTATGTTCACCAACAAAAGCAAAGAGTGCAATTCAGTACCGCACTAAGGCACTGCAACTTTCTGAAAAAAAATTCTTTTGCCATGGAAGAACACTTTCCCTAAATGAAAGGTGGTCTCCTTCTGATTCATGTCTAAAATGTGAACACCAAAACAGGCCCAGGATGTACTGAATAGAGAACGTACACTTGTGTTTAAATATTGTATATCAGATCACAAATTACACTTTTGCATCCATAATTACAGGTCAGAATGGGTGCTGTAAAGGAAAAGTTTAAAGTGTGGCATCTATGAAAACACATGCCACCAATCACTGTTATCTATAATGTTGTTCATGGTCCTGGGATATAGTGGAAGGCAACAGAATAACAGAACCACAGTAAATGTTTTATATCAAAAGATTTTAAAATAAACACTAACAGATTTTGCTATAATAGGGCTTCACATACCAGTACAATTAAGGAAAGGAGTACTTGTGACACCTTAGAGACTAACAAATTTATTTGAGCATAAGCTTTCGTGAGCTACAGCTCACTTCATCGCACAAAAGCTTATGCTCAAATAAATTTGTTAGTCTCTAAGGTGCCACAAGTACTTCTTTTCTTTTTGCGAATACAGACTAACATGGCTGCTACTCTGAAACCTGTCAGTACAATTAAGATGTTTTGGAGTGTTGGGGACACTGGGGCATGGCCACTAGATAACTCGAGGGGTTGGAAGACCACGAGTATCGATGAAGCCTCCTCGCACTAGGCCCAAGTGTCCTTGGGCCCCCCCCGCCTGGAGGCGCTTGCAGCAGCTCTGCATACTAGGCCCAAGTGTCCTTGGCCCCCCCGCCTGGAGGCACTCACAACAGTTATGCTGAGGATCTGCAACAATATGTTGCAGAGTCAGACTGCCTGAAACTAAACAAGGCCAAACAGGGCAGATATGGAAGAACAATGCTGAATAAAGCAGCTTTATGTATAGTTTAACAAATGATACAAAAAACAAGGGAACTAGCTGGTAACTGGATTGGCTGGCTATATGGATACTTAGGGCAGCTTGCTATTGGATAAGTATGCTGAAGAAAGGATGTATAAAAGCCTGTGTAACTTCCTGCTCTGTGTACAGGATTTGAGATTCTATTCTCCCTGTACCTTTTCGAAGCTTCAAATAAACTTTTCTGCTTCTCCACCCCGTTGTGATTATTGGGTGAAGCACACCGGGTAGCGAACCAAACCCTGCTGTTGTTTTGCCTCTTGGCACTGGGTGCTGGCAACAGGAGGAATGAAGAGAAAAATCTTTGCCTTAATGAGCTCCTGAAAATGAACAAGTCAAACTTATCTGCAGATGACAAAGCAATCATTTTAACTGTAAACCACACAGTTTCAAAACGGAGTACATTAGTTGATTTCCACTAATGTTACACTGATGTATATTCATTTTCAAATATCTATTTAAAAGAAGTGCAGACACTTAGAGTTTTCAACAGTAAATGTTTGCAGATTTTGCCTTTCGTAAACTTAACAAGCTAAATTTTGAGCAGTGTAGTCCACAGCCGAAGTTGATGGGATTTGTGGGCTCTCTGCAGGTACTAAGCACTTTGTCTGACTCTGTGTACTAGCTCAGCTGCACTTTTAATGCTTTGACAATAGTTTTTACTATTACAATACAAATACCTAATGCAATTTTTTTCTTTTTTAGTCCTCTCCATCATGATTGCATTGCACCAGCACTCAAAACTCTTCTCCTTGTGTTAGCTCTGAACCCCAGATTTTTTTCTGCCCAGGCAGAAAACAGTCTCCCTTGTTTATTATTCAAGGGCCGGATTCTGGTCCCACTGTAATCCCTGGGAGTTTTGCCACTGACTTTTGTGGCTACAGAATTTGGTCCTAACAGAATAAATCTGGGCCTTGTCATCCATGTATGCCAACTACTAGTCTGTGGCAATAAGCGTGAGTGGTAGTGGGAAAGGTGGAGACACTCCTACTTCTGTATTTGGCACTGGTGCAACTGTGGCTGGAATACTGTGTCCAGTTCTAATGTCCACAATTCAAGAAGGATGTTGATAAATTGGAAGGGGTTCACAGAAGAGCCACAAGAATAATTAAAGGGTTAGAAACCAGGCCTTATTGGACTCCTTGAGCGTCACAATCTATTTAGCTTAAAGAGAAGGTTAAGAAGTGACTTGATTACAGTCTATAACTATCTTTATGGGGAACTGTAGTGAGCTGGAGTGGCCTCCCATGGACCTGGAGAGTGAGGAGTCCCTCACTGAACTCTGGTGGGTGAAGCCAGGCTGGATTTACCCCTCCCACCAGAAGTCATGGGAAGGACAGGAAGTATAAAAGGTGGGCCTGGGAGCTCAGTTGGGCTGCAGCTGCTGGAGGAGCCAGATGCCTCCTGCTTGCTCCTGGGCTGGGAGACTGCTGTGGAGCTGAGAACTGGCTGGAGCCATACGCCGACCTGTCTTTGGAGAAGTTATCAGGACTACCGCAGACCTTCTACCTGGACAATCTGGACAACCCTCTACAAACCCAGGTACAACCTGAAGGGGAGTTAGGATGTGGCCCAGGGACAGCTGTCCCTAGTCCAGCTGCGTTGTTGCTGTAAATCCAGTCAGTGTGTTGTGGTCAGGATCCCTGCTCACCCAGTAGCAGACCCCTCTGCCACTGTTTGGGCCCTGGGCTGAGACACAGTGGAGTGGGTGGGCCTATGTCCCCCCTGCCACCCCAATCCTGGGGTGGTGGTCTCCCCCTCTCTAGGCTGAGCAGCCAGTGTTTGTCAGCCATCCACTGGAGCTAGGATGCCTGAACCGGTTGCTGCTCGACCCAGAACACAGGCCTGAGCTGTAGACTCTCAGTGCCCCGTCCTGACTAAGGGCCTGGGCTCCCTGACTGTGTTTGTTGCTCAGCCCCTGACCACAGGCCCGCGCTATAGACCCAGCTGTAGACTACTGTCGCCCCATTAATTCCCCACAGTAGGCGATCAACAGAGGCGGAGTGGCCTCCTACGGACCTGGAGGATGAGGAATCCCCGCTGATAAACCACTACAGGAACAAATATTTAATAATGGGTTTCTCTTCAATCTAGCAGAGAAAGGTATAACATGATCCAATGGGTGGAGGTTGAAGCTAGACAAATTCATATTGGAAATAAGGTGTAAATTTTTAGCAGTGAGAGTAACTAACCGTTGGAACAATTTACCAAGGGTTGTGATGGAGTCTCAGTCATTGACAATTTTTTAAATGAAGATTGAATGTTTTTCTTAAAGACATATACTGTAGGAATTCTTTTGGGGCAAGTTCTATAGTTTGTGTTATACAGAGGGCCAGATAAGACTCTCACAATGGTCCTGTTAGGCCTTGAAATCATCCATCCATCCTCCTTTCTAAATCAAGCATAGCAAAGATTACCCTGCTACCTATCATTCTGCCTATGTTTACCTACACAAATAGAATGCTCCATACCACTTCTGCTGGGCTCCTGCAGCTTAACAACACCCTAATGCCCCAAAGGACTGGGAGGTGGGGAGAGGATGACACAACGTAGTTGCCAATTCCTGAAGTATATGGACTCTTGCTTGAGTATAGGCTTCTCAGTTTGCTGATCTGCAACCAATTCTGTGCGCTCATTGTGGAGGAATTAAACCATTACTTAGGGCATTGCCATCCATGAACATTCTTCCTTAAAAAGAATTTTTGCTCCATTTTGTGTGAGATTAGAAATTATAGGCAACATATTTAAAAAACTGTGTTGGCTCTCATTGCATCTTCAGGATTGCAAAGAAGAGTTTGGAGTCCTGAAGAAGCAGCTGAAAACAAGTAGGCAGAGGCAATATTCCAATGCATTTCCCTATATTTACTATAGCAAATATCCTGAATACTGCAAATATTGGAGTAAAGTTATTTAGGTGTCAAAGATAATTGTCATGCAGTAGCAAATGAAGAGGTGGGTGGTCTGCACAATGGTGAACAGAAGGATGACTTGAGGTCGATGAGAAAATCTCTCTATTAAGACATGGTCCATACTATGAAAAAGTTTGGGAACGCCTGCACAAAAGGCTATAGTTATAACTAGCAAGATGACTCTTAGCAGTTGCTGTGTCTACTGGTGGCAAGAGAATAAGAGGGATGGGGAAGACATGGATTAAATGGAGGAAAAGTAACACACAATTTTTACCATCTGTCTGCAAATACAGAATAGCATTTTTTTTAAAAAAGGGCCATAAATTCACTGACTTGTTTCAACATTACATCCCAGTTGCAGTAGAATTACAGATTTCAACAATAACTGGCAAAATGTTCTGTTATTAATCTCTAGTTGTTTCTGCCATATCCTCAAATCTCCTGATAACTTTTTAGTAACTATGGAGCCCCCCTTATTGCCTCTAGGGTTTAGCACAGCGTATCTCAACACCAGTACAGAAATCCATTTAAATGAGGTTAGTTACTGCTTGTGAAAACACGTGATAATGAAACCACAATCAAGAACTCAATATAAATGTTGAAAAGTATCTGACTATCCTGCGATAAATACCTTCTCTTTGCTAAATACATACTTAAAGATTAGGTAGCAATTTTACCAGTGACATAAGTACAGTGGTACTTAAAGAACAAATTCTGCCCTATATATGCATGCAAAAACACTCACTTGACCAAATTCTTATCATGTAGAACACAATGGCAAAATACACATGGACTCCAGTGGGCCCAAGATCTGGCCCACTGACTGCAATGGAAGCTGCATACATGTAACCACAGAAAACAATTTGCTCAACTAAATTTAGTAACAGTCTTAATGCACATTTTTACTTTTATTACACCAATAAAATGTAAAAGTCTTCTCATCAAAGCATCTTTTCAGACACAGAGCAGCATGATGTCACCATTCATTCCTGGTCATGGTTTATTCCTTCATTATACCCAGCCAGGTCATGTTCCTGTGTACGTCTCATTATCTAGTCAGTGATCAGCCTCTAGATCTGACTGTCTTGGTTGTTTTCACACAATCTCTTTTAATATCCTATCATCTGTTTGTCTTCTATAGCGTCCCCACTATTGTAATGTTTTTGAATGCAGTTAATCCCTTATGCTGACTTCACATCCTACTCTCCTTCTAACTTTGTCTTAAAATCATTCCGCTTTACACCTGACATCTTCTGAATAACTCTCATCTCTACTGCCTCTGGCCTTCTGATGTCTGTTTTCATTTAATGCAACTGCTTCTACACCACAGAGTAATACTGTTAGTACACTGGTTTGATAAATTTTCACTTTGATACCAAACGTGCTATTTTTATCAGCACATCTCCTTTTAACCACATTGTTGCTGGAACTATTGGCACTTATCAAGCTTCCTAGGTACACAAGATTTTACTTGTTCTGAGACTTCACTGTTGCATTTCAATACTTTATCTATTGTCCCTTTTCCAAGACAAAATAAATGCCAAGATGATAAAGTGGTTGTAAGTCCAAGCTGACTACACCAATTTACAGAGGTAGCGAAGAGTATCATTAATTCAAACATGTTTGCCATTTATACAATGTCATCTGTGTAAGCTAAGGAGCTTCACTCCAGATCACCCAACATCACACCCTCCAACTCATAGGCGCAGACTTTCCATTGTGCCAGGGGGTGCTCGACCCCCAGCCCCATCTCTTCCCGCCCTGTTCAGCCCCCACCCCCGAGCGCGCCACATCCTTGCTCCTCTCCCCTCTCCCCATTATCCTTTTGTACGCCACAAAAGAGCTGATTGCGGCTGGCAGGTGGTGGGGGGTGATGGGGCTGCTGGTAGGGGGACTGCCAGTGGGTGCTCCAGCCCCCACCATTTTTCTCCAACGTGTTTGCCATTCTTAAATTCCAATTTAAGAACATCATGATGCCCCTTTGTCTTACACCAAACTTTAACCAGTTGCTTAATTTTTCACCAATTCTTACAGCATGTGAGAATGCAGGTATTAAGGTCTAAATTCTGCTCTAACTCCTAGGAGTGATGTAAAGGCAAATGGCATGGTGGGTCTGATACATTCAGCACTAGAATCTTCTCTTCAGCTCAGGGCAGGATCACTCAGGGTGGCCAGGGGGAAAAATATGTTCTTGAGTGTCCTTGCTGCTGCTCCAAAAAGGAGTAGAACACATAAGCAGCTAGTACTGCATACTGCAGCATGCATCCAGGAACCTGGGGCCTGCCTTCCCCAAGCTAGCAGATCACATCCCCTTGAGGTTGTAACATACTAGTAAAAGCAGTAGCTTGTTCCCCCAATATAATGTTCTTGTAATCTTGTCCTGAAGCTGCATAGGGATGAGAAGGAAGTGGCTATATCTACCTTCTGCCCCTACTACAACATATACACAGAAGGGGGCAAGATTTTATATTAAACCTGTGAAGTTCTTGTGGAAATCTCAGTCTGGTACAGAGCCAGGTTGCAAGACAGAAAGCCTGCCTCTATACTAGTAAATATAGGACCACAATTCATTGCCAGCACTAGCAACAGTGGAAACTATACTGTGGACAGAGTTCAGGAGTTTCAACTACTGTATCACATAACCATGCTCTGAACAAACCACATGGTGGTAAAAATGCCTGAACCCTGTTTTATCCTATGAAAATCAGTGGCAAATTACATGAACCATTTTTGGTAGGGCCGAGAAGGCCCAAGAGGCTAGCATGTCCTTGTTGCCCCATATAGTGGGCCCATTTTCACTCTATCAAAGTAATAAATATCAAAGCTAGATATTCACCAAAACAAATAATTCTAGTCTCTAACTTTCCAACCTCACAAATGGAGAGCCTTTCACTTTAGATTCGTCAATCCTTACTGGCTATAGATGTTACTTCCTGAACAAACTGTGCATAAAATAACATGAAGCTTAATATTATAAGTGAAAAGCCACAAATTAACCAACATCTATGATTACTGTAGCCTGCCTCTAGATTATGCGACTCTTTCATTTCATGTGTCAGGGAGAGCCCTTTTTGACATTAACTATGGCCATCATTCAGAAATACCAGCAGCTTTAAATTTTACAAACCTTTAAAATGAAAGAGGCCTACCTTAACATCGAAGTTGCAGTCAAGTCTTCTGATTAACACAATGAAAGCATGAGAGAAGTTGTCTTCTAGTGGTGGAGGTGCTATGGGTTCACATGCATTCTCTGGTTTTGAATTTATTAGGAAGCCCTGAAACAAAGTGACAGCATACTATCAGTTCTAGCTCTGTGACACAACACAAGTGCTAGGGAAAAATCATACTTTCAAAAGAAAGCCAAGCAAATTCCTGGACCTCAATCTTGTATCACTGTGAATTTTACATTGTATATCATATTTTATTTATTTACATAGGATCTTTAATATCAAAGTGCTGCTTGGGGTTACAGAGAAAACACAAAGTCAAACTGAATATATACATTAGTTGCCCTTAATTTTCCTGTTGGCTTACACTAGTTACTAATGTCACTTCAGAATTTTCAGTATTTCTAGTGTATCTATAGTTCAGTATGGGAAACACTGCACATAGCACAGTAACATTATCAAGATGAATTTTTTAAGGCCGCTCACTGTAATTAACAGAACCACAGGCACACTAAGCCAATAAGCACTATCAAAGAGGGAAGGCGAGGAACATCTCTATACTTGTGAAAGTACTTACTAGATTTGCATTTACACGTGCAAGGCTTTTACAAGGTTTGCAGTGATGCATGCACACTTAACTTCTGATAAGGGCCATAACATCCCCCACAAGAGGGAAAAATCATAAAAGGACCAGGAAATTCCATGAATGTTGACTCCTGGGGCATTTTTTCGATTGTCCCAGCATAAGGTTGGGTTTGCACACCACCATGGGACATAGATTGGGTGTGACCCTCTTAATCTGCAGATGCTCTAAGATCCACTGAAAAATCCTGAAGTTTTTAGGACCTTGGCAAGGACAGAGACATGTTTATAGTGGTTGAATGTCCTGGCACTACTCCCTAATCCCTCTTTGAGCTGCCATGGTTCCATGTTGGCTGCTACCCAGAGACTATTACTTCATGAGAAGGTTTCACAATGCTGACAGGGAAGCAACATAAGATAATGGTGAAAGAAATGCTATGCATACCTCACACTGCAAGTCAGTCAAAGGTGGAAGATGTTCTGGAGAGCAACCTTAACCCTATCTCTGGCACTTTACTCTTAACATGGAGATTTGATCCCATGGAGTATCTGAAGAGGGTCTTCCCAAGTATCAGTGGAAGTGGGAATATACCTCAGAACTGCTTCAGCTCATTTGTGTGACCCATACACCATTTTCATCCACTTTAGGTCCCCTGAACTTATCAAGCAGAGAAAACAACTGGGCCCTAACAGATTTTTTTCATTATACAATATTTTGGCATTCCTGAACTTCTGGTATTTGAAAGGGTGGTGGAAAAAGTCAGTGGCACTGATGCCATCTGAGCTCTATCTAATTGGAGCTGTATCTTAATTTGATTTCCTTATAGGGAAAGTGTCAGGTTCAGAATCATAATCAACATTTTTCAAATGTGTTAAATAATCCAGAATTATTGTTGGGTGTTGAATTTGAAATGCTTCAGCATTGATTTTCAGAAGTGCTTAGTATTTACTGCTTCTCGACATCACTAGGAGTTGCAAGTACTTTGTACCTCTGAGGAAACAGGCTGCTTATTTTGCTGCCTTAATACAGATTTAGGCACCTAATTTTAGACATGCAGGCTTGAATATGTTGTCCAAAATTTAAAAAAAAACTATTGTAAGAATTTTTATATCAGATGTCAAAAATCAATTTTTTAAAAATTGTCTTTTTGCAGCCTTATATCCTAAATATAAAGGTTGAATGTCTCCTAATGGTAACAAGGAAGTTTAAGCCTGAAGCTTAGCAAGACATAATGAAAGTGCCTGGAATTGTTTGAAACATGAATAATTTGAACGTACTGAGTGGATTTTTTTTTTTTTTTTTGTTATTCAATCCATGAATTGTCAAGACTACACCTTATTGGGCAAGCCAGTCTGACAATTTTTTTTAATTGGTTTTAATAATGGTTCACCATATGATATGTACAAGATCATTAAAGCAGTATAAAATGTTGTTTGCCTGTTGGACAAGGCAGAAGAAGGGTAACACTAGGCAATCAATAGTAGAGCAATACCAGACAGTCAGCCATGCTAACGCCTTTTTAGCATAGTGGAGATCTTGAATGTTAATATAAGGACATTAAAAGGTTCTACTTTACTTTCATTTTGTAACTTTCCATAGCTGCAGGCCTTCTGTTTCTAAGGGGGAAAGTAAGCTGCCTTTTGCCAACAAAGCAGGAGAGGTGTACACACCACAAAACTACTTTTGGCGGCAAACCTCTGCTGTTTAGCCGACAAAATAAAACTACCTCAATGAGAGGCGTAAAGCTTTTTGCAACAAAGTTAAAGTGACAAAGCCTCAGTGTAGACACTGCTGTTCGTTTTGTCAACATAACTGGCTTCCACTACTATCCCACAATGCCTGCAGTGACTGCTCTGCTCACGGTTTTGACCTCTGCTGCCCTGCAGGCATGCATCCCTCCCCTTTCCAAGCTCCAGGAAGTATCTGACAGCTGAGTGTCCTGCTCCATTTGGGGAACAAAGAGCAAATCATTTACATGGAATGCTCCTGTTCTGCCCTGCACCAGGAACACAGCCACAGGCAGATTGCTGCTGGGGTACGGGAGGTCGAGGGGAGGGGGTTGGGGGGGGGGTAGAGACTGCTGTGCTGCTTTGACATTCGTCAGCACGGAGAGCTTACACAGTTGCTCAGGATGCCAATCTAGGCAGTTAAGGAGGCTGTGGGAGAACTTGGAGGGAATCTCAGAACCATAGGTAGGTAGGCAGGCGGAGTCGGCTGCTTAGGGAGAGACTGCTGTGCGGAGCAGAGCCGAGCAGGAGGCCGATGTGTGTGTTGGGGGGGGTCCCCTTCCCCCAGGATAGGTCGGTCAGCCTGCGCTCTCTCTCCTGCCCCAGACACACCATTCTCCTCTCCCTGCCCCCCTCCACTTCAGTTGAAAAGCAACACAGACAGACAATCTAGTAGGATTATTAAAGGAATTGGCACCCAAAATTGCAAGCCCATTAGCAAGGATTTTTAATGAATCTGTAAACTCAGGGGTTGTACTATATGATTGGAGAATTGCTAACATAGTTCCTATTTTTAAGAAAGGGGAAAAAAGTGATCCAGGTAACTACAGGCCTGTTAGTTTGACATCTGTAGTATGCAAGGTCTTGGAAAAAATTTTGAAGGAGAAAGTAGTGAAGGACATTGAAGTCAATGGTAAATGGGACAAAATACAACATGGTTTTACAAAACGCAGATCGTGCCAAACCAACCTGATCTCCTTCTTTGAGTAAGTAACAGATTTTTTAGATAAAGGAAACACAGTGGATCTAATTTACCTAGATTTCAGTAAGGCGTTTGATACTGTGCCACATGGGGAATTATTAGTTAAATTGAAAAAGATGGAGATCAATATGAAAATTGAAAAGTGGATAAGGAATTGGTTAAAGGGGAGACTACAATGGGTCCTACTGAAAAATGAACTGTCAGGCTGGAGGGAGGTTACCAATGGAGTTCCTCAAGGATCAGTTTTGGGACCAATCCTATTTAATCTTTTTTATTACTGACTTCAGCACAAAAAGTGGGAGTGTGCTAATAAAGTTTGTGGATGATACAAAGCTGGGAGGTATTGCCAATTTAGAGAAGGACCAGGATAACATACAGGAGGATCTGGATGACCTTGTAAACTGGAGTAATAGGATGAAATTTAATAGTGAGAAGTGTAAGGTTATGCATTTAGGGATTAATAACAAGAATTTTAGTTATAAGCTGCGGACACATCAATTAGAAGTAACGGAGGAGGAGACGGACCTTCAAGTATTGGTCAATCATAGGATGACTATGAGCCACCAATGTGATATGGCTGTGATAAAAGCTAATGCGGTCTTGGGATGCATCAGGAGAGGTATTTCCAGTAGAGATAAGGAGGTTTTAGTACCGTTATACAAGACACTGGTGAGATCTCACCTGGAATACTATGTGCAGTTCTGGTCTCCCATGTTTAAGAAGGATGAATTCAAACTGGAACAGGTACAGAGAAGGACTACTGGGATGATCCATGGAATGGAAAACTTGTCTTGGGAAAGGAGACTCAAGGAGCTTGGCTTGTTTAGCCTAACTAAAAGAAGGTTGAGGGGAGATATGATTGCTCTCTATAAATATATCAGAGGGATAAATACTGGAGAGGGAGAGGAATTATTTAAGCTCAGTACCAGTGTGGACACAAGAACAAATGGATATAAACTGGCCACCAGGAAGTTTAGACTTGAAATTAGAAGAAGGTTTCTAACCATCAGAGGAGTGAACTTTTGGAATAGCCTTCCAAGGGAAGCAGTGGGGGCAAAAGATCTATCTGGCTTTAAGATTAAACTCCATAAGTTTATGGAGGAGATGGTATGATGGGATAACATGATTGGTAATTAATTGATCTTTAAATATTCATGGTAAATAGGGTGGGATCTGAGTTACCCAGGAAAGAATTTTCTGTAGTATCTGGCTGGCGAATCTTGCCCATATGCTCAGGGTTTAGCTGATCGCCATATTTGGGGTCGGAAAGGAATTTTCCTCCAGGGCAGATTGGAAGAGGCCCTGGAGGTTTTTCGCCTTCCTCTGTAGCATGGGGCACTGGTCACTTGCTGGAGGATTCTCTGCTCCTTGAAGTCTTTAAGCCACGATTTGAGGACTTCAATAGTTACTCAGACATAGGTGAGAGGTTTTTTGCAGGAATGGGTGGGTAAGATTCTGTGGCCTGCGTTGTGCAGGAGGTCAGATTAGATGATCATAATGGTCCCTTCTGACCTTACTATCTATGAATCTAGGATGCTCCTGGAACCATGGGATTGAGAAACCTGCATCATGTGACATTGTACCAGCCCCATAAGGCATTGCAAACCCTTCCCAAAGCACCCTGAGGCCAGTTGTGCAGTGGGATAGCTACCACAGTGCACTGCTCTCTGTGTCCATGCAAGAGCTGTTAAGTGGATGCACTCTGACACAAGGAACTAATGTGGACATGCAAGAGTGGTTTTAATTAAAGCGGCATAACTTTTGCCAACATAACTTTGTAGAGCAGACAAGGCCTAAGAGAGTAGGAAGGGAAGAGGAGAAACAGGAAAAGAATAAAAGCATTTACTCTTTTTCTCATGTACATGAAAATTATAGGAAGCTGTGCTGTTGTGGGTCAGAAAATTGAAGTTACAATGGTCAAGTTGTATTTTTACAGGTTATTAGGTTATTAGCATCATTCATACATGTTCCTTGGACTTCTCTCAATTTTCACAGAATTCTGTCCCTCTCCAGAAAGGGACTGTATTGTTTGTGGCTAAAATTAAAAAGTATAGTAAGTAACTCTTCAAAGTAATTGTCTAATCAACAACTACTGTTACTGATTGTTTATTTAACTTATCAAGAACTCATTTAATACAATGCAGGTTTCAAAAGTAATTCTCCAGAAATTCCATTTTAAGTCAACATTCATTAACGTGTCATTATTTTAGAGTACTACAACCCAAATATTGCAGCACTGTTTTAATGTAGGCGCTCCACTAAGCAAAACAGACTGTAAACCAAAGCAAAATTTTTTTCATTGTCCAAGGAAAATGTAAATAATGAAATGAAAATGAAATAATGAATAAATAATAAATATAAAATATATTTTATAAAATAAAATATAAAATAAGAAATAATGAAATGAAAAATAAATTTGATTTTTAAAATTCTTTAGATTTAATCCTAATTAGAGATAAGATATTTTGTTTTGAAAAATATATGATCTTTAAAATTAGTGTCCCTTTAAGCAATCGGGGCTTTGCTGAGTTTGTGGTGACAGACACATTGCACTGTCTGGAACTATTATCAGCAATATCCACTACAAATTCTGCATCATTGTGCAAGGAGCCAAGGTTGGGTTCCCCCAAGTTTACTGCAATGGATGGAAAGGTACTGACTCATACAGCAAGTATTATTGTTAGGTAATTGCTTATAAAATATTCACTTTATTTTAACTAGAGTAATAAATCTGTGTCTTTAATCTCCTTTTAGAGAGAAGCTTTAGGCAAGTCATACCAGGCTACATTACAGAAAAATAGCTGCTCAAGTTAAGTACATGCAAATATAGAAATTGAAGGGTATGTTTCAAAAAACCAAAAATCTAACATGAAGAATGTTTAATGAAGGAGCTGTTATACAAGGGCTCTCAGCCAGAGAGGATTCCATATGAATGGACCATTGTAAGCGAAAGATGAATTTCCTACTTTTGTTATACTCTTTTCGGAACCAGCTATTTCAGTAGCTGATAATTATATTTACAAGCAGTAAATCAACTGACAAAGCCTGATCATAAGCATCAAATAATAATTACCACCATTTTGAATCTACTGCAGCAGCTATAACAGCATTTTTTAATAATCTTAACAGAAAAATGAAACTGTTTCAGTACTACTTTCAGGAATAAAGGATCAGGAGAGTTTACACCTATCACTCATCTGCAACTGGCTTAAATAAATCAAGAGGAGCAGTCTGTCTAATGGTTAAAGGATCAAAAGTTAATAATCCTTATTTCTTTTTCATCTCTGTCACCGGCTCATTGTACGTCCTTGGGCAAATTAATTTCTCTGTATCTCCGGGCTGGTCTATACTGAACTTGCATCAGAATACCTATATCTCAGAGGGATGTAAAATCCACAACACTGAGAGATGTAGCTATGCCAGCCTAACCCTGGTGTAGACAGCAGAAGGTTGATGGAAGAATTTTTCTATTGATCTAGCTATCACCTCTTGGGGAGGTAGATTAGCTACAGCAATGGAAGAACTCCTCCTGTTGCTATAGTGATTGTCTACACTGAAGCGCTATGTATAGACATAATCTTAGTTTAAAACACAACTAGTCCTGGTCACACCCTCCTAAAAGAAAATATGGGGCGGGGTGTGTGAATTTATAAAAGGTTCCTTTTGTAATATTTCTCTACAGTTGTTCCGTTGAGACAGGGATGTTTCCCCACAAGGAAGATAACTCACCCACTCTAGAGATCCCTTGGAATTTGCACGGATACCCGGGAATCAATGAGAAGTCAAGCCCTGTGCCTCCATGTCAGTTTTTGGTTTTGTTTCCACACCCCAGCATAAAGGCTCCTGAGAAGCAACGCAGACATAGCTTTTGCAACTGGCAGGTGTCTATACTACCACTTTCGTTGGTAATGCATTTATCGGTGAGGGGTATGAGAAAAGCCACCCTTCTCACTGACAAGTTTCAACGACAAAAGTGCTGGTGTGGAGTTATGTCTGCAGGAGAGGCTCTCCTGCGGGCATAGCTAACGCTGCTCATTGGGAGGTGGTTTAATTATGCCGGCAGGAGAGCTCTCTCCTGCTAGCAAAGAGTGGCTAAATGGGAGACCTTACAATGGCACAGCTGTACCAGTACAGCTGTGAGGTTAATAGTGTACACATGGTCTGAGACCTTGCTTAAATGGTCTGACTGTATGACATTTCCTCCTTGAGCTCCAGGGGGATGGTGAGAGAAAAAACAATTCCTTCCCTGTTTCGAACCATTGGTTCCCTGGCCTGTCCACTACACAACACCTCCTATTTCTGTTGCAGTACATGCTACAGAGACTTCCCTCCCACTCCTGTACAGGAGCTTGACAAGGTATGTCTACACTGCAGTTAGACACCTGCAGCTGGCCCATACCTGCTGACTCAGGCTTGCAGGGCTTGGGTTAAGGGGCTGCTTAATTGTGATGCTGACATTAAAAGTATAACCTGTTTGTCTACCTGGAAATAGACTCATAATGAGACATGCTTATTTGACACTCTCTAATCTTTTTATTCATAAATCCACCCCTCCTCCATCACCCTTTTCCCACCTCCTCTGGAATCCATTTTGTTTCTCTTCTGTCTGTATGTTTTGCCTACATTCCAGGTATCGTCATACTGTAGCCTCAGAGAAAAGGATTACTCTCTCTGTTCCCCTGAATACATAGCACAAACCTGCAGTCGTGATTCTTGCTTCCTTAATTTGAAACAGATATTTAATGTATTTTCCCCAGAGGTATTATCTTGCATTATTCCAAGCTGATTTCCATTTTCTGTCCTTGTTAGTAACCTCTCTGGACCCCTTTGTATTTCTGTCATCTCCAGTATTTACAGCATTTCCCAATTTAGTATCTCATATATATTTCATTACCTTGCTCTTTTATTTTAACTTATTAAATAAGATGGGAGCAAGCATTAGTTCCTGCTGGACCCCATTACGTACCTCCCAGAAATGTGGCATGTTGCCCTTTATTAGTGCCCTGAGACTTCTGCCAGTTTTCAAGCCATTCCTATTCAAGTGAACATGAAGTAATTTGGAGTGTGAGTTTTATAGGCATTGTATCAGATGACTTACTAAAATCTATATCACGCACACCTACTGCTTTTTTTTCACCCATTGACTATAGGCTGAACTGTGATATTTAGTTTCAATGCAGTGTAGGGATGGGGCAGAGCAGATCCATGTGATGGAGGAAGTTCTTTACTGCCTAGTAGCACCTTCCCACACTGTATAGCTCTGTAAAGGCTAGCCACATTCTGGACTACAGTAATTAGGAGATTGGGGTTTTTCTTAATGTAATCAAGCATGTACCCAGAAAGATAATGGAGCAAATAATTAAGCAATCAATTTGCTAACATCTAGAAAATAAGGTGATAAGTAACAGTCAGGATGGATTTGTCAAGAACAAATTGTGTCAAACCAACCTGATCGCTTTCTTTGACAGGGTAACAAGCCTTGTGGATGGGGGGGAAGCAGAAGACATAGTATATCTTGACTTTAGTAAATCTTTTGATACTGTCTCACATGACCTTCCCATAAACAAACTAGGGAAATGCAACCTAGATTGAGCTACTGTCAGGTGGGTGCATAACTGGTCGGAAAACCTTCCCCAGAGAGTAATCATCAGTGTTTCACAGTCATGCTGGAAGGGCATAACAAGCAGGGTCCCTCAGGGATCAGTTCTGGGTCTGGTTCTGTTCAATATCTTCATCAGTGATTTAGACAATGGCATAAAGAGTACACTTATAAAGTCTGCAAACAATACCAAGCTGGGAGGGATTGCAAGTACTTTGGAGGATAGGATTATAATTCAAAATGATCTGGACAAACTGGAGAAATGGTCTGAAGTAAATAGGATGAAATTGACAAATGCAAAGTACTCCACTTAAGAAGGAACAATCAGTTGCACGCATACAAAATGGGAAATGACTGCCTAGGAAAGAGTACTGCGGAAAGGGATCTGGGGCTTATAGTGGACCACAAACTAAATGAGTCAACAGTGTAACGCTGTTGCAAAAAAAGCAAACATCATTCTGGGATGTTTTAGCAGGAGTACTGTAAGCAAGATACAAGAAGTAATTCTGCTGCTCTACTTCATGCTGATTAGGCCTCAACTGGAGTATTCTCCAGTTCTGGGCACTACATTTCGGGAAAGATGTGGACAAACTGGAGAGAGTCCAGAGAAGAGCAACAAAAATGATTAAAGGTCTAGAAAACATGACCTGTGAGGGAAGATTGAAAAAATTGGGTTTGTTTAGTCTGGGAAAGAGAAGACTCAGAGGGGACATAATAGTTTTCAAGTACATAAAAGGTTGTTACAAGGAGGAGGGAGAAAAATTTCTGTTCTTGTACTGTCCTCAGTGGTTAAGAAGCAATGGGCTTAAAATGCAGCAAGGGAGGTTTAGGTTGGACATCAGGAAAAACTTCCTGTCAGGGTGGGTAAGCATTGGAATAAATTGCCTAGGGAGGTTGTGGAATCTCCATCATTGGAGATTTTTAAGAGCAGGATAGACAAACACCTGTCAGGGATCGTCTAGATCAGTGCTACTTGAAGTGGTGGTCTGCAGACCGGTGCTGGTCCACAAACCATCAGCTGCCGGTCTGCGCGCACATTGGAAGAAAAAAATGCCAGTCCCCCACATCAGATGGCTTGAGAAGCATTGGTCTAGATAATACTTAGCCCTACCATGAGTGCAGGGGACAGGTCTAGATGACCTCTCGAGGTCCCTTCCAGTTCTACGATAAGTTTGTCTAACACCGGGCCCAATCCTGTATCTATTTAAATCCATGGGATGTTTGTCACTGACATCAGGGGAGCAGGAATGGACCCTAAGATTTATTTCTTATACCCTGTGGTGCTATTGCTCCTGGCTTGATTATCCTAGATCAGGGTGGGCAAACTTTTTGGCCTGAGGGCCACATCTTGGTATGAAAATTAGTGATTTCCCTTCCCCACCCACCACAAGATCAGATTACTATAATTCTCTTTTTGTAGGGCTTCCTCTCTGCTGTTCACAGGTTGTAACTCCTATCAGATGCTGCAGCTCAAATTTGCATGAGCAGTGGATTATCTCAGAATATTAGTCCTAAATTAATATCGTTACATTAGCTTCTCAAAAATCATATCAGTTTTTAAACTTCTATAAGAAGCTCTTAGTGGCCATGGTCCTGGATATTTTACTGAGTTATCATTCACACACCACAGCATCCCTAGCATCACATTGGTCTGAATAAGCAGCGTGCTCTAAATCCGACATTGAAACACAAGGAACTACAGTTTTCTGTAACTATGCTTCTAGGCTGTGGCAACAGCTCCCTGTTAATAATTCAGGGTCAGATTTTAAGTTAAGGTTAAAGAAGTCCAGTGAACTAATGCTTATTCTTGCTTTTAGGATTATTTCATATTGTGCCTTTGGACTTGTGAAGGATATTATGTATAATAGTATTATAGTAATACATTAGGTTTCAGAGTAACAGCCATGTTAGTCTGTATTCGCAAAAAGAAAAGGAGTACTTGTGGCACCTTAGAGACTAACAAATTTATTTGAGCATAAGCTTTCGTGAGCTACAGCTCACTTCATCGTAGCTCACGAAAGCTTATGCTCAAATAAATTTGTTAGTCTCTAAGGTGCCACAAGTACTCCTTTTCTTTTAGTAATACATTAGAACATCATACTAAAAATCTTGATCCAAATCTGCAAGTCCTTCAGTCAAACATCCTATTAAAATCAATGGGTGTTTAGCATAGAGAGGGCTTGCTTTCGTTTGTACTCTAGAACTACGGGGTATAATTTGTCACTAAGGAAAAATCTAGCAATATGTTAGCTGCTGCATATTGAAGCACAGTCTGCATACTGTACTTGATTGCATTAGGTTATTCACGCAGACCTGCAAGATTTTACTCAGCACAATTTCTCTAGGTGTTCATTGCATCCTAGTCTCTTACAGACTGGCAAAAACAAATCCTTTCTATCATCATCATAAAGAAACTTACTACAAAGAAATCTTGAGCCCTTTTAAGTGAAGGACCGAATACATTTATGGCCCTAACATAACATTGTTGAAGAAGCTACAGCTATGAGTTATATAGATGTTTGTTTCATTAATGCTAATTTATGTTAAAAGATAAACTGGAAAATAGCTAACAGGAAGACATGCTGCAATCCAATAGTAGGATTCAGACTCAAAAGATTCAGGAATCTCAGGAAATATTAAATTGTATTCACATTTCATGATTACAGCACACACAAAGAATTCTTCTGCAAAAAAGGTCACCAAAATTTGCTTTTTGCAGTGATTGTGACTGCCCATTAAGCCTCTCTTCTGCGCTTTACCACCTGTGACTATAGCACCCAAAAAAGGAAAGAAAAAGAAATCAGGTACAGCTTAGCATGACCTCAGGCACAGACAAAAAGCTGTGCCTTTGAGATGGCTTTTGGACAGTTAATTTATAAATTAAGTAGTACATTGCTAATTCTCTACCTAATGCAAAGCCACTGAAGTAGATGGAAAGATTCCCATTGACTTCAAGGGGCTGTAGATTTGGCCTTTGCTCAGGTAGGGACTTATATGTTCTTGTCCGTAAAGGGGCCAATTTCTCTAAAATCACTGGAGTTTCACCAAAGGTGTTTGTTTATATTTGTATTCATATCTCAGTACTAGTTTGGATTTTGGTGTTGGGCTTTGACCATTAACCCAGAGTTAAGTTGTTGTACCACGTTAAAGCCAAAAGATGATGAAAAGGTCTGTGTTTACAGGATCCAGAATCTATATGGGTATGGCCTGAAAACTGTTCATTCTGGGATGAATCTTCAAAATGTAAATACCACAGTGTGAAGACACCGCAAAAAGGCAATAAAGATTTAACAATACAAATTATTTGATACTATGAGAGGTGTGATCTTTGATCCACATTTTTATCAGCATCTCAGGTCTCAGTTGTGCCTTTAAGGTGAAACCTGGTGTTGGGGTCAGTGGAGAGAGCTCTGTATTTACTCAGAAGGCGCTCCAAGACATGCTGTGCCTCAAGCTGGTGTAATATTCCCTTCTGTGTTCAATCCATAGAGGAGGCAAAGCTATTACAACTGTCAGTGTAACAACCTGGCTGTTTAGCTCAAGCTGTAGAGACTCATACTTTTGACTCTAGAGATCCCCAGTTCAATGCCTGGTGTCAGTAAAGGTGGTGGCCATCATACTGGCATAATGCCTCCAGGAACTCTGGAGAATGCAGATGAAGAGCAGCCATTATGCCACATTATTACAGGGAACAGTATGCACTCCCCCAGCAGAAGCAGAATAAAGATGGGCACATGGGTGATGCAGGCCCAGTCCCTTCTGAGGGAGTATTAACATTGCCATATATGCTTCCTCCTGCAGTTCTGAGCATCAAGACTTTCATTGTATCCAGGTACTATGTGGAGGTTCCCTTTACCCTCTTCTTTCCCTCCCCTCCTTTCTTCATTGTGTCCTCTTGCCTCCACTCTGGTTGCATACCTGCCCAGGGACCAAGTGCATTCTGCCCTATAATCTGCAACACTAAGTGACTTTATTAGTAGGACCCATGCTTTGAATACTTCCGGTGAGATCACTTCCCCTTTCTCCTCAGTCAATTGCACACATACAAAATGGGAAATTATTGTCTAGGAAGGAGTACTGCGGAAAGGGATCTGGAGCTCATAGTGGATCACAAGCTAAATATGAGTCAACAGTGTAACGCTGTTGCAAAAAAAGCAAACATCATTCTGGGATGTATTAGCAGGAGTATTGTAAGCAAGACACGAGAAGTAATTCTTCCGCTCTACTCTGTGCTGATTAGGCCTCATCTGAAGTATTGTGCCCAGTTCTGGGTGCCACAATTCTGGAAAGATGTGGACAAATTTGGAGAAAGTCCAGAGAAGAGCAACAAAAATGATTAAAAGTCTGGAAGCACGGTCTATGAGGGAAGATTGAAAAAAATGGGTTTGTTTAGTCTGGAGAAGAGAAGACAGAGGGGACATAACAGTTTTCAAGTACCTAAAAGGTTGTTACAAGGAGGAGGGAGAAAAATTGTTGTTCTTAACCTCTGAGGATACGACAAGAAGCAATTGGCTTAAATTGCAGCAAGGGTGGTTTAGGTTGGACGTTAGGAAAAACTTCCTAACAGTCAGCGGTTAAGCACTGGAATAAATTGCCTAGGGAGGTTGTGGAATCTCCATCTCTGGAGATTTTTAAGAGCAGGTTGGACGAACACATGTCAGGAATGGTATAGATAATACTTAGTCCTGCCTTGAGTGCAGGGGACTGGACTAGATGACCCCTCAAGGTCCCTTCCAGTTCTAGGATTCTATGATATGCCAGGTGGAGGACATGAAAAGCCAGACTCTTCATGGAGCCTGTATGTATTTAGCAATATGCTCTTTATATATTCAGATTATGGAATGCATGCACTCAGAAGACATGCTAGTTCATAGCCTTATGGCCAACCCCTCTGCATCCTGTATTCAATCTTCCATCATCAGGTGTGGTTGCTCCCAAATTACACTTTTGTAGAAGGTAAAGTGTCTGTCAAATGTATTTTTCTTCAGATTTAGTTGCAGGTGCACTCCTACAATAACCCATCTGCTAAGTTCATCATCAAGGTTTAGAAGAGTCTGCCTGAACTCATCTAGAAAGAACTGTCTCTCTGAAGATATTCTGTCTCTTTAAGGAAGTGGGTTGTCAGAGTCTGTTTGTGAACTCAGCTCCATAATTTCAGCCTTCATAACCTATAAAGATAATTTAATGCAGAGCTATGTAGCAGCAACCTTTTTCCTGCCCAGCTAAATTCAGTTATAATAAGCATTCAGTGATAGCATAGTGTAGTACAGAAATACAAGGATGCTAGAGTCATGTCTGCAAAGCTCATACACTTTAATCAGTGCACATCTGTTGCAGACATCCTTTAATATGTACCTCAGATAGGGACCAGTGCAATGAATGTTTGACTACAAGAAACTTACTTATCACTAAAATAAACATGAAAGGCTTTATCACAAAAACAAAGTAACTTAGTACAATGTAGCCACTCAGGCTGTTTTTTCTGACAACCACGTTTTCTATAGGCCAGGATAGTAATTGAGCTCAATAACTTGCAAGATGGGGTCCATACTATATCCAAAAAAATCAGTGTGAATTGTAGGACTTTGCTATATGGTAGACCACCATACCATATTTTTCCTATATAAACAAGACTAACAGATGCATCCTGTCATGGGATGGATGGCCCCTTTAAGGGGAGTCATGGCCCAGTCTACGCATGATGGGCTTCTTTAAGGAGAATAAACCCACCTGTAAGCAATTAACTGCCTAGTTGGCTGGTGGACAGCTTACTGAGTAATGAGCACCTGGACCTGAAAAGGCTACCAGGGCTCAGTTGAAGGATGTGCTCCCAGAGAAAGAAGGCTCCCAGGACATGGAGTGCCTAGAGATAAGGGCTGCCTAATGCAGGGCTAGAAGCTCTGAATGAACACAGGCCCAGGAGGACAGCTGTGGAACCGCTGGATGCAAGGAAGGTAAGTACACAGGCCCCTGGAGGAGGGCTGGAGGACTCCTGGGACTCTTGTTGTCATTAGCCCTGGAGCGAGAAGAAGAGTTGGACTTGAGGGGCTAAAAGGAGGATCCTTTGTACTCTAGAAAAGAAGTTAATAAATTGAACCCCCCCCCAAAGGACTTGTTCTCAGTATCTGGGTCAGATTAAATGATTGCAAGCACCAACAGGGAGCTGAGGGCTGTGTTCCTGCATGGACACAAGGAGGTGTGCTTGAGGATAGTACATCATCATACATCCTCTTTTAGTCCCCTATTAAAGTATATCTGTGAAAATTATAAATCTATCTTTAAGCTAGTGTTGACAAAGTTATTTTCAACATATTTACATAGCACACAAAATACATTCTAAGAATTTTCTTTTAGCTTATACTTTGTTTATTCAGAGATGCTGCTTCTTACCTTCAAGCCTTCAGTTGGCAGTCTGTAGCCAAACCTTGCTGGTAGATCATCAAATGTCTGAGTTACATTTTCAAAGTTATACTAAACATAAATATAAAAGAAAATCAGATCTATAACATGTATCAAATTGAAAACACAAGAAAAACCTCATTCTTTAGGGCAAAAATGTACTATACATAGCGCCTCCTAACACTATACTAATGAATCATAAACACTGCTGCTTCCAGTCCCTTCGGGTTTTCTGGTGGTGTTTCATCCACATATTGCCCAACCCAATCTGCTTTATTATGTCAGATAGAAGAGCTTTATTCCATGTAATAAACTCAAAGTTCTCTAGAGTCTTCCTTTATTTGGAATGATTTAACAACAACAAGAAAGTAACATGAATTCCACTAAATGTTGGGAAAACCTCTCCTTCAATTCAAGCACTAACGTTAACCCACTTTTGCAAAAAACTGGCTGTAGCCAAAGCGCACTTTGAGCAAAGGGTACATCTTGCTGTGCCTCATGAACATGCTTCTGAAGAGTGGATTTTCTTCACTTTGAAATTAACCAGCTTTTTAAAATGTCCCCAGGAGGCAATCCTTAACACCCTACAAAGATTTTAGGGAAGTGAGTAAAGATACTCAGTTTAAACAGTTAAGTTCTAAAATTTTTTTTTATGGAAGCTCATACACAACATTGCATAATGGCTCTAAAACTGCATAAGCCACATTTTCCTATTCCCTGTGACTCTTTTTTTCTATTGCCCTAGGCCACAGGTAGTGGGTGAGTACCATACAAGTCTCTAATAAACAGGGCAAAAACAGATCTTGGCAGATTTTCAGTTTTCTGCAGAAAACCCCAAACTTGTAAAAGTTCTTTATTGTAGCAAGAACGATTTTAAAATTTAAAAATAATTGAGGAATTTAAGTATCAGGGTGTAGCCATGATAGTCCGTATCCACAAAAAAAAAACAAGGAGTCTGGTGGCACCTTAAAGGCTAATATATTTATTTGGGCATAAGCTTTTGTGGGTAAAAAACCCACTGGTCCATGCATCTGAAGAAGTGGTTTTTTTTACCCACGAAACCTTATACCCAAATAAATGTTAGTCTTTAAGGTGCCACCAGACTCCTTGTTGTTTCTAAAGAATTTAAATAGTTTAAAAAGCTTTATTCATGCTGCCTACACCCCTGGATTGCCAAATGTAGTTCAAATGTTAAGATATGGTTATATTTACTGCATAAGGAAGAGACATCATCAGAGCAAAAGTCTGAGACAGAGGAGCTCTCAAATTGTAGTTCTAGGACTAACACCAATGTACCTAATACAAGAAATCCCACTGACTGTCAAGACACACTTCTGAACTTAACTTGTTAAATAGAAATATTTGCTTGCAAATATCTAAGTTTACTCTGAAGGATCTTTTGGGGCCCATCGAAGCAGGGCTCCCCTTCTGCAGCTTTAATAATTCCTTGCTCTTATATAGCACTCTTCATCAGTAGTACTTTACACAAGAGAACAGTAAGACTGATGGTGAGTGAGAATGGAGTTAAACTTAAGGGGGGAGGGGAAGCTTTTATCCACACTTTAAAACTTTAAGCACTTAAATGTCTAGATATAAAAATGTTAAGCGCTATATGAATAAGAACCTCTGTCTCTCCCTGATCTTCTCTACATACCCTCATCCCTGCTGCCCTCCACAGTTCATTGCATCACGCCAAGCATCCTTTTCTCCTGCCCTCCCCAGGCTCCCAGTATTAAGACCAGGTAGCACAGCTCTGTGCCAACCAGTCTCCTACTCCCCAGCCCACATCCCCTACAAACAACTGCCCCACCACTATGCCCCTCATGGACAATTCCCACACCATTTTCCCCCACATCACCTACCCACCCTCCAAACTATTCAAGGTGTCAGTAGCAAGTCCACTTATATTTATAAACTCTTAAAAGAAGTTTGAAGATGTTTTCTAGAAAAATAGCCCGGGCTGTTGCCACAGGTAAAGTCTGTATGCATCTGCAACACACATCCCTACACACCCACTCTATATCCTGCCACTTTAAAGCACACACTCCTCTATGCAAAGCACTTCCCCACCCCAGCCCCATGCACGGGGGATCTTAAACATTCTTCAGCCCTGAGGGGAAAAAAACAAACAATCCTTAATTTACAAAATCTATCAAGCTATCTACAGAGTTTCAATTTTCCAGTTCTGCATGGTGTGGCTGGGGAAGCATTCCTTTCCCACTGATGGCCCCTAATTCTCATTCCACTGTTTCCTTTGTATAACGCTGCTTTAATGAGACCCTTGCTAATCCCATCACTCCTTAATTTAGCATGAGGTATTGTAAGGGTTTTTTGTTTTGTTTTAAATAGAATACTTTGTAATTCCCCCACTAATCCTCCTAAAATATTACAAGACACTTCACAAAAAGGCCTTTGGTGATACAATGACACCCCTCTGTCACCCTGCCAAAAAACCCACAAAACTTCAAAAGTACATTTCAAGTAATTTTTCAAAACACTAACCTTTAAAAAAAATTCATTTCTGAATTTTACCAAAACTTCCCCCCACACACAAAAAATTATCCTAGCATGAAAAATGGCATGCAGAAAGATTCTCTTCCTTCTTGGAAAGGGCGATAGGAGGATGGGGGGGGGGGAAGAGAAATAAGGCTTTTAATGGAAAGCCAGTTTCACACCTAGCTGTTCCGTAATAAAGCAGTTCATATCTATCCATTTTTTTTCTAAAATATCCAGCTAAAAAGAGATACTGAAAAGTGATAACAGTGACCTAGTAAAACCATCCTAAGTACAAAATAACACAATTCTATATTTGGCAACCTTGTATTACCACAAACTTGTGGAACTTGTAACTTTATGCATTTTCATTTGATTACTTCATCATCCTGTTTGAGCCTCTCTCTCTCTCCTCAGTTTATCTTAATAATAATTTCCTTGGGTAACACAATAGTTGATTAGAGCTATGAAATTTTTTCAGTGGCTTGAACACCTGTCCCAAACAGAAAAAATGTAACTCCCTCATATAACTGTTATGCATAAATAGAGTAATAAGTGGTGAACCCCTTTTCTAACATTATACAGTACCCAACCATGAGATCATCTGAGATGATACCTACTTAACATTTAATTCTGCTGGGGATGGGGTGTGTGCATATATGTGAGTGTGTATATGTTGACAACACTTAGGGATAACAGCTTGCTTTTTCTACTCCCAAATCAGGTCCCAATTGTCCAAGTACTTAAACACATGTTTAATGGGACTACCCACCTATATGAAGTTGCAATCAGTGGGCCTGCTCACGTACATAAGTTAAGCATACATGTGTGTGTTTGCAGAATCAGGGCCTTATTCTGTTTTCTAATATACCAATAAAAACTCAGTCTGTATCCATTACTGTTCATACTAACACCAGTCAGTGTGAGTAGAGCACCTAACTCCCTTAGGGTCCCTTGAAAATCTCAGCCGGAAAATAGAAGACCATATCATGCCACAGATCTTTAAAAAGAACTTCCCACTAGTTTCTCTATTAATCACAATTGGGTGGAACACAACTTGCTATATCCAAATGGTATTCAACCCTTTCTAATATGTTATGCCATATCTTCATGACTACAGAATTCAATGTAAATAAATGAGGATCTGAGGGGACAATCTTCTTCTCACTGCCCATGAGCATATTGTAAATTACTCTGGACAGAATTCTCACATGCAAACAGAAGTACAGGAGTTTTTAAAAGTCCATAGAAAGTATTATTGTCTGCTATCTACTTATTTTGACTATTAAATTAAATCAGCGGGGAGTTCTTTTTAAAGTTCTATGGCATGAGATGGTCCTACATATTTTGGCTGGGACTTTCAGGAGATCCTAAGGGAGTTAAATGCCTTACTCACACTGAATTTCAAAGAGATTCCAGCACTAAACTCTAACCCTAACTTTCTCTGAAAAGCCTACCCTTTATTTTTGAATAGGCTTCACGTAATTGGTAAAATATATAGGTCCTATTAACTTTGCACTGATAATGTTTCAAAATGTATCGCATGATGATTTATAAGTAGGAAAATCTGAAAGAAATTCCCATTCATTTGCATGTAAACACATTTATTACACTTACCGCTAAAATGTCTGCCTCCACAGGCAAAAGGTTTAGGAAAGCAAACAGCTGAACTGTCAGGATGGTGTAGATCTGAGTGGCAGACAACATTAACATTCCTATTGACAACAGCATTTTAAATTAAATATCTGTAAATAAAACAAAATAAAATAAATCATGTTATGTAGCAGATTTTTTCCTTATTGGTTAGTCTCCTATTGATCAGAGCAAACTAATCAATAGCTATTTAGATTAGCTAAAAAGTTGTCTTTCAAAAGAATATTTTAAGAGATTTTATGGTTATTCTTAATTGATAAGAAACCTTTATTTGATATTATTTCACAATTAGGTACAGTTTTCCCAAAGAACGTAGCTTCCATGGCATTTGATGTCTAGATCACTAGAATGGTTAGATATTCAGCTGACAAGAACAATGAAAATATTTTACACAGACAATATGCAGCTATCCAAGCAACTAACTGTTGGCATTAAGCAGTGGACATGCATATTTTTACAGTAACTCCTTGCTTAACATTGTAGTTATGTTCCTGAAAAATGCTACTTTAAGTGAAATGATGTTAAGTGAATCCAGTTGCCCCATAAGAATTAATGTAAATGGGGGGGGGGTTAGATTCCAGGGAAATTTTTTTTACCAGACAAAAGACTTTTATTTTTATATATAATACACACACACACACACTATAAGTTTTAAACAAACAATTTAATACTGTACACAGCAATGATGATCGTGAAGCTTGGTTGAGGTGGTGAAGTCAGAGGGTGGGATATTTCCCAGGGAATGCCTTACTACTAAATGATGAACTAGCACTCCGCTGAGCCCTCAAGGGTTAACACGTTGTTAATGTAGCCTCACACTCTACAAGGCAACATGAATGGAGGGAGGGAAGACAGCATGGAGTAGAGAGAGAGAGACACACACACACAGCATGCGTGAGAGAGAAATGCACATTGCCCCTTTAAGTACGCTGACGCCACTCTAAGTACACTGCCTTTTTAAGTAGATCAGCAAGTTGAGACAGTACCTACTGCCAGCAAGCTCCCTCTGTCCTGAGCCCTGTCGTGTGTCCTCCCACTCTGTGGAGAAGGGTAAAGGAGTGCGGGGCAGGAGCAGGGGAGAGGGGGACACCCTTACATTAGCATGCCTCTTTCCTCCACCCCACTTGCACAGCAAGCATGAGGCTCCAAGGTGGAGGGCAGGAGCAGCATCTGGCAGTTGAGGGAGGGAAAGCTGGACTGCCCAGCAATTGATAGCCTGCTGGGCAGCTGCTGCACAGGGAACTTAGGGGAGCTGATGGGGGGCTGCCAGCCAACCCTGGTTCCAAGCCCCCACCAGTTAGCTCCAGTTGGCTGCTCTTTCTGCAAGCAGTGGACAAACAATGTTATAAGGGAGCATTGCTCAACTTTAAACGAGCATGTTCTCTAATTCAGTGGTTCTCAAACTAGGGCCACCGCTTGTTCAGGGAAAGCCCTTGGCGGGCTGGGCTGGTTTGTTTACCTGCCATGTCTGCAGGTTCAGCCGACTGCGGTTCCCACTGGCCGCAGTTCGCTGTTCAAGGCCAATGGGGGCTCCAGGAAAGGCATCCTGCACATCCCTCAGCCCATGCCGCTTCCCACAGCCCCCATTGGCTTGGAGTGGCGAACCACGGCCAGTGGGAGCCGCGATCGGCCGAACCTGCGGACACTGCTGGTAAACAAACCAGCCTGGCCCGCCAGGGGCTTTCCCTGAACAAGCAGTGGCCCTAGTTTGAGAACCACTGCCTTACATGAACTTGATTTTCAGAATGTGCTGGGCAGCTGTCCTATAAAAATCTGATCTCCTTAAGGTGTCAAGTTGTGCACCCAAAACATCTAGTCACTCCTGAAAATCTTTACCCTCACACACTGTAAGCTCTTTGGAGCAGGGACTGTCTTTGTGATGTGTCTGTACAATGGTGCCTTGTTCCATGACTGGGCTTGTTCCACTATAATACAAATAATAAGTAATAGGGCATAATTATTCATATTGCTGTGCTATATCTGTGCAGCCCTATTGTCTTCAGGTTTGCACAAGTGTAACTGACTGGACCTATTACTTGTAACACTTGACCTAGATCCTCAGCGGCGTAAACATACATAGATCATTGTCTTTAATGGAGCTACACCAATTTACACAAGCTGTGAATCTGGCCCTTCCTAAACAATTCTGTAGATGTGCAAGAAGGAATAGATCTCAGCTCCCTCTTCCATAGTTGTGTTAATTCTACAAGGTTAAAAACCAGATTTAAACCACTAAAATTAACAACTTTGTCTTTGAATAACCAGAGGGAGCAAGTCTGCTCTGCTGAATCACTTTTCAAAGAGTAACTGCCCTTTAAAATTCCTGATTCATTGTTTTGGGGGGCTTTTTTGGTTTGCTAGTCAATTGTTTTTAGGAATTCCTTCTCAGAAATGTTCAGAATACAAGGTAGGGGCCTGCAAGCCTCACTCACATGAATAATAATCCTTACTTGCATAGATAGTCACACTTTCCCCCCCTCTCCAATAAATCCAATGGGGCTTTGAAAAGAAACTAACCCACCTGTTTCAAACCTGTTATGAGATTTATGGCTTTCATAAACTCATTTAACATGTCTTTAATGACTGTAATAGAGATGGAAAATTTTATGTACTTGCATAGTATGTATGATCAGTTCTGGTTAAATTTTTTTTCTTTTTTTAAATGGAACTAACATGACATTTGCCAAACATCTCTCTAGTAACTCTTTGTATTACTTTCCTTTCTCTCAACCTCTGACTTACCTGTTTAGTCTGTAAACTCTTCAGGGCAAACATAATTTCTTACTAAATGCTGGTACAGTACCTAATACAATGTGGTCCTAATCTGAGTTGGGGCCTTGAGTTGCTACTGTTATACAAATACTGAATAAGTGCATACATAAAAAGAATTATTTAGGTTGTAAACTCAGGAAATGCTAAATTTATGTTGCCCATGAAACATTAAATCTGTTTCCCTCTGCATTTAATAGGGAGTATCTTGTGTGTGTGTGTGGGGGGGGGGAATGGCATGTAATTAAAAACTACCATAATGCATACACATAAGGAGGCCAAATTAAAAGTGGACAGGTAACCATAAATCTAACATTTCCTAACTTCTGAATGTTTGACTTTTAACAACCCTCAAACTACATTAAATTTTTTTTAAAAAGTATGAACAAATTTCATTATATGCAACTGTAACAATCCCCAATCATGTATAATCGCCATGGTTTGAACACTGAACCTACCACTTGAGCTATGGAAGTCTGCTCTGTCTGCAGGGGGTGAGATGAGGAATGGGCCAAAGGCTGGACCCAAGGAATGATCAGGGAGCCTGGCCTGACTCTCCTCCCCCTACTAGATGTGGGGGGCACTGCCCCATGTCTGCCCCCAGAATAAGGGATGGGCTGTCGGTATACAAAAAATATTAGGTTCTGTACCCTTTTACTTACCTATGATTTATTTAAACACAGAATATATGCATGTCAATCCCACTGAATAACAAGATAAATAAAAACAAAACTAAATGGAAAGTAAACATTGAAGAAAAGAGGAAAATACAAAAATGAGAACAGAGGTGGTAGGGGAAGAGGAGTTGAAAACAAGTAGTAATTATGGAATGTCTTCTGGAGGACCCAAATAAAACAGGAAGTGTTCACAGTCTGTTCTGTTTATGTAAATCTAGAATCCCTTCCCTTCTGGATTATTCATGATGGACTTGAAAGAAAACTTATTTAATTTAGAGTCGTTCTCCATGACTCCTTGTATTAAGGATATTTTTTTAAACAGAATTCTCCACTGAAATCAGAGGGAGTTCTGCTTCAGAAAGGGTGATGTAATATAGCCCCATATTAACATTGTATGTTCCACAAAAATAACATCTAATTTTAATTTATCAGTGTCTTTAACCGAAGACACTTTTTGGGTATTTACATAATATTTTTACCCTGACTGCTCCCGTTGATGTCACTCTAAAGTTCCTCCTTCTACTCCATAAAACTTTTAAAGGACAAACTATGCCATACCGCTAACGTTTGATTTACAGATCAGTTAATCAGCCTGCTCCTGCTCTCAGTTAGTCAAAGAGATCATGAATGGGCCACAAAAGCACTCCTCATTGTTTTTAAGGATACCAAGTGTGGTTTACTTACACTCAGTTGGATCCTAGACTTACTTTTTTTTTTAATTTCAGCAGCTAATAGATTGGTTAGATTGAGCAGTGAATTGGTTTTATACGTGGTCAAGTCTATAACAAGAGTAAAGAATTATCCTTTGTGGAGAAACTTTATTCCAGACTAAATTACCACATGTGTGAAAATACGTTAATACTTAAGACAAGTGCTTGCTTGTTTTTCATTAGACAAGACCATATGATCAAACACAAGATCATTCTTGAATATGACAGACAAAAATCCCTTCAAGGCTGGGATGGCAGATAATAATCACATAACAGCATTGGGCAAATTCTGCCATTCCTCCAGCTGGAGCTGGAGGATCCTGCTCCCATAGTAACCCTTTCCCAGTAGCCAGTTTAAAGACATGACCAGAAAGAGGTGTAGCCAGAATGTCACTAATTCCCAGAGGATCTCTGGCTCCTGGAATAGCCCCAGAAGGTGCTGATAGCCACCATAAATTAGAGTAGCCCTTACTCCAATCTAATTTGTATCAGCAGTCTAGCTCAGCTCACAATTTAAAGCCATCTTTGCACCTTCTACCCTGAGCTACAGTAAAAGGTCCTTGGCTGAAGCCCAGGATCTAGACCTCTCTTTTAATAAAGGCCCACCCAACACAATTTAAATGTGTCCCTGTTGCAACTTGTCTTCAGTTTTAAGAAAATCGCCTCTAACCAAAGGGTAACCCCCCCCATTTACTTCATTAAGACATGAACTTCAAAGCCCAGTTTACATCAATACCAATATTAAGCACAGATAATCTTTGATGCTTTCCTTTTAAAATACAAGGACATTAAATGAAGAAGAAACTACATTAATGCAATAAGTAAGTAGAATTAAATATAAATAGGCTTGGCAAAATTCAATTTTTTATAATTTTGACATATCAGTGTCTTTTTAAAGCACTTTAAAACTTTAATTTTAAATTTTCACAGCTGAAATTACGGAGGCAGAGAAGGAAGGGGAGAGAATTATTTAATGACAAACATTGGGATTCAAAAAGTGAAAGCTTTAACTGTTGAAACCATAAATTGTATATTTCAACATGTGATGCTGACAAAATAAATAGTCTTAAATCAAACACTAAGTTCTCAAGCAGCATTTTTCCTTCTTTGCTGTCTGTAAATTTTGATTACCAATGGAAATATGTTTTCCTGTTTGAGTACAGTGAAATTGATGTTTACTAACATTTATCAATTAAAAATCAAATTCTTCTAAGCCTGAATATAAACACATCAGGAATTCCAAAAGTTAAGATCCCAACTGCAGCATTACTAGACGACACTGAACATGTATTTACTGTCATTTCTAGTTGTGTGTTAGGCTAATATTATGGTTTGATACATTGTATTTCTAGAACACCTTC
Organism: Caretta caretta; assembly: GCF_965140235.1. NCBI lineage: Eukaryota > Metazoa > Chordata > Testudines > Cheloniidae > Caretta > Caretta caretta. Next base: position 28,321,259 of record NC_134214.1, read on the forward strand.
TACAAGAGGATCTTGAGGTGTTTTATGAACCATGAACTGAACCTTACAACCTACCTGCGGGGTAGCTAATGGGACACAACCAACATATCTAGTCAATTTGAGTTAAAGTGAGTTGCAGGTTCCACACCTGCTTCTGACTCTCTAGCAATGTCCCTGGTTTTACAATTGCTTGCACAAACAGCAGAGGGAAAACTTACTGACTATATAGGGGAAGCAGTGAAACTAGTTATATATAAAATGGAATAATATAGCATAATTTCCTCCCAAACTCTTTCATTTACACTAGCGTTGGGTGTTACAACAATAGGTTAAAATCAGACAAGTGATTTTTTTTTTTTACTTGAGTGCCTCATTTTACTGTTAATAATTTGCACTTATTTTCAGAGGATCTCAAAGCACTTAGTAAAAACTGAGTTAAACCTCATAATACTTTACTATCTCACAGGCATGTTATCAATCTGTAAAATTCTGTTAAAGAGGCACTCCACTGAGATGTGGGTACTCAGCTCCTCTGAATAAGTAGTCTTGTTCATGTGACTTCACAAGGATTTGTGCGCCTAATTTTAGGCACCCAGGATTGAAAATTGCGACCTTGATGACTTGACCAAGAGTCACAGACAAGACTACAGTCAGTACCAGAGCAGAGTACAAAACTCCTGACTCACAGTTCTATCCTCTAAACATTATACTAGCTTCTTCCTTATTGGAAGCCTCTTTTCAAATTACAATCAGGCCTGCTAAAAAGATTGTAAAATGTAAATCCATATACCATCTAGCATGTACGAGGGGACTGAATTAATGATGCTTTTGAAACTTTAACATTGCATTTCTTGATTTATTTTAATTTTAACTGACTAGCTGTAGAATTGCACTAATGTGTATATTTTTACATTTTATAACCTGCAGTCCTGCATCAAAATCACGGGGAGTTTTGCCTGAATAAGCTTCAAAAGTTGCATGTTCAGTGGAGCAGGTGTTTTCCCACATTTTTTTGAGGTTTCCATCTGCATTTTAGTGAACATTGAAAGGCGAGTCTTCTCTGGATACATTTGGCTTAAATTTAATCTAAATGAGAGAGTACTTCTAATTCATTAGTAATGGGAGTTAAGGAAGAGTTGACATTTTAGAAGCAAGTAATTTTGTGACTCTGGCATAGCAATTTAGACCCATGAAGCTTTGTAATACTGTTGACTGACAGAGCAATAGAGGAAATTGAAGTCACACAAATCTGTCTCTAAAAAAAAAAAAAACCTTTTGTAATCCATGAATTTTTATTTTTTATATAAATACATAGAATTGTTACTGTTTAGTTTCTCTTACCATAATTTTATTAGTTCCCTCTTATCACAATTTGTCAGCTATAGTTTGAAGTACAGAAAATGCAGGGGCTATGACTATCCACCTGAAGAAAACTAGCTCTTCATAAGGGAGGAAAATTTGTGAATATGCAAACATTGTGTCTACTGCAGTTATACAAATAATGATAAAACAACATTAAGGTTGAAAAGTCAAGCACCCTAAGTTAAGAAATACTAGAATTAAGGTTGTACAGACAACCTTAAGTCAGCCCCACTGTGCATACATATTACAATTGTCTTACCTAAAATCATGCAGCAAATCTGTGGCAGAGCAACAATCAGAGCCCAGTTCTCATGGGTCCCAGTACAGTGCCTCAAATACAAAAGAATATCTCTTCAATTCTCAAAATTCTGTGCCTCCATTCATTGTCGATCCCTGCTCATTCGAATAAGGCTGGGGAGTTGCAGAACACATAGTATATGATCACATAACAAAAGACTGCATCATACTATATATACACAAAGGGGCTGAATTAAGGTTACACAAGCAATGCCAATTCTGGCATTTCCTGGACTTCAAACTTTATTCCTTAAAGGTTCTTTTTATGTAATTTCCTAAGTGGTAGTGGTGTGTTTTGGGGTGCTTTTTTTAAAGAAGCAAATGGATTCCATCATGTTGGAACCCTATTCACCCCCAAAGGGATCATCTGCAGGGTTCTAGATTCAAAGCACAGATCTCTACCACTTTAAAAAGGAGCAACTGTTAGCAAGAGTATAGTATAATTCAGTATTCCAACTGCAAGAGGGGAATACAACACACAATTTGCAAGTGGCTTATATAATTTGCTAGATATCTGCGAAACTTTGGGAATGAGGATATCTGGTTTCTATTTCTAGCTCTGGAGTGGACTGTGACTGTAGACACAGCACAGATAAGCATGTAGATTGTTCTTTACACAGAAAGCGTTAAGTGTGACTGAATGAATAATACATGTCTCTCATACTAGAGATAGGGTTCTGTTCTCAACTCTGCCAGAAGCAACCATCTGAAATGTCTGTTACCCCAACAATAGAATGGGAGGATTACTACTTGGCTGTTCCTTGATTTAGGAGTGTGAAACTTTAATGAAGACTATGAAGTACACATAATTAACACCATCAGTCAGCAGAAAGCATCCTCCTGCGCTCCCTTCCCAGCGGGCCTCCCCTGAGGTCAGAAGTGAGGGCATTGTTGCTACAGTGTCTATATCCTGTCCGAAACTCTAGCTCTGTGCCTGCCAAGCAGGAAGCTGAGTGGTCCTGAGACTATGATCAGTGCAGTTTACATGTAGGAATTCCCTAGAGCTAGAGAATGCTCAATGCAGAATGCACATAAAAACTTGGGCTGAGAATCTCTCCCACTGGACCAACTTCTGTTGGTGAAAAAGACATGCTTTTGAGCTACACAGAGCTATTCTTCACTATATATTTTGATAAAGAGTAAAAAGCACCTCCCTTCCCCCAAGCAACCCCCTGTCAAATGTCAAGTCCTGCTCCACTGCATGGAGATACAACCATTTCTTTTATTGTGCTACAAATTTAGCATTAGAGAAAAAAATAGGTTGTTTTGCCAATCTTGTTCTCAGAAATGGCTAAGCCACTTTTGCTGTAACCATCTTAAAAAAAAAATCAGTCTGAGGCAGAGATCTTGTATCAGTTTTTTTTTTTAATGTGAACAGTTAGTTTGGGAAAGATACAAAGCTACTGAAAATTGGGTCTTATGGGGGAAAATGTTAGACTAACTCCAGCTGTTGCTGTCAGTGCTCCCTATAACCAAGAAACTTCGTGGTGGGATAGAAAACAAAGTGAAGTTAGGCAAACCGCTTGCCCCTATGGTGAATGGAACTTCGGACCAATCACCCTTTACCGAACATAGAATACTGCAGCATTTACGGAAGGCATAATTGTATATTGGCTGTTCCCTGTTATCAGGGAATATTCATATAAATCAGTGTCCATAGGCCACTGGTGCTCCACAGACAGCATACTGTGGCTTGCAGAGAGCTATCTGGTTTTCTTATTCAAACCTACTAAGTTACATTATAGATTATTACAAAATATTAAATATCTTCCTAATATGAATTTTCCATGTAAGCAATTGCTGTAGGTGCAACAGGAACTTATGTGGCTGAAGACAGGAGGGAAAATCTGCACAGGCACCAATGGGAGGGGAGATGGTGCAGAATAATTGTCTGGGGAGAGGAGAGATTGGACCATGAGACTAACTGTTAAAAGTGTGGGCCACAGAATAAAAAGTCCCCATCCAAATGGTAGTCCTTGCCCTATTACCTCAGATTATCCATCTTCCAGGGGCAAGGATACTTACATGTACACACATCATGTGAAATCGTCATGTGAACTGGCTAATATCTGACCAAATTCATCCCTGATGTAATTCAACTGAAGAAGCCTTATGCGAGGCTTGAATTTGTTCCATTGCCTATAGTTTTGTAATTCAGTTTGCATTTTGGTAAACTCTGCTGCTATTCATCATTGGCAAAGAAAACACTTAGAAATATTAATATCTGGATCACTCATTTCATTTACATTCTAATTTCTCTTAAAAAGTTCCAGGTGGTGCAGGGGAGGTTTGTTAGTTTCACAATTTCACAATTAGAGGACAACCCCCCCTTAGCTGCTTAATGTTAATAATATTCTGTTGATACTCCCCCCAGCATTTCCGTGCATTGAGTTTCAATCAGACCACACCAGCTCTGAATCTGTATCATACCAGGATGGCCTTACCTCTGGGGCTGGGCTAGGACGGGTACCTGCGCAGAGAGTGAAAACTAAAAAGCACCAGGGGCATTACTGGTGAATAGCTATGAAGAATGGCAGACGGCACTGTATTCTCACTATCTCAGGATTTTGTTAACCAAAGCATGGATTGCGCTAGACAGTAAACAGAGTCTATACATCCCAAACAGTTTGTTTGTACCTCTTTATTAATAGTTGTGGCGGCATTAGGCTGCACTCTCCAGCCAGTACCTGCTCCCCCTTACACAGCTGCCAAACGTCGCCAGGGAGAGCACAGATAATCACTACCTCATAAATATGGTCAGCATCCCCGGCCAGAGAGCTCTGGAGAAAAACCACACACAAGAAATACAGAAGTGAAACCCCAGCCCGGGCTGTAGCTGTAATCGGTGGTGCTTTGTCAGCATTTTGTTCTTCTCACTCGTTCTTCTCTCTTCTGCTTACCCTGAGCTCGCTGCAGGCTGGGGGAGGGAAGGGAAATGCCAGACTCAGCTGAAGTGAAAGTTAGCAACAGCTCCAGCGTTTGGGCTGCTAGCGACTCTGCTCCTGGGGAGACTTAGTTCGGCCTCAATGCGCAAAACCAGCTCACAGTCTTGGCCCCCCCAAGCCGGTGCAGCGCGGCTCGCCGGGGCGACTGATCCATTAGCCTCCCACAAGCCCTGGGGGCGGCAGCGTGACAGCAGCGACCCAGGCGGAGCTGGCCGGGAGGCCCGAGCGGAGCCCGCCCCCATCCCCGCAGCAAAGGCAGCTCTTACCTGGGGGCCGAGCGCCGGGACCAGCCTACAGCGACTCCATGACAAATGGGTTTGTCCCGTCAGCTGAGAGACGCGGAGCCAGAGCGCGGCGGAAATCCCGCCCCGGGCCCCCGCATAGGCTGAGAGGCCAGCCCAGGCGCCAGGAATTGCTCGCCCGGCTCGTCACTCACCGGCCGATCCGCCCCAGTTGGGCCGCACGTAGCCCGCCTACACGTGATGCTGGGGCCGGGCGGGGCGAGGAGAGGAGGGAGCTGCAGGCTGAGGGCGGCTGCTGGGGCCGCGGGAGCGGGCAGAGGCCGCTGAGGAGAAGAGCGAGATAGCGGAGGGAGGGAGGTTGGCGTGGGGAGGAGGCGGAGGGGGACGCAGGCGCGGGGAAGTGGAACGACCAACCAGGTGCGATCTGACGGCCGTTTGGTTCGTTGGCCTGATGGCAGTGACGTCACCTCGCGGGCCGGGACCCTCACCCACGTCGTGTCTGCCCAGCCCTCTCCTCTGCTTGGGACGGGGGCCGTGCCCGCCTGTGCGCGGGGCCCGGGCTCCCAGGCCCGTGGCTGGGCAGTTCCAGCCTTGTGAGTGGGCGGCCAGTGGAAATGCCTAGCACGCTGCGCACAACGCTCCGAGAGCGGGGTCCTTGCCCGCGCCCGGAGAGCACAGCGCGGGCATGGGCAGCATGGCTGGGAGGCCACGGGTTTGACCTCCCAACCTTGAAAGTGCCCCCCCACCCCATTTAAAAGGACAACAGTAGAAAGGTTTCAGAGTAGCAGCCGTGTTAGTCTGTATTCGCAAAAAGAAAAGGAGGACTTGTGGCACCTTAGAGACTAACCAGTTTATTTGAACATGCATCGCAAGCTTATGCTCAGATAAATTGGTTAGTCTCTAAGGTGCCACAAGTCCTCCTTTTCTTTTTGCGAACAGTAGAAAGAGTTGCCATAGATTAGGCTGAGCTCTTTTGATGTGGTCAGTTTCGGTTTGGGGTGGGTTCTCTGGTTTTCTCCAAATTTCATCTGTGCTGCTGCCTTTCAGTGAATTAGTGATGCTAGCTATCCCTACATATCCCTACCAATAACTTTCAGTTATTGCCAGCTCTAGGTTGTTCCTGACTAGATTTCAGATGTACCTACCACACAAGTTTCAGAGTAGCAGCTCTGTTAGTCTGTATTTGCAAAAAGAAAAGGAGTACTTGTGGCACCTTAGAGACTAACCAAATAAATTGTTTAGTCTCTAAGGTGCCACAAGTATTCCTTTTCTTTCTACCACACAAAGATTTTCTCTGAGAGAGACCGTTCCTCTGAGGGAGAGAGCTGTAGAAGAGGCCAGTAATATATAATCAGCCTTCTTACAAAAGAGGTGGTACCCTTGTAATAGAACACCTTTTTTCATTTGCAGATGCGTTCACATTTTCAAATGGAGGTGTGGACCCCTTTGGAAATATTAGACCTAGGTTGCAGACCCTCAATGGTTCTGCAATGGTTCGTGGACCACAGATTGAAAACCATTGTTCTGTGGTAATAGCAACCTTTTGTGGACCCCTTAGTCATTGTCTGTGGACCCAGACCACAGTTTGAAAGCCCCTGGAATAAATTACCAAACATTTAGAATGAAAGGTACTAATGCTTGATAATGAGTTAGGTATAAGGTATGCTTTTAGAGGTGATTATGCATTATAAATATTTTGAGACAAATTCAGAGAGCGGTTGTAACCTACACACCCATGACAGCAGGAAAGGCAAATGTAAGATAAAATAGGACAAAGAGATTTACTTTACCCTACATTCTACTGCTAATTGCTATGTTAGGGATGACTCCTCTTTCTCCTGGTAAGGCTCCAGTGGCTTGTAAATTACTCCCACCATTCAATGTGTAATTTAGATCACTTCTGAATTTGTCCCTTTGTGTTTACCTCTTTTGCAACAAAGATTGACCTAAATAATACTTCCCAGCTAGCTTCTGACTCAATAGAATTCCATGTTATCCAGTTGTGCCCTTTGACTAAATTGATGTTGCAAGAGAAATTCTGCAATTTCAGCCATCATCCTTCAACCTGAAGTCTGATGATCCTTATCTTACCCTGTATAACTCACTTTTCACTGAAAATCTGGGTTGTGGAGAGAAGAGCTTAGTGATCTAAGCATCATGGTTTGAATAGTGTACCTATATTCATTAGAACCATAGGCTTAAATCTTGTTAGACTCTGCTCCACCTTCATAGGTTAGAGGATGCACTTTACTCTTTTGTAGGTGAGTCAAGCAAGCTATCTGAGCAAACAAAAATGCTGTCTGTTTCATGTGGGTTTTAAGAGCCAAATTTTCAGAAACAAAAAAGAACAAAAGCTATGACTGGTTTCATGCACAGAGATTTGAAACAAGCATTTGCCATGATTGTGCAGGAAAACATGTTTGCACAGACAATTGGTCAGTTAGGTTTCTAAATGGTCAATTGTGCATATGAATAAGTACCCCAAAACAGATTTTGCCCCAGATTAGGGAGATAACACAGGATGAAAAAGAGAACACAGAATAGTTGGTAGAAAAGTATTTTTCTTTGTGTTTAGAGTAATGTAAGTTAAGGATTTTGATAGCAAATGTTACCTTAAAACAAAAAGCTTTTATTCAGGCAAAACACTCAGTGACTTCAGTGGTATGTTTTTTGAGGTGCAAGACTGGACCTCATATTTATTATGAAATTATTGAAGCATCAGCAATGTCTGTTTTATTTCAGAACTGGCTGTAGCATAAATGGTATTTATCTAACTATTCTTTATTGTTTCTTCTATGAATAATTATATAGTATTTAATGTATTTCTAAGGTGTTTATCACCATAGTGCTTGGGCATATTATCTGAGGATTCATTTATTCCCATAAAGGGATTTAAATGTATATTAGCCCTTTAACTTGTAGGTTTTACTAGAACAGCACCTGGTTGCTGAGAAGAAAGCGGATTCAGAGGAAGCATTCTGGGATTTGTAAAGAAACCCACACTGCTGACTAATTTTAGTGCTCTAGGCTGAAGTTCTATGGGTATGGAGGACTGGAACTTGTATCTCCTCTGCTGCAGTGAGGGACCATGACTAACAAATAGTATTTCCCTCCCAGTCTTTCCGGGAAAGTAAGGGTACCAGGCTTGCTGGGAAATGTAGTCCCTCCTAGAGCCATGTTTGTAGTCCTGACAAAACCTGCTGGGGAGGATATATAATTAGCACCCTTCCCACAACCTAGAGGGAGATAGGTTTTGCTGATATACTTTTTTGGAGTGTGGAAGATTAGGCAAGTAAGCCTATTTTATGTCTTTATTTATTTTTAAGCCTATGTTTTGGCTGTGGAGAGGCATAAATAACACAGGTAGAGGAATTTTTTAGTTTATATACTCCAAGGATGGCTGTACCTTTTTTCTGTTTTGGCCAGCCACAAGATTCCTGAGTGACTGCATAACTCTGCTAGGAAAGGGCCTGCAATAAGTATTTTGTAGTGGTAGGTTTTGTAGATTGCTAATGAAGTGAATTTCACACTCATGGGACTATAAGAAAGTCATACTCAGGGCTCCCACAAATTCCACATTCCATGTAGGTAGATAACATGCATTCCTTTTAGTTCACTGTTGCCATGTTTTTGTTGGATTTTTTTTTCTTTGAAACGTGTACGGTATAGTTCTTTGCACTTGTTTTAATAAACAAGCTGTCTTTTTGAAAGAATTGTGATTACAAGGTGTAGGGACAATAAATCGGTTGCTAGGTGGACACTTATCCAACTGTTTTTCTCTTCTTCATGCCCATGTTTCTCTTTCTTCCCTGCTGTTTCTCTTTTCCCATCACTCCTTTTTGGCTTCTTCCACTCTTCCTTTTTCTTCGCTCCTCTTAATATACTTTCTTATTTCTTAACTGCCATGTCCCAAAAGCAGAGGAAAAATTTGAAAGGAAGGTGTAGACATAAAAATGCACAAATATGTAAAATTTATTTTTTAGATAAATAACATGTTCTCTGGTATCAGCATTTCTTTTGTAAATAACTTGCAGTAATATGAAAGAGATCACAGCAGGTTTATGTGGGATGGAAGTAAAGATGTATATAAAATGTGGGACGGCCCTCATAAGACTCACTCCTACACTATTTTCTCAGGCAAAATACCCATTGAAGTCAGTCACCAGGTAGAGACTGATTTAGCAAGATATTCAATTAAGCACATGTCTGTCTTCAAGCATGTTGGTAATGCCACTGACTTCAGTGGGACTGCTTGTGCTTAATTAGGTTGGGGCTTAATTAAGTACTTTGCTGAATTGGGACCATAATGAATATATATACAATTAAAGTTTCCCCTGAGTAGAGTAAGGAATATATAATTATAAGCAGGAAAACCAGGAAACTCCAAATTTTAGTACATATAATTTCCTGCAGTTAATTCAATCCAGGGATAAGTGGATTTGCCTTTCTGCAGCTACCCACCCTGAAGCAGGAATATGACAAGACCCACCAGACCCCTGAAAACCCATAAATGACCCACCAAATCTTGGATGGCAAAGAAATTCCATGGATATCTTGGTAACTGCAAATCACAGGGGTACCTGCACAGAGAGTTTGTGTTTCTTTATCAGGGGGTAGCCTTGTTAGTCTGTATCCACAAAAACTTGTTGTGTTTCTTTAGTCATCTCCATCACCCCTGGCAACACTGCTCCCTGTGGAACCTTGTTGCCATAGTCTTCCCACCAGCTGGTGCTCCAACCAACTCTGAGGTAGTTTAGATGTTGGGTCCAAATTTCTACAGATCAGGTAGTTAAACACCTAAGTATTGTCATTTACACCCGCAATTAATTGTGGATGCAAAATGAGAGGCCAGGTTAAAAATATGTCCCTTTCAACAAAATACAGCAGAATTCTTAGAATTAAAATAGTCAGTTGCTGTGTTATTTATAGTAGCTTTGTGGGGAACAGCTTTTCCTAGAACCACCAGCTTTACTTTCTGTTGAGTCAGGAGACAGAAGGATAACTTTTGATTACACATTTTTCTAAATTTTCTTTCAAAATACAAAAAGCTGCACATCTCATTACAACGCAGAGATGATTTCTCTATGTGAGAAGCCTTTCAGGCTGAAAATAACAAAACCCTACAAAGAGTAAAAAATCTTGCAATAATAACTGCAAAGAATAGTAATCAATCAGCCAAACAAGCCATGTTAACTAGAACACCAGAAAAACATTTGGGGTGGAATCCATGAAGGGAGTTGTGTTGCAACACTGAGTGTCACAGTACTTCACATTTAGGTGCCTAAAACAATCATACAACAACACTGTAATACACAAAGTCGAGTTAGGTGTCTAGGTTCTGCCTTATACAATGAATGGGGAGAGAGAGTTGCCTTAAAATGTGATCAACAAAAGCCAACATGCTAAGCGCAGAGATGCTGATGACAGGGGTGTATGCTAACCCTTGCCTGTCTTTCAGAGATGGGCACCTAAGTCCGGGCTGCAGAGAGATGCCTATCTCTGCTTGCAATCCACAAATGGGAGCCTGACCCTGGAGAGTCAGGCACCTTTGGTACGTAAGCTGCTTCTTGTGGGAATGACTTAGGCGCCTCACTCCACACAAAGCAAGACATAGGGGGGTGCTACCGCCTTGCTTTGTATGGAGTGAGGCACCTAACCCACCCTATAACTTTTAGCCTACTAGCTAGAGTATGTGCCTGGAATGTGGGAGACCCAGGTTCAGTTCCCCCTCTCTGTTAGGGGGAAAAAGAACTTATCAGGAGGATCTACCTCTCAGGAGAGTGCTCTGACACTGAGTTCTGAGATATTGTGATGTGAGGCTCCCTCAGGCTCCCCTGTTGAAGCTGTTCCACTCTGGATAAATAATGAGAGTGATTGGGAGAGTGGATGCCCCGGCCCAATCACTATTTAAGTATTTATCCACAGTGGAAGTGGAACAGTGACAACTGGGCGAGAGCGAGGAAATGACTCTGTGGTCCAGTGGCTGGGGCATCCACCTGGCAGTTGGAGACCCAGGGCTTGATCACCCTGCTCCAGTCATTTTTTCCACAGTGGAACACCTTCAACAGGAGAGATTAAAAGAAATCCACATCAGACTATCCCATAGTTCAGTGGTTAGAGCATTCTCCTGAGAAGTGAAAGACTCCAGTCTTCAAATCTTTTCTCCACGCTCTGGCAGAGAGGGAGGAATTGAACCTGGGTCTCCCACAGCCCAGGCAAATCCTCTCACTGCTGGGCTAAAAGCTACAGGGGCAGGGGTGCTAGCACTGCCTCTCTCGCCCTCCCTGCTGAGTTTTGAACGGGACCTGATAGGTATGCTCAGAGGCCCTGCGTGTGACTTAAGTGGCTTAATATCTGTCTTCACTCCAGTTCATGAGTCACTCTGGGATTTAGGCAGGAGATATGTACCCAAGTGCCTAGAGCAAGGCAGCACTATGCATGCCCAAGTGTTTAAAACTCAGATGCCTAGGTCAGGTGCTAACTCTACACAGAGTTAGGCAGCCACCAAGTCGGAGTTTCATGGATTGCAGTGGTGGCTAACTTTGTGACTTTGTCCTTACCCATAACTGTTTTACATTTGGGGACAATGTATACCTTCAAATCAGCGGCACTGCTACTATGGGTACCCGCATGGCCCCACAGTATGCCAACATTTTTATGGCTGACTTAGAACAACGCTTCTTCAGCTCTCGTCCCCTAACGCCCCTACTCTACTTGCGCTATATTGATGACATCATCATCTGGACCCATGGAAAAGAAGCCCTTGAGGAATTCCACCATGATTTCAACAATTTCCATCCCACCATCAACCTCAGCCTGGGCCAGTCCACACAACAGATCCACTTCCTGGACACTACAGTGCTAATAAATGATGGTCACATAAACACCACCCTATACCGGAAACCTACTGACCGCTATTCCTACCTCCATGCCTCCAGTTTTCACCCTGACCACACCACACGATCCATCGTCTACAGCCAATCTCTGCGATACAACCGCATTTGCTCCAACCCCTCAGACAGAGACAAACACCTACAAGATCTCTATCAAGCATTCTTACAACTACAATACCCACCTGCAGAAGTGAAGAAACAGATTGATAGAGCCAGAAGAGTTCCCAGAAGTCACCTACTACAGGATGGGCCCAACAAAGAAAACAACAGAACGCCACTAGCCGTCACCTTCAGCCCCCAACTAAAACCCCTCCAACGCATTATTAAGGATCTACAACCTATCCTGAAGGATGACCCAACACTCTCACAAATCTTGGGAGACAGGCCAGTCCTTGCCTACAGACAGCCCCCCAACCTGAAGCAAATGCTCACCAGCAACCACATACCACACAACAGAACCACTAACCAAGGACCCTATCCTTGCAACAAAGCCCGTTGCCAACTGTGCCCACATATCTATTCAGGGGACACCATCACAGGGCCTAATAACATCAGCCACACTATCAGAGACTCGTTCACCTGCACATCCACCAATGTGATATATGCCATCATGTGCCAGCAATGCCCTTCTGCCATGTACATTGGTCAAACTGGACAGTCTCTACGTAAAAGAATAAATGAAGACAAATCAGATGTCAAGAATTATAACATTCATAAACCAGTCGGCGAACACTTCAATCTCTCTGGTCATGCGATTACAGACATGAAAGTTGCGATATTACAACAAAAAAACTTCAGAACCAGACTCCAGCAAGAGACTGTTGAATTGGAATTCATTTGCAAATTGGATACAATTAACTTAGGCTTGAATAGAGACTGGGAGTGGCCAAGTCATTATGCAAGGTAACCTATTTCCGCTTGTTTTTTCCAACCCCCCCCAGACATTCTTGTTAAACCCTGGATTTGTGCTGGAAATGGCCCACCTTGATTATCATACACATTGTAAGGAGAGCGATCACTTTAGATAAGCTGTTACCAGCAGGAGAGTGGGGTGGGGGGAGAGAAAACCGTTTGTAGTGTAAACACCCATTTTTTCATGCTTTGTGTGTATAAAAGATCTTCTATACTTTCCACAGTATGCATCCGATGAAGTGAGCTGTACCTCACGAAAGCTTATGCTCAAATAAATTGGTTAGTCTCTAAGGTGCCACAAGTACTCCTTTTCTTTTTAAAAGGAAAGAGATTGTGCTACATTAGCAGTTTCTCTTGTAGCATATTGCAATACTGTATATTGCATTACAGAGGTAGAATGTTATCAGCAGTTATATGCGGGAGACAAAGTCAGGACTCCTGGTAGTACCACCAACTCACTGTGTAGCCCATGGTAAGTGACAGTCACTTCGTCTCTCTGTGTTTCAATTTACCTAGCTGTAAAATGAGCAGGGCCATTCTTACCCATACGCAAAGTATGCAGCTGCATAGGGCACCAAGAAATTTGGGGTACCAAATTGCCCCAGATTTCTTGGTGCCCTACGCATCTGCATGCTGCTCCGGGGGCCAGCCCAATCCCCCGGCTGGCTGAGCTGCCCAGGAAAGCTGCCCCTGCCCCTGCTCTGCCTCTTTCCCATGGCCCCCACCCCAGATCTGCCCCAGCCCCACCTCTTCCCGCCCCAGCCCCACCTCTTCCCACCCCCGCTCCACCCCAGCCCCACCCCCACTCCACCCCTTCCCCGAAGCACCAGCCCCTGCTCTACCCTGCCCCACCTCTTCCCACCCCTGCTCCACCCCAGCCCCGCTCCCACTCCCACTCCCACTCCACCCCTTCCCCTGAGCAATGTCCCAGGGGACTGCAGCAGGGGTCAGGCACGCGGTGCACTCACCACGTGGTGGGAAGTGGAGCGACCTGGCCCCAGCCAGCTCCACTCTGCTGGCTGCCAGTGAGTGCTGGGGGGCGGTTCCCTCCTACCCCCCAAGGCTGGGAGCCAGGGGAGCAGAGTGGGCTGGGCCTGGTCACTCCACTTCCCGCCACCCTTTGAGTGTGGGTTTGGGCCCACCCTGCAATCACCAGGGGGCAGGAAGTGGAGTGACCTGGCCCCAGCCCGCTCCGCCGGCTTGTGCTGGGGGGCGGTTTCCCTCCTGCCCCCCAAGCCTGCTCCTTCCCCCCGCCCGTGGAGGCCTCGGGCCAGCCCCGCCCCACCCCGCAGAGGCCTGGGGCTGCCCCCCCCCGCCCCACAGGGGGGGGCTGTGTAGGGCACCAAAATGTCTAGAGATGGCCCTGAAAATGAGGATAATAATATTTCCTACTTCACAGAGGTGTTACGATCATTTAGAAATAAAGTACTTATTTTTCCTCGGATAAAAGGTGCAATGAAAGCAACTTTTTATTATCCTTTATCTTTAAGAGACCTATACTGCTGAGAGGAGGGATTGTACATAGCAGGACAGGAAATTGGAGATTTCCTGGGAGTCTCATGCCTTCGCTCGTTTCATCTGCTGTGCAAAAATGGGGCTGTAATGTGCACAGAGCCTGACAACGCTCCTATATATGGGCAAGGAGCTTCTGACAGGCCTTGATATCAGGGAGAGTAAGAGGACAGATGGAAAGATCATTAGTCAGTGCGGGAAATGGGGGCAGAGTATTGAGCTAGAATGGGTAAGTGGGAGCATGATTGGGAGAATAGGCGAGGAACAAGCAGCTCAGAAGGGTGGTTGGCTGAAATTGCTTATTAATTATTACTAAAGAAGCATCAGCAGTAAGTCATTTAAGCTTCATTACAATGAGGATAAAAAGACATTTTAGAAGGGTATAATGAAACATGGAATAAGAGTTCCTAGTTCATAAGGAAAACTGTTGCTGGGGGGGGGGGGGGGGGGAAATGACTTCAAATGGGCAATAATAATACTCTGCCTGTGTCTTTCTGTACTATATCTCACTGTCAGTTACATTTTAATTGCATGGTCCTGTCTATATTATAAATTCTGTAGTGCATATTGTGAGCTGATCTTGCAGTCCATACTAGGGCAAAATACTCTATGGGAAATCTGCCTGAGTAAAATTGCAGAATTGGGCTCCGTATATAATTCCATACAAAATGAATCGCTTCAGTGAGGGGAAAAAAACAAAACACCAGTAAATTCAATATTATTTGCCACTTCAGGTCCTATAAAGGACTGTGGTAAAAATATAAATTCTGTTTCATAAAATATCCCTAACATCTTCAGAGGCCCTTTGATGCTGGGGATTTTCTGAAAACTCTGGCATTTGTTACCAAGAGAACAGAGATTGACTAACCATTCTTAAAATAGGCAGAATTATCCTAGGATTAGGATTTATCCAGCGATCAAATTTCTGTTTTATTTTAGACACCATCATACAGTATTCAGAGTAGCAGCCGTGTTAGTCTGTATTCGCAAAAAGAAAAGGAGGACTTGTGGCACCTTAGAGACTAACCAATTTATTTGAGCATAAGCTGTTGTGAACTACAGCTCACTTCATCAGATGCATTACTTGCTCACTTCATCGGTTGCATTCGATGAAGTGAGCTGTAGCTCACAAAAGCTTATGCTCAAATAAATCAGAGTAGGTTCACTAGTCAGATACTAAGCCATGTTACTAAATTAAAATGCACTTAAGATTTTTGAATGCTGGTGTTAATATTTTCTAAAGAGTATTTAAGCATTAATTTGCAGTGAGAAAACACATCAAGCATTGCACTTTACAGACAGCAGACCTGATCCTGCAAGGTGATAAGCAACCTGGAATCCTGGAATCACAAAGACGAGGGTGAGGGAAAGAGATCTGTAATCTACCAGCTTTGAAGTAAGTCAACACAGGATGCTTTTTTCTTTAGGCTACTGGTTCAGCTAGAACCCTGGTAAATAACTATTGCATTTTTTTCTCCTCTGATGGCTGTTAAGTTGTCTGTGTGAAACTAATGTGATGGTTTCAGTCAAGCTCCTAGTGGATAAATGTCAGTGTCATAAACTCCACTGCCCTAACTGGTGTCCAAGGAACAAACAGGCATTATTAGGCTATCATTGTACCACCCTTTCAGAGGTAATCCCTGCACATCAAGGATGAGACTCATTAAATTTTGTGATATAGGGAGGCTGGGCCTGTCATTATCTGTGCTGTGCATATTCCGTGGACAAACAGAGGCCTATAGTCTCCAGTACTCAGTCACTCTTCCTGAGTGCTAAATTCTCTGACATTCATACTCCCACTAATTCAGACACAAGGGAGAAATTCCATATTAGGACAGGCATGTCATGAAGGAGGCACATGATCTCTTAAGCCTTGTCTACATTCCATTTTTTGTAAGAATTCCCATTACTGCTAATACTGATACAGCATGCATCCAGTGAAGTGAGCTGTAGCTCATGAAAACTTATGCTCAAATAAATTTGTTAGTCTCTAAGGTGCCACAAGTACTCCTTTTCTTTTAGCTGCACTGATGTTAGCCAAGTTGGGATCTCCAGCATAGATGTCTCTCTAGCTCAAGCAGCCATTTTCAGCACCACCTGGCCAGTTAGACATAATGCTGAAAATAGCTGCTGGAGAGAGATCTCCATTAGGGCTCCTCCCAACACTGGCACATCTGGGCAGGTGTTTACAAAAACTTCTGTAACCCTTCTGCCCGTCAGAGTTGGCAGCAACAAGGGCCGGGTTCAATATCTAGGGGATCCATTCCAATAACACAATGCAAACCGGCTCGAGCCCCCACCCAGTGACCTGGGACAAATATATACCACCCCCGCTGGGCGCCTCCAAGAGGCAATACTTCCCCTCTCGCAAGCACATAGTCTGAGTGTAGCAAAAGCCTTTTAATAACAGAGAGAAACAATGTGGCATTATGTTGGGGAAACACCACCAACAGGATTCATAACACAACCCATGAGCAAAAAAAAAACCCACCCCAAGCAAATTGGGGCATGCCCTTTTCCCTTTGGTTCTTGAGTCCAGCAACCCCAAATCACCCAAAGTCCCAAAAGTCCAATGCCCCAAAAGTCTCTGTCCCTGGTCAGGGCAGCCCCAGAGTTCGAAAGTTTATCTGCGGAGCTTTACCTCCCAACCCGGATGGAAATGGGACGGGGGTAAGAGGCACCTTACATGATCTGAAGCTGACCGCCCATAGCTCCATAGCGGCGCTCCGCTCCGCCAGCCGCCCCACAAACTCCTTCGCTCACCTGCGCTCCGCTCCGCCAGCCGCCCCACGAACTCCTTCGCTCACCTGCGCTCCGCTCCGCCAGCCGCCCCACGAACTCCTTCGCTCAGCTCCACGGCCCACAAGCAGCTCCTGCCATCCACAAACTGCTCCGCGTCGAACTGCTTCACCAGCCGGTCCGCAAGGCACTCCAGCCGTCCCGCAAACTGCTCCACAATATATCTTCAGGCTCCCCCACTACTTAACACAACACTCAGTGATTTCAGCTCTTAGGTAAATTCAGCTTGTAGTAGGGGAGCCCCAGTGCTGGTGCATTGTCAGCCCAAAGTGAGCTCAGCAGCCTATAACTAGACTTCTAATTAAATCAAAATTAGCTCTGATATTCCACAGTGGAGAGAGGAGGAAGTGCAATTAGCATGTAAGGCCCTCACCAAGGGGCCCATGCCACCAAGTATTAATACTTGTCCCCAGCCTCTCTCCCTTCACACAGTTTTGGAACCCATGACCCTTGCCTAGCGAGTGCTACTTAGTTGATGGTGAATCCCTCCATCATAACAAAAGGCCACGTACAGTTCCAAGCACAGTTCCCATAATCAGGGTAATAATTTATTCTTCCTGCCCCAATAACAGAGACACTGGGGATCCCACAGCAGCCAAAGTGACCATTTGGGCAGCTATGGTCTCATTCTAGGCGTGGTGGGTGTGCCTATACAAATGAGATCGGCCCCTGAAGTTCTTTTCTACAACTTGCCACACCTCACCACCAGATGTCAGGGTGGAGCTCATCCTGACACTGCTTACACTTCACTGGTAAGATTCCTATAGTAGACAAAACCATAAAGTCTGATTTAGCTACCTAACTCATAGTACTCCCATTGCTGACTCCTGCTAAATGTGACTTCCCAGCACACATTTGCTGTGTGTGTTGGTGAGATCACATTTACCCCAGAAACTCTGCTGCAGCATGAAAGGCATCACATTGGATCACATATCTCCTTATTCCTTTTTTAAAGTTATTTTTTGTTTACAAAAGAAATCTTCAAAACCCAAAAATGAAATTTTAACCGTAAACCATACAAGAAGATGAGCCACATAGTAGTACTAAAATCAATCTCTTTAACCCATTCATCCCCAATTGTTTTCACTATCACATGCAAAACACCACAGAAGTGGCTCTTATGATTAAAGGATTGATCAATCTATTTTCCTCGTGCCAGGAATCCCCACCCTGCAAGAGTTAGCTAGTGGGGCTGATGAGGTAGTCTTTATTCAACAATTAGTCCCAGCGAAGTCAGCAAGAATACTTAAATTGAGTAAGAGTTGCAGAATCTGGCAATGCCTTTTCTCCTTGAGTTAAAAAGGAATCTCCCATTACCAGCATGAATACCCTTCTAGCACAGGGTCTGTTCTCTAGTCCCTTGTTCCAGGAAGCATGCCAGACAAGAAGTCTGACCCTGGGAGAAAGCCTTAGGAGCTCTGCTCCACAATTGGAAGCCGGGAGTGAACTCTGATGAGACCGACCTGGATTGGATGTATGTGGGATCCAAAGGTTGGGTCCAGTTAACAGTCTAGTGACTGTTCATGAGGAGGACTCAGCCAGGACTATGATAACACTGTCACACAGACTCACACTTTGTTTTTATTGGAATGAAGGCAGTGTAGAGCCTTTGAAGAAAAGCTCTATTAATAGTTTTTTGTGATGGAGATTTTTTTAGGGGCAGCTGTTGCAAACAGCAAAAGAGTTTGCTCTTAATTTCTCCATCTACTGCCTGCATGCTGTTTGTTCCCTGTTCCAAGACTGGTGTATATAGTTTATTTACACTAAAAAAAATAAAATAAAAAAAATCCAGACTTACTGATTTCTCCTCCAGTGAAAAGCCAGCCTGCAAGGCTCTGTCATGTATATCTCAGTAGAAGGCAACAATATTTTTGTTATATTCAAACAATACTAATCATGACTTTCAACCTGCTTTAGTAAATACATTTTGGCATAAACAACAAAAAATATAAACAGCAAAACTTGAAACAAAATTAAAGGGTTATATTTTGTGAATTGTTCCAAAGTTAGAAGCCCTTACTGCCACAAGCAGACAGAGCATCTCAGCTCATCTCAGTTGCCCAATGGAGTACAGAAATAAAATTATGAAAGAGGATGGGGATTTGGGAGAAAATGCAGACACACAAACACCAACTCCCTTCTGACATGCCATTCTCACTGTTCACCAGTACATTGCTCCAAGGATGGTAACAGCAGAGAGTGAAGTGAAGGAGCTGCATCTGTCACAATCCTACCATTCAACAATAAGCTATTCATGGGTGAGCACCAGAGGGAGATGGGAGGAGAGCAAAACCCTGGTTCTGATCCAAAGCCTAATGAAGTCCATGGAAAAACTCCCATTAGTCATTTTGAGAGAGTATGCCAGCTCAACTTCTTACTCAGTGTAGATAGCATTTTTAATCTGAAGAACTGAGAGCCACAGGGCAACTATATATTTCCTCTTAGTGGTTCAGCATAGGCACCACTCTCTGGCTTCTGAGCCATTGCCTTTTCTCTCTCCCTCCTGACTGGGCTATCTCCAGCCTGAACAGTTGCCTGCCTTCTGTGTTAGTCCCAGCAAAAGACAGTCTGCCTAAACAGGCCTGTTTACTTTCTCTTCAGAAGCTAACAACAGAGTAGAATCTCAGAGTAACAAACACCTCAAGAATGGAGTTTGTTCATAACTCTGAACAAAATGTTATGGTGGTTCTTTCAAAAGTTTACAACTGAACATTGTCTTAGCAAAGTTTCAAAGCTATATTATGTAGAAGAAAAATGGTGTTTTTACCCATCCTCATTTCAATGAAACGAGCACAGAAACAGTTCCCTTACCTTGTCAATTTTTTTAAACTTTCCCTTATTATTTTAGTAGTTTGTGTTTAACACAGTACTGTACTAGATTTGCCTTTTTTTTTTTTTTGCATGATGTGTGTATGTGTCTGCTGCTGCCTGATTGTGTACTTCTGGTTCCAAATGAGGTGGGTGGTTGACTAGTCAATTTATAAGACTAGGTCTACACTACAGCCAACATCAGTGCTCTGAGATCAGTCCATCAGCCGTCGATTTAGAGAGTCTAGTGAACACCCATCAAATCGACGGCAGATCACTCTCCAGTGAACCCCTGTACTCTATCCCAGATAAGAAGAGTAAGGCAAGTTGATAGGAGAGTTATTCACGTAGCTGGAGTTGAATAGCATAGGTTGACTTACTGCAGTAGTGTAGACATAGCCAAACTCTGGTGTTTGTAATTCTGAGGTTCTACTGTAATTGCCAACAGTTAAGTTACCACAGTTGTTTCTATGCAAGCATATTTTATTCTTAAACTAAAAGCGCTACAGAGAAAACATATTCAAATCAATTAAAGAATCTACACACATGCTAAGAAGCTTACCAGAGATCACCTCCCAACACCCATTTCCACAAAGGTTCTGGCCAGCGTCAGTCCTCCCAACGTTTCCCTGAGTATGAGGCTCTCCATAGACCAGAGGTCCTACCTGTCTGCTGGATCAGAATGAAGGCCTGGTTGTAAACTGAGCCACAGAGAGACTGTGGTATGTCTAAGGTCAAAGAAAAGTTAATGGCATGTGAAGGAGAACAAGGATGGTAGAACCAGGAGGGCAATGGGGGCTAATGCCCCCACAATAGAAATACTGTCAGAGCTAATTTATGTTTGCAGCTTGGCTTTCCCATCCTGTCTGGCTCTACCCCACACTCCCCAGCTCCATTTACTGCCTCTCCATTGGCTGATTAGCTCTCAACTTCCAAACAATCAGGTTATGGCCAGCATCCCTAGCAGTGGGTGGGGGCAGGGTATCTTTCCGCACTCTGCTATTCAAGGTGCATGGCTGCTGCTTCTGGTGGAGAACTCAAGAATCCTAAAGCTTATTCCCATGTTCTAAACACTAGCTCACACACTGCAAACTACTGGCCTTTATATTTACTTTAAAATATATATATATATAAGTAGCTAATGTTTCTCACAGTGGATTCAGAAGTGTAAACAGATGAATAAAGTTGTTATAGTAACATGAATAAATGTGGCTTAGACTTATTTACAAAACACTTTGCAGATGGCAATAAACAAACATTTCAGTTTAACAGCTGCCAAGGATCCTTGTTTGATGACTCTCAGTGCTTTAATCAGTAGCACTTTGACTAAGCAAAGTTACTAGCTTGCAGGGACAGTGGGTATGATGGTAGAAGTATGATTAGCTTGGATCCTGTATGTACATGTTTGAAACTTGTTCACACTTGCCTTAATCAATATGTGGTTTGTTGGTTTCACTAAACACATGGAGGGAGGGATTTTCCCCCCTAATTCAGCTGAGCTAGAGAAACACATTCATGACATTGTATCTCAGGGTCACTGCTGTCTGTTACGGCAGGGCTTTTTCTGGCAGGCATTTGTTTTGAAGAGAAGAAACTCTTAGGCTGGATATTTGTAGTCTTCTCTGGCTTGTTGTGGTATGGATTTTGCTTTTTTGTTTTTGTCTTTTGTCATTAATTGTGGATATGAACTTGGCAAGGCATGTGTTTTGTTAGCTCAGGAAGGTCTCCTAGCAGTTTTTAGCAGCGTTTTACAAGATGAGGATTTTCATAGCTTTTGAAGGATTTTGTGAAGCTTTTGACATTTCATCAGACCAAACTGTGCAAGCTGTAAAACTGATGATAAAGGTAGGTGCTTAACTAATTATCAAGCTAATTATTTTAAATTTTGATATGTTTAACTTATGGTTTAAATACATGTATAATATAAATGTTACTGCATAGTATTCCCTATTCTAATGTAAGGGAGTTCATTTTATAGATCTTCTGGCTGTCTATCCCTGATTTCTGCATAAGGCTTCTGAGACTCTTACTGCCTGATTTTCAGATTTAGCCAAGCACTGCTTGTTGCAATATGAAAGATGGGGGCAGTAGGCAAAGCTGCTGTTATACTACCAATATAATAGACAGGCTGCTGGTGAAAGTTAGAGCATTCTCGGGGCTACTTTAACTTGCATTTGGCGGCCAGCAGCCAACCCCAAGGGGCATTTCACACAAGTGAGAATCCTCAAGAGTTCAGTAGCACACTGGCTACACATCTCTTTCTCCCTGGTCCCCATGTTCCTCACATAGACTCTATGGTACAGGTGGGATGGAATCCCTTCCTGATCAGAACTGCCAGCTTTATGGTCCCTCTATGCTACTAGAAAGGCATAAAAATCTGGCCCTTATTCTTTAACAGTGAAATATTCAGAAACAAACTTTTACCTTGTAAAAGTACAGGAGATAGATAACGTTCACTTCTTACATGTGTAACATACATAACATGTCTAGGCACTTCATCTTCTGGGGAAAGCAAGTGAGGGAGGGCTCACATCTGGTGCTGATACAACGTAGCATGTTCTGGAATCAGGACAGAAATATGAAAGTGGATACATAAATCTGAGTTTACTTTTGGGGGTTGTTCACTTTTCATGATGGTTTACAGGCTCAGTGGTATTGTGTCAGAGCAGATTCAGACAAGCATTGGTCTCTCTGCTAAGTCATCTTTTTGAACCACTGACAACAAATGCCACAATTTTATGTGAAATCTGATTGTCTTCACCACCTGCAGCTCTGGGAAGGGTGTTCCAGTTCATGGGAGCAACCGGGACAGTGTTCAGAGCTGGCATGTGTGTTTGTGTAGATAGTCAAGGGAACAGTCAATGGAGATTTTCTCTTAAACAGGAGAAAGGAAGACTCTGTGAGATGCCCCAGTGAAGACTGGGATTAAAAGAGAGACCTGATTCCCCAGAGGTCTCAAATTGTCACCACCAAACTCCAGGCACATGTGGAGCATCTTGCACTCTACATTACATGGCATCAGAATGATCACAGTGACATTTCAACTTGCTTCTTGTGAGATTCCTGTGAGTCAGGAGTCCCTGTGGCTGCAGGTTTGGCTGCATTGTCTGAATTAACCCTATATTGTTTTATGCATTTACTTTGACACAGCCAGGAAAATCACTGTTTATGTCACGTTCATCCTTTCAAGGAAAGAGTCCAGAGTTCTTGCACAAAGTCAGGCCCACACTTTAAAAATGGCTTCTAATTTTGGTGTCCTCAAGTTTTGTTGCCAGCTGTGAATATGTAGGGTGAGATTTTCAAAAGCACTCAGTTTGGTTTAACTCTTCTCCCACTGAAGTCAATCGGAGTTTTTTTTACATGGGATCAGATAGGCCAATACTGAGCTCTTTAGAAAATCCCACCTGACATCTAATTCAGGTACTTAAATATTCATTTAGGTGCCTCATTTTAGGCACCAGCGTTTGAAGCTGGTAGTCCAGGTGCCTAAAGTTGGGCACTCAAACATATGAAGTAACCAAAAGCAGAGGCCACTTGGGAAAATATGAGCTTTCATAAGTCCCCAGCAGGAAGATCACAGCCTGTGTATTGTTGTTTTAGCTTTGTGTCCCTTGTAATGGATCAGATGTATTCATTTGTAGCAGCAAAACTTCATCACGTTCTTTAACCTCCTAGACACACAGAATTTTTGTAATTTATAAGCAAAAAATAAACCTAGCCTAAATCAAGGCTCTTAGATCTCAACACTATTTTCTTTTCAAAACAAAAAGGTATAAATCTTGTATCTAGCAGTTGTATGTTCTTAGAACACTTTACTTGGACTGTAAGCCCTGAGGGGCAAAGGGCAGTTTCTAAGGCACTACTGTAATATACATAACACCAATAATGAATGCAGATTTGTTGTGGGTAGGAATCACTGCTGCATCAACATCCTTTTCACAATTTATTATTCATTTTTAGGATTATTTCCACATTCCACTTTCTGAAGACAAAAAAGGCAGACAATATTTGGAGCTGATCTATGCAGGAGCAATACTGAAGGACAACTGGATCCTTGCTGACATAGGGATATCCGTTTCCTCGACTATTAAATGTGTTGTTAAGGTACAGTATGATTAAAAAAAACTGATAGTCTTAAATTGTCCAGAAATTCTGTTGTGTTTTTTGGTTCTCCTTCTAGACCTTGTGCTAAATTTAACATCACTAAGCAGCAGTAAAAAGTATCTGACCTCAAGAGTAGCCACCCTGACGGTCAAAGAATGAGTGTAAAAAAGTTGTTATGGTAACACGAATGATGGGGCTTATATTTATTTACATGGAACTTTAAAGATTGTAAAAATAGGGTCTCTACAGAAATTGGATTTGTGGAATGAAAGACCTTTACAAATAGGGAGAAAAAGCCTCTTCGATACAGCACTATACAGATTTCCCACTGTGGGAAATAGATTTAGGAGGATGTTGTCAGCCATATATTTCTGTCACCCCCAAAATCCATTCCTTCCCTCAGTATCTGTGATCACAAATTGACTTTAGGTCATGATCTGTCATTTTTCCTCTATTGAATATATACTTTGGCAGTCAGTTGCTGCTGCTCCTTCATGAGATGCAGAAAAGCTAAAGTTGAATTGCATTAAATAGAAAAATAGCACTAGTCTCTCTACTCCCACTTGCACAGGCTTCCAGTAAGCTAAGTGCAGCAAGTTTTAAATACAGCACATAGTATAGTCTTTATAATACCATTGATAAGAATAGGGAGAGAGGCCACAACTGGAACCTTGAATTTGAACCCCTTCGAATTTCAGCGGGTGGAGATTATATCCTAATCCTTGGCTCCAATCCTACCCCACTGGTTTTGGTTCTGAATTGGATTCTAAACCAGAATGAACCATTTTTCCATTCATGGTACAGCTGTGGCCAAACTCTTGTGAGAAATGCTCACCATTCAAAGGTCTAATCTTGCAAGGTTGCCAGCATTCAAGATGACTAAAATCTCATAAACTGCTGATCTCATGAGACTTTCACCATTTGGGGCTGAAATCTCAAAAACAACTATTGACATTTTGGGACCATTAAAAACAAAGATGAGCCCTGGCCCTTATTAGGCCTCTAAACTGAACCCTAAAGCCTAACCAAAACCTTTCCTTATATCTAGTGAGAACCAAGATTTGTGAGTTAATTTTAGAGGCATTGTTCTAAGAAGAATTATCATTCATTATAATTTAGCATCATGGTTTGGCTCCCTCCTTGCCATGGAGAATACCATGGGAGAGGATCAGGGAACTGCAAGATTTCCTTGCAGAGTTTCATCTACATAATCCCTGAAAGGGAAAGGATCTGGGGGCAGGAAGGGTGGAGGCTTGGAGGCCTCCTGACCCTGTGGTTCTGCAGGGAAGGTCTCTTCCCCATCCCCCTCTCTATAGAGGCAGGAACTCATCCATGTGGATGGCTCACCTTTTATTTGGTTCCATTGGCCTCCCTCTCCTCTAGTAACACAACTCCACCAGGAGACATGCTGTCACTGACTGGGTCCCCCTGTAGCTGCTTAGTAGCAGCTGCAGAGGACATGAGTGGGAGTTAACAGACCTCCTAGCTGTATAAATTTCCTGCTGAATTTTTGCATGGAAATCTGGTGTGGTAGGAGGGGACAGTGCCATAGAAAGTGGAAGCTGCCTTGCTTAGGTCCTGGCTCCAGCCTTAGTCCAACTCAAAATAAAACTGCATATCAGGAACTAGTTTATTTCAGTTTGTGTGTGAAATGTGAAAAAGGAAAAAAAATCAAACAGGTGCTCCCTGCCTTGTACTGTCTAAAAAGGCATGTATGATGCAAAAATCAGATCACCAAAATATTACTTTGCAATTCTGCTGTAACTGGAAAATCTTTTCTTCCTTCATTCTCAGGAAGTAGAACACATGATTTCCTCTTGCTTTCTAAATGCATCCATATTGAAATAACCTGGGTTTTTCTTGTTGTGTAAGGTCACACTTTTGCTGGAATACATGAGAAGGAGTTAGAATTTCAGGGGAATAACTCATAGTTTTGTATTACAGCTCTATGCCAACACTATTAAAGGAAATAAGCAATACAAAAAGACGTGACAAAATACAACAGCCTCTCATGCTGGTATGGTTTGGTAAAATAACTATACTATATCCTTAATATATAACTAAGGAAAACATGACATATATGATATCTTTTGAGCATAATTTTCAGACCTGGTAGCCTAAATTTGGACACCTAGACCTGCATCTAGCTGTCTAAGTCCGGGATCGGCAACCTTTGGCACCCAGCCCATCAGGGAAATCCACTGGCAGGCCAGGACGGTTTGTTTACCTGCAGGTTCGGCCGATCGCAGCTCCCACTGGCCGCGGTTCGCTGTTCCAGGCCAATGGGAGCTGTGGGAAGTGGTGGCCAGCACATCCCTCAGCCCACGCTGTTTCCCGCAGCCCCCATTGGCCTGGAACGGCGAACCGCGGCCAGTGGGAGCTGCAATCAGCCAAACCTGCAGATGCTGCAGGTAAACAAACCATCCTGGCCTGCCAGCAGATTTCCCTGATGGGCCGCACGTCAAAGGTTGCCGATCCCTGGTCTAAACTGTAGCCGTTTATATATACCTGGTTCAGACATATCAGTGATTATAAAGGCTATTAAAAGTATATTTAGACATCAAAATTGGGCTGCCTAGGGCAAATTCTGTCTTCACTTACAATCTGAAAGTCAATAAATAATACTTCTCACTTCTACAGTGCACACATCTGAGGATTTCAAACAGTTTGAGCAATAATGAATTAAATCTCCTAGCACCCCTGTAAGCGAGGTATAATTAGTTATTACAAGTATTCTCTCCATATTACTTGTTGGGTAGCAGAGGCACGGAAGTTAAGAGACATTTCCAGGGAATCTGGGTACAGCCAGGAATACAATCTAAGTTGCCTGACTCTCAATACTGTGTTTTAACCAAAAGGTCCTCCTTTTTCAGTGCTGTTGCACACATGGATCTAAGGACAGAATATGGCATTTGGGGGCCAACTTTTAACCCATGTTCACTTAAAGTCTGTAATTCCAGGGAAGTGTACAACACAGCTGAGTGAGGCTTACACAAATTAAAATGAGATAATTACCAATTGCCATCACATAAATTTATTTTTAAACAATATTTTGACTGGATTGTTCCCAGTTACAAGAAAAACAGAAAGTACTTCAATCAACGAAGGTGTAAAAAAATTTTTTTATACAGGGCTTTTCAGTGTCTGAATGACCCTTGTATCCTTTTTCTTGAGTCTTCTCCCTCTCCTAAATCCCATAACAGGTCATTTTCTTTAATTTTCTGAGGTGGCTAATTGCTGCCTTTATTTTAAAGAAAATACAACTCCTCCTCCTGGAGGATTTTCACTCTGGCTGGAAGGAGGAGGAGTTACCCTTTGCAGAAAACAGAAAAAGACTGTTTAATATGTCTGGTGACAGGCTTTGCACAAGACCTTTACGGCTGGTCTTAAATCTTAATCCAAAACAACTATTTCTGTCCCTCACAGTCAATGTCTGTAACAACCTTGGCTGTTTTCATCCATCATGAGGAACACTTTTATTCTCTCCAGGGTGGCATTTGTGTGGGTTTTGTGTCATGGGGCTCCTAACTACCCTTCTTGTCTATAAGCATATCAGATCTTCTTGGCTACTAAATTAGAGTACTCTGTGCACCTGCCATCCATACAAGTAATCCTGTCCATGTTACCACTGCTGTGGGGGTTACGCAAAAGTCATGCATTAATAAGACCAGATCCTTGGCCCTATTCCATTTCTTTGAACTGCCAATGCTGTCTTAAACAGATGTAGTGCCAGAGTAACTACCCCTACATCACCTTATTACAGCCTCCAGCGGACGCGGTGTGGCCATGCTGAGGGGGCAATAAACTCTTGGGGACCATTACCAGTCAGCACAACTTAGAGCAGCCCTGAGGATAAAACCAGACCCTGGCTAGCCTCAGGACTGAGGGATGTAATGTTGGCGTACAGCCACCTCTGATCACCACTATCCCAGGTCCTATGCCAAGGACAGTTCATCCACATCTGAGTTTCAGGGCCATAGGCTTCAGCTGATTTTCAGCAATGCTTCCTGCATGGGTGCTGGAAAGAGGGAGAACAGGATCCCTGTGTTCTGTCCCCACAAGCTCATCTATGCAGGGCCACGCACAATTTGACCTTCAATTGTTTGTCACAAGGGAGAAAAGTGCTGAGGCTAAAACAATACAAGGCTAAACAAAGCATTGTAGAAACAGACATGATAAAAGTACACAACAGCACTGCAACCTAGATTTCTGATTCATGCACACAGGGAAGACTGTCTTTTAGAGTGTGCTTTTTTTTTTTGTTTTGTTTTGATTAGCTGCAAACTGCAAAGCCATGTGCAGTAATTAATGAGGTGGGCTGTTGCAAGGCAGCAGCTTCTGTGCACTAACAAGCCTGGCTTCTCGCCATGGTTGTTATATAAGCCGGAAAAGATCCTGAAGATAGCTTGGCTGTATGTAGGTCCCTCAGTCCATAAACAATAAAGAACATTTTTAGTCTTGCTTATTGCTCCACTCTCTGTCATAGGATTAGTTGGCCAGAATTATTGCTGCTCCTGGTACAGCAATCACTAGGGCTGCAGTGTATAAAAACAAGGAGTGGAACAGAAAAGGACTGCAGTGTTCAGATGTCTTTGAGAAACTTAGCAGCTTGTTTACTCCAAGTCTTCTGGTTCTAGCTTTGTTGTTGCTGTTTCCCTGGGGAGAAAGATAAATTTAATTTAATCAAGTCCTTGATCTGTATGCATGTTGCATGCTGTGTGTTTGCTTTTTCTTCAGAAGAGGCAGAGATTTGATGGTAGGAATTCTTTTTTAAATTGCCTCTTTAAACCCTGATATGCAGCCCCTACTTGGTAAATCTGTATAGTCACTGCCCATTCCTGCAAGGTAGTGACCGCCTCCAGAGGGTCAATAAATTGAGAGGCCACAGCATTTTCCTTGAGATGCTCAACACCTCTGGGGAGTAGGTCTTAAACATGTGGCTCTCTTTAGGATTGAGAATTTACATGCATTTCCGTAACACCTATCATAAAACACTAGACACAACAAGAATCAATACTTAAAAACACCATTTACAAAATATATGCAAAATGATGCAGCAACAACAATAATTGATTTATCAATTCACCAAAACTGAGACCCTCTCCACTAAATCCACCCCCTTAGAAAAAGCTTGCATAATAGAAAAGCTTTGCACGTGAAGGTCCACAAATTCTGGCTTTGTTGGAACAAAGGGTGACGTGAATTTCAGGAGGTGAAAGCATACATCCTATAATGTTCTGTCAGCAACCCCTAGACATGGAAATCTAGGCATTGTTAGACCAACTGTCCCAGCTGATATCAGTTGTTGGAATGGAATATAAGGAGAGAGCTGGTCTCATGAAGGTTGCCTTCACTAGCAAATGGTATGTGGTTTGAACATGACTGTGTAGAGTTGAGTCAGCTGACAAAATGCTGACCAAGACTGAATAACATTCAGATCCTTTTCCGCAGTACTCCTTCCTAGGCAGTCATTTCCCATGTTGTATGTCTGCAACTGATTATTCCTTCCTAAGTGGAGTACCTTCATTTGCCCTTATTGAATTTCATCCTATTTACTTCAGACCATTTGTCCAGATCATTTTGAATTTTAAACCTATCCTCCAAAGCACTTGCAACCCTTCCCAGCTTGGTATCACCCACAGATTTTATAAGTGTACTCTCTATGCCATTATCTTAAATCACTGATGAAGATATTGAACAGACCTAGACTCAGAACTGATCCTGCAAGACCCCACTTGACATGCCCTTCCAGTTTGACTCTGAACCACTGATATCTACTCTCTGGGAACGGTTTTCCAATGAGCGATGCATCTATCTTATAGTAGCTCCATCTAGGTTTATTTCCCTAGTTTGTTCATGAGACAGTCATATGAGACAGAAGCCTTACGAAAGTCAAGACATACCACCCCTATTTCATCTCCCCAATCCACAAGGCTTGTTACCCTGTCAAAGAAAGCTATTAGGTTGGTTTGATGTGATTTGTTCTTAACAAATCTATGCTGACTGTTACTTATTACCTTATTATCTTCTAGGTCAGTGTTTCTCAAACTTGGAACACCGCTTGTGCAGGGAAAGACCCTGGCGGGCCAGGTCGGTTTATTTACCTCCTGTGTCCGCAGGTTTGGCCAATCGTGGCTCCCACTGGCCGCGGTTCGCTGTGCCCAGCCAATGGGGGCTGTGGGAAGCAGCGGCCAGTACATGCCTTGGCGCGGGCCACTTCCCACAGCCCCCATTGGCCAGGCACAGTGAACCGCAGCCAGTGGGAGCTGCGATCGGCTGAACCTGCGGGCGTGGCAGGTAAACAAACCAGCCGGGCCCGCCAGAGGCTTTCCCTGCACAAGTGGCGTCCCAAGTTTAGGAAACACTGTTCTAGGTGTTTGCAAATAGATTCCTTAATTATTTGCTCCATTATCTTTCTGGGTACTGAAGATAAGCTGACTGGTCTGTAATTCCTCGGGTTGTTCTTATTTCCCTTTTCTAGTCCTCTGGAATCTCTCCCATCTTCCATGACTTTTCAAAGATAATTGCTAACCTAATGGCTCAGATATCTCCTCAGTCAGCTCCTTGAGTATTCTAGGATGTATTTCATCAGGCCCTGATGACTTGAAGACATCTAACTTGTCTAAGTAATGTTTTAACTTGTTCTTTCCCTATTTTAGCCTCTGATCCCACCTCATTTTCACCGGCATTCACTATGTTAGAGGTCCATTCAAAACCTTTTTGGTGAAAACTGAAACAAAAAAGTCATTTAAGCACTTCTGCCATTTTCACATTTTCTGTTCGTGTTCTCCCCTCCCCCCCATTGAGTAATGGGTCTACCCTGTCCTTGGTCTTCCTCTTGCTTCTAATGTATTTGTAGAATGTTTTCTTGTTACCCTTTATGCCTCCAGCTAGTTTAATCTCATTTTGTGTCTTGGCCTTCCTAATTTTGTCCCTATATACTTGTGTTATTTGTTTATATTCATCTTTTTATCTTGATCTAGTTTCCACTTTTTGTAGGACTGTTTTTTGAGTTTCAGATAATTGAAGATATCCTGGTTAAGACAAGGTGGTCTCTTGCCATACTTCCTATCTTTCCTGTGCTGTGAGATAGTTTGCTATTGTGCCCTTAATAATGTCTCTTTAAAAAACTGCCAACTGACTGAACTGTTTTTCCCCTTAGACTTGCTTGCCATGGGATCTTACCTACCTTGCTTGCCATGGGATCTTAACTTCTCCCTGAGTTTCCTAAAGTCTGCCTTCTTGAAATCCATTATCTTTATTCTGCTTGTTTCCCTCCTACCATTCCTTAGAATCATGAACTCTACCATTTCATGTTCACTTTCACCTAAGCTGCCTTCCACTTTCAAATTCTCAACCAGTTCCTCCCTGTTTGTCAAAAATCAAATCTAGAACAGCCTCTACCGTAAGTGTCTAATGCTGTCATCTAATGCTACTCTTAACAGTCATGTCAAATACAATAACATTTTCTAGTGAAAACAAGTCCTAAGTGTCAAGCATGCTAGTGACACTACAGAAATAATAAGGGACACAAAACCCAAACTCTGTGAAGGGCTGAAATCTCATCAAGTGGGTAGCCAGCCTTATTCTGCTAGCTGAAATGTGAATTATCTTCAGCTAGTGGTACTTGGGAAACCCAAAAAATTTAACTGAAAATTTCAGACTCAGAAAATTTTGACTAACTTTATCATCGGGTATAGCACCACAAAGAACATATTGCAGTAAGCCAATCTGGAGAAGACAAAAGTACAGGCTTTTGACAAGGCCTGGATCTGATAGGAAAATCCTGTCACTACCACTTAGTCAAGCACAGAG
Organism: Caretta caretta; assembly: GCF_965140235.1. Lineage (NCBI taxonomy): Eukaryota > Metazoa > Chordata > Testudines > Cheloniidae > Caretta > Caretta caretta. Next base: position 28,352,927 of record NC_134214.1, read on the forward strand.
ATAACAAAAGCAACCATAACGGGGGTGGGGTGGGGCGGGGCTGCTATCTGAACATCCAGAAGCAGCCGAAGATCCTATTGGAACTCTAGATTATAAATTGTAAGATATCCTTTCTGCCGTCTCCTCTTATTAGTGAACTGCATCACCTGTGTCTTATCGAGATTAAGTTTCAGCCAGCTGTCTTTCATCTAAAACTCAATTATGGTCAGGCACTGAGAAAATCAAACTCCTTAGATCTGATGCAACAGGTGCAAAGCCAAATGTCATCGTTATCCATATCTTGATGGTTTTGCAACCTGCACCATCTCGCTATTTCTCCTAGTGGTCTTCTATATTCAATGAAATTCCTTGTGCTTTTCTGACTCCAATGGGATATTCCTGAATTGCACCTCAGTGCAGTAACCTCTATTCATGCTAACAGTCAACTAGTATTTTCATTAATAGAACCAAATTCTGCTCTAACTCACAGATGCTACTCAGCTGAAGTTAATGGGGTGCACTAATGTGCAGAATTAGGCTTACATTTATAAGCAGTGACTGTGTGTTAATTGTTGTACAAGACGTAAAATATAGACAGACCTTACCTTGGAACTGTTATAAATGAAGTAAAAAATATATGCTCATGATTTTCATCCTTGCATCTGAAAGCATTTTACAAATCTGAAATAGCGAAGCCTCACAACATCCCTGTGAAATAAATATTATTCTATCTATTTCATAGATGAGTGAACTGGAACACAGAGGAGTTCAGGGCCCACTCCTCCAGGTGTCAAAAGCCCCTCAAGAGATGAGGAGTGCCCTAATGTCTCACTGATGTCAAAAGGCGCTTACGTTTTTCAGCACCTCACAAGAGGCGCTCAATACCTTGTAGGTTTGGGCCCTTAATGACTGGAGAAGGTCAAGCAGCCAGTTTTAGGGATAACTGGTAATAGAACCTAGTCTCCTGCTCTGTCCACTGGACCACGCTCGAACAAAAAGGACAGTAGATCCTTAGATGTGTAAAAAGAGTGTACCTAAACTATAGGCACAATTTACAAGAGCATTGTTGCTGGAGTACTTATGTCATTATTATTTTTACTTTTAGGAAGAAGACAAACCAGCCTTCTATGTGTACAATGCTGTAACCCAAGAGAAAGTGCCCATTAAGGGGAGTATTTATCTTCTTGCTACAAAAGTGTCCCTTTTGAAAACACTGGTAACCCTGAAATGTGGCTTTCCAAATAGTGTTTATTGTCTCAGGACTCCAGAGGGCAAGGAGATGTACGACTGCAACACACTGAACGATTACCAGTTAGATATAGGTATAAGATGGTTATATTTTCACTACCTACTAAATAGAGCAATGGTGACCCAATATGTGTCTATAACGTGTCAGTTTTCTGTATTTAAGGAATATTTATCATTGTTTATATTTAGGGAAACCTGAAAAGCATTATTATTATTATTTATTTATTAATACTTTTCTAATGCAGATCTCAGTATTAAAAAAAAACATTTTGGGTCAAATGATGCTCTTCAAAATAAAACAATGTGAAAGGCAGGTGGAGAGACAAAAATGAATGATGCACAAAAGGAACCCGTAATGCACTTCTGCATGCCCTTGTAATAATATTGGGCCTGCACTTGTACAATTGTAAGTTGGGACTTATACCAGTGCATCTCCACTGAAATAAAACTGGTGTAAGGGAGAGAAGAATGAGGATTCTTATCAGACTGGGTGTTGCTTGTAAGATGGGAGAATACACAGAAAACTGCAGAAATCTTGCATACCAACATATAAAATTAATATTACCCCTACAAGCCCACTGTGCTATAGTCCCAGTCCACTTCCCAAAGGTGTTAATCTTGTCCTTACATCAGTGGTTCTCAACCAGAGGTCTGGGTCCCCCTGAGGGCTGCGAGCAGGTTTCAGGGGGTCCGCCAAGCAGTGCCAGCATTAGACTTTCTGGAGCCCAGGGCAGAAAGCCAAAGCCCCACTGCATGGGGTTGAAGCCCGGGGCTCTGAGCCCCACCACTCGGGGTTGAAGCCGAAGCCTAAGAAATGTAGCTTTGCGAGGGCCCCTGTAGTATGGAGCCTCGGGCAATTGCCCTGCGTGATACCCCCTAACGCTGGCTCTAGCTTTTATATGCAGAAAAACAGTTGTGACACAGGTGGGCTGTGGAGTTTTTATAATATGTTGAGGGGGGCCTCAGAAAGAAAAAGGTTGAGAACCCCTGCATTACATTACTCCTTAGATGGCATACTGGCTTTGTATGTTACAGACAGCTGACCACAGTTTTGTCATTTTTAAATTTAAAAAATACAATAAAAGCTGTGTTATCCAGCACTTTACCAACCAGAAAGCTCTAGAAACTGGCATTTCTAATATCTCCCGATACAAATCTTCAATAGGGTTGCCAGGTGTCCAGTTGTCCCTCCTGTTCCTAGGCTCCATGCGCTGCCCCTGCCCAACCCCCAGCCCTCAATCCCCTCCTGCACCCAAACTCCCTCCCTCCATTGGTAAGTATAACTCTTAGTTAACAGGTTTCAGAGTAACAGCCGTGTTAGTCTATAGCTCACGAAAGCTCATGCTCAAATAAATTGGTTAGTCTCTAAGGTGCCACAAGTACTCCTTTTCTTAGTTAACAGGAATTTTTGACTAACCTGCACCCCTCATTCCCACAACATGTCAGATAACAAAGTTTTTACTGTAAATGAAAAAAATGACAGTGAAGTTTTCTGTTAGGTCACTATGCTGGTGACCAACCTAACCAACAAACCAGTCTAAATGTAGGGTAAGATATGGCCCAGTGTGTTAGCCTCATGCCAGAATTAGATTTCATGGCTTCCTAGCTTCTGCTCTTTTGCTTAGTCTACTAGACCAGAGATACTGAAACTTCTTCCACCTTGTGTCCCCAAACCAGCAACAGTTTCTTGTAACAACCTAAAATCTCTCAATCTGCTGTGGTCAGAAAATATTGAAGGATTAATATCAAGGCAAGAAATCATGGCTGACTTTGGGTGCTCGGTGAGGAGTTTGTAGGTGCTGGACGAGAAGCATTTCGGGGATCTGGAGAGGGGTTGGGAGCTAGTAACTAGGGTGCACTGCCTCACTAGTGTGATTGGCTCATTCAGGGAGTGTTAATATTCTGTACCCCACCTGCTGAACTTATTAACTGTGGCATCATAAGAAAAGGTAGCTGTCACTTACATCTTTATCTATACTTCCTGTAGTTCTCAAAGGGGAATAATTTGATGCAAGCAGTTATCTTTGTGGGTTATCCCCCTCCTTCCCTCTGACTGTATCCCCTTTTGGCACTTTACAGGATGGGACTCTGTGGCCATTTTATCTTGTAACTACCCATAGCTGCTTTTAAAAAAAGCACACAGGATTTGCTACTTTTCTTGGTAGTATCTTATGACAACAGTGTTCATTCCGCACTGCATCCTGCTACCAATGGAAGAATAAGATCCTCATTGATTAATTAGGGCTAGATTGTGAACCCCTTAGTCCCACTCATGAGCAGTTACTCAGACAACGTGTCTATTGAAGTCTTTGGACTACTTATGAGTTAACACCTATACCTGAGTTAGCTGGCACAGGCCAGCTGGGGACTTCTAAGCACAGCAGGGGAGAAATCTCCTATGTCATTGGTTCTACCAGCCTACAGCACTTTCTCTCCCACACATTGTTCTTCCTTCCTTTTACCTTTTTACCTCTGATTTAATGAGGTAATTAGTTATTAACTTTTCCAGCCTATTGGTTTGGCTCAGTTCCCACATTCAGGTGTTTATAAGGCAACTAATTGAAGTTGCTATGGTCAGACTGCTGGATCAGGTGCTGTTGCTCGGCACTCTGTCACATGTATTAACAAGAGTGTTGTAAGCTAGGACATGAGAAGTATTTCTTCCACTCTACTCAGCTCTGATAAGGCCTCAATTAGAGAACTGTGTCCAGTTGTGGGCACCACACTTGGGGAAGGATGTGGAGAAATTGGAGAAAGTCTAGAGAATAGCAACAAAAATGATTAAAGGTCTAAAAAACATGACATACAAGCATAGGCACCGACTCTGTGGGTGCTCCGGGGCTGGAGCACCCATGGGAAAAAATTAGTGGGTGCTCTGCACCCACTGGCAGCCAAGCTCCCTTCATCCCCCGCCCCACCTCTTCCTCCTCCCCTGAGCGTGCCATGTCCCCACTCCTCTGCCTACCTGCCAGCGCTTCCCGCAGGGTTGCTGGGGTGAGGCAGGGGAGGGGCCTCATGGAAAGGGTGGAGTGGGAGTGTGGGGGGGAGGTCGAGCACCCCAGGGAAAGGGGGGAAGTCGGCACTTATGCATACAAGGAAAGATTGAAAAAAATGGGTTTGTTTAGTCTGGAGAAGAGAAGACTGAAGAGGGACATAACCATCTTCAAGAATGTAAACGGTTGATAAAAAGAAGAGGGTGATAAATTGTTCTTCTTAACCACTGAGGACAGGACTTAAATGGGCTTAAATTGCAGCAAGGGAGATTTAGGTTTGACATTAGGAAAAAAATTTCCTAAATGTCAGAGTAGCTAAGCACTGGAACATATTAACTAGGGATGTAGTGGAATCTGCCACAGGAGGTTTTTAAGCACAAGGTTTTTAAGGAGGTTAGACAAACACCTGTTAGGGGTGGTCTAGTTAATGCTTACTATTGCCTCAAGCAGGGGATTGGAATAGATGACTTATCGAGGTCCCTTCCAATCCTACATTTCTGTGATTCAGTAATTCATAGTGTGCATGTACTTATGCCCAATTAGTTACAATATATTCTAATTACCTGCAGCATCTGCAGGTTCAGCCCATTGCAGCTCCCAGTGGCTACAGTTCGCCGTTCCAGGCCAGTAGGGGCTGCGGGAAGCAGCATGGGCCGAGGGATGTGCTGGCAGCTGCTTCGTGCAGCCCCCATTGGCCTGGAACAGTGAACCGCGGCCAGTGGGAGCTGCGATCGGCTGAACCTGCGGACACTGCAGGTAAACAAACCGTCCTGGCCTGTCAGTGAATTTACCCGATGGGTCGCGTGCCAAAGGTTGCCAATCCCTGTTATATTCAGTTCTGATCAGTCAATCTCAAAATATATAGCAGAGAGGATTAAGAGAGAAGTGACAAAAATGGGATTGTGTATGGAGAGATTTCTGTAAGAGAGACTGAAAAGACAGGGACTGTTTAGTTTTGAGGGGAGACATAAGATGGGACTTGATATAGCTATATGTAATAATGACTGCTGGAAAGATATTTAACAGGGCACCTTTATTTATATTTTCTCATAATAAGAACAAAGGGACATTCCATACAGCATGTAAATTATCTGTGGTACTCTGTGCCACAAGACATCACTGTGACTAAGAGTTTAGTAGCACTGAAAAAGGATTAGACATTTATGTGGCTAATGAGGACATCCACAGTTTTTGGTTTTGTTTTTAGAAGGCACATAGACCCCCCCCGCCCCATACTCTGAGGCACTGGTGATTAGACTGGTTGGTTGGAAGTCAGGACTCCTAGTCTTTATTTCTGGGTATGCCAACAAGCCACTATGAGACCTTGAGTATAGCACCTAGCCTCCCTGTACCTTGGTTTACCCACTGGTAAGAAAGAAAAAATAATAATGAAATTAATCACACAGGACATGTATAACTATGGATGACAACCAATAGTACAGATAAGGGCATAATTTCTTCCTCATGTCTATTCCATATAAATCCATTCACTTTAGTGGAGGTGGATCAGGCTTCAATGGGACTACTCACTTGCTTAAAGTTAGGAATGTGTTTAAGTACCTTGCTGAATCGGTGCCTATGTAAAGGGAGAATTTATCCCACCATAACTTTTTGACTTCCGAAAAGCAGTAGGTTATCATACGGTTCATTTTTCCCTGAAGTAGAAAATGTAAGTTTGTGGATAAGTGTATGGAATAAACTAGCATGTTAATATAGACTTAAACATACCATCGTCCTAAGTCTGGAGAGTGAATATGAAATACAGACCAATTCTGCACCTTGTATAGTCAATTTATACCAGTATAAAATGAATGTAAAATACTACTATTATGATCTGACAATGCTTTATACCTACTCGAATTTGCATTAATGTGGATGACTACACAAGGTACAGGGCAGTGTTTGGTTTGGCCCCATAACCACAATATTTAGAAAGGGAATAAATATAAAATAACCCAGACAAATACAAACTTACAACAAGCAAGTAATGGTTGGTTTCTAGGAGTATATTTACAAAAGATGGATAATTAAGTTGCTGGTCAAACATATATCTAATACCATGTATAGAGTATTACAAAAATAAACATTCACCAGCAGACAATCTAAATTTAAACTGCTTATAAAACTGTTCAGAAAAAAAGCCCAAGGACTTGGTCAACAGTATACATACAGAAACTGAACCACTGAAATCATGAGCTAGGTAATCTGATCTATAATTCTGCTATCTTGGGTGTGGATATTTGGTGCAGCGTCCTGAACCCGGTATATACACAGTAACATTCCAAACCAGAACAGAAACACTTTAGAGATCCAAAACTTAGAGGCCCAGTTTTGCAGTCCTGATGCATTCACAATTGCTGTTGCAATCATTACAGATGTGGGGGTTTGTGTGTGGGAGCTGTCCACACTCATGCTGATTTAACACCCACATAACTCCATGGAGTTTAAGTGTAAACATCAAATCAGCCTGCCAGTAACAGGCTCTAAAGGATCACATTTAGAATCTCACAGCCTTTCTGATATTTGCAATTTTAACACTGGGCCCACTTCTACCCCCAAAAACCAGTGGATGTTACAGCCATGAAAAAAAGATCAGGACTGAGACCAGAGTATTTTTAATGCCCTCTCATGGAAGTTTTAATTACAATACCTCCTAGAATAGGAAAATCCTGCTGAACTTCACTGCCCCAAATCTTTTACGGGAAGTTGGGTCTGTGACTATGTTTAAAATGTGAATATCAAATTATAGTGGATTGTTAGGAGCAACCCTCAAGGTCCTGTCTTACTTACCATTTATCTGTTTTTTTTATTTTGATTTAAATAATAAAAAAGACATCTGTACACAGGCTCTATGTGCCCTGACACTCAATCACATTTACAACATAATACTTCCAGTGGTATTAAAAAACAAACCATCAGACAGGAACAATAGCACAACTCAACTAGCCAGCCAGCTACAAAAAGCTCCTTTCAGCCTCCTCCCAACCACCCATCATTCTGAGAACATATCCTCAACCCTCTCTAAACACCCCTTCCAATAGACAGTTTTTGCTACATGCCTGGAAGGTCACAAATTCAGGCTATTTCAGACCAAGTAACCAATCAATATCTCATCTGTGTGCAATAGACTACAAACTTTTTTTAATATAAACTAGCCAAAACTAACACCTTTTCAGATTGTTTGGTAGTTTGGTAAATTCAGTGTTAGGGGGTTTATATTCTCTTTTCTGGCCAGCCACTAGAGGACAAGGTATTCGCAGGTGTGGCCTGACATTCCCTCCAGCAGAGGGTTCTGGTACGCACACACTTCAGCCAGTAGGTTGCAGACATATCTTTTATATGCAAACCAAGAGGTTTAGACATGTATAAATTGCAAAAATAACAAAGCTGGAAGCAAGCTAAGTGATTGCATCTCTCTCACTGTTGCTAGGCACAACACTTCGCCTGGATGTGTGGGATGGATGGAAAGAATTCCTGACTGGGTGCCTCTTAGGAAACAAGCATACAGTCCAACGCTTCCTGTCTGATGAAGAACCAGTACTCAAGTACGGTAACTAATTGCATTTGGTTTTTTGCCCATTTTAAAACTTCTCCAGTCCAAGCACCTCTGTTCCCTAACAATGTCTTTTGAAAATTGATTATGTTTTGGATTTAACTGCTAGTTTACTTTAGTATTTTAATGTAAGGTGCTATTCAAGCAATTGAAATATCTCCTAAAAGGAGTATAGCAAAAATATCCTCATAATATAAAAAATATATCAGCTCCCATTTTAGTAATTTGGAGCCTGATCTATATTGATTTCAGTTGATCATGCTCTTATTTTACAACAGAAGTGTATGTATTTTAAAACGTCACTCTTATTTGGACATTTGGGAATTGTAATGACATTTCTGAAGGCTGCCATAAAGATCACCATTACTTCTTCACTATTGTTTTTAGTAAACTGTTCTTACAACCGAGCATTGTTTATACTAGCCTTGTAAAATTCTACTTGCCCACTCACCTGGAATGAGTTTTTCCTAGACAATTAGTTTTAAGTTGTTATGGTAAAGGGTAAAGACCAGGCAGATTTTGTGACTGTGCCAATACATTTTCGTGGAGATTTTGCAAGCCAATGCCATATTTAATGCCCCTTTAATAACTCTTAACACACATTCCTTACAGTATAATTAAACTGTATTGCAGTGCGTAGCTTTGGTGAGAGATACAAAGGAGAGAAAGGATCCCAGATGTTATCAGTGCAAGGGAAAAGCATCCAATTACTGACCTAACTGGATAAAGAAGATCATTTGACAGTGAAAGATCTTAGGCATGACATAACACATTAAGATTTATTCTAAATGAAATACAGTATACCGGCCCTTTGCCCCTGTAAAAAATAACAGCACTGCATGATAGTGTGGCACCATGTTTAGAACATTGCTTCACACCTTGTGGAACTTGACCTTATCAACTTTTTTGTTTCCCCCATCCTGTGGGGTTACTACAGGAGTGGAGCACAAGATTCTCAATATTTAATTTACTAATTAAAAACCCAGAATGTAAAGTGTCAGAAATATAAACAAATGGTGTCTTTTTACACTGGATGCTAGCTAACAAATGACTTGACGCTATAGATTTGGAAATAATTAATTAGTGCCTTCATACTATAGAATCTGTCCTGAGTTCAAATATCCTATTCCTGACAGGAAGAGTACATCACCCCATTAATTTTTTACAAGTCATACTACTTTCCAGAAAATGGCAATATCTCATCTGAATTCAATCTGTTTCCTTTAAATCTGGGCATTATAAACACAGTACCCCTTTGTGGTATCTAATTATGTATGCACTGTAGGATATAAAAGGGCAATGTATGAATAACTGACTTGAATGGAGTATTAAGCTAGAACAGAGTAGTTCTCTATCAGTGGAAATGTAATGAAAGATGCAATATAATTAAAATAATTGTCATATGGATTACAGTATATGAGATAGTAGCTCAGTGTCAATATTACTGCATACCTAGATTGTGGTGATAGTCTATGGTTTATTTTTCTATTTAGTGGCAGTGGCTTTGTATAGCAAGTGGTTTCTACTGTCTTTACCAAGAACAAGGACACACAGAACATAAGGAATTGTTAGATAAGAATTAGCTGGACAAGTCTACCCTCTTTACATGTATTTTAATCTTTGTCCCTTATTTTGTACCTGTATCATTTAATCACCTCCCCCACTTTTAAAATGTCCAACTATTTGTCTCTGAAATACTTGTACTCTTTTTTCACTGGCCTTTAAAGATCTCGTGTACTCATCTTCTCACATTTTTGAATGTCATGTGGATGTGAAACACCTTACCTTGTGTAAACTGTAAATCCTGTTTCACTTTATGAAACCCTTCTTCACTCGCAATACCTCTAGTGGGTCATCTTAAAATTTTCTCTCTTCAGATTATAAAATCAGCATATGCCGCTTTTTCATTTGTGGATAACAAATATGATCAACAGTGACTAAGCCCTTTTAACAAAGGTACAAATTACTAATTCATATGGGGACCATATTATCTAATCAGCCCATTAGAGCACAAAATCATGAGACTTAAAGACATATCTTGGCATATGTTTGGCTGAATATTTTTGTGCTGTCATTCTGCAAAGAAATATACATAATTTTGAAAGGTAGTATTTTTCTAATGCTTATGTTATGTTGGATTTCTTTAGTTTCTTCAGTTAATTTTTTTTTTTGCATGTTTCTTTTTGTCAGATATCAAAAGAGGGTGGCTCTTTACATGGCAGCATTTTTTGGCCACCTTGAGCTCACGGCATGGATACTGAAACAGGGAGTGAGACCCAATGAGGCAGTGGGTGTTCATCCCTACCGAGAATGGTGTCAGGAAACACATCATCCAGATGTAACTAAATGTCCAGTTCATGCAGCTGCAGAAGCAGGCCAACTAATTATACTGAAGGCCTTTGTCAATTATAGTGTCTTGTGCGTAGAGTGCCAAAATCCAGCAGGGCAAATTCCTCTGAACATATGCATCAAACACAAACATAAGGATTGTGTGCTATATTTAGTTACCAAAATGTGGTCGGTGGTTTCTTATCCTAATTTTTCACTTCCCATGAAGATCTACATTAAATTAAAGCAGTGGCTGCTTAGGGCGCAGAGTCACATCCTTACCATGAAATGGCTTAACCAGGCTGTAGTCTTCAGAACACGAGTGGGGGACACTGTTATCGTGGATGGCTTCACAAAGCCGAAAATGACTTCCAAAGCCAGGATCAAGGCAGCAGGCAATAAGGACTATAAGTTACCAAACCTAACTGATCAAACTCCACATGAGAAAGATTCATGTTCCTTGACAGTTACAAAGGGGAACCAAACAGTAATAAAGCTCAAATTACCTCCATTGGAAGATGCGAATAAACTCCCTAACATACACAGACTTCACCAAAAGAAGAGTATTAGAAAGAAGGCTGCTCAGCCTAGAAAAGATGAAAGTATGGACCAAAATATGTGTTTAGCTAAAGTTCCTCTGCCCCCTATTTCAAGCCTCAGAAATTCACGCCCTCCTTTCTACTATTCAACACCTAATGCTAAATTGCTCTTAAATTCCTCCTCTGAGTGTTTCTCAGAACACAATGGAAGAACTCCAAGAGATAATGCAATCTACTGCTTAGCTATTGCCAGGTATGGTATTCTCTTTTGTTTTCCTTCTTTATTTATGTCCCTCCCAGGTGTTTATATTTTCTTCTTCGGGTGCTTGCTCATGTCCATTCCACACTGCACAGTCGGAGATTTTTCCTTCAGTGGTATCAGTTGAACCAGCTCTAGTGCCCTCTGATGCTACGTGCTCATGCATTGGTAGAAGGGCCACAGACAGCCCACACCCTCTCAGTTCCTTCTTACCGCCCTTGATGGTCACTGGAACAACTCCTCTTGCCTTGGCAAGCCTTTCATTTAATGGCTTTGTTATGCTCTTCTTTTTTCGCAAGTTTAGTTACCTTTAGTTTATTTCTCTTAGTAGTAGATATATAGTTAGACCTCACAGTTGCATAGAAGGACATGCTCCAGACTTCAAACCCTGTGCCTCCTGTGGCAAGCCTATGCCAGTGAGCGACCCGGACTTCAGCTGTCTGAAGTGTCTGGGGGAGGCTCATGTGCAAGGTCTGCCACAGTCCATCTCCCTAGGAGATGAAGGGTGGGTTGTAGAATACATGTCTGCAGCCACATCTCAAAGAACAACTGTTACAACAGGTAAGAAACTGTATTTTCTAAGTATAATAACGTGATTTGATTTACAGTTCTGTTTTGCCCTCGTTATTAAACTGCATGAGAAAAGGAACCAAAATGTGTAGAAGCGGATCCAAAAACTATCTTGTTTTTTAAAGCTGTATTTTGTTTGTGTGACATTACAACTGGTCACTAAGGTTCTTCAGTAATGGACTGGTGAATTATAATTGGCACTTTCTTAGAAGTTACAAATAACCGATATTTGCAGAGACAAGGTGGATTAAGTAAATCTTTTATTGGACCAAACATCTGTTGGTGAGAGAGACAAGCTTTCGAGCCACACAGAACTCTTCCTCAAGTCTGGGAAAGGTACTAAGGTAAATGGTCCCTTAGAATATGTACTAACAACTTATGCTAAACTATCAGTTTGACCTTGTATTTAGCTGTGACACTCTGAATACCTTTCCCTGACTTGAGGAAGAGCTCTGTGTAGCTCGAAAGCTTGTCTCTTTCATCACCAGAAGCTGGTCCAATAAAAGAACGATCATTTTCCTTTTACTTCCCTTTTTCTTCCTTTACTGTAATTAATGAATCTGAGGTGTATAAAGGTCCTCACTCACCTTGTCTCTCTTATATCCTAGCACCCACGCGGCTACAACAACATTGTGGATAGATATTTGCAGGAAATTTTTGTAGGATATGTTTGATGAGGGATTACTGCCACCTACTGGTAGCAATTATTAGTGTACATATCAGTTACAATTGAGGCCTCGTACTGAGAATAATTGTTGATGGAAGAACATCTTTAGCTGACCAGAATCCTTGCACTTAGCCAATGCCCTTGAGTCTAGAAATATAAATAGGTAGCTTCAGAGAAGGCTGAAAAAATTCTTAAACAACAAACAGAAGAACTAGGTAACACAGTAATTTATGAGTGAGGAAGTACTACACATTCCCAGGAACATTAAACATGCACAATAAGAGGGGGGTTATGTAAATTATGCAGAAGAAGACACTTTTAAAGGAAAAGTAATTACCTTGTTGAATCTGCAACTAAGTGAAGACATCAGAATTTGGATCGATATGAAGGGAATTAAGTACATGCCTAATTTTAAGCACCATTGACTTCAAAGGCACTCCGCATAGACTTAAGTGTCTTGATGAATCAGGGTGTTAGTGTTTATTCAGTCAATGGCAATTTGTCTCAGTAAATGTTGAGTGAGGAGCTCAGGATCTGGCACATTTGTTATTGTTCCCTTTCATTTTAAAAATAAAACTGCTGGGAGGAGGGTGGACTCCTTCACCCTCAGGGGAAGAAAGAGGGTGTGAAACTATTAAAGGGCAGAAAAATGTCAAGAAAAACAGATAATTTTGAATTGCTGTTAGTAATAGGTGTCAGGAAGAATCTTTCAGATTTTTTTTTATGGCTAAAAGACAGGGAGAGGAGAAATGTAGAATTCCAAGGTGCAAATGGAAACACTGAAAAGTGTGAAGAGAGCCAGTGCTAAGTTTGAGTCTATTTCCACGAAGCGATAACTCAGAGGTTCCCAAACTTTTTGCTGGCATGACCCCATTTTAATGAATTATTTCCTCCTGAGACCCCAGACAGCATGGAGGATGCCATTTTGAAGAGCAAAATGGCATTCTCTGCACAGTGTGAACTTGCATGCCCCATACACGTGAGGTCAAACTGCATGGAGGAAGCCATTTTTCTCTCCGCACAGTGTGACCTCGTACTTATGGCACATGCAAGGTCACACTGTGCAGAGGCAGGATGACCCACCTGTCCCTAATTGGGCAGGACAGTCCCAAATGTACATTTCAAGTTCAGGTCACCATTTGTCCCAAATTTCCTGCAGAACCACTCCGCGCCTGCCCGAGGCTCAGGGGTGATGCCAGCCTTTTCCTGGTGGGGGGGGGCGGGGGCTGAGGTGGGCTTTAGCCACCCCCCAGGCCATGAAGCCCTGTCCCCTGCTCCTCCTCTTCCCCCCAAAGCCCTGCCCCTGGCCAGGCCAGAAGCTGGAACCGGGCAGTAATAAGAGTCACCCAGGGAGCCTGAAATGCTGTGTGGAGCCATGGATGATCCCCCTACCCTGAGCGGCATACCCCAGGGGCAGGGAAACAGGCCAGGGACTCCTCTTGGGCACCCCAGCCTCCCACCCAGGGCAGGTGGAGGGTCCAATGCTCTCCACAGCAGCCCAGCTCCCTAGGCAGCTCTTACCACTGTCCAGCTTTGTCTTCTGGCCTGGCCAGAGCCTTAGGGAGAAGTGGAGGGGCAGGGGGGCAGGCAGGGCTCCTGCATGTGTCCCATTTTTGCATGTTGAAAAGGTGGTCACCCTATGTGGAGGATGCCATTTTGTAGAGCAAAATGGCATCCTCCATGCACCGTGACCTCCTACGTACTGTACATGTGAAGTTGCACTGTGCAGAGCAAACTGGCATCCTCCACACACTAGGGATTGCTGCAACCCCATCTGCAATGGGGGTGCGACCCCCGGTTTGAGAACCTCTGTGATAATTAGACTCAGGCTGCGGGGCATCTCCTGGCTTTGAGTTGAGGATGCCCAGCATCTTGCAGGCTCAGGTTCAATATATGTTCCGAAAAAAAGGTATTGCTTTTGGGTGGTAATTACAAATTACAAAGGATGAATATGAAAAAAACGACACAGGCATATAGGGACAAAATTAGAAAGACCAGCTCACAAAACCAGATGAAACTAGCTAGGAACATAAAGGGTAGAAAGAAAGTGTATTTATAAATACACGAGAAGCAAGAAGCAGACCAAGAACAGGGTTGGCTCCTCACTCAGTGATGAATTCATAGAATCATAGAATATAAGGGTTGGAAGGGACCCCAGAAGGTCATCTAGTCCAACCCCCTGCTCGAAGCAGGACCAATTCCCAGTTAAATCATCCCAGCCAGGGCTTTGTCAAGCCTGACCTTAAAAACCTCTAAGGAAGGAGATTCTACCACCTCCCTAGGTAACGCATTCCAGTGTTTCACCACCCTCTTAGTGAAAAAGTTTTTCCTAATATCCAATCTAAACCTCCCCCACTGCAGCTTGAGACCATTACTCCTCGTTCTGTCATCTGCTACCATTGAGAACAGTCTAGAGCCATCCTCTTTGGAACCCCCTTTCAGGTAGTTGAAAGCAGCTATCAAATCCCCCCTCATTCTTCTCTTCTGCAGGCTAAACAATCCCAGCTCCCTCAGCCTCTCCTCATAAGTCATGTGTTCCAGACCCCTAATCATTTTTGTTGCCCTTCGCTGGACTCTCTCCAATTTATCCACATCCTTCTTGAAGTGTGGGGCCCAAAACTGGACACAGTACTCCAGATGAGGCCTCACCAATGTCGAATAGAGGGGAACGATCACGTCCCTCGATCTGCTCGCTATGCCCCTACTTATACATCCCAAAATGCCATTGGCCTTCTTGGCAACAAGGGCACACTGCTGACTCATATCCAGCTTCTCGTCCACTGTCACCCCTAGGTCCTTTTCCGCAGAACTGCTGCCTAGCCATTCGGTCCCTAGTCTGTAGCTGTGCATTGGGTTCTTCCGTCCTAAGTGCAGGACCCTGCATTTATCCTTATTGAACCTCATCAGATTTCTTTTGGCCCAATCCTCCAATTTGTCTAGGTCCTTCTGTATCCTATCCCTCCCCTCCAGCATATCTACCACTCCTCCCAGTTTAGTATCATCCGCAAATTTGCTGAGAGTGCAATCCACACCATCCTCCACATCATTTATGAAGATATTGAACAAAACCGGCCCCAGGACCAACCCTTGGGGCACTCCACTTGATACCGGCTGCCAACTAGACATGGAGCCATTGATCACTACCCATTGAGCCCGACAATCTAGCCAGCTTTCTACCCACCTTATAGTGCAAATTCAAGGGGAAATTATAATTCAGAGGGAAAGCCAACAGAAAATGCAGCAATGACAAAAGTGTTAAATACCTTTTTTGTTCCAGTTTTCACCGAAGAAGTTAGCAGTGGCTGGACAACTAACAGAGTGAACATCTGTGTAAATGGAATAGGATCTGAGGCTCAAATAGGAAAAGAACAAGTTAAGAATTACTTAGATGTCTGCAAATCAGCAGGGCCTGATGAAATACATCCTAGAAGGAACTGGCTGAAGAGATCTCTGAACCATTAGCGATTATTTTTGAAAACTTGTGGAGGACAGGAGCAATCCCAGAGGACTGGAAAAGGGCAAATATAGTACCTATCTATAAAAAGGGGAATAAGGACAGCCCAGGGAATTATAGACCTGTCAGTTTAACTTCAGTACCTGAATTCAGATAATCAATTTGAATAAGATAAGAGTCAACATGGATTTTTCAAGAACAAATCAAGTCAAACAAACCTAATATCCTTCTCTGACGGGATAACAAGCCTTGTGGATAGGGGGAAAGCAGTAGATGGTGATGTATGTCAACTTTAGTAAGGCTTTTGATATTGATTTACGTGACCTCAGAAACAAACTAGAGACATATAGCCTAGATTAGCCTATTATAAGGTGGGTGCACAACTGGCTGGAAAACCATACTCAGAGAGTAGTTATCAGTGATTCACAATCAAGCTGGAAGAGCATATCAAGTGGTGTCCCCTGGGGATCTATCCTAGGTTCAGTTCTATTCAAATATCTTCATAAATGATTTGGATAATGGTATAGAGAGTTTTTAAGAACAGGTTAGACAAACACCTGTCAGCGATGGTCTGGTTAATACTTAGTCCTGCCTCAGTGCAGGGGACTGGACTAGATGACCTATTGAGGTCCCTTCCAGTCCCCCTACATTTCTATGGTTTTCTGATTCTAATTGCCATTCTTAAGTAGTAATGTGCACTTTATTGTCAGATCAACCTCCTTTCCCATGTTCTGGTGTCCCTAAACTTCTGACTACTAGAACCTGGGACTGGAACTCAGTAAATTGCCCTGTTCTGTTCACTCCCTCCGAAGCATCTGACACTAGCCACTGTCAGAAGACAGGATACTGGGCTAGATGGACCATTGGTCTGACCCAGTATGGCTGTTCTTATGTGGTACAACCAATGGTATGGGTATTGGAGGAGGAACACTCCACATGGAGTTCTTCAGAGTTCTCTATTAATTGTTGGAAGAGGGAGGGTAGGTTGCCTTGTCTTTGGAATGACTGGCTGCTCTACCTCCATATCCCTGCACAGTAGGCCTGCACCTCCCCATCGCTTCAGTGGAGATGCACAAACAAGACTTTTCCTGGCCCAGGTTGCCCCCAAGGATCCCCCCCGACACACACACATTGGCTGGGGATAGCGAACTGTGGCCACTTGGGAGCTTGGGGGGCTGTGCCTGCGGATGGTCAATGTCAGCAAAATGTCTCACTGCCCACAATCAGATTACCCTGATGGGCTGCATGCGGCCTGCAGGCCGAGCAGGTTGCCCACCACTGCTGCAGAGCCATCCCTGCTGCAGCTGCTGTCCCTAGCACCACACTGCACCACTGCCTTCCAGCCTGGCCTGCCCAGGTGCAATGTAAGTCCCCAACTCTGAGTTGGGACACAGAGTGCTGAAGCGGGGCGAGGCCAGACAGTTCCCCAGGAGCTCTTGTGCAGGAGGCAGTCCCACAGCAGCAGAGAAGAGGAGCAGAACTGGCCACCCCATTGCCCACTCAGGTTTGGCCCTACCACCAGCTCTCTGTCATGACAGGGAGGGGGATAAATGACAATGCAACCTGGTGCAGGGGAGTCACAGTGCCACTCAGGTTTGACACCGTGTCTCTTCCGTCATGACACGAGGTTAAACTTCAATAGTGCTGCAATGCCCACGCACCTGATCACACCACCACTCACTCAGTTTAATCCCAGTAGCACTCCCCACTCTGCTGTTATGACCAAACCTGAATGGGCAGTGGAATGGCCAATGCTGTTCTCCCTCACTGCTCCCAGCAGTACACACCGTGCATAACAGGCATATAGCTGTAGGTGCCACGGATCCCTGCTCTAGCAGGGGAGACAGATGCTTGAATCTGAAGGACATGATCAGGGCCACAGACAGACACGTTCTATTACCACAACAGTAGTGTACGCATTGTGTAAATGAATCTGCTCATTCAGACTTTGGGCTTATGCGCTATCAAAACTGCTTCTTTTTGGCAATAATTTTAAACAATCCTTGAGGATTTCAGTATAAAATATATTAACAGTAGTACTGGCAATATATGTATCTAGCTTAACAGAATGATGTGGTAATATGATAAAAATGCTTCAAAATATACTTTGTGAATGGGGTTTTTGGGGTTATCAAAATAATACTGGATGGATGGACACTGTAGATAAAAAATGCGTGAAAAATGGTTTTAATTTATCACTAGATAAAATCTATGATATTTGATCTTCACTGTTATTTCCCATACATTTACCTGATTTTCTGAATTTCCTGTGAGCAATTGAGTGTCTAATTTGTGCACACAACGACAGCAGTTCCACTGTGCACTCATATCAGGTTGCTGCTCCTGGCCTGTTTGTATCTAACCATATCATATGCACATTCAATGACTTTCAATCATGGAATTATATTTTTTCTCTCCTGCTAGTAATAGCTCACCTTACTTGATCACTCTCGTTACAGTGTGTATGGTAACGCCCATTGTTTCATGTTCTCTATGTATATAAAATCTCCCCACTGTATTTTCCACTGCATGCATCTGATGAAGTAAGCTGTAGCTCACAAAAGCTTATGCTCAAATAAATTGGTTAGTCTCTAAGGTGCCACAAGTACTCCTTTTCTTTTTGCGGATACAGACTAACACGGCTGCTACTCTGAAACCTGTCATAATGCAAGGCACTGAATTTAGCTGTATGGAGTGGAAATCCATCAAACTCGTACAGATACAGACAGACATCATCTTCCTTTCCAAATGCAAATGGATGGACATCATACCACAAGGACTGAAGATAAAAAATCCATTACAATCTACATACCACACAGACTATGCTGACAGATTGTGCCACACACTCTCAAAGAAACTGCGCAATCACCTGATCAACATCCTATACAGCAAACAGGAAAAGATTAAGAATGAGCTCTTAAAACTGGATACTCTCATAAAAAACCAGCCCTCCACACAAACTTCCTAGTAGCTGGACTTTACAAAAACTAAACAAGCCATTTACACCACACACTTTGCTTCTCTACAAAAGAAAAAGGACACTAAACTATCTAAACTACTACATGCCACAAGGGGCCACCACAGTGGTTCCCTTAATCTATCCAGCTATATTCTTAGCCCAGCAGAAGAATCTATCCTATCTCGGGGCCTCTCCTTCTGCCCTTCCACCCCCACGAACATGATACAGGTCTGTGGTGACCTAAAATCCTATTTTTCGACGTCTCCAACTCAAGGAATATTTCCAACACACCTCTGAACAGCATACTAACGCACAGAGACCTTCCTACCAACACTACAAAAAGAAGGATTCTGGGTGGACTCCTCCTGAAGGTCGAAACAACAGACTGGACTTCTACACAGAGTGCTTCCGCCAGTGTGCATGGGCTGAAATTGTGGAAAAGCAGCATCACTTGCCCCATAACCTCAGCCGTGCAGAAAACAATGCCACCCACAGCCTCAGAAACAACTCTGACATCCTAATCAAAAAGGCTGACAAAGGAGGTGCTGTCGTCATCATGAATAGGTCGGAATATGAACAAGAGGCTGCTAGGCAGCTCTACAACACCACATTCTACAAGCCATTACCCTCTGAGGGTTACCAAAAGAAACTACACCATCTGCTCAAGAAACTCCCTGAAAAAGCACAAGAACAAATCCGCACAGACACGCCCCTATACCCCTGGTCGGGATACTTCTATCTGCTACCCAAGATCCATAAACCTGGAAATCTTGGATGCCCCATCATCTCAGGCATTGGCACCCTGACAGCAGGATTGTCTGGCTATATAGACTCCCTCCTCAGGCCCTACGCTACCAGCATTCCTAGCTATCTTCAAGACACCACTGACTTCTTGAGAAAACTACAATCCGTCGGTGATCTTCCTGAAAACACCATCCTACCACCATGGATGTAGAAGCCCTCTACACCAACATTCCACACAAAGATGGACTATAAGCTGTCAGGAACAGTATCCCCAATAATGTCACGGCAAACCTGGTGGCTGGACTTTGTCCTCACCCATAACTATTTCACATTTGGGGACAATGTATACCTTCAAATCAGCGGCACTGCTATGGATACTCGCATGGCCCCACAGTATGCCAACATTTTTATGGCTGACTTAGAACAACGCTTCCTCAGCTCTCGTCCCCTAATGCCCCTACTCTACTTGTGCTACACTGATGACCTCTTCATCATCTGGACCCATGGAAAAGAAGCCCTTGAGGAATTCCACCATGATTTCAACAATTTCCATCGCACCATCAACCTAAGCCTGGACCAGCCACACAAGAGATCCACTTCCTGGACACTACAGTGCTAATAAGCGATGGTCACATAAACACCACCATATACCAGAAACCTACTAATTGCTATTACTTACCTACATGCCTCCAGCTTTCATCCAGACCACACCACACGATCCATTGTCTACAGCCAAGCTCTACGATACAACCCCTCAGACAGAGACAAACACCTACAAGTCTCTATCAAGCGTTCTTACAACTACAATACCCACCTGCGGAAGTGAAGAAACAGATTGACAGAGCCAGAAGAGTACGCAGACGTTACCTACTACAGGACAGGCCCAACAGAGAAAATGACAGAACTCCACTAGCCGTCACCTTCAGCCCCCAACTAAAACCTCTCCAGCACATCATCAAGGATCTACAACCTATCCTGAAAGACAACCCATCACTCTCACAAATCTTGGGAGACAGGCCAGTCCTTGCTTACAGACAGCCCCCCAACCTGAAGCAAATACTCACCAGCAACCACACAACAAAAACACTAACCCAGGAACCTACCCTTTCAACAAAGCGCGTTGCCAACTCTGTTCACATATCTATTCAGCAATGCCCCTCTGCCATGTACATTGGCCAAACCGGACAGTCTCTATGTAAAAGAATAAATGGACACAAATCAGATGTCAGGAATTATAACATTCAAAAACCAGTTGGAGAACACTTCAATCTCTCTGGTCACTCGATTACAGACCTAAAAGTTGCAATTCTTCAACAAAAAAACTTCAAAAACAGACTCCAACAAGAGACTGCTGAATTGGAATTAATTTGCAAACTCGACACCATTACATTAGGCTTAAATAAAGACTGGGAGTGGATGTGTCATTACACAAAGTAAAACTATTTCCCTATGTTTATTGCCCCCACCCCTTACTGTTCCTCACAGGTTCTTGTCAACTGCTGGAAATGGCCCACCTTGATTATCACTACAAAAGGGTTTTTTTTCCCCTCCCCATCGCAGGTAATAGCTTACCTTACCTGATCACTCTCGTTAGAGTGTGTATGGTAACACACATTGTTTCATGTTCTCTGTGTATATTAAATCTCCCTACTGTATTTTCCACTGCATGCATCCGATGAGGTGAGCTGTAGCTCACAAAAGCTTATGCTCAAATAAATTTGTTAGTCTCTAAGGTGCTACAAGTACTCCTTTTCTTTTTGCGGATACAGACTAACACGGCTGCTACTCTGAAACACATAAATTAGACAACTAATTGTGCAAAGTCAGACTGATAGGCCATCAGTGAGAAGAATTGTATATTATGAACTTGATGTTGCATTGCTTACTTGGGCAAAATACACAGTCAAGTTAATGGAAATTTTGCCTGTGCAAAAAGTGCAGGATATCTATCTATCTATCTATATATATAGATATATATGGAAACAGTTAATTTGTCCTGTCATTTGTCTTGCAGTGCATTTAAAGAGAAACCATGGCTTCAACAACTGGGAATTGCAAGAACTCTAGCTAAGAAGAGTGTCTGCAAACCTGTATACTGATAAAGGCCTGATTTCATATTGAATGTTTCCAGGAACCTGTAGTTTGGGAAGAGAGCCTATGTTTGAATGCTCTAACAATATCAATGATGTCCTATTCAACATGCATCCTAAATTCAATTTTTTCCACCGACACAGTAAACGGATATGGTTAATGAAGGTATATTAATAATACATTACATGAAGATAATGTATAAATCATTAGTGGATGCTCTGGGCTTTGTCTGTAACAGATATTTAATCTCTGTACCTCTAAAGAGAATAAAGATTAAATCATGTGACAAAAATAATTCTGAAAAACTGAATGTAATGTGTAAGGGAAAAAGAACAACTCATTAGATTAGTGTGAACCAAAGATTTTCAGCATTGAATAGCACCACTGTGAGAGAAAAATTAGATCACCTAGGACTAAGCTTTAGTGTGCCAAGCAGAGCCTGTGAGAATCTCCCACTGAACCTCTAGTCATGCTAGCAGACTTCATCCTCCAGCACTCCCTCCAAGTTTAAAGACCTCCTGTCTCTAAGCCCTGGTCTACACTAGGACTTTAGGTCGAATTTAGCAGCGTTAAATCGATGTAAACCTGCACCCGTCCACACAATGAAGCCCTTTATTTCGACTTAAAGGGCTCTTAAAATCGATTTCCTTACTCCACCCCTGACAAGTGGATTAGCGCTTAAATCGACGTTGCCGGCTCGAATTTGGGGTACTGTGGACACAATTCGATGGTATTGGCCTCCGGGAGCTATCCCAGAGTGCTCCATTATGACCGCTCTGGACAGCACTCTCAACTCAGATGCACTGGCCAGGTAGACAGGAAAAGAACCGCGAACTTTTGAATCTCATTTCCTGTTTGGCCAGCGTGGCAAGCTGCAGGTGACCATGCAGAGCTCATCAGCACAGGTGACCATGATGGAGTCCCAGAATCGCAAAAGAGCTCCAGCATGGACCGAACGGGAGGTACGGGATCTGATCGCTGTTTGGGGAGAGGAATCCGTGCTATCAGAACTCCGTTCCAGTTTTCGAAATGCCAAAACCTTTGTCAAAATCTCCCAGGGCATGAAGGACAGAGGCCATAACAGGGACCCGAAGCAGTGCCGCGTGAAACTGAAGGAGCTGAGGCAAGCCTACCAGAAAACCAGAGAGGCGAACAGCCGCTCTGGGTCAGAGCCCCAAACATGCCGCTTCTATGATGAGCTGCATGCCATTTTAGGGGGTTCAGCCACCACTACCCCAGCCGTGTTGTTTGACTCCTTCAATGGAGATGGAGGCAATACGGAAGTAGGTTTTGGGGACGAAGAAGATGATGATGAGGAGGTTGTAGATAGCTCACAGCAAGCAAGCGGAGAAACCGGTTTTCCCGACAGCCAGGAACTGTTTCTCACCTTAGACCTGGAGCCAGTACCCCCCGAACCCACCCAAGGCTGCCTCCTGGACTCAGCAGGCGGAGAAGGGACCTCTGGTGAGTGTACCTTTTAAAATGCTATACATGGTTTAAAAGCAAGCATGTGAAAGGATTACTTTGCCCTGGCATTTGCGGTTCTGCCTTTGCAAAAGGTTTCTGGGGAGGGCAGCCTTATTTCGTCCTTCATGGTAGGACACTTTACCACTCCAGGCCAGTAACACGTACTCGGGAATCACTGTAGAACAAAGCATTGCAGTGTATGTTTGCTGGCATTCAACCAAAATCCGTTCACGCGGTGGGAGGAGGCAAAATGCGACCTTGTAACGAAAGCACATGTGCTATGTATGTAATGTTAACAGCAAGGTTTACCCTGAAAGAGTGTAGCGACTGTTTTATAAAATGTGTCTTTTTAAATACCACTGTCCTTTTTTTTTTCTCCACCAGCTGCATGTGTTTCAATGATCACAGGATCTTCTCCTTCCCAGAGGCTAGTGAAGCTTAGAAAGAAAAAAAAACGCACTCGCGATGAAATGTTCTCCGAGCTCATGCTGTCCTCCCACACTGACAGAGCACAGACGAATGCGTGGAGGCAAATAATGTCAGAGTGCAGGAAAGCACAAAATGACCGGGAGGAGAGGTGGAGGGCTGAAGAGAGTAAGTGGCGGGCTGAAGACAGGGCTGAAGCTCAAATGTGGCGGCAGCGTGATGAGAGGAGGCAGGATTCAATGCTGAGGCTGCTGCAGGACCAAACCAGTATGCTCCAGTGTATGGTTGAGCTGCAGCAAAGGCAGCTGGAGCACAGACTGCCACTGCAGCCCCTCTGTAACCAACCGCCCTCCTCCCCAAGTTCCATAGCCTCCACACCCAGACGCCCAAGAACGCGGTGGGGGGGCCTCCGGCCAACCAGCCACTCCACCACAGAGGATTGCCCAAAAAAAAGAAGGCTGTCATTCAATAAATTTTAAAGTTGTAAACTTTTAATGTGCTGTGCTTAAAGTGCTGTGTGGCATTTTCCTTCCCTCCTCCACCACCCCTCCTGGGATACCTTGGTAGTCATCCCCCTATTTGTGTGATGAATGAATAACGAATGCATGAATGTGAAGCAACAATGACTTTATTGGCTCTGCAAGCAATGATTAAAGGGAGGAGGGGAGGGTGGTTAGCTTACAGGGAAGTAGAGTGAACCAAGGGGCGGGGGGGTTAATCAAGGAGAAACAAACGGAACTTTCACACCGTAGCCTGGCCAGTCATGAAACTGGTTTTCAAAGCTTCTCTGATGCGTACCGCGCCCTCCTGTGCTCTTCTAACAGCCCTGGTGTCTGGCTGCGCGTAACCAGCAGCCAGGCGATTTGCCTCAACCTCCCACCCCGCCATAAACGTCTCCCCCTTACTGTCACAGATATTGTGGAGCACACAGCAAGCAGTAATAACAGTGGGAATATTGGTTTCGCTGAGGTCTAAGCGAGTCAGTAAACTGCGCCAGCGCGCCTTTAAACGTCCAAATGTACATTCTACCACCATTCTGCACTTGCTCAGCCTGTAGTTGAACAGCTCCTGACCACTGTCCAGGCTGCCTGTGTACGGCTTCATGAGCCATGGCATTAAGGGGTAGGCTGGGTCCCCAAGGATACATATAGGCATTTCAACATCCCCAACAGTTATTTTCTGGTCTGGGAATAAAGTCCCTTCCTGCAGCTTTTGAAACAGACCAGAGTTCCTGAAGATGCGAGCATCACGCACCTTTCCCGGCCATCCCACGTTGATGTTGGTGAAACGTCCCTTGTGATCCACCAGAGCTTGCAGCACTATCGAAAAGTACCCCTTGCGGTTTATGTACTCGGCGGCTTGGTGCTCCGGTGCCAAGATAGGGATATGGGTTCCGTCTATAGCCCCACCACAGTTAGGGAATCCCATTGCAGCAAAGCCATCCACTATGACCTGCACATTTCACAGGGTCACTACCCTTGATATCAGCAGATCTTTGATTGCGTGGGCTACTTGCATCACAGCAGCCCCCACAGTAGATTTGCCCACTCCAAATTGATTCCCAACTGACTGGTAGCTGTCTGGCGTTGCAAGCTTCCACAGGGCTATCGCCACTCGCTTCTCAACTGTGAGGGCTGCTCTCATCTTGGTATTCATGCGCTTCAGGGCAGGGGAAAGCAAGTCACAAAGTTCCATGAAAGTGCCCTTACGCATGCGAAAGTTTCGTAGCCACTGGGAATCGTCCCAGACCTGCAACACTATGCGGTCCCACCAGTCTGTGCTTGTTTCCCGAGCCCAGAATCGGCGTTCCACAGCATGAACCTGCCCCATTAGCACCATGATGCATGCATTGTCAGGGCCCATGCTTTCAGAGAAATCTGTGTCCATGTCCTGATCACTCACGGGACCGCGCTGACGTCGCCTCCTCGCCCGGTATCGCGTTGCCATGTTCTGGTGCTGCATATACTGCTGGATAATGCGTGTGGTGTTTAATGTGCTCCTAATTGCCAAAGTGAGCTGAGCGGCCTCCATGCTTGCCTTGGTATGGCGTCCGCACAGAAAAAAGGCGCGGAACGATTGTCTGCCGTTGCTCTGACGGAGGGAGGGGCGACTGACGACACGGCTTACAGGGTTGGCTTCAGGGAGCTAAAATCAACAAAGGGGGTGGCTTTACATCAAGGAGTATTTCAGGCAGGACTGCACGGACGGTTCCAATAAGAAATGGTGCACCTAAGTTATCGTTCTTATTGGAACAAGGAGGTTAGCCTGGCCTCTGATTGATACATGGCTAGATTTACCTCGCTGCACCTTCTCTGTGAGTGACTGCAGTGTGACCTAGAGGAATGAGTCCCCTAGACAGGGGAGGAGGCAAATGAGTACAAAACAAATCTGGTCTATTTCTTGTTTTGACCCACTCCATCTATCTTTTACATCTTTGGCTGGCAGCAGATGGTGCAGAAGGACTGCATGCCATCCACATCTCATGGCTGCTCGGCAGAAGATGGTACAGTACGACTGCTAGCCATCCCCATCTCTTGCCTGCCTGGCAGAAGATGGTGTAATACGACTGCTAGCAATCCTCATCTCTTGCCTGCCTGGCAGAAGATGGTACAGTACGACTGCTAGCAGTCCGTATCGCCTGCCCGCTCACCATAAGACGGTTCAATAGGACTGACTGCAGGACTAAAGAGAATGACCTGGTCAAGTCACTCCAAATTTAGTCCCTGCGCCCATGTCTGCCCAGGCGCTCCCAGCCGACGTGGCCAGGAGCACCTCGGACACGACGAGGACGACTACCAATCGTATTGCACCGTCTGCTGCCAGAAGGCAATGGGTTGCTGCTACTGTGCAGCAAAGCCGTACCGCGTCTGCCAGCACCCAGGAGACATAGGGTGACGGTTACCTGAGCGGGCTCCATGCTTGCTGTGGTATGGCGTCTGCACAGGTAACTCAGGAAAAAAGGCGCGAAATGATTGTCGGCCCTTGCTTTCACGGAGGGAGGGAGGGAACGGGGGCCTGACGACACGTACCCAGAACCACCCGCGACAATGTTTTAGCCCCATCAGAGTGCTCCATTGTGACTGCTCTGGACAGCACTCTCAGATGCCCGATTGTTTGCCATTGCTCTGACGCTGGGAGGGGCGCTTACAGGGTTGGCTTCAGGAAGCTAAAATCAACAAAGGGGGTGGCTTTACATCAAGGAGTATTTCAGGCAGGACTTCACGGAGGGTTCCAATAAGAAATGGTGCACCTAAGTTATTGTCCTTATTGGAACAAGAAGGTTAGCCTGGCCTCTGATTGATACATGGCTAGATTTACCTCGCTGCACCTTCTCTGTAAGTGACTGCAGTGTGATCTAGAAGAATGAGTCCCCTAGACAGGGGAGGGGGGGAAGCAAATGAGTACAAAACAAATCTGGTCTATTTCTTGTTTTGATCCACTCCATCTATCTTTTACATCTTTGGCTGGCAGCAGACGGTGCAGAAGGACTGCATGCCATCCACATCTCATGGCTGCTCGGCAGAAAATGGTACAGTACGACTGCTAGCAGTCCGTATCGCCTGCCCGCTCACCATAAGACGGTTCAATAGGACTGACTGCAGGACTAAAGAGAATGACCTGGTCAAGTCACTCCAAATTTAGTCCCTGCGCCCATGTCTGCCCAGGCGCTCCCAGCCGACGTGGCCAGGAGCACCTCGGACACGACGAGGACGACTACCAATCGTATTGCACCGTCTGCTGCCACAAGGCAAGGGGTTGCTGCTACTGTGTAGCAATGCCGTACCGCGTCTGCCAGCACCCAGGAGACATAGGGTGACGGTTACCTGAGCGGGCTCCATGCTTGCCATGGTATGGCGTCTGCACAGGTAACTCAGGAAAAAAGGCGCGAAATGATTGTCTGCCCTTGCTTTCACGGGGGGAGGGAGGGAACGGGGGGCTGACGATATGTACCCAGAACCACCCGCGACAATGTTTTAGCCCCATCAGGCATTGGGATCTCAACCCAGAATTCCAATGGGCAGCGGAGACTGCGGGAACTGTGGGATAGCTACCCACAGTGCAACGCTCCGGAAGTCGACGCTTGCCTCGGTACTGTGGAAGCGCTCCGCCGAGTTAATGCACTTAATGCACTTAGAGCATTTTCTGTGGGGACACACACACTCGAATATATAAAACCGATTTCTAAAAAACCGACTTCTATAAATTCGACCTAATTTCGTAGTGTAGACATACCCAAAACAGTTTCAAAATGACTTTGATTAAAACCTTTTCTGCAGCTCCTGCTTTCCGGAACAGACTGCTCTGTGTCTCTCTACCTCATTGACTCTCTTGTCCCTTTTTAAGTCTCATCTGCAAATCTATCTTGCATAAATTTCTCTCTTGCATACTTTCTTCCTCTCTTCCATTGAGAGATTTATTATTTAGGGTCCTCGTTCTCCCAAACCTTACTTGTGTGAGTAATCCTTACTTGTGCAGTCCCATTGAACCCAACGTGTGAGGAACAGGAGCATCTGCAAGGGCTTCTCTTCATTTGAAATGCTAAGCAGCATAGCTGCAGCGCTTCTGTGTAGAAATTAATTGCAGTGATATGAAGAAAGAAAAGGAGGACTTGTGGCACCTTAGAGACTAACCAATTTATTTGAGCATAAGCTTTCGTGAGCTACAGCTCACTTCATTGGATGCACCGATGTAGCTCACGAAAGCTTATGTTCAGATAAATTGGTTAGTCTCTAAGGTGCCACAAGTCCTCCTTTTCTTTTTGCGAATACAGACTAACACGGCTGCTACTCTGAAACCAGTGATATGAAAGGTTCTCTCCTTGGCATAGTTAATCCACCTCCCCAAGAGCCAATAGCTAGGTCACCAGAAGAATTCTTCCATCAATCCAGTGCTATCTACAGCGGGGGTTAGGTCAGCTTAACTACTTCACTCAGGAGCGTGGATTTTTCATTCTCCTGATTTAGGTGGATTGATTTAAATTTTGAGTGTAGACCTGGCCTAAGGGACTGGCCTTTATTGTCTCAGCCCAGTCATTTGGTATGGGAAAGGGTTAAAAAAAGTTAACACCCTTGTCACAGGACTGGGTGATTATCCACTGACTTGATCAGCTAATGTTACAATGAATAAGACTTAGAGAGAGTTAACATGATCAGGCTGTAACTGAGACTGTATTACTTGTCTCTGCAAAGCATTTTGGTGTAGAGCCTGACTTCCACAGAAATCATAGTTTCACCATTGACTTAAATAGGAGAACAAGGACCACAGTTAGTGTGAAATATTCTATTACATATTCTGTCTCATGAACTGAATTAGAAGTACTGTAAAATACACAAAGAAAAAGGGGTCACACATTTAAAATCCTGCCATTTCATAAAATGAAATCTCCTGCATTGGCAGGCATCTGGACAAGATCGCCTAATAAATCATTTCCATCTCTCAAAATGTCCCCAATATACAGGTAGCACTTTCAGATTGAAATTCTTTCCTGAAATATAAAATGATAAAATCATGTCTGAGGGCATGCCTACATTGCCTTGCCTGCCTCAGACTAAGGGGGTGTAAAGAGCAGTTCACACCAAAGTGCTGTGCTATAGCTCCCTCATGTGGATGCTGCAGGCACAAGCGAAAAGGTTTCTCATTTACATTAACGTAGTCCTCTTCAAACAGAACTATGGTAATGAGAACTGGGAATGAAGTGAGCTGTAGCTCACAAAAGCCTAAGCTCAAATAAATTGGTTAGTCTCTGAGGTGCCACAAGTACTCCTTTTCTCTTTGTGAAGACTAACACGGCTGCTACTCTGAAACTTGTTCCCACAGCATCCACACAGGAGAGTTACAGCACAGGACTTTGGTGCGCACTGCTGTTCACAGCCTCGTAGTGCGAACTGCAGGGCAGTGTAGATATGCCCTGAGATTGTACCTTCAGTGGTTCTGTGGGAAGCAAGAGTAACAATGAGTATGTGTCTTCCTGTGTGTTTCTCCTCTGCCCCTCTCACCCCTATGAGAGAAAAGTTGGGCAGGTGAGCTATTACATTAACTACTGGAATACATTTGTTGGTCTAGCAACTGATTGCACTGTATATTGCCTGTGATTTTGACTTCTCAGTATTCTTCTCAACCAATGTCAACATGAATTACACACACACAAAAGATTGTTGTTTGTATTTCCATTTTTTTATATTCTTCTTTTGACAGGTATTAGCATATAATATCTTTATATTCAAGGCTGCATTTATACCATACTTTTACTTAAAACCTTTTAACTACGAATCTAGGATCTGCTCCTCCTCCCATTTAAATCTCTGGCACTCTGTCCACTGTGGCATGAAACCAAGTATCAGGGGGTGTTAGTCTGTATCCACAAAAACAACGAGGAGTCCGTTTATTTGGGCATAAGCTTTCGTGGGTAAAAAACCCACTTCTTCCATGCATCTGAAGAAGTGGATTTTTTACTCATGAAAGCTTATGCCCAAATAAATGTTTGTCTTTAAGGTGCCACCAGACTCCTCGTTGTTTATGTGGCATGAAAGAATTGGTCCCATTGTGGTTGTATTACACTAGACTTCACTTTATAGGAATTACGTCATCAATAAACAAAAAGCCACAAAATTGCATAGTATCATAGCGCATTGATAAAATCAACATCTGATCTATTTTGCTTACATAATTGTTTTCAGATATCCATGATGAAACTATTATAGGATTTTTTACAGTTCCTACCCCTGTGTTAGATGACTGGTACTGTTTAAACAAAAACAAACACCTCTCCTACTCATCCCAGGCAGTCTCTCAGACCAGTTGGAAATATTTTCATTTGGAATATTTTGTTTATTAATATTTCCAATAGTTTAAAATTAGACAAAAGGAACAGGCAGATAAACACTTGATTGTTTTCCTCCTGCCCTTTTTGGAGGGGACAGTGGATTTAGGGATAAGCAAACCCTATGCCTTCACCAAATTTGTCAAAAACTCGGGGGTGGGGGGGGAAATGGATATCTATGAATGGGTGACTTTTAAACTAAATTTGTAAATATTTTACTCGGTATCCACAGGCCTTTTCCATTTCTAAATGAACTTCTTCCCAAATCAAATCTGCCAGTTGTGGGAATTTTAGTGTGCGCCACATGCAGAAGAGGAGGTACACAGGGCACCCACAAATAAGTATTAGCTGCTTTATTCTCTCCTTTCCCTTTTGAGTAATTTACAGTAAATTGAAAGCTAGAGGTGAAACACAGCTACATCCCCCCGCCCCCAATTATTAACAATGTTTGAAACTAATTGTTTAGCTCTTCACTAGTGAGGGCTTGTACAGCGCTTTGCACGTCTAAAAAGCACTGTGTGGACTCGATTAACCTCACGCTATGCGGGATCAAACCCTGACTGTGTGAACTAACGAACTTATAAAACAGTAGCAGCACTGAAAGAGTTTCCCTAAAGTACTGCCGAGATGTTAATCCACGCTCTAGGTGGGCCGAATGCAGCGATAAATCTGACCCACCCTCGGGCGAGGAGACCCTCCTGCCGTTGCGGGGTTTGAAATCTGGATGCGGCTCTTAGCTGGGCCTGTGGCGCCGACACCGCGCGTCGCGTCCTAACGCGCTCTGGGGACCCTTAGGGCTCCTGGGCGGGACGCCGGCCGCGACCGTGGGACCCTTCCCGCCTGCGGCGAAGGGGCCAGGCCGCAGCAGAGGGCGGGGGGAGGTGAACCGCCTCCGGCAGGCCCAGACCCCGTTCCGTGCAGAGGAGCCGCCGGACGGGCCTCGCCCCCCCGCCCGCGCCCGGCCTTCTGCCTGCCCCTGGGGCCCCGGAACCCGTGTGCCGGGCTGCGCTCACCGGCCGGAGCGCGCTGGCGCAGCCACCCTGACAGGAAGCGGCTCAGCTGTCGGCGGGGAGGCGCCCGGCCTAGGAGCGGAGCAGGCGAGCGGCCCCCGGGAAGATGCTGCTGGTGCTGTCGGAAGAGCACAAGGAGCACCTGGGCTTCCTGACCCAGGTGGACAGCGCAGGTCCGGCTCGCCCGCCCCCGCTTCCCGGGCTGCCCCGCACCCTTCCTCCGCCCTGGGCGGGCTCCTTCGGCCCCACAGGCTCCAGCTCTCTCCCCGCAATCCCCCAGCACGAGCGCGGCCCTCCTGCTGGGGCCCCCCGGGGCGGCGAAGTGGGATCTTTTGCCCGGAGAAACTGAAACAGGGCCCTGCTCCCAAAGCGCCTGACAGTCACCCCCGTCTCCGGAGCCCGCTGGGGTTGAGGGGGCCCCTAAGAGCCCAAGGCCTTCTGCGGGGGCCACGGGTCAGCTCTGTTAATGAGGGAGACCTGGCCGAGGTGTGAAATGTGCCCCCTGGCACTGCAAAACCTGTAACTGCCCGAGAGAGTTCCCCCCAGCGCAGGAGTCACCAGGCAGGTCCGCAGAGCGTTTCTCTCCTTTCGTTTCAGTTGTTGGTGAATTTGGCCGTATCGCAGTGGAGTTCTTAAGGAAAGGCACCAACCCGAAAATCTACGAAGGAGCCGCAAGTAAGAGTGAGAGAAGCGGGGCAGAAGGGTAATGCTGCCTAGGACCTTGCTGGACTGAAGGAGAATTGTTAAAACTGATTTAAAAAGAAAATACTAATTTTAAAAATTCGATATTTTATTAATCAAAAACGTATGCCCTACTCTAAGGAGTATTTTACCCTGAAAAGGGAGAATCGCCATAGATTCCATGAAGTCCACTAGGGACTTGGCTGTTGCTGATGATTTCATGCAGAAGGTGCTTAGATACTACAGCAGGTGTGGGTGAACTTTTTGGCCCGAGGGCCACATCTGGGTGAAGAAATTGCATGCAGGGCCATAAATGTAGGGCTGGGGCAGGGGGTTGGGGTGTGGGAGGGGGTGTGGTGTTAAGGTGCTCAGGGCAAGGGGTTGGGGTGTGGGGTGCAGGAGGGGGCTCAGGGCAAGGGGTTGGAGTGCAGGAGGGGTGCTGGCTCCAGCACGGCATTGTTTACCTTGAGTGGCTCTTAGGTGGCAGTGCCGCACAGTAGGGCTAAGGCAGGCTACCTGCCTGCCCTGGCCCTGCGCTGCTCCCAGAAGTGGCCAGCATGTCCAGCGGTGACTGCTGGGGTGGGACAGGCAGCGCTGCTGTGCTCTGCCCTCACCTGTGGGTACCACCCTCGAAGCTCCCATTCACTGCGATTTCCCGTTCCCGGCCAAAGGGAGCTGTGGGGGACGGTGCCCGCAGGCGAGGGCAGTGCACAAAGCCCTCTGCACCCCTTCCCCCAGGGGCCGCAGGGACGTGGTGCCAGCTGTTTCTGGGAGCAGTGCGGGGCCAGGGCAGGCAGGGAGCCTGCCTTAGTCCTGCTGCGTCATAGGGCCGGCAATCCCGAGGGCCAGATTGAAAGCCATGATGGGCTGGATCCGGTCCGCAGGCTGTAGTTTGGCCTCCCTTGTACTACAGTGTTGAGCAACAATATAAAATCCAGAAATATATTTGGGACCGATATACATCATGACTTAAATGGATGTCATCAACTTGAAATATGCAATTAACAAAATACGTTTCTGGTGCTTCTGAATTTCTCTTCCAATTTTTGTTGTTTTACAGTAACACTTTCCTGGTTTTCAAAAAATATTTTTCTGTCTCCTGTTGCTTTGTGAAAGGCCCATCCAACTATCAGGGTAAAATTGTGTGTTTAGTGGATTATAGCTGGGAGATGGAGGAATTAAATTTGCTGTACCCAAAGGATTATCAAATGTATAAAGAAAACCAACTGAAAACACCACTTTTCTTTTTTAAATCTTTCATCTATAGCAATCATAAATTATACTTGTAACTGTGGTTTAAATAATTTAGGTGTGATTATGTATTTGTGTCCCTTTAATGCAATGCCTCCCTTTCCAAAGGGCAAAGTCTGAAAATTGGCAACTCTAGTACCAGTCTGGTCACCGTTGGTTAGATTTAAAAAGTGATACACAAGTGAGCATATTATTTTATTAAATCATATCATAAACTCTAAAGTTCTTTCAGGCCCCATTGTGACTTACCATGCAGTGTATGCTTAAGTCCGTACTAGTTCTGCTGTGCTTTTTAAAATTATTTTATTTATTTATTTATTTAGATGCCCTGTATGTTATAGCCTGGACAGATACACCTTACCTTGTCTTGAATATCTGTTTTGTTTTCAGGAAAACTTAATGTTAGTAGTGACATTATTCAGCATGGAGTTGAGGGATTAACATATCTTCTCACTGAGGGCTCCAAGCTCCTGGTAAGGATAATGTCGTGATAGTATATATCAGGGGTAAAAGTTTGAGAGAAGTCCTCCAGTTTCTTTATTGGAAAACAAAGGCTTCCACAATATGCCTACAATGCTGGAAACACTTAGACAAGGGACCAAGTCAGGTTTTCAAAATTTGACAACTTCTTGATGATGGGAGAATGAAAGGGTATGTATAAAAGCAACACCATTTTTACATAGTATTGTAATATTAAGCATCCCAAAGCACTGTATATGTGACTCACTTCACTTTGCCTAGCATATGCATTTCAGTGGCTCTGGAGTTAAACTTTTTTATCAGCATATAGCAACGATTCACAAGAGTAAAGAATAGAAAGTGAGGAATAATGCTTTAAAAAATAATAATGTTTTAAAAAATAAACTATCCAACTGTAAGTGAAGGGAAATCTATTTTTTGAGTTCTGTCACTGTTCAAATGCTGTACTGAATACAGACTAGATTAACTCCTCTTATTCGGGGTTCCTTGTAGCTACCTAGGCTACTGCTGGCCTGATGCTGCTTAGATTGTGAGATTTTAACTAACTCACCATAAAAGGTAATAAGAAAGGCACCTGGGTAATAAATTGTCTTCCCATTGGGAAGACTGTCCAAGAAGTAAGAGGATACTTGAATATTGCAAACTTATGAAATAAGTGGAGCAGTTGAGTGGTGGTCTTGAGTTAACTTCATTCACTTGTATTCTTCTGGTATTGCTTCCAGTTCTTGGAATAGAGTGAAATATCTTCTTTTGGAAAGTAGGATGACCTGAAAAATGAAATAAATTCTCCTGGCATTTTGATGGGATAGAGCTTGCCATGCAACAGTTATAGTATGCGAAAGCTGTTGACAATAGTGCAAAAGGAAGACTCTTCTCTCAAGTACATGACTGCTTCCAGAATAACAGAAACTGAACCACACCATAAAATAAAACATACATGTAGAAAACCATTGATCTAGGACTGTCAAAGTACAAGGGCCATTCTAGATTAATATAATGTGAGTTCTGACCCAGCACTTACATACATAGGCATTTTAGAAATTTCAGAGTATGTTAAAATTTTAATAATGATGCTACACAATATGTTATAAATTGATCTGATATCTAGAAATGTACTAGAATCTGTCAAGGCCCAATAAGTCATTGTTATAAGCTCCTTCTATGGGTACACTATTTTGGTTCCTACTACTTTCAAATAGGTGTATCAAAATGATTAAATACAAAATGTTAAGCATTTTTTTTTTGCCCTCTTTAATTTACTTGAGTAGTTGCATTTGAATATTATTATTGAAGTTGTACCTTGGTAGCAATATCGTATCATCATTTATACACTAGTTAACATGTGACAGGTTTGATGGGTTCTAGATACGGAACTCCTCTCTTATATTTCTGCATGAAAGGGATTGTAACTAGGTAATGTGACTTTAGAAAATGTAATATATAGATTCTGGGGAGCAAGTAACATAGTTATAGCAACAACAGTTATGCAATTCCTGATTACATTCTAAATTGATGATTTCTAGATTTCTGAGATAGACTTCCAAGACTCCGTGCTTGTTCTGGGATTCTCAGAGGAATTGAACAAATTATTGCTTCAGCTTTACCTTGACAACAGAAGGGAGATCAGAAGCATTCTTAGTGAACTGGCACCAAAGCTCCACAGTTACCACAGCCTTGAATGGAGACTAGATGTGCAGGTAACATATCCTAGTCTTAGTAGATAATCTGAATTTCATTTTAGCACATTTTAGCAGAACAGGCTGTTGTGAAAAAATTAAGATTAATTCAGTGCTCTTAAAATGCTTGAGGCTGCAGTATTTGCATTTATATAAATATTTGCAGATGCTTATTTACTAGTCTGCATTGCAAGACAGTGGGCTTTAAGATAGATAAAGAGTATAGTTAATGTTGCAAAATTGATTTCATTGTTTTATGCTCTGTTACAATGTGGAGTTCAGTCAGAGATTTATATACTAGATTAAAGGATAACTTTATTTAGTCTTTTTTATTGTTTTTAAAGTCTTTGGTGTAATATATAATGAAGCGTTGTCAAATGACAGCATTACAAAAAACTGCATTTGATTAAACCAGAAACTGCAATCATTATCTAATAATGATAAAACTATATATAGATGTAAAGAGTAAACTATGTGTCAGTCTATGAATAAAGTTGCATAAGAGTTGTGAGTTCCAAATGTGACACTTGGCTTCCTAACATATTTTTTTGTTTTAACTTGTAATGTTTCTTTTTTTCCCCTTACTTCCCCATTTCATCTCATTTGAACTTCTTCGTACAGCTTGCCAGCAGAAGTCTGAGACAACAGATTAAACCAGCTGTCACTATAAAGCTACACCTTGATCAAAATGGAGATCAGACAACCAAAATATTACAAACTGACCCTGCTACTCTGCTCCACCTAATTCAGCAATTGGAACAAGCCTTGGGGGAAATGAAAACAAATCATTGTAGGCGAATAGTCCGCAACATCAAATAACATTAATTTGTGACTTATCTCATTAAGTAATTTGTGAAACAGTAGTAGAAAACAATGTTCACAAATATACATTTTGAGGAAAATAAACATCTGGATCAGATGAAATGCTTTCCTGTGCCAGGATCTTGAGCCAGTGATTACAGGCTGAACTTCCTTTGTTGCTAACTACACAGCTGCCTGATGTGAGTTAGGATAATTGTTTTGTGCTTTAACTCCCTATATAGAAATTA
Source organism: Caretta caretta (assembly GCF_965140235.1). Lineage (NCBI taxonomy): Eukaryota > Metazoa > Chordata > Testudines > Cheloniidae > Caretta > Caretta caretta. Next base: position 28,389,171 of record NC_134214.1, read on the forward strand.
GTCCGGGCAGCCCTACATTAGTTAACTCTCCTTGGTGAGCTTTTCTAATATTATATAGGGCTGCCTCAGTGTAATACAAAGTTGTATATTCATTGCTATGTTTATCAAGCAACGTTTATTCTCATGTTCCTTCTTAAAATAAAAAAATACTTATGCTGAGAAGGAGTGATATTTTACCAGGATTGGTCTTCCATCTAAATTCTTATGCTTATAGAACGACTGAATTTAACTCTTAAAGTTTCCACTTCTTTTCCCTGTCATAACTTCTGTTAGTGGCTGCTAAGATGCTTTTATGAAGTGGTGGCAACAAATTCTGTAATGCTGCATATATCATCAAAATCACATTACAGACAAATAGTAGGTTTGTTTTAGATATCGTTTCCTATGTTTCTGGCTAGACTTGCAAATAAGAGAGTCAGTCTACTTTTAAGTTTAACTTATGTTAGCCAAAGCACTCTACTACTGTTTAACTTTCTGAAAAGATGTGTAATATGGTAGCACTTCCGTGACTGTAGCAGGGTGTGATGGGGTGGCTACCTCATGCAGGAGTGGAAGGGGTTAGGAGGCCAGATGGGCCAATTAACCTTGTAAATTGGAGGCTAAGAAGAAAGTCCTGATTACAGGAATAGGCTGTGCAGGAACAGTTGGGGCCTGTATAAAGCCAGGTAGGGGGCCACAGATAGGTGGCTGTTCTGGGAAAGGCTGCTGCTGGGCAAGGGCAGTCCCTTCCTGCAAAGGGGGAGCAGTGTTTGGAGACTGCAGAGTGCATTGGATGCAGTCACACCCTGGAAAGAGGGAGGACAGTTTTGGAATTGGTAGACTCCGAGAGAGAGAAGGGGAACCAATGGTAGGAAGCAGTACAGGGAATGAGGAGTGAGGGCTAGGAAAGGAAAGTCCAGGACTGCTGAGCTGAGGGTCCCTGGACTGGAACCCTGTATAGAGGGTGGGCCTGAGTTCCCCTCCCAGCCCCTGGGGAGTGGCCAGGGCATTGGAGATGCCAGCTAGACAGCAGGTCTGGAAAGACTCTGAATTCCCTGGAAGGGGAGGACCTTGGTGTCCTGGCCAGAGGGCCAAGCCACGAAGAGTAGGCTGCAGATTCAGGCGTGAGTGGGGCTGCAGACTGAGTGCTTGTCTGCACTTACCAGGGGATCGATGAGCTGCAATCAATAGATTGTTGGTCAATCTAGCGCAGAGGTAGGCAAACTATGGCCCGTGAGATCATCCTGTCCGGCCCTTGAGCTCCCGGCCAGGGAGGCTAGCCCCCGGCCCCTCCTCTGCTGTCCCCCATCCCCTGCAGCCTCAGCGGCGGTATGCGGCTGCTAGTCCTGCCGCTCTGAATGGCATGGTAAGGGGACCGCGGGGGGGGGGGGGGGGGGGAGGGTTGGATAAGTGGCAGGAGGTCCCGGGGGGCAGTCAGGGAGCAGGGGGTGGTTGGATGGGGCGGAGGTTCAGGGGTGGGATTGGATAGGCATGGGAGTCCTGGGGAGCCTGTCAGGGGTTGGGGGTGTGGATAAGAGTGACGGGGGGAGCGGTCAAGGAGCGGGGGATTTGGATAGGGGGTGGGGTCCTGGGTGGGGGGTTGGGGCAGGGGGTCCCGGGGGGGGCGGTGGTCAGGGGACAAGGAGCAGGGGGGTTGAATGGGTCAGGGGTTCTGAGGGGAAAAGTCAGGGGGCAGGAAGTGGGGGGGCAGGTAGGGTTAGAGTTTGGGGAGGCACAGCCTTCCCTACCCAGCCCTCCATACAGTTTTGCAACCCCGATGTGGCCCTCGGGCCAAAAAGTTTGCCCACTCCTGATTTAGCGGGTCTAGTGAGGACCTGCTAAATTGGCCGCAGATCGCTCTCTCGTCTACTCCTGTACTCCACCGGATCGAGAAGAGCAGGGGGAGTCGATGGGACAGCATCTCCTGTCAACATCGCGTAGTGTGTTCCCCATGGTAAGTAGATCTAAGCTATGTCGATTTGAGTTATGCTATTCCCTGGATGGGGGGAAGACACACTGGAGGGAGAGGGCAAGCTGGCAGAGCTAATTCCCAGAACGGCCAGCAGGAGTCGTTGTGAGCGGTGAGCGCACCCTTTGACTCAGGGCTAGTAGTTACTACTGGCAGGTCCTGGCAACCAGCTAGTAATGGCTAGCTTAGACAATAGTTTGTACGTGCAAACCCCAGTGGTTCTGCATAAGTTCATACAGTAGAATCTCAGAGTTACGGATACCAGAGTTATGAACTCATCAGTCAACCACACACCTCATTTGGAACCAGAAGTATGCAATCAGGCAGCAGCAGAGACCCCCCCCCCCCCACAAAAAAAAAGAAAAAAGAAAAAAGGCAAATACAGTACAGTACTGTGTTGAACGTAAACTACTAAAAAAAGGGAAAGCGACACTCTTCTTCCGCATAGTACAGTTTCAAAGCTGTATTAAGTCAATGTTCAGTTGTAAACTTTTGAAAGAACAACTGTAACATTTTGTTCAGAGGTACAAACATTTCAGAGTTACGAACAAACTCCATTCCTGCTGTGCTCATAACTCTGAGGTTCTACTGTAAATACAGGTGATCTGAACAGTAGCAAAAGCAATATTATGGGCTAAGCAGTGATCGTTTTTAAAGAAAGCTATTAGGAAAAAGCAAAAAAGTGCAACTGCTGCTTCATCTTTTTTTCAGTTTTGTTGATTAAAACATTCTATGGCTTGGATTTTTCTCTCTGACAGGTCAGTGGTAGCAAGTTTTCCAGCCTGTGGAAAGATGGGTTTATAATGGAAACATTGACTTAATTATTGCACGTGAATGTTACTTTAATTAAGAAATGTAAGTGGCTTTTAGCATCTAACACGGATGACCAAAAAAATGGGACTTCTAACATTTCATTCATGCTTTAGTATAACATTTTGTAGCTTCAGCGAATAGGATGTTGGTATCATTTGTTGTTACTGGTGGGAATACATTATACACCATGGGAACTGTAGTGAAGAGAGAACAGATAGTGAAGGGGAGTTTTGTACATGTGATTTGGCTTTGATTTGTGCTGTCTCCCCTCCTTCCATGTTGATGTTATAATAATGCTCCTTTGCTGCTGTTCAGGATTTATGGTTTAAAATACACTTTTTATTGCTAAATCTGTTGTAATTTTCTTAGTGTTTTGGGTTTTTGCTCCTTGTGGAAAGTAGCATTTAAAGCCAAAGATGGCAGAAGTGCATTAAACCGTAGTAGTTCTTACCATTTAAAAAGGGGCTCAATTTAGAAGTTTAAAGCTTAATTATTTTATTTTATTCTTTGATTTTTTTGGGGGGCGCGACATAGGGCGGAATAGCCAATGTTCATGGTTCCCTCACACAATTGTTCACTCACACAATGGCTACTTAATGTCCTTTCCCATCTGCAACGGAGGCTTATATCAGTATTGTTTCCTATTTTAAAAAATCACAGACCCTCTATGTGGAGTCTTGTTATTCAGTTTCATTACTTAAGAGCAGCTAGCAGGTTGTAGGAGGGTTACTGTATCTCATCTACGCAGATCAAAAAGGGTTTTGTTAAGCACATATGTTCCTCTGATGACAATTATTGACTAAATTTGATCCACTAGCCTGGTTCTGGGACTCGGCTGCTGTTGCTATCATTTGATGCAGAAAAAGCGTTTGATTAGGTGCAGAGGATATATCTTTTGCAATAGTGGGATGTTCTCTGAATGGATTAAATTCAGAACACAAAGTTCTGTGCTAAAGTGGAGGTTGATAGAGTTGGCTTTGCATTAGTGAGGGATAGGGACCACTGCCTACTGCACGTTCATTTGAACCACTGTTTGGGAAGATTAGTGAAGAGCTAATGGGTGTTGTGTGAGTAGGAAATAAATGGTGTTTCCCTTTCCATGGATGCCAGTGTCATATTTGTTATGCCTCTGATCCATGAGAGGACTTGTTTACTATAGATTCTTTGGGATGCTTACGAACCACTATTTGCTAGTTTAGAAAATGGATGCAAAATGAGAGACCATATCTAGCTTAGCCTTTGATTGTCAGAAGAGAAAGAATAGTCAAGCTTTTCTCAGTCTGTCATCCGTGTGTCCTTTGTGTGCGTTGCACATCACACATCTGGGGATTGTATAAAGTAGCGAACTACAATCAAACTGAGTTACTTGGTATCTCCATTGTTCTTTTCAGCGTCAGTGCTGGTCTTCCATATTTTTAGAGTAAGTGCAAGATTAGTTTGAGTAGCCAATTCATATTTTGCCCCACCTACCTCTCCTTCAGTTGGGCTCCATTCTAAAGCCCACTGAAATGAATGGGAGTCTCTCCATTACTTTAGTGGAATTTGGGTCAGATCCAAGAAGGCTCTCGTCATTCACTTCCTTATCCCCATGAGGGTCTAAGCATGCCTATCTTTTCCATCTTAAAGAAAACCTATTTTATTGCAGCTATTCCCAGCTACTGTGGACCAGTTGGTACCATGTGCAACTGTTTGTAATCTCTGTGACCATGTCTGTGGGGCATCATGGTAGGGTATGGGGGTATTTTTGTTGTCTTTCTACCACCAGATTCTGGATAGAATGGAGAGTTCTAACTGGACCTTGGGAATACAGAAAATTTGGGGGTGATAATCAGTACATATCCCACAGGCATACCTGTATGTCTCATGTGCTTATGCAGTTTCTCTCAGTGGTGCACAGGCAAATGCTATATTCTGCTATAGTCACTTGTTTTCAGCAAAGCTAATCGCTGCATGGTGGGCCTCTGTAAACGATCTCCACCAGTTCAGTGCTGGTGCAGATGGCTAGTGTTGGAGTAATAGTCCCTACGGTGAAAATAGTCCTCCTGACACCATTGCACTGTACAAGTCAACTGTACTCTACTATCCCAGGTTAAATTTTCCAGAAACCTTTATACCAAGTGTGGCACACACCGTTCATTTATTTGTATGCTATTTTGCCAGCCTCAACTTCTCCAGAAATGATATTGTCCTGAGGTCCACTTCTTTATCAGGATGTCTAATGTCTTAGAAAAACACTTTATATGATTGTTGCCAGCTGGCAAGAGGCGGATGTGCAGGTACTATGGCAAGGCAATCCAGTTGGAGCAGAACTTTGTGACTGGGTGCCTAAATGTCTTACCAAGCAGAGCGTTGCACAGAGTAGTACACAGTGCTATGAAAATATTAAAGGGCTGAAGTTGCAGTATAACAAGGTCCAAAGTAAAAGCTGGCATGGAAGCAAACCTGCCCAGTCTGATGCACTGAACCAAGTTCTTGCTGCTTGATAGTATGGAGTGCCTCCATACTATGATGGTGAAGGACCAAGATGTGGAGGAGAAGAAAGAGAAGATCAGCTTCATGTCTTCAGCAGAGACCCAGGAGGAAGAGCTGGATTGGGAGATGCCCATGACTATGCTTGGAACCGAGGCCCAGTTTAGAGAGTCCCAAGCTTTGCAGGCTCAAGATGAGAAACTGGGAGACAGACCCCCTTGCACCAAGTATGTTGCTTTTTATTATTTGTATTATTGGGGCTGGTTTTGCAGGCAGACATGGGGGCTGCAGGGACAGTTTCTGGATTCTAATTAATGCAATCTGACTCTTAAATGGGTGGTTTCAGATTCAAATGAAGGCAAAAGTGGCCCTTTTCCCCAGTTGTGCAAATTCCTCCCTTTCCCTGCCTCTAGTTCAAGGTGGAAGCTTCAGCAACTGCAACAATGGAATAGAGTACCCGTGTGGAGGCAGGGTAAAACTGCATCTGAAACATATTGGCCAGTTTGGATGCACTGCAGCATGGCCACTTACACCAGTATAATTCCATTGATTGAATTACCAATGGTTCAGTTCTCTAGTGCAGATGTAACCCAAGGACCTGAACTAACAACCCAGTCTCAGTACCCCTGAGCTGTGGTAAAGTTGAAATACAAATCTGGATCTGGAATTTTTACAGTGCTCATTTCAAATCTCACCCATTTCTGAAGCACACAGAATGAGAGTTCTTTTAAAGGAAATAAGTAAAAATTTCCTTCCTTCCTTCCTTATGACTTTCCTGTTGCTTTCCAGAATCAACCCTTCAAGTGTTGGAGAGCACATGGCCTTCTTCTCTTCTCATAAATTATTAAAAACACTGAGGTAATGTCCCTAACTCTAATCCAGTTAATTTTTAAATAGGCTACCTATTTATCAGCTCCATTTTCTGCCACTAAAAATAAAGAGCTGGTTCTGAGGTCACTTTCAGAACTTGAAAAAATAATAATGCACAGAGGAATAGGAAGTGGTCTTGTTTCTGCAAGAAGAGTAAAAGGTATCTTGAATATAAAAAAGGAAAAGAAAAACCACAGCACCATTAAGAGATCTCTTGGTTGCCTCTCATTGTATGCAATCTGCTTGTATGAATAAGGGAATAAGATTTATCCCTAAAACCTGTATGTTTAGGTTAATGCCAGATTTTGATTAGGAGCAACATTCAGTACCTTGCTCTATAGGTAAGTACCATTAGTTTCAGTGGGACTTTTTGTGGAGAAGAGTGCTATTTAGTATCTGAATCTGGGCGATACTTGAGACTGCAACCATTCATAAAAATCAATTACAGTCCCTGGTCCTAATCCATTGATGCATTAGGGCAGCATTGTGCTGGTCAGCCTGTTCAAAGCTTCTATGGAGCCAGCTTAATTAGCCATGTATGGATTTCCCAGCAAAGAGAAAGATCAGCTGGTGTCGAGCCACCATAGCAACTCTTACATCACCACTATCTTTGGTGCCTGCTATTCAGAGAGCATGGCCAGTGGGAAGGGACCATGCCTAGAACATCTCTGATTGTCTCGGGACCTTTGGCAGACGTCACAATTTAGAGCAGCCACCGGGCCTTCAGCTCTCTGGAGAGTAGACTTGCACATGACCAATGTCAGGATTGGGGGTGGCATACAATCTCTTTTGTGCCGTCTCCTCCTCAGCCACAGTTAAAGATCTGGCTCTTGGCTTGGCATCATTATGCAATGTTTTCAAGTCTAAAAAATATTTTGGAAGGTGTAATATGCCATTGTTGGAGCTGTTGCTATGATGTATTTGTGTACCGTGTGTAATGAAATGAAGTTAGTTTTCCATTATTTGAACACACAAAGCTACTGAATGACTAAAACGGGCTGTGGCTTTGTGTGAGAAATTTCAAATAGGAAGTGTACATTATTGCTGAATTTTAATTATAACTATTAAAAATGGAAGCCTATAGCAGGAACATGGACCCAATCTTTACAATTATATAATAGAATAATTATGATAATATGGCCTTTCATTCAAAGATCTTGCAGCAATTTGCAAACAGTAATTAATAAAGCCTGAGAATATTCTCTAAGGAAGTTAAGTATGACTATGATAAACATGTCAATCTTTAAAGCTATTAATCTGTTGCATTTACATTTCATGTTAAGGCATGGTGCTACTCTGAACAATTATTTTAAAATGGCCTCTCTTTACCCAGCAGATCTGCTCCCTATGTGTATTCCAAGTCATAAATGTTGATTTTTTGCACTGATCCTCCAATTTGCTCTGCATGGGCATTGAAATATGTGTTAGTTCGTGAAGCTAAACAATCTGTTCTACCTCGTATTTAGCTGTGACATTCCAAGTAAGTTTCTGAGACCTGAAGAAGAGCTCTGTGTAGACTCAAAAGCTTCTCTCTCTCTCACCAACCCTGCCCCCACTCCACCCCTGCTCCGCCCCAGCCCCGCTCCCACTCCCCTGAGCACTGTAGCAGGGGTCAGGCCTGCATTCACCAGCAGTGATACGTGGAGCGACCTGGCCCCAGCCTGCTTCGCTCTGCCAGCTCCTAGCCACCCACTGGTGAGTGCTGGGGTGTGGTTCCCCCTACCCTCCAAAGCCGGGAACCAGGAGAGCAGAGTGGAGCGGGCTGAGGCCGGGTCACTCCACTTCCCACTGCCCCATGAGTGTGGGGTCGGCCTGGCTGCCCTGCACTCACCGGGCGGCAGGAAGTGTAGTGACCCGGCCCCAGCCCGCTCCACTCCGCCTCCTCGTGCTGGGGGGTGGTTTCCCTCCTGCCCCCCAGTCCCACCCCTGCGGAGGCCTGGGGCTGCATAGAGCATCAAAATGGCTAGGGACGGCCCTTGTCCCATACTGTATACACTGTACCTAGAAGACAGGAGACTTGGGTTTTATTCCTGGATCTGCCAGATTTCATTTAAAATGGTAATGACAAATCAAAATAGGGCACTGTTTGTATGAAATAATTGTTCACATACAGACTTGCACCAAAATAACTAAGGGTGTGAGAATTTATTTTGTTTCAGTTCCAGTTTGTATGTAGACAAGCCCCAAAGTCTTTTATATCTTGTAACCTTCCACTGATTGCAACAGGTGTTTTGTAGCAATGAAAAACTGAGATTAAATGTCATGCAAGATTATCTCTCTAGGTTAAATTATGCCTTTAACTCACGGGTTCTCAATCTGGGGGTTGGGACCCCTCAGTGGGTCGCGAGGTTATTACATGGGGGGTCACGAACTGTCAAACTCCACCCCAAACCCCGCTTTCCCTCCAGCATTTATAATGATGTTTAAATATATAAAAAAGTGTTTTTTTTAATTTATAAGGGGAGGGTCGCGCTCAGAGGCTTGCTATGTGAAAGGGCTCACCAGTACAAAATTTTTCAGAAAGTGAGCTGTAGCTCACGAAAGCTTATGCTCAAATAAATTTGTTAGTCTCTAAGGTGCCACAAGTACTCCTTTTATTTTTGCAGATACAGACTAACACGGCTGCTACTCTGAAACCTACTTTAACTAGTTTATCTAAGGAAGAGGAAGTACATCTCCTATCACACCCTATTGGGTCTGGTGTGGAGCACAGCCCCCGCTCTGTGGAGACTCCACCTCCCTTTCAGGTTACATCCATGTTGTAAGATACTGGACCATAAAAGCTTTTTTTGGTTGAGGATTGAATATAGCACGTGAAAATTGTCCCAATATAATTTTAAATCCCTGCTTTTACCTGATCCATATTAGTGTGTGGTGGGAGTGCTGGGGACATTTTTACGGCAGATTTTGTGTTAAGTTGGTAGTTTGAAACCTGCTCAGAGGCTTCAAATATTACTAGCAGTCCTGTTGGAGATGGATTAGTGGGCAGACTACTAAGAGCAAAACAAATGCCATTTACATGATTTGTGTAATAAAGAATTTCAATTTGATTATCATGACTATCGACTGTATGAATTAGACACATACAGTAAATTATATCAATCCAATCAACCTTTCAGTCTATTTATCAAAGTGCAAGAAGCTCCTGTTTCAAGAAAAACAACATATATATATATATATACACCCAATTTTACCTAAGTGAAAATAGCATTCAGGCTGAGATACAAACCACCATGACCAAGCACGCTTCAGAATATATGGAATACATTTCTGCCACACTTCAAATGGTGTAAGATCCCCACCCCCCCCCCCACCACCACCACACACACACACTAGTTAGCCAACTCTGCTGTTTGTAAAACTTAATACACTTTCATTGGCAATAGCATAACAATTTTGGAATTTATGTACTTTAATTTATAAATATACAAATGAGCAAAAAGGAATTTACCTTGTTAATGACCGATCAGATGGCTAATACATCATGGATGCAAAAGTCAGGAAACTTCTGCACAAGGCTAATGTTACTCCATGAACCTATGGCAAACAATGATAGCTTTAGTACGGAAAACTTTGCATATATGGTTTACATAAAAATGGCAATCAGGATAGCTTCTAATTATGCAAGTTCAAAGTACAGGCATCACTTAAACTAGTCCCTAAACATTTTTTATTCTAACAAATAAGATATATTTTGATTCAGTTGTTTGATTCACTTGTTGAGTTGTTTGCATTGCTATCATTCATATAATCTTTTGCTTAGCATTTTCACTCTCAATTTGACAGTTTGCCTTTTCTGCATATTCTGTCATCTTCATTGGCCCATCAGGATGTAGAAACATGGCAATTTCCATCCTCTATCTGGTCAACATCTCTGATGGTGGTCAGTACTAGCTGTGTTAAAGAAACTTGGAAAAAATCCACAGTGGACAGATATGGAATAAACTGCCCATAGGGAAGATTTCTTCCTAAATCCAGGAATTAGTGGTTTGTTCATGTCCTGAAGTGAGAGGCTAAAGGCTAAGCCACCCTTATTTTACTCATCCTGATGTAACGTATCTGTTTTTTAAAATGTCTGGGTTTTACGTTGTAAAAAAGCTGAAATGGTGCAAGTTTGCCATTCCTTTCCGGAAACCATATAGCTGAATCACTTGATCCTATTCTCTCTCTGCTTCAGGGGATGGTGTAGGGGGGGTCTCAGCTTGCAGTCTGAGTTACCTAGACTGTGTGAACCAAAAGTTCAAATCCCAACAAGGCTGACTCAGACCTTCATCCATAAAATGTTAATACAGAGCTATCTGATCAGGTTTCTCAGAAGCGAACGTAAAAATTTAGGTCCTGCCTGTGCCGTATGAACATTAAAGATTCCATAGTATTCTTTTCATAGACATTTACCTTGGTGTCCTTTGCAAAAATGTCATCTTTGCACAACTGTTGTGATGTCCCACATACTGATGAGTTTATCACCTGACACCCCCAATGATGACTGCATTTTAGATGTATTGGATGTATATAGTTTGTAAAGTTCTTTGGGAAGAAAGATGCTATGGAGTATAAATCAGTTATAAACCACATATCCTAGGGCCCAAATCTGGAAACCCTTAATTGCCTGAGTAAGGGTTAGCAGGAGCAAGCCCTAATCCAAAGGATGATTCAGGAGAAAGCAATACATGTATTTTTAAAATAGGTATAAATTGTTTTAATTACTGTTTTAGATGAGTGATTAGCATTTTATATACTTAGATTTAAGAATTGGTTCGTTCTCATTTACAGGGGGAAAAAAGCTAAAAGTTGTGGTTTACTTTATGGTCCTTTGTATAATTTATTGAAAATCACAGCATCAAATCAGGTATAAATCAAAGTATGATTTGCTGGATAGTGTATTAGAAACAATCCTTTAATATTTATAGTGTAGCTTTTTACCCCAGCAGTTACAAAGCACTTTACCAATTTTACTCACTCAATAGCTGCAGCTATTTCTGAGATGGACCATAACATCTGCTTAATGGTGCACAACATTACCCAACGGTTTAGGACAGGAAGTGAAGAAAATATTGCTGTATTCTGTTGGTTGACAACATATGTTTAGATTGTTCAGTTGTAAGCAAAAATGTGCATTCTAGATGTTTTAGGAAATGTGATACTGCCACTGTTTATGACATCATGTTCCCAGCAACCCTAGTGGGTTTACAATACATATACAAAACAGGCCTGTGTGTCAGGATATCTGGCTCTACTCTTCATTCACGTGCTGATCTTGGGCAAGTCATATAACCTCCTTAAGGGGGGAGAGGAAGGAAATCCAAACTTGAGGAGCCTTCCTCAGGCACATTTGCAAATTGCGTCTTGCATCTATTGGTTTTTGAATCACAACCAGGTCTATACTAGAAGAGGTTTGCCATTATAGGTACAAGAGTATGGCTAATGTAGGCATAGCTCAGACTAGCAAAGATGTCCTTTTGTTGATATAGCTTGTGCCAGTTTCCATGCAAAATAAGCTATACTAATACAAGCAGTTTTAAGCTGGTATGTCTGTGCCTATAGTAGGACTTTTGCTGGTATAGAAATGGTGCACTAAGAAAATCATACCCTAACTGACATTACTATACCAGCAAATTCTTTGAGGACCTTCCCACCACCAACCTCAGCCTGGTCCAGTCCACACAAAAGATCCACTTCCTGAACACTACAGTGCTAATAAACAATGGCCACATAAACACCACCCTATACCGGAAACCTACTGACCGCTATTCCTACCTGCATGCCTCCAGCTTTCACCCTGACCACACCACACGATCCATCGTCTACAGCCAAGCTCTGCGATACAACCGCATTTGCTCCAACCCCTCAGATAGAGACAAACACCTACAAGATCTCTGTCAAGCTTTCTTACAACTACAATACCCACCTGCAGAAGTAAAGAAACAGATTGATAGAGCCAGAAGAGTTCCCAGAAGTTACCTACTACAGGACAGGCCTAACAAAGAAAATAACAGAACGCCACTAGCCGTCACCTTCAGCCCCCAACTAAAACCCCTCTAACACATTATTAAGGATCTACAACCGATCCTGAAGGATGACCCAACACTCTCACAAATCTTGGGAGACAGGCCAGTCCTTGCCTACAGACAGCCCCGCAACCTGAAGCAAATACTCACCAACAACCACATACCACACAACAGAACCACTAACCCAGGAACTTATCCTTGCAACAAAGCCCGTTGCCAATTGTGCCCACATATCTATTCAGGGGACACCATCACAGGGCCTAATAACATCAGCCACACTATCAGAGGCTCTTTCACCTGCACATCCACCAATGTGATATATGCCATCATGTGCCAGCAATGCCCCTCTGCCATGTACATTGGTCAAACTGGACAGTCTCTACGTAAAAGAATAAATGGACACAAATCAGATGTCAAGAATTATAACATTCATAAACCAGTCGGAGAACACTTCAATCTCTCTGGTCACGCAATCACAGACATGAAGGTCGCTATCTTAAAACAAAAAAACTTCAAATCCAGACTCCAGCGAGAAACTGCTGAATTGGAATTCATTTGCAAATTGGATACTATTAATTTAGGCTTAAATAGAGACTGGGAGTGGCTAAGTCATTATGCAAGGTAGCCTGTTTCCTCTTGTTTTTTCCTACCCCCCCCCCACCCACCCAGATGTTCTGGTTTAACTTGGATTTAAACTTGGAGAGTGGTCAGTTTAGATGAGCTATTACCAGCAGGAGAGTGAGTTTGTGTGTGTATGGGGGTGGGGGGGATGTGAGAAAACCTGGATTTATGCAGGAAATAGCCCGACTTGATTATGTAAAGAGTTGTCACTTTGGATGGGCTAGCACCAGCAGGAGAGTGAATTTGTGTGGGGGGGTGGAGGGTGAGAAAACCTGGATTTGTGCTGGAAATGGCCCACCTGATGATCACTTTAGATAAGATATTACCAGCAGGACAGTGGGGTGGGAGGAGGTATTGTTTCATATTCTCTGTGTATATATAAAGTCTGCTGCAGTTTCCATGGTATACATCTGATGAAGTGAGCTGTAGCTCACGAAAGCTCATGCTCAAATAAATTGGTTAGTCTCTAAGGTGCCACAAGTACTCCTTTTCTTTTTGCGAATACAGACTAACACGGCTGTTACTCTGAAATTTGAGGACCTTGTATACCCAAGTGAAATGTACTAGAATAGCTATGCCAGTCAAATTTAGGCCTTGTCCACACCACAAACGCTTTGCTGGTATAGCTATACTGGCAGAACCCCCTGGGCGTAGACACAATTTACACTACCCAAAGCAGTTTTTCTGTCAGCATAAGGCCACCACCATCCTGAACAACATTACCTATGCCACGAGAGGCACTCTTCTGTCAACGTAGTTGCATCCATGTGGTAGTGGGGAAGGGAAGAGGTTGCCCTTTGCTAGCTTAGCTATGTCTGCTAGAGAGTGTTTTTACATGGCTGTTATAATACTAAATAAACCACATCAGGATGGGCAATAGTAGAACATTTGGGACACACCCTGGTTGTATTGTGAGGCACAAAGCCAAAGGCTGAATGTCTCTGACTACCTGTGAAATGTGCAAATAGCTCAGTAATGCACACCCTATCAGTGTATGCTTAAAAGCTACAAAGACAAGCTAAAGCATCAAAAGTACCTCATGAATCTTCACTGGGAAAATAAGTGAGATTCTGCAAGGCCTGAAGGTAGTGGAACTGTATATGAATGATCTTTTAGTTTATAGGAAATCTGAGGAAAAAGTTCTAAAGGCAACTAGGCTACTGGATGTAAATTAAATGGAGCAAAATGTATTCTATGACAAACCTAACTAGTTGTTACTGTAGGATATATGTGCCTGATGAATAGAGGTAAGGACAGATACAGAAGAATATCAGAGCTAGAGCTGAAATGTTACTACTTACGCATGTATCAGACTGAGGTGGGTCTACGATAAAATTTTAGAGAAAGTTCGGACCTGACCTGTCGTCATAAAGCCAACCTCTTTATAAACCGTTTAAAATAGATTCTGTGTGGCTATGGGACACAGTGAAGAGGAAATAACTAGAAACAGATAATTTGTGTCATTATGGATCTCAGCATCTCACTGCCATTCATTTCTATCTGTCTAGATTCCTATAGTGGCACCAGTCATCATAGCATCTCAGCTCTAAGCACACTATGCTAGGAAACTGCCATTAAAAATGGCTTCATCTAAGAAATGTTTTGCTCTGAGTGTTGAATCACACAGTTTTTGAACAGTCTTGAGAATTTTTTTTAAAGTAATAATTTGTCTCCATTAGAACCAAAATGCTGCTAGAGGAAACAATTTAGAAACCAGTTTTTAAAAAACTGTTTCCTAGCATTATAGGAACTTCTTTGAATTGCAACCTTGAATGAAACATAGAATGTTGATGGAAAGGAAGTTTCAAAATCCATTTTAATATAAAATATCTGTTGCATGAAATAAATGTAAAGACACAAACTTTAACTTGCCACCTCTATACCAAACTGTGTTAGGTAGAATGGTTCAGGCCCCCTGTTCATAATATGACATCCATACTGGGGGCTTGGGTTACATCCTAGTTTCCCCCTGTCCCTCCCCACATAAATAAAGCATGGGTTTATATTGGCAATTTTTAAAAAATAGGTCAACTAAATTACAACTGTCAGGGCAACCAGTTAAAACAGTTTTCTTCTCCTCTGTTAAAGCATGGTTTAACCCCCAGATTGAAGAATGGATGAGACCTTAACTGTGACTTCAGATCATGTTCCAGCTGGAGCCTTCAGCGTTGTTTGAAGATATATCTATAGTCCCCTCATTACAATAAGGAATTAACTCTGTTGGATTAATTAACTCTGCAGGGTTACACTTGTACACTTGTACAAGTACACTTGTGTTTGTAGTGCAGATGGACTCCATCTCCAAGGGGCCAGGGAGGCTCTCTCGCTAATATCTGCCCAAAGAGACTGCAACAGTTAAAGGGAAGAGGGGGGAGTTGGGGTCTCTTGTGAGAAGCCTTATCAGGAAGATGGAGAGCTGGTGCCACCTCACTCCTTTAGGGGGAATTAAGAGATTTCCTCTAAAGAGTTGTGGGACCCTAAGTAAGCCAGGGCTCTTCTTTCCCTAGCAGGACTTGGCATGCTCCATCCTCCCCCAAGTTGTGGGGATCGCATGGGGAACAGCCCTTCCCAGGGGATCCCGCAGGGCAGGGCTCTTCTCCCCACAGAGACACAGGAGACGAGGGTTCTTCCCCCCCGCCCCGTGGGGCAGGGGTCCTCCCACAGGTCAAAGCTCGCTCTACCCGCCCGGGTGTGTCTCACAGAGCTGAGAAGCGGGGGTGGGAGATCGAATTTCCTCTTCAGGATACCAAATATGGTAACAATGGGAAAACGGCACCGCTTGGCTTTGTTATTCGGACATTGGGCCGACGCTGCAATCGGGGCTGGTATAGCAGACCGGGGGAGTCTGTGCCCTTCTGCGGGTCCCGTAGGGGCTCGGCGGGCCGATCTCTCTTTACAGCCGACCAGGCGGCACCTTTGCTCCGCCTAATAAGGCCACTAGTGCCTTCAAGTGTTGCAATCTGAACCAACCCCGCCGCTGGGGACTCTGAATGAAGAGAGCCCGGCAGACCTCCCCTGTCTCACCCCCGAGAGCCTCTCCTCGCATAGCTGAGACTCCAGGACGGCTTGCGGAGGCTGGCGCTCGGAAGGGAGGAGAAGGGGGCGGGGCTCGGGCTGCCCCGGGCACCCTGCTCATGAATAATGCCGCTCCCCAACTTTTTGCACCGCCTTATTCTCAGGCTTGAGAATTTTTCACAAAGTTTGTTTGGGACAGTCCGGGACTGGGAGCAGCCGCGGCGCAGCCCCCGTAGCGCAAAGCGCCTTGTGCGTCAGGCTTAGGCAGCCTGGATTGTGAGGATGTGAGGACAGAATCACCCCCAGCCTTCCAATTCGCCCTTGCAACGCGCTGCCAGCGCAGAAGAAGCAAAGTCCTGATCTTGCCCGCCTCTGCAGCTGGGGGAGGAGGAGGCGGAGAGCCAGCGACTCCGGCCCGGATCCGGGCACTGGAGGTAAATAGAACGTTCCCCGGGTCCCCACGTTCGGATTCGGAACGCCTCAGACCTCCCCCCTCCCCCGCGTGCCTTGCTCCCCGCTGGAATCCGGACAGCAGCCAGCTCTCGCCCGGTGACAGCCGCGAGAACTCTTCCTTCGCCCTTTAAAGGAGCCCCCTCCTCCTCCCAGGGAATTGCAGCAAGTAGCCAAAGTTTCAGAGAAAGTTGCATAACTTTGCGTGGGGTTTGACTCGGATGCATTCGATCGTGCGAGATACAGATTCGTGTTTGAGGGGACTGGCTCGGACCCCTTGCTTGGTCTGCTGCTGGGTGTCCGGACGCCGGGCACTTGAGGGAGGGGTGCAGTGACGTTTTGTGGGGGGCTGGATTGAAGTGCCTTTATCTGCTGCTGATCGCCCAGGGCCTTGTAGGATACAGGCATTTGGGGGGCACTACCTGCACCCCTCATTCGCTGATTGTCCTTCCCCTGGAGGATATAGACTCGTTTGTGCGGGTGCTGCCTGGGACCACCTCCCGGTCGCTGCTGACTGCCCACCCCTTGACGGGGTACAGACTCGTTTTTAGGGGAGACCTGCCCTGGATCCCTGATCCGCTGCTGATTCTTTGCCTCCCGTGGGGAAGTTTGTTGCATTGAGCTCGTGCTGCGGGGCAGAAGATGAACCCTACTCCCGTCCCTCCGCCGCCGGGGCAGCAAGTGATCCATGTCACCCAGGACCTGGACACGGAGCTCGAGGCGCTCTTCAACTCGGTCATGAACCCCAAGCCCAGCTCCTGGAGGAAGAAGATCCTGCCCGAGTCCTTCTTCAAGGAGCCCGATTCGGGCTCGCACTCCCGCCAGTCCAGCACTGACTCGGGCAGCCACCCGCCCCGGCTGGCAGCCGCTGGTGCCCAGCATGTCCGCTCGCACTCCTCGCCCGCCTCCCTGCTAGGCGCCGGAGCCGGGGCCACCCCCAGCCCGGCTCAGCAGCACGCTCACCTCCGCCAGCAGTCCTACGACGTGACCGACGAGCTGCCGCTGCCGCCCGGCTGGGAGATGGCCCTCACCCACACGGGCCAGAGATACTTCCTCAAGTAAGTGGGGCCCAGGGTGCCCTGGAGACCCGGGCGGGGCGAAGGGGGCTGGGGGCAGCTGTAAGGACAGGGCTGAAAGAGACCTTGAGCCCGCTGTTCGTTGGGTGTGGGTGGGGAGAGGAGGTTAAAGGGGCCTTGCACCGGCCCTGGGGGGAGGGGGTCCTTGGGCCTGCTATGTGTGTGTGGAGGAGTGTAAAAGGGACCTTAAGCTGGCTGTGTAAGGGGGTGTGTAAAAGGGATCATGGGCTGGCTGGGGAGGGGAGGACGGACAGGTGGATGTAACAGGGACTTGGGCCAGGGGCAAATGGGGGCTTTTACTAAATTCCGTATAGGGAATATTGATGATGGGGGCAAAGGAGACTCTTCGCACTGGGGCAGGGGGTGGGGATAAAGTTGCTGGCCTGGGGTTGCTGGCTGTTTAAAATGAAGTTAGTCATTGCCATATTGCTCTATGTTGACACATTTCAGAGTAACAGCCGTGTTAGTCTGTATTCGCAAAAAGAAAAGGAGGACTTGTGGCACCTTAGAGACTAACCAATTTATTTGAGCATAAGCTTTCCTGAGCTACAGCTCACTTCATCGGATGCATACTGTGGAAAGTGTAGAAGATCTTTTTATACACATAAAGCATGAAAAAATACCTCCCCCCACCCCACTCTCCTGCTGGTAATAGCTTATCTAAAGTGATCACTCTCCTTACAATGTGTATGATAATCAAGTTGGGCCATTTCCAGCACAAATCCAGGGATTAACAAGAAGCGGGGGGGGGGGGGGGGGGGGGGGAGGAAAAAACAAGGGGAAATAGGCTACCTTGCATAATGACCCAGCCACTCCCAGTCTCTATTCAAGCCCAAGTTAATTGCATCCAATCTGCAAATGAATTCCAATTCAACAGTCTCTCCCTGGAGTCTGGATTTGAAGTTTTTTTGTTGTAATATCGCAACTTTCATGTCTGTAATCGCATGACCAGAGAGATTGAAGTTTTCTCCGACTGGTTTTTGAATGTAATAATTCTTGACATCTGATTTGTGTCTATTTATTCTTTTACGTAGAGACTGTCCAGTTTGACCAATGTACATGGCAGAGGGGCATTGCTGGCACACGATGGCATATATCACATTGGTGGATGTGCAGGTGAACGAGCCTCTGATAGTGTAGCTGATGTTATTAGGCCCTGTGATGGTGTCCCCTGAATAGATATGTGGGCACAGTTGGCAACGGGCTTTGTTGCAAGGATAGGTTACTGGGTTAGTGGCTCCGCTGTGTGGCACGTGGCTGCCGGTGAGCACTTGCCTCAGGTTGGGGGGCTGTCTGCAGGCAAGGACTGGCCTGTCTCCCAAGATCTGTGAGAGTGTTGGGTCATCCTTCAGGATAGGTTGTAGATCCTTAATAATGCGTTGGAGGGGTTTTAGTTGGGGGCTGAAGGCGACGGCTAGTGGCGTTATATTATTTTCTTTGTTGGGCCTGTCCTGTAGTAGGTGACTTCTGGGAACTCTTCTGGCTCTATCAATCTGTTTCTTCACTTCTGCAGGTGGGTATTGTAGTTGTAAGAATGCTTGATAGAGATCTTAAAAAGAAAAGGAGTACTTGTGGCACCTTAGAGACTAACCAATTTATTTGAGCATGAGCTTTCGTGAGCTAGCTGTAGCTCACGAAAGCTCATGCTCAAATAAATTGGTTAGTCTCTAAGGTGCCACAAGTACTCCTTTTCTTTTTGCGAATACAGACTAACACGGCTGTTCCTCTGAAACCTGTGATAGAGATCTTGTAGGTGTTTGTCTCTGTCTGAGGGGTTGGAGCAAATGCGGTTGTATCGCAGAGCTTGGCTGTAGACAATGGATCGTGTGGAGTGATCAGGATGAATGTTGGAGGCATGTAGGTAGGAATAGCGGTCAGTAGGTTTCCGGTATAGGGTGGTGTTTATGTGACCATCGTTTATTAGCACTGTAGTGTCCAGGAAGTGGATCTCTTGTGTGGACTGGCCCAGGCTGAGGTTGATGGTGGGATGGAAATTGTTGAAATCATGGTGGAATTCCTCAAGGGCTTCTTTTCCATGTGTCCAGATGATGAAGATGTCATCTATATAGCGCAAGTGTGTGCAGGAGAGTGGGGTGGGGGGAGGTATTTTTTCATGCTTTGTGTGTATAAAAAGATCTTCTGCACTTTCCACAGTATGCATCCCATGAAGTGAGCTGTAGCTCACGAAAGCTTATGCTCAAATAAATTGGTTAGTCTCTAAGGTGCCACAACTACTCCTTTCTTTATGTTGACACAGAAGCTGGTTGGGGGGGGGTTAGTTATGGGGTCTATAAGGTGCTTGCCGGGGCTTGATGATGAAGGGGGAAGGGTTAATTGGCTGGTTACCATATTTCTCACATGTTGATGCTGAAGTGGAGATAGCAAAGGCTATGGGATGGGATGGTTGCCAATGGTCTTATGTAGGTTGTTGAAACTCAGAAATTGGTGTGGGTGCCATGGAGAAGTTTATGAAACTCTCACAAGCCACATACACATAGAGACCATAGAAATCATAGAGAGACATTCTATAGATCACTCCATTTTAAGGAATTTCATTCAGGAGGATCTGGGCACACCCGTTTACAAGTGAGTCTATAAGGATTGATGAAGTTGCCTAAAGGCTGGGCCGAATATGGATAGGAGATAATTTGCCATTTGTGAAGTTTCTGTATCCTGTAGGTTGTTTTGTTTTATCTCCTTGACTTGCAAATTATCTTGACTGTTAGTACTGAAAAAGAGACATTTACGTAGATTACCACAGTCAATTCACTCCACCATAATACAATTGTCATGGTTTGTCACACGATTTTTTCATGATAAATTTATCAAAGGACTCTTGGATGTAAACAGGATGAGAAAATTTAATCAAGAGCAAGAGAAAAATATAGGTATGATTGCTTTCATGGTCTCAGGTGAGTATATGCTGTGTTGCAGGCATTAAAATATGACCTAAATGGTGTCACAGGTTAAATGTTGCAGTATATTAACATTTATTTCAGTGAGATATAAGGTTATCCTTTCCCATTGTTTCCACATTAATTAGTATTAATGCACATGCATTCAAATAAACTAGGTTAAATAACTGAGACAGAAACTCACAAAAATGAGGGTCTTCCGATTAAGTTGCTTTAGTGTCCTTAGTTCAATCCTTTATTAACATAGTCACAACAACATGATCCTTTATTAGACAGTTCTGTGACACTACAAAAATAATAAAGTTACCTTGCGCTTTGATAACACTTTCCATCAGTATATTACTAAGCGCTTTACAAAGGAGGTAAGCATTATTATCCCCATTTCGCAGATGGGGAAACTGAGACACGGAGAGGTGAAGTCACTTGCCTAAGGTCAGCAGGCCAGTGGGGGAGCCAGGAATAGTACCCATGTCTCCTGAGGCCTAGTCCAGTGCTCTATCTACTAGGCTGCACTACTGTGCTTTTCTGTAGTGCTTTCTATCTGAGAATCCAAAAGTACTTTACATTCTCTAATTAAGCCCCACAGCACTCCTGTCAGGTAGGGAACTGTTATCCCCATTTTACAGAAATGAGAAACAGGCATAGGGTAGTTTTGTGACTTGCCTATGGTGAATGTCTGTGGTAGATATAGGAACATAACCTAGGCCTCCTGGCATTAGTTACAAGGCCTTTCTTCATATCTTGGGTGGCTTTTGAAAATTGAATGTATTTCTGCAGTACAACTGGTGTAAATTACAATTTTAGCTTCCATATCTTTAGTGACATTGGATGCTTCCTTATACAGTGATTTTTTTTTTTAATTTATTTTTTTAGACATATGTATGGCAACATCATCCAGTATCTTTTTGGTTAATAATTCTGGCCAAAAGAGTATTATATTTTATTTCTGACATCGACATCAAACTGGGGCATAGTAGTGAAGCAGGCCTGATAATCATTGTATTTATTTTGGTAAATTTCTTTTAATAGATTTGTTCCTGTACTCCAGAGTTCATTGTAAACAAAGTGGTAGAATATTCAGTTTGTAAACAGTCAGTGACAGAAAACCTTGTTAATGTAACAAATACATAGGAATAGTGTGGGAGTTCAACTGTTCAGGCTGCAGGAGATCTATATCCATTTAGCACAACTTCCCATCAAGGGAAATAGGAAGCTCCTTGAGCTTGAACCCAGCCATGACATAATATATGCCATCTGTATCAACAATGTATGACAGGGTTAGAAGTAAAGGTAGTGAAGACTGTATTCTGCAGAAAATCAGTGACATTGTTTTATGATGATTTTATCACTTGACCACTTTGGAACCTGAGGATGATTCCGGAACCCCCAACCCAAACCATCTATGCAGTTCCCCTGTGGAATTGAGGTCCCACCTTTGATTGTACTCCAGGTTACTGTGAAACATGAAAATACACCTCCCCTATTCTGCCATTTTATGTTAGTCTACACTGGTGATAACATTCTGATGGCTCAAATAAGCATGCATCTAAGGTCTGAGCCTGTGAGTTATTGAGTGCTCTGAGTTACCACCTAAGGTAACTTTCCACAAGTACTCCTTTTCTTTTTGCGAATACAGACTAACACGGCTGTTACTCTGAAACCTTTCAGAGTAGCAGCCGTGTTAGTCTGTGTTCGCAAAAAGAAAAGGAGCACTTGTGGCACCTTAGAGACTAACCAATTTATTTGAGCATAAGCTTTCGTGAGCTAGAGCTCACTTCATCGGATGCATTCACCTAAGGCAATGGGAGACTTTGTCACTGGGTATCTTTCAGGATTAGTTCCCAAGAGAGTTTCCAAGCAATGACAAAGCTATAGAAAGAAGGAA
This sequence comes from Caretta caretta, assembly GCF_965140235.1. Classification (NCBI taxonomy): domain Eukaryota; kingdom Metazoa; phylum Chordata; order Testudines; family Cheloniidae; genus Caretta; species Caretta caretta. Next base: position 28,411,241 of record NC_134214.1, read on the forward strand.
AAGATTAAAAAGAGACTGATAACAGCACTGTAAACAATCACCCTTAAATACAGGTTTTTCTGTTAATACCTGTTAGGACTCAGCCAACAGGTATTTTCAGGTTTTGGCTGATGGTGGCATTAAACATGATGAGTTACTATACTTTTGTCAGCAATCTGGCTTTTGGTTAACATCAAAGTGATCTCCTGTGCTCTCACCTTCGCCCGTGCTGTGCGTATAATGCTGACCCAGCTGCAAATATGGCTCCCGTGCAAAACCAGTATTTACAATTTCCCATCATGCTTCTATTTTTACCTGGGAAAGAGAATTTTACATGGGAGCACACAAGTCCATTTGCTGCAGATGACTGTCCACTTCTTAAGTTGCACTTCTTTTCTTTAGTATTCTACATTCCATTTGATAAATAAGTATCAAAAGTTATGATAAAGTGTAAAAAGGAATGTGTCATTTAGGTGGCCTAGTTATCCTGGAGCAGTACTTACTTATCATTATTCATTTTGTTCATCTGATCTTAAAATTGGTTGTCAGCTATACCTCCAAGCCCATGTCACACAGTTGTGACACACAGAACTACTCATATTCAGCCAAGAAAACCCCACAAAGTTAGATGCGTTCCTGCTGTATAGGCCAAAAGAGTATGGCCCTCTCATCTCCTGCACATGTAAGCCCAAATAAAAATATCTTCTATATTTTCTCCTATATCAATAATAAAAAGAAAATCAGGACAGGTTTTGGGGAATTTTGTTTTGTTACATTACTTAGTGCTTTATTTATTGTACTTTTTAAAATGGGCGTGTCTTGGTTCACAATTTACTATTCTTTCCTTTAATTAAGGTTTACATTGTGTGAATCGCTGTCTAATCGCTGGAATCTTGTGTGTGTGTGTGTGTTGTGGACTTTTTGTTTGTTTGTTTATTAGGGTTTTATTTGTCCAACAGAATTTGTTAATCATTAAATTGCTGGGTTTTTTTATTATAATTAAAAATCTGTGGAATGAAAGTTGTTATATGGCAAAGAGGTATTTTTTTTAGGATAACACCTAGCTATCTAAAAATCAATTTTTAAACTATCAAATATTACCACTGAGTATAATATATTTGAGTGAAAATAATATTTGTTGGAGAAATCCTGATTTAAAATAGTCTTAAATGATGTTTCTTAAGAGCCAAGTGAAAAATAATCTGTAATGTCAGAGACAAGTAATAAGATTGGTCAGTCAGATTAATTTATTTTAAAAATGGTTTTGCTCAGACCGCATAAATAAGGTTAACTTTGTGTATTCTTAGAGGCTATCTTTTCAAAAGTTTACATTGTCATCCAGCCTTCAATATTTATTTGTGCAGAGTCATTGGCATAAATCAGTTGTGAGGGAGAGGAGCAGAAGGAAGTTCAAACAGCAAAAATAAAATTGTCCTACTTTTATCAAAGCACATTATATTTTTGTATATGTTAAGGTTTTTAATGTAAATTCAGCATATCTATCTATCTATCTATCTATCTATCTATATTTTCAAGATGATTAAATGAAGGTAATGGTGGAAATGTTAATGAACAATAAATTTTGGTTAGCTTTGCTGACCAAGAACCAGCTATGACTTGTAGAGATCGCAGTCTTGCATGTTAATTCTGGCTATGACTGGAAGAAACATAAGTAGCCCCAGGACCGCTCCACCCTGTAATTATATACCAAACCACAGAAGTGGGGGGATGGAAAGCAGACTAATAAACACATTCACTCATGCAGTAATGTTCTCTAAAACATTTTTGCTGTGTGCGCATGTGTGGAAAAACCTTAAGTGTGATTTTTCTTCTAATAAAGAGGATTTCTGGAAAGATAGGCATGCCTGTGCATGGTCATTTTTTCGGTACATGACATTATCAATTTCATATTATTCAACATGCAGAAATGTGTCTGTAGTAATAAGGATTCTTTAGCTAGTACTTATTTCCACTTATGGTGTTATTTTTATAGGAGGCATAGCCTAATATTTCAGATGAAGTCTAAGGTTCAAGTGTTTTCTCTTTGTGTGTTCAGTGTTTCTGTTTGGATTGTGATTTCATTCCAGGGGATAAACAGGTCTGCATAGAGTACAGCTTTTGCACTGAACAAATCTGTGGAACTGGTTGCAACTTTTATCTTTACCATTGTGTATTTCAAAAAAGTGTTATAGTAAATACTAGCAGTTTAAAGTAAAATTTACAAGTAAAAGCTTGCTCAGGGAAAAAGAAGTGTAATTGTTGGTAGTGTTTCATTTATATGGCATGCCCCAAGTTTTCCTTCCAGTGCCAATGGGGGGCTGGAAGCTTGATTTCACATCTGGTCCATTTTATATTATTGAGCATGTGCATGGAGTAGGGAAAGGGAGAGGAGATAGGAAGCAAAAGGAGACAGTATAATTATGCTTTTTCCAAAAAGGACCAACAAGATGTATAGTATTAAAGGCAGTTATTATACATACATATTTTCTTAATACTACTTTTCCATAGCAAATTCCAAAGCAATTTCTGAAAGTGCCATAGGGATTACTATTTATTATTGTTTAGTGCAGACAATGTACTCAGTGCTGTACAGTACTCACAAATAAAACTATTTGCCCTAATGATTGTAAGATGTTAGTTAGTTCCAAAAGGGAGAGGAGTAATATAAACCTTACAATCTCTCTATTAAACTGGGTTCCACAACAGGAAAAAAAATAGTGTCCTTGTACTACAGTATTCTGCAGTAGTTGGTCCAAAACACTATGGGCCTGTCTACAGCAGGGAACAATATAAATGTATTTAAACTACTGCCAACCACTGATGTAAAAGTGCAGCAACACTGTGGCTTACTTTGATATTAATGTATAGTGTGATGGTGTTAGGCAAGAGATCATACATATTCACTATTTTTAATTTTGTGATTTAGAAAGCTACTCACTTTGCAATGCCTCTTAGAGTATTTCATTCATGCTTTGGAATCTAGGTGCCTTTTCCCCATCTCTAGTGACTGTCCAGGTAGAAGGTAGAGTGTTTCCATGACAGTTTTCTGAATGAGTAGGGGATAATCCTGGTCCCCTTGCCAATGTTCCCTCTCAGTAAAAAAGGGGTTTTAATGTCCCAGGGTGTATGGTATCTATTTCTGAGTCCACAATGGCTGCTGTATACAATCAATGTGTGTATTTAACTACTTTACAAAGTCCTTTATAGGTATGAAAGTTTTGATACAAAACCAAAGTTTATTCTATGACAATTCAAATATGTCTGACTTTTATTAACAGAGAATTTGAGTGTCGAAATGTATGCATCAAAACTAAACAGATCTGATGACTCTGGTAATTGATGAAATACAGTCTATACCATTACAGTAGTTTTCCTAAATATATGCTAAAGTACCTTTCATTTAAGATCAGGTTTAAGAGTAGTATCACTTTAATATCTAATGCATTACTTATCATGAGTCTATGGACCAAATTATTTTCTTAGTTACACTGGTGTAAATCCAGAGTAACTTCAATAGCCTCTCTGCAGCTGAGAACAGAATTTGACTTTATCTCTCCACTTTCATGGGGATGGACTTGAGCTACTGAGTATTTTCCATTTCTAATTTCTGTGATTTTTAAGAGTGGTAGCCGTGTTAGTCTGTATCAGCAAAAAGAATGAGGAGTACTTGTGGCACCTTTGGGTCAGACCCACATTTTTGTGCAAAACTTGGGTGACTGGGCTGTGCCCAGGAGAGATACACTGCAATCCAATAGGAGAGGCAAACAATCCACTGATATAGTTTAAGAAGCAGGTGGTCATACATAACCCCACAGTCAGTTCATTCAGTTCCACATGGAGAACACTTACAGGATCAGGAACAGCATAGTCTATAGATTCCATTGATTTGGTAATTTGTAGTACCACATACAAAAGAAAATCCAAGTGAAATTTGAAAATTGATTCTCTTAACCAAAGTTTGATAAGGTGCAAATCGCAAAGTCCTTTATGGTTTGTCTAATAAGGACTAAATAAGGACTTCAGGATTTGGCTTTGTATTATTTGAAGAAGATTGTTTGTTTTATTACAGTGCAAACAAAATATCTTTTACACTTTCAACAATGAAGAGTTTTCTCTCTGTGTGTGTGTGTATACACACACAGGCACACACACATTTAAACTTGATTTGAAAAAGTCATTATGAAAAATGTAATTTAAGTTCAGTAGAGATAATATTTGGGAATCAATCATGAGAAACCTTAATACATTTCTTTTGCAGGCCAGTAACACTGGTGCTGGAAGTTATGATAGAAAACACTAATAAAAGCTGTAGATGGTGGGCCATATTCTGCCGACAGTTACACATTTGGAACCCTACTGTGTTCAATGTGGTTGTACGCAAGTACCGGAAAGCAAAATTTGGCTTTTTGTGTTTTAATAGTAACAAATGAGAATTCCACTGCTCAGAAAAATGTGCAACTGTATTTTCACATACATACTCACTTTTCACATCTTGAGTTTGAGCACCTAATTTGATTATAGTTAGACTTGAAATAATTTAATTTTTATGGTAAATAGAGGTAAATATCAATTTCATTGTACACATAAACCAACAAAAAATATTTCCATTGATAACCGAAATTTACAGATAGGCAAAGTAAAAAATATGGAGCTTGAGAACTTATTAGAGTTTGATATAAAGCTCTGTATATTTTGACATGTAGTATTGACAATTTTGTGTTTTAATGGTTATAAAACTTTAACTTTTTGAGTCTCAACATCTGTCATTATATAATTATGTATAAGAACATCTGATCCTCCCCATGATTTCATGTAACTGTGCAAATTTAAATTGATAAAATTTGAAAAAAAAATTAACCCCATAATTTTGCACAAATGTGAAAATTGATAAAAAATTGAAATAATGCTTAAAAGTAAAATCAATATTATCTATCAAAATTATAAAAAAATAAAAGTTGAATTCTGCCAAGCCTAATTATGGTCTTCGGGCAAATAAATTTAATAGTAAAAATTGTAGGTATAATATGTCCGTTTACTCTTGGAATAATACTCTTTAGTACAAAGTCCTTAAACTCCTTGTCTTGCATGAAGGTATAACTGACTTTCTGGTAGTTTTAGGTACTTTTCCCAGCTAACAATGGTGTTTAAAGGTAGTCTACATGTATCTCACAAATTGCAAAGAGTACATTGCCAGGGTTGCATTTGCTTGTATAAACATAGGTTTCAGAGGAACAGCCGTGTTAGTCTGTATTCGCAAAAAGAAAAGGAGTACTTGTGGCACCTTAGAGACTAACCAATTTATTTGAGCATGAGCTTTCGTGAGCTACAGCTCAATGCTCATGCTCAAATAAATTGGTTAGTCTCTAAGGTGCCACAAGTACTCCTTTTCTTTTTGTATAAACATGTGAGTTAGTAGGGATGGTCAGTAGGGATGGTCAAGAATAATAGAATAGAACAGGAAGGAAACTTCATGAATGATTATTCAAAAGCTTACACTAGTTTCCCGAAGACTAGTTGTTGAGTGTAGTCATCTTACATTTTATGTCTCTTTTATGTTTGTGTAATTTTTAAATGTATTACACAGTGTATACAATATATATGGTACAGGCAAACTTCCATACAATTAATGATAAAGTGCATTGCATGAGGGAGATTGGCAGGGACTTGGTAGTTTGCTGATTGTGTTGCTTTGGTTGATTTCCAAGTTTTAAGAAATTAATTTTCAAGCCAAATGTTACCTCCGAAACATTGAATTGAAGAACTGAAAAACTGCAGTAGGTTCTCCCATGCATATAGATTAATTAGAAATAAAACATGTTTTATAAATATAGTTCGTTTTTAGGCCCTTTTAATTTTTATTGCTGCAAAGGTGTGCAGTTAGTCAAACTACAGAGAATATAAAAGAGAAAATAGTAGAAAGTAGTATGTAAGATACAGGGACATCTGGTATCAGCTAGCTCTTTTTAATTTGTTATAATCCAGTCAAGAGGGTATAAACTTGGATAAGCTTCACTATTGTAAATTATAGAGTTGCTTAACAGGACAAGTAACAATTTGTCTTCAATTATATCTTCGCTTTAGGTGAGTTGTCCTGTTGAACTATTGTGAATGTAAAATCTCTTTTATTAATGAGGTCCATTGATCTAAAGTTTAGTCATTTTTAATTTAGCACATGCACCATTTCATTATAGGTTTCAGAGTTGCAGCCGTGTTAGTCTGTATCCTCAAAAATAAAAGGAGAACTTGTGGCACCTTAGAGACTAACACATTTATTTGAGCATAAGCTTTCGTGAGCTACAGCTCACTTCATCGGATGCAACATTATATTAATTTTGTGGCACTCAAATTGAACTTTACACTCAATGTAAGAAAAAAAGGACATTTATATTCAAAGGTGCACTAATTTAATTTTAAATAGGCTTACAATAATACCTTCAGTTAAAGTGGTGCAACTTCAAATGTAGACCAGACCTAAATTCACTGTAGGCGCCAGATCCTGTGAAGTGCTGAGTGCTCTCAACTCTCATTTACTTCCTGTTGAATTCAATGGAGTTGGGGGTTTCTCCACTTTGTAGGAGCACTTGGTATCTTGCAGGATCAGGGCCTGTGTTGAAACTTTGAAAAAGCTATACTCACAGGAACATGTTCCACCAATATCACACATGCAAAAGTAATTGTTCTTTGTGTTTATCTGTAGCTACATTTTAATAATTATTGAGCTGTGGTGATTATTAACCAAGCTTATGTTTAATTTTAGGTGTTGAAGTGGATTCAAAATCATTAAAGGAAATTTGATACTTTCAGTTGCTCAAATGGGAGACAAAAACATTTTCAGGTTAACTTAAAAACTTTTCAGACTTTCAAACTAAATGAAAAATGGCAGATGAAAACATTATGGTTTAGTAGCACAACATTTTGTAATTATTACCAAGAGTTTAATAATTCAGAATTTAAAGCAATGTTTTTAATTTCACCTCATAATTCGCCAGATGTTAGTTAGCAAACTATTATTTGGGTTAAACATTTTGAATTGACAAATCATTGGAATATACAAGCATATTATGAAATTTGTAACCATTAGTTATGAAATTTGTATGCAAAGGTATAAAAATAAATCAGTCATGTAGATTGAATTATAATGGCAATACTCTTATAGCAGAAACCCAGAGGCAAGTAAGAAACAATGTCTAGCATTCACAGGCCATGTCTACACTATGGGACTAGTGGCATAGCTATAGAGCTGTAGCTATTCCAATATACCCTGTAGTTTAGACACGACCTACAGTGACGGAAGGGGTTTTTCTGTCACTGTAGGAATGCCACCTTCCCACGTGACAGTAGCTAGTTTGACTGAAGCATTCTTCTGTCAACCTAGCTGCATCTACACCAAGGGTTAGGTCAGTGCAGCTACAGCACTCAGGGGTGTAGATAGCTATATCAACCTAAATTGTAAATGTAGACCAGGCCTTAGAAAGTCCTTTTGAAAGCTGCTTGACATCTTGTTGACTGAGAGGTATCTATTTTGGGTCTTGATTTGAGAGCTGCTGAATAAAGCAGAGTTTGGAGTTCTAAGGTAGTGTGTTTGTAAGCTGACTCCACAGAGCTATTGCAGCTGAAGTGACAGATCATATTTACTGACACTGGTTATAAATGGACTATTTAACAATGTCTGTTTTGTATACTAAGAGCAAGGGCTGCCAACTGTAAGATTAAACATACAAGTATAGTTTAGAGTTAAATGAAAAGAAGGAATATTCATAACAAATAATATCTAATTCCATTGAAATATAAGGTTTCTTTTCCAAAGGCATATATGAATACTTAGAGTAGATGCTTTTAAAATCAGATTGTTTCACTGGAGGAAATGGTAAATAAGTGATCTGATTAGTTAATTCATTTCTCTTCATGTAAGAGGGGAAGGGGGATGAGGTGGGGTGCGGAAGAGGTAGTGGGGAAGGAAGGGGAATGGGATAGGGCAGGGGAAGAGAAGGGGATAGCGGAATGGGGTGGGGATATGGAGGGAGGGAGAGGAGGAAATGGGGAGGGGGAAGCAGGAGCTCTGCATTTAGCAGCTGGGGCCCCCCGGTTAAGCCGGCCCAGCCCCGCCTCCAGTGGGTTCCCCTGCCACAGGTACCTCCTCCAGTGCCCTCCAAATAACCCCTCCGGCATCCCCCAAATGCCCTTTCCAGTTGCTCTTCCCCTGGCAGTGTCCTCTATTTGGGAACTTGAAATATGGTAACTTTAGGAGTTGCTCTGTTCTCACGGCCTTGGTTTCCGGAGCTGGTGAGAGTGAGTCCACTCTGCCAGCAGCTGCCTGCCCCCTGGGCTGGGCACCAGGATCGTGTGGCCAAGTTCAGAGTTCAGTCTGTGTGACCCTGAGCCCGGAAGCTATGGGGCTGGGGTAGGGCAGCCAAGGGGAGAAAGGGGTGATTCCGCTCTGTGCGCAGGGAGTGTGGGGAGAGTGACCCGGTTGCAATGGCAGGTCCCCAGGTAGCAAGCTGAGTGTGACTGGGCTGCTGAGAGCCAGGTACCCAAGAGGAATGAGCACTCCAGGGAGCACCCTGGGGAGCATCTCATGGCAGCCAGGCTCCGTGGGTAGCGGTCGGCTTCAGAGGGTGTTGCTGGCCAGCACCAAGCTCCTTCAGGGCAGTGGCAAGAGCATGTTGGGGCGCCGCTTGAAGTTGTGCCACCAACTCTGCCTGGGAGCACTAGGCTGTGCAGAGGCGGCCTGGCTCAGGGAGCACGGCAGGGAGGTCTGCTGAGCGGGCAGCCAGCCAGTATTCCGGCTCCCACAGCATGGAGAGCCGCGGGGGCCTGAGTGGACTAAGGCCATTCCATCAGCTTCTGATCTGCTGGCTCCTGGCAGGGTGCGACCGTTTTCAAACTGTGGGGCACTTCCTCTAGGGAGGCGCACTCCACAATTTGAAAACCTCTGTGCTAAATGGAAGGCAGAAATCGGGGGGGGGGGGGGGGGGGGATATGATTGCTTCCCCGGGGGGACTAAAATGCTTATTTATGACTCTGCTGGAAGTTCCAGCTGAAGATGGCTAAACATGAGCCCTGTGGTAGGCCTCAGAAATATTGCCAAGAAAGGTTTTCTTGGGTGAAATATGTGAGAAACCTATCACTGAGGGCTTGTCTACACTCAGAAGTTGCTCCAGTTTAACTTAAATTGGTTTAACAATGATTTATTTTAAAACCAGCGCAAATCCCTGTGTGGATACTCTTATATCAGTTTAAAACTGGTTATATCTGTTTAGCTTGCACCTGTAAATGTAATGGCACAAGTAAAACTGATTTAACCAATAGAAGATCGTTTCCAGTCCAACATTTATATGATTTTAAGTGTCTGCATGCAGAGTTGCACGACTGTAGCTTACGTAGTATAAAATTGCACATTTAGTGCAACTTTGTCTGTGGGTTAGGCCTAAAGTCCTGTGTGTATTGAATGGATGACACCAATCACCTATGTATCTATCTGTTGGTGTCAGCAGGAAATTTGATTGCTCCATATACAGTAGTGTTCAAAACAAATATCAGCTAGTACTTTTTTAAAGGGAGAAAAACCTGCAAATAGATATTGTATGCTGAAGGGTAACAAAAATAAAGTGACTGTTCAAATACCTTTTACATATTTTCATACTATTAACCTAGAACACTAAACTTTTTGTTTGGGATCATTCCAGAAAATGTGTACTTGACCTAACTAAAGGAGCAAAGGATTTATAACTCATTTGGGCTAATCAGAATAAGAAGGGAGAAGTATCACTATGGGATTTTTTTGGTTTTTTAAAATCTTTTTAGTGAGTTGGTGTTACCAACTTTTAAAACTCACTAAAGTAATATGAGCTGATTGAAAAGAAAATCTCCCTGAACACCTCAACTCTATAATGCATAAATAGGCTACAGTATGCAGGGTAATCTGCTGAACCCGAATGATAAATGTGTCTGATTTCAACTGTCTGACTATGTAGAGACTACACAGTCTGTCATTTGCAGCTCTCTGCTGTTTTCTCTCTCAAATCCTGATGGAAGAGCCAGTGGTTAGGCTTGACTCGTTTCCTGTTTTAAGTATGCTTTGGATGAAGTTGAAAACCTGTTTATTTCACTCAGTCTGCTCAGCCTTACCCATAATTCCTTTACTTTGATTATGGAGGTTATTATAGGACAAGAGCTTCTTTGTAACAAAGCATATATAGTACTCTGGGGCCTAGCGTGACTAGAAGATATAAATTGTATGGAAGCAATTAAACTACAAGGAAATGTCATGTGGGCTGAATTTAAACGTACAGACTTGTGGCATTGATTAATTTTTTTCTCATTTTATATAGAGAGGGGAGAGTGATTTTTTTTTTTTTTTAACATTTGGTTAAATCAAAATCCAGACCCAGTGTTATGTTAATGCCTGTGCCCGGCATATGAACTCTTAAATAATGTAAATCTTAGGGAAATTATACTATACTGTAGTATTTCTTTCCTATGATAATTTGTAAAAGGCAGATGTGGCTCCAGCAGTTGAGGAGAGCCTGTTTTTTTATTTTTTGTTAGTTTGTTTTCTGGGGGGGTTTTTTGGTTTTTTTTGAAAATATGTTGTTTTCCGAACATAATTGTGCCTGTGCCTGTATATTCTTCCCTTATTTGGGAAGCTGAACAGAGTTTACTGCAGTTAGACTAAACTTTTACAGTGACATCTCCTTATGCCCAGGGGTTCTGGAACAATTTTTATAGTGGGGGTGCTGAGAGCCATTGAACCAAGCTGTAAACCTCTGTGTATGATGGAAACTCCTTCAAGCTGGGGGCACAGTAGCACCCCTAGTTCAGCACCTATGCTGATGCCTTCTTAGTTTTCTGGGGCAGGGTTTTCATTTCTGTACGGAGCTCTTCTAAATATTGACTTTTCCCAATTCCTCTACGGATTGAGCTTCTCTGACTGTCCAATGATTCATCCAGTAGAGGATAAAAGTCACCCAGTCATAGTGAGTGGCCCAGTTACGCTCCACACTATTATTAATCCTACTGTTCCACTCCATCTTTTTTCTTCCAAGGTCAGCTTTCCTGTTTCACTCACTCTCACCATTTCTATTCAGTATTCCTCATTCCCATTTTTCAAGTGTTTAGTGAGCCATAAAAAGAAAGGCCTCACAAAATGAACTTGAAATAGAAGTTCTTAATCAAGAAGTAATTTATATTTTTTTAAATCTGCATTTTTTAAAATTGGAATATAATCTGTTTTTAATTTTGTAAACTGTAAGATGTCTCATAACTTCCTAAAACTTCAAAGGACATTTACTGTCAGCTGTACAAATCTGAATAATATGTGTTTTTTTTAGCTTTAAGCGTTCGCATGCAGTGTGGTAAACCTAAACATAAAAGTATCCTGGAGGATGGATGGCCCAGTGGTTAGGGTGCTAGCCCTGGGATGTAGGAAACATGGGTTCATTTTCTGCTCTGCCATGGGCAAGTCACTTAGTCTCTCTATGACTCAGTTCCCCATTTGTTAAATGGGGATAATTGTGCTTTGCTATCTCACAGGGGTGTTGTAAGGACAAATACATTAAAGATTAGGAAGCACTAAGATACAATGGTGATGGCGGCATAAGTACCTAAGAAAGATATAGAAGAAAGATAGGTTTCAGAGTAGCAGCCGTGTAAGTCTGTATTCGCAAAAAGAAAAGGAGTACTTGTGGCACCTTAGAGACTAACCAATTTATTTGAGCATCCGATGAAGTGAGCTGTAGCTCACAAAAGCTTATGCTCAAATAAATTTGTTAGTCTCTAAGGTGCCACAAGTACTCCTTTTCTTTTATAGAAGAAAGATAGCATTCATGAGTATCAGAAATTGGAATGGAAAAGAAACTGACTAGCCCAGTGTCCTTGTCTACTGTCAAAGTCAGATTCAAGACTCACTGAATTTTTCAGACCACTCTGTTTATTAGCAAAGCACCCAGATATATTTTTGCCAATGCACCCAGATATATGTGAGCCCCGTGCAAAAGCTCAAGCTAACTTATTTATACAGATAAGCCAAAGCCAATTTAACATAGGAGACAAAAGGAAGCAGAAACTGACAAATATACATAAATATCTTATTTGCATACTAACGTTTACCAATCTCCTAGCTCAGTAGGAGCTCTAAGTTAATTAGTTTGAGGACCCATTGTCTCACACTCCTTAATGTTTCTCTTCCTGACAACTATATTTCAACAAACCTTTCAAGCAGCATTTCTTTAATGAATTATAATTTCAATATAATTCATTCTACTTTCACACTACGGAAAACTAAACAGACACAATGGATGGTAAATTGTCTCCGTTATAAAAGATAAAATGCAGCCTGAAGTGGTGGTACCTTTTCCGCAGAGCCCCCATCCCAGGATTCCTGGAGGTGGAGCTGGTGCTTCTACATGAATGGCCCTAAGCTAGATCCCCAGGGATCGATGAGGTTGATCTCATGGCCTTCTCTGAAGGTGGCACTTCCTTGACAGGACAGAGATTTCCTCCACCAGTGGCACCTCCTGTAGGATTATTTTTAGAAGCTTTAGCATGTTCTGTGCAAGCTATGATACTTGTCCTGAATGCATCCTGTTATAGAACAAAACAAACTGCTTATTTGAATTCAGAGTGATAGGAAGAGACTTGATTGAAATAAGAGGAAGGCACTTTCATAAAATATGTTCATACCACTGATATTTAATAGGATCATAAAATACATTGCTGATTATGGATTATATTTTTAAAGGACTCCGTACCTGGCTAATAGCTTTGGGAATTTAGTTTGGGGTACACAAACCGGGTAGTTGGTCATCTAAATATGTGTTTTGTGATTTATGTGCATAAATGTGGTTTTCTGTATGCATCAAGTTGTGGTTGTCAATGCAGAGTCTGCTTTTCAAAATTTTATCAAAATATGGGATTTCTAAAAACTTCCAAAGAAACAGTCATTTCCACTTGAAACAGGCATGGCTTGTCCAGATAATTGGACAAGTTGGACAAAAGTAATTTTTCCAGTTGAAAGTTAGTTCTTGTATAACTTGTGCTATTGCCTAAACCTTGTAGAAAGTCTGATATAGACATTCTCTGGACCATCCCTTTGCAGCTCCTGTCCCATAATCCACCTAGAATAGACATTACGGAGCTCAAACAAAGCGGGCTTTGCAGCAGTAAATGCATTTACTACATTATACAGCCTGCATTACATGGCCAGTACTGTACAGCATTGTCTGGGACTACATTAAAAGGTCAAGATTTTCAAGCTGACAAGACTAGAATTTAGTGTGGGAGTTCTTTACAAAAGGTTTTATTCTTTCCAATTTTGGTTTTGACACTACATTTTCCTAATTGTTTTGACATTTTACGCATCTTATTGCATGCTTACGCAGACAGAAGTTTAACTGTGCTTGGAAATAAGGATGGGAAAAATGCTTTTTTGCACGTTCATATTACTTCACGGCCCATGCCTAGGTTAAGAATGAATAGGCAAGGTGAAGTTAATCTGAATAAAAAACGATAGGCCAGATTCAGCCTATAGGCAGGCACATGTGTTTGTGCACGTGCAATGTACAATCCCTGTGCCAGCAGGGGCAGCTTTGCTGATGGAGGATAGGTGGTAGAGCCACTGACCCTTCTACTTCTTTCCCTCCAGGTCCAGGTGGAGGGCAGCTTAGTTAACAGCCCAGGACTTCACGATAAGTGCTAGAGAAGTGCTGAATCAGTTCATTTCCCAGCTAGCCTGGCCACAGTGTCTCCCAATTTGGCCTCACCCAGTTTGTAGGTTGTACCTATCATCGAAATGACTTTTTTTTTTTTTTTCAGAAGAGGTGTGAGGGTCTACTTGTTTGATCATGTTTTACATTAAAAATTTAGATTTCTGTCTACGCTTGGGCGACACTATGGTGACTGGAGAATCAGTGAAAAGATGACATCGGAAGAATCAAGAGAGTGAAACTGAGCAAGTAGAGGGGAAGGGATTTTGAATTAGGTGTTTAAAACACTTTTTCTTTATATAACACATTTAATTCCAGTGCTTGACTAATATTTTCCAGAAACTAAATGTGTTAAAGATTCAACACTTATGCTCATTTAATAAATGTTGAAGAGCTCACAGTATACATGCTCTGAGCATAGGGTTGCCAACCCTCTAGGATCGCCTTGGTGTCTCCAGGATTTGAAGATTAATCTTTAATTAAAGATTATGACGTGATGAAACCTCCAGGAAAACGTCTAACCAAAATTGGCAACCCTATAGACTGAGCATCTAGGAGATCTTTTGGCAAAGCCAGGAAAGACCAAACTTGACACTCCTCATATTCCTAAAGTTTAAAAAGAAAGAGAAAAAGAACCTCCCAGACTTTAAAGCAACAATAAAATGCCTTCTTTAAACATAATATCGAAACAGAGATGGGCACAAGCCCAATTTAAAAAAAATATTTTTCAGGTCAACTTTAAAGTCTGGCTGTTGAGAATTCCTGGAGGTATTTATTTGGTACTATTGGGTAATTTTTGACTTTGAGTATATTCTTTCCCTGTAAAATGCAAGTATTTTTCAATTCCTTATTGACAATTTATTCACAAACCCAAACAATTGAGAGTTAAATCTGGGCTTCAGAGTTATTCTGATCTATCTTGTCAAGGCCTTTTTAGAGAATTGTTAGTTCAAGGACTATTGACGTGATCAGCTGTAACAGAGACTCCGTTGCAACTGACTCAGCAGGAATACTACACAATAAGATATTACATTTTCCACCCTTGGGAGCAGTGGTTATTGTTTTTACCTTGCATTTAATTTGCATCTGGAGAGGGGAAACAAAGCTATGTGGAAAGTTTGAGACATGAATTGACAAATGGCTTTCTGTAATTTCTTTTAAGTCCTCTTTTTAGTTGGCCGAACATTTTACTTTTGAATTAATAGTTCTATTTAGGGGTTGAGGTTTTATTAAAGTATTTTTTTAAAAGACACTATCAGTTGAGGCTTTGTTTGATCAGTGCTGCTGAACTTTTTCTTGTTCTTTATGACTGTTTATCTTAAAAGGCAGTGGGAAAAAACAAGCTGTAATAGTAAGGCACAGCCTTAACAAATCATGTGATCTGATAGGTTTTTAAAATTTATTTATCGTCACTACAATCTAATGAAGGTATTGTAAAACATTTTACTAGATAAACTGCCTGATACCAAGAAACATTAATGTTGGAAAAATGGCATTACAAAATAAAATTGGTTAGGTGTGTTGTAGCTTTTTTTCTGTTACCAGCAAACAGTTTGATTCCACAAATCCTTACTCAAGTGAGCTATGCCTATTCAAGCACATAGTCTCATCGACCCAGACTACTCCTGTGAGTAAGAATTTCTCACCTGAGTAAGGGATTACAGGATTGGATCCAGAGTGGGATACAGTATCCCATAGAAAGTACTCCCTCCCTTCTCGTTCCAGAAGTGGAATATAGCTTCCAAAACTTTGAGTTTGAATGTATGGAGTTAGCATCATATTTTCCCCCTGACAGAGAGAAGTTTGTGGCTTCACAGAAGGGCTATGGGTCTAGGCTTCATACATGGACCCTGAGTAACTGTGAGGCTATCCAGTAGAGGGGCTAGACCCTCTGCTTTGTCCCCTGAGTTACCGTTCCCATCCTGGCTGAATGGTTTGCTGATGATCCATTCTGCCATTGGCTCCCTGCAGGGGTGAAAATAATTTAAAGAACTTACCGGTACTCCGGAGTCCTGAGCAGGGGGGTGTGGCCTCAACTGGAATAGGCATGGCCTCAACCGGAAGAGGCGGGGCCTTTAAATACCTGGGCCCTTTAAATCAAGATTTAAAGGCTCCAGGGCTCCGGCTGCGGCTGGGAGCCCCTGGGGCCTTTAAATCACCCCCGGAGCTCCCAGCAGAGGCAGCTGGGAGCCCTGGGGCGATTTAAAGGGCCCCAGGCTCTGGCCACTGCTACCGTAGCGGAATTCTGGGCCCTTTAAATCACCGCCGGAGCCCTGCCACCGTTACCCCAGGGCTCCGGCAGCGGTTTAAAAGGCCCGGGGCTCCGGCCGCTGCAGGGAGCCCGGGGCCCTTTAAAGCGCGAGCCTGGGAAAGCCGGTCCGGTCTGACATGGTGTACTGGCTCTTGCCAGTATGCCATACCGGAGCGGACCGGCTTACTTTCACCTCTGGTTCCCCCACTGTGTTTTCATCCCGTTCACCTTTCCATATGTGGGACGAGGACAAAAGAGTAGAAATCAATGCTGTTCCAAGAGTGACTTTGCTCCAGATCTGCATTCTTCCTAGCAAAGGCTTGACCCATACTGATATGTGAGGATCCACCCACAGTACGTGCATGTGGCAGTTTTTCATTGGGCTTACAGGAGAGTTGGACTCAATCTTTATCTTGCAAACTATAATGTCTAATGTATTTCTAATGATTTACCAGTTTTACAGATAGCCTACTCCTTAGGTCATGCATGAGTTATATGCAATATTTATCTTCCTGAATTCCCTGAATCCATTGAAGCAACCCATCTGAAAGCTGAATTCCCATTCCCGACAAAGGCAGTGCTTTCTTCCGGGGTGTGTGCACTCAACTTGAGGCATCTGAAAGGGGACTATTTTTCAGAGAGCAGGTGCTCAGCACTTTCTGGAAATAATCAGGGTCTTCTAAGGTGACTCTCGTAGAGCACCCAAATTCACTTTTCACTCTTGAAACTGTAGGCTATAGGACTTAATCCTGAGTGATGTTGAGCCCCAGACCTAATGTGGACTTCAGCTAAAGTTGTAGAGGTTCAACATTTGTCAGGATAAGGCACAAAGTGTAGTTTTCAAATTAAAAATTCCCTTCTGTTTTTTCATTATTTTTTGTAACAGTAGAAGTGTTTGGTTCCATTTGGTAGAAGCTGTTGAACTAGGAAAACGAACGCTAATGCTCCTATCTTGGGGATGGTCAAGCTTTACCTGGCAAAAAGAAAAGGAGTACTAGTGGCACCTTAGAGACTAACCAATTTATTTGAGCATAAGCTTTTGTGAGCTACAGCTCACTTCATCGGACCAGGTTTTGTTAATTTAAATATACCTGTGGGCAAGATGAATGAGCTCCTTTGTCACCGAGACCTTCTTTCCTCTTCCCCAGTCGTGGAATAGGTCAGATAACTCCTATTCAATAATGACTAGAATGCAGATTTTTTTTTCTTTTTCCTGGCTTCTACTTATCTAAGCAGGACTATTCTGATTTGAAGAATTCTATCTAGATTTTTTGGCCCCCAAATTGATTTACCTTTGTAGGTTTTTTTTTTTTCCCCTGGTGCGGTCTATGTCTCTCATTTCCCCAGTAGAATTCTCTTTGAAATGGAATCTTCAAATAAAAGTTTAAAAAAGAAAATTCATACACACAGTTGACTTACTCCTAACATAACAGGGATGATCATTAATGCTAGGAATATAGCACTGGCCCAAGAAAAGCAGTGCTATCACAGCATGTGGATGCCACTTAATTTGTTAGAACCAAGCATAAGTAATTAATTTAATTATTTTAGGCTGCTTGAAAGTTCAGCCTAAAAATGTTAACTGGTACCTTTAAAATTTGTTTTAAAGTGGAGACTTCATATTAATGAAAAAATAATGTCAATTATACTATCTTATAAAACTGTTTTGATCAATCATATGTATTTTTTGTTAAATAGACTTTATTTTCAGGATTTCTCTGTGAACATTTAATAAAAGGTAAAGAAAAATTAAGTAAAAGTAGAATGAAATGGAGGCAAAATATTATGCATAAAGTTTCTGTTCTTTAGGTTTCAGAGCAAATATAAAATCATCCTAATGCAGCAGCAGAATGATGATCAAGGCTGGATCTGTGCCAACAACATGTTGAAACAGTAGTACAGGAATGTGGAGAGTTTAATGTCAGGCCACTGCTTTTAGCATGCAATACCCTATGAGTGCACCTGCAGGTTATGGTGTTGATCATCACATTAGCTTGGGGGAATAAAAACTTTAAAATTCCCAAATTATGGTTGCTGCAACACTTTGAACTTGACTGGCAAAAAGTAGAATGCTTCAATAGCTAATTAGTCTGAATGACTTAATTTATTACCCCAAGATTAATCACTGAAATGTTGGCAGTACAGTTTTCTCCTTTAATGCTACATAATTGTTGTAAAATTCTTGAACTGTAACTTTTTTATGCAGACTTTTGTGATTTGAAACAATTCCTGCCTTTTCAAAAAGTAAATGGTGAGAGTTAAAAGAGCATATGGCAAATTTTCATTCCATCATAATAACTAGTACTATATCACCAGAAGTTATTAGTTGTGGTTTCATATCTATTTTTCTCCCTACATCTTTAGTCTATCAAATCACTGAAAGTAGACAATAGCGAAGATAGAATGAGGTTTCAATTTGTGACATCTCTAGAGTTATGGGAAGTGTCATTAAACTTCAAACTAACAATGACCTATTTTGAAGTCTTTATAACTTGCTCATAAAAATTAAGTTTGGGCTAACAGTTGTCAGAAAAGTGAAGGGTATTTTCCTGTGTAAGCAAATCCTAACAAAGATTGATCAACTTCGTTACATTACAGCAATGTAAATGAACAAACAAACTCAACCCCCTCCCCCCCGATATGTGCTTGGGAGTGGGAAGGTTGAGTAATTGACACTTAAACAGCTTTGCAAAAACCTTTAGTGTTAAGGATGCATAATGTACAAACTGTTTATTACACATTTGTTATAATGACTTATTTTGCTGTGCATGCAATAAAAATATTACAATACACAATATATCTACAGAGCTTCATGCTGCAAACATCTCAAACTACTTCATAGTATAATAACATCAAAAGTAAATCAACATATCTAATCCATACTGTAAATTGCAAAGAAAAGATTTAACTATACTCCTAAAAGTACTGAGGATAGAACTTCTCAGAATCCCTAGTGGAAGAGTGGCAGTGAGGGAGACATAATGTGTGGCAAAAACTACATTCACAGTCTATTACATTCTTGACATAGAGCACCGAAAGCTTAACTTTATTCTTACCTCACCCAGTTGTCTATATATTCCTGAGCAATTCATACTTTTCTCTTTGTCCTCTTTTCACAATGGCATATGCGAAGGATGGAGAGATGGCCGTAACTTGGAGTTTCGTAATTTGTATTGTTTGTGTCACAAGCTATAGTTGCCGCCTCTATGAATTTGTTCGATGGAACAAACTCTGCCATCATGTCATTGCATTACTATCACATTTGGGTGAAGATCATGCTGTGCTGCATTATCGTCACCTTGTGATGTAGCATAATAATGTGCTGACAGTTTGTGGGCCCCAAAAATGATTTCAGGACTTGTGAATGTCCAGCAAGCAGCTCTTTCATGATTTGCAATTGCTCCTATTAAAAACAGAAACCTGCCACAGACTGAATGTTGTTTAATTAACACTGTTTTGAACTAAATTTAAATAAAAGCCATTGGGCTTTCAGACTAAAAGAAGTCATATGGAGGCATTTATATTGATTTTTCTATTCAAACGAATGCCCAAACTTGGCACTGTAAGTGCTCCTACTGTTTGGTGCAGTATGGCTCTGGCAAAGTATATCTCTTAAAACATCCATTTCACTTTGAATTTTTGACATAGGGTATCTTGGTGATTATCATCTGTCTTCCTCATTCTCTCTGCAATATGAATCTTACAGAAAGCTGTATGTTAAGGGGATAAAATAAGACATAGTCTTGCAAATAAAACAGTATAATGAATATCCCTTATTATAGGAGCTTTGTCAGTTTCCATTTTGTGCTACCTTGCAAATTTTCCCTGTAGATTTAATCAGATGTTTGCATTTATTTGAGTAGTTTTGGAATATTGTCTGGTTTACTTTACTAAAGGGATGACTGTTGCTGAGGATATTGTCTCATGTACATTTCCTTTTTCTGTCAGGCTGGCCTCTATTAGAAAAATATTTTTCTCAGTCTTTTTTTTTTTTTTTTTTTTTATCTTGGAGAAACAGGAATGCCTGGTTCATCTTCCTAGAAAAACAGGATGCTGTTAAGCACCCCAAGTGACAGTGAAATAGACTCCATTACCCACAATTAAATGTATACAGGTACCAAACAATATGAGTCTAAATGTGTGCCAGTTATCCATGTTGTGTTGTGATTGCTTCCTTTCCTCACATATTGTCTTGAACCAGTGGGGTATGCAGAGGTCTTTCCAGGGTGTATATTAACTCCTCTAGATATTTGCCTAGATTTACAACAAGCTACATAAAAAGCACTAGCAAAGTCAGTATAAACTAAAATTTCATACAGACAAAACGAGAAAGTAAGCAATTTTGCAGTTATAGTGTGCTCTGACACATTTGTATTTTTGTGTGTCTGATTTTGTAAGCAAGTTGTTTTTAAGTGAGGTGAAACTTGGGGTGTGCAAGACAAATCAGACTTCTGAAAGGGGTACAGTAGTCTGGAAAGGTTGAGAACCACTCTGAACCATATATAAAACAGTTCTATGTACAGTGTATTCCGCCTTAAATAAAAGTATACAAATCCTTGACTAAACCAATGCTCAGAATAAATTGTGAGCAAATAAAGAATTACCTTTAGAGTACATCCAGTCTGTATAAAGTTTGTGAGGCCTCAGCTATATTAACATTTACAGACTAAAGAACTCCTGTTGCAACTCTTACTCATGTGAATTGTCCCATTGAATTCAGTGGAACTACTTGTGTTAATAAAGATTGCTTGAATCTGTTCCCCACTGTAGATAATGGCAAAACAACCAATGGCACTGGTCAAACCAGTATACATACAGTCGTATCAGCACTTCTGTGATTAAACATTTTCAAGCTGAACAAGTGAAAAATAAATTTACCCGTTTAAGATGCTTGTTTTCACTTGTATTAATTTAAAAAACAGCTTTGATTTTATAAATGGAATGAGGCAAGGTTGTTAGTTGACAATATGTTATAATTGCTTCTGGTCCTCTGAAAAAAGAAAACATGAATTATTGTGTTATTAAAAATTAGCTACTGCATATGCACAGAAAGATTTTTGCTATGGAAAACATTCATCCCAAGGGCAAAATTCCCTTCTCTGCACAGAAACCTCAACTCTACCATTCTAGTCTCCTGCATTCTGCAAACACCCACTGCAAACACATGTAGGAAGCAGAATGACAACATGCATAAAGGGAGAACCGAGCATTGGAGTCATGTTCTACCACATGAATCAGAGAAGGGAATAAACTCTACACTTCGGACTTCTATGTAATATGTACTTTACTGTTAGTGCAGTTTTTATTTATTTTTGCAGCCTCAGTGGCGTGTATGGTACTCTGTGGACTCCTTAAACACATAGTTCTTGCCCAGAAGAACTTACAGTTCAGGGGTCATATCCTGTGAGGTCCCTTGTCTTTGCCTTGCCGGATCAGAGTTGGAAAGAGGCCAGTAGGCATGGATAGCTTTCTGTTACGTACTTGTTTCATAAAATTACTTAATGATGTTTTCACCCAAAACAGAACAGAGTGGTTCCAAATGATACAATTTTCTACAAAACTGCTTATTTGTGAAATAATGTAATTAAAATCCTTGTGGATGGCAGTTTATATTTCATGGATTTTGCCTCTGGATGAAAGATAATGGTGGCAAGTTGTGGGGAAAACTTAATTTAGAGTCAAAAAATTTACAAAAGGAAATCTTGAGATTAATATTTTTACAGTAGCTATTGTTATCGCTTCCTTTAAAAAAATTCAGAATAATACAGAAAACAAAGAAGGTTTCCAGATCAGAAAGTTTTTGAGGGGAAAAAGGGTTATTAGTCTGTTCCACAAGAGTTTAATGCTTAGTTGTGTTTCCAGCCTCTGTGGACCAAAGTTCATGCATGCTTGGTCACAAAGAGCCACGAGTTCTCTGTGTTCTCCATTGTTGACATCTGACCACATCCACAAACCAGCATGGCATAATTAGCAGTCTGTGCTGCTTAAGTAAGGTTAGTGTGTTGCAGGTAAAAAAGGAGTGATACTGGCAGAGCTACATGTGTCTGCATTATGCCAATGTAGCACAGCTCTAGTCTGCATTATACCAGTGTCTAGCCAGGGTTATATTTATATCTTGCTTTATGAGCACTAAGAGCTTCCAAATAAAAATAGGGCTTTAAGAGTCCAAATTGGAAAAATAAAAAAATGTTTCCGTAGTAAAATTTGCAAAAAATACAGTCCCAGGAGTTGCAGAGATATCAGTGTCTGTATACAAATGGCATGCGTGGCTTCCATTATTACAAGTAATATGTGAGTTATTTTATTTTCTGAATACAGAGCTGTTAATCCGGCTTGCATTCATTCCATAACTATTTTTATTAACTATCTCAGAATAAATTATTATTTCTACTGATCATCAGTTAGAAAGGGTAAGTGTCTCACATCGTGTCTAACTTGACTAAATCAATAAATAGTAAGCAGGCACTCTCCTCCCCAAACTTTCTCACGCCGTGTCAGAGCAGAGATGTGTTGATCTGCTTTGTGATTTGTTTAACGGAAAACACCAATGTAATAATAAAAATTATTCCAATCACTAGGAGAGCTTCACTGTTGATACCTCAGGGTTGCCAGCTCTTGCGATTTTATTACTAATCTCACAATATTTGGTGTTTGTCTTAAAAATTCAGCTCCTGCCATCTTGGAATTAGATGAGCATCTCAGTGTTCACTTAAAAAAGTAAAAGTTTGTCTACAGTAGAAAGTGTTGCCATTTTAACTATTCCAATACAGTTAAAGCATCAACTCCCCCATCCCCAGTGTAGTTGCAGTTACACAGTTCTAAAAATGTTTATTCCATTATAGATAATTCCTTTTCAGGAGCCAAAATAAGCTGTAGGCACAGTTATAACAGTATAATTGTATCTACACTCGGGCTTTTATTGGTATATCTGTGTCAGCAAAAACTGACAATCCTAATGGACATAGTTATACCAGTAAAACTTTTAAAGTTTAAGTCACCCTGTAGTTTCTAGCCTTCATGGGTTCAGAGAAAAGCAATGGAGAGGCCTAGCTGACAAGGAGGTCTAATTTACACCTCCATGTGCCCGCACTGGTGAATCTTGTCTGCTGCATCCAGCTACAGAGGCTGCAGTCCTGGTGGGGCACAGCAGAAACCGCTGGCCAGGGTTGCGAGGAGGAAGAGGATGAGCCTCTGGCAGCGCGAGAGGCCACCCTTCTGCTGAACGGCTACAGAGCGCCTGCCCTTCTGATTATCTGAACTCTCGATTAGCAGAAGAAAATCTTTATCCCCCATGCTGTTCAGGCACTCAGAAGCATACTGTACTATCTTGATAGTGTTATGAGTATAATGAAAAAAGAATAGCTAGGGCTGATGCTGCCACCTCAACAGTTTGTTGAGTGCCATCTGTGCCTAACAGTCATCTTTTTAATGCCCGGGAAATAAGATACTTTCTAATCTGTGTTCATATGGTTAAAAAACACTGAAGTTTTAACCACCTGTTAGAGTAAATTAACCAAAAATGCAAAATGTTATACTTCATCATGGGGTAAAGCTGTTTCTGTTAGTTGGCCTCTGCATTCGACTGGGCCTTCTGCGAGGAAGTATCATTAAATAGCAACCCAAATGAAGAGAGAAATGGAAAAAGCCCCAGACATGGAGGGGCAAAAGGGTAAACAGTTTTTTCTTAAAAACAGTTTTGAAGATGATGTGTTCAGAATATGTGAAATTCTGTGTCCGGATCCACAGGCAGGTAAGTGCTCTGTGCAGTGCAAAGTGTGTTTCCGCTGTGTGGAAAGGGATTGGGAAGGACAGAATACATGGAACTCTGTTCCTCTGTGGAGCTAAATTATCTGGCACCCATCTTTGCAGTAGCATGTGGGGAAGTTTTAGATAGATAAGCAAATAGGAAGGAATGGCCACTAGCTCCACAATTTTGGCTGATCCATAGAAGAAAACCCCACAGAGAGGCTGTGCAGCAGCATGTTGCTGCTTCTATAATACCTGGACAGTAGCTGTGGCTCCTATGCACAGATACCCTGAGCCGTGCCTCCAACACACACATGTCCTGCACCCCTAGTTGCTTCTTGGGCTTTGATCAGAGGACATGAATTCTATCCAGAGTAAATATTTATCTAACTAACTTGGGGCTATACTTTGCCTCTAAGTTATACCCATGTATTGGGCAAGCACAGGGATTGTGCTACAGTGGGAAGAGCAGGAAGAATTCTTGCTGACTTCACTAAAATTCTTCTTGAGGTTATGAGGAAGTGCATATTGCCACTGAAGCTCCACCATACTTTTTGTGGATGAAACATTTGGCCTTCTCCTCTTTGCACAGGCCAGCTCTGTTGCCCGCTGTTTGAGGTCAGGGCCTCACCATGTGCCCCTTTTGTAAGGCTATCACCAAGTTAACACAGTGATGGTGCTCCCCAGCCATATTACACAGGTGCACAAGTAGGAAAGGCTTCTCTTGCCCTCATTTCCCAAGCCGCTTAGCAGGTACATAGGGCTGTTTCCAGTTTGCCTCTGAAATATTAACTGATCATTGGAATTTTCCTTTAAATGGTACTGTAGCTTTTTTTATTAGCTGTTATTCCACTGGCAGAGTTGCAGTTTAGAAATGACTCATTCAGTCCTAGTTGTTGGAACAATCCATTTTTAAAGGGGCCATGCAGGGTTCTTGATCTGCCAAAAGATTATCTCCGTTAAATCAAAGCAGAGCCCCCAAAATAATTCCTAAAATTGTATCTTCCTTTTAAAAAAAACAACACGTTTATTTTGTTTCAGTTTAAAATCCTGGTAAGATACCTCAGTGTGAATCAATAAAACATAGGGTTTCCACAAAACGAATAGACTAAACACTACTTAAAAACAAGTAATAAATATGGGAAATGTATTTTTAAGTATCTCATTATTTGGTTTTCTTTCTGAGACAGTCTGAATTTACAGGACAAAGTTTTGCTCTGAAAGATAGTAAAGATGAAAAGGACAATGCAAACCACAAGTAGCCTAACTATTTTATTTGTTGTGTTGTTTTAAAAGGAAGGCTATATGGACCTGCTGATACACAAGACTTTTATTTATATTAAAGAGAAGGATATTGATTCAGAAAGGTGCCTATGCATTTTCACTCTTCATGCAGATAGTGGGTATACAGTAACAGTACTGTTTCAGCAGTTCAGTATAAAAATAATTTTATTTTAAATTCTCTGCTCTTGAACAAAACAGATATTCTCGAATAAGTAAATTAAATGCTCATCTGTGATGAGGACTTGTAGTGCACATTTTGTATTTGTAAAAAAATTGAGAATATTTAGAATCTATTTTGCAAGTGTACATTGTTAGCTCAATCTGTTTTAAAAAAAACTGAATGGAATTTACTATTCAGCTATCTAGTGATTAAAGCACAGGATTGTGAGTCAAACGATCTGGGTTCTATTCCCAGCTCCATCACTTATTTGTTTTGAGAGCCTTCAGCAAATTATTCAGTCTCTCTCTTCCCCATTTTTTCCCACCTGGAAATAAGGGAGTACTAATGCCTGTCTAATAGGGGTTTTGAGTGGTTTAATTAATTAATTCTGGCAAAATGCATTGAGCTGCTCAAATGGAAGGTGCTAAGGAAGTGCAAAACACTTATTGCTATTATTATTTATCATTATGATAAACCTTGAGGTCTTACTCAGGTTTTACTCATTCCTTACTCAGGCAAATTCCCACTCTTGTTGATGGGATTTGAATCATTATTCTTACTGTGAAAGTCATCTTCTACGGGATATGTTCAGTTGATGAAGTACATTTCCTATAGCATAATCTACATCAGCAAGCTGTAAGGTGACACAGCAGCTACCTGTTTGTTTCTTAAAAACAAAGCTTTTTTAGTGATATCTTTTTCTGTGTAGTCAGTGTAATGATTAGAATATATTTTATATTGCAGTAGTTTTCCCCTGGAAAATACGTTGTCAGTTGGGTAGCCATTTTTTAAAAACACACCAGACTTGCAAACATTCCGTGAGCCACATAACAGCAGAATTGATTTTTTACCCATTTTCATTTCCTAACCTGTGTGTGTTTGCTGAAATAGCCAGAATTTAAAGCAAGCTAAAATGGTAGTATGTGTTTATGTTTAGAGCTGCCAGTGCACACACTAGGTCTGATCCTGCTGCCTCTGTGTAGGCAAAACTCCCCACGATTTCAGTGGGAATTCTGCCAGAGAAGGGACTGCAAATTCAAGCCCAGTACTGATGAATGTGCAGACAAACCCAGCATCCTTCCACTTGAGAATGGAAAATCTCGGCCAGATCTCCTGGTGTGATCACTTTAATGTGGAGGCCAATGTATTGTTGTTTGAATATTTTTTAAATGGGCAGTTCATCAAGAGTCATAAGAGAGCAAAATAAATTCTGCTATTAAAAGCCTCCAAGAATATCTTCCTTGAGGTTGGTAAAATATGAGACCCATGAGAGATTGATCATGTCTCGCTAAATGTCAGAGGAAGAATAGTTTTGCCCATGAAGAATACTGTAACTTAAACACTACATAATGAGAGAGTGAGAGAAAGAGAAGATCCCTTTCAAACACATTTGTCCACTTCAAACAGTTACTATTTGTGACCAAAAGGACTCTTTACTTACACAGTGTTTGAAATAATTTACCCATCTCTAGCTAACATTTGTAGGAGGACCGGTTCTCACGCTTCACTAATCATACCTCCACTGAAATCCGACTCAAGGAATATTTCCAATACACCTCTGAACAACATACTAACCCATAGAGACCTTCCTACCAACACTACAAAAAGAAGGATTCTGTGTGGACTCCTCCTGAAGGTCGAAACAACAGACTGGACTTAGAGTGCTTCCGCCGACGTGCACAGGCTGAAATTATGGAAAAGCAGCATCACTTGCCCCATAACCTCAGCCATGCAGAACACAATGCCATCCACAGCCTCAGAAACAACTCTGACATCATAATCAAAAAGGCTGACAAAGGAGGTGCTGTCGTCATCATGAATAGGTCGGAATATGAACAAGAGGCTGCTAGGCACCTCTCCAACACCACATTCTACAAGCCATTACCCTCTGATCCCACTGAGGGTTACCAAAAGAAACTACAGCATTTGCTCAAGAAACTCCCTGAAAAAGCACAAGAACAAATCCACATAGACACACCCCTGGAATCCCGACCTGGGGTATTCTATCTGCTACCCAAGATCCATAAACCTGGAAATCCTGGACGCCCCATCATCTCAGGCATTGGCACCCTGACAGCAGGACTGTCTGGCTACGTAGACTCCCTCCTCAGGCCCTACGCTACCAGCTCTCCCAGCTATCTTCGAGATACCACTGACTTCCTGAGGAAACTACAATCCGTCGGTGATCTTCCTGAAAACACCGTCCTGGCCACTATGGATGTAGAAGCCCTCTACACCAACATTCCACACAAAGATGGACTACAAGCCGTCAGGAACACTGTCCCCGATAATGTCATGGCAAACCTGGTGGCTGAACTTTGTGACTTTGTCCTCACCAATAACTATTTCACATTTGGGGACAATGTATACCTTCAAATCAGCAGCACTGCTATGGGTACCCGCATGGCCCCACAGTATGCCAACATTTTTATGGCTGACTTAGAACAATGCTTCCTCAGCTCTCGTCCCCTAATGCCCCTACTCTACTTGCGCTACATTGATGACCTCTTCATCATCTGGACCCATGGAAAAGAAGCCCTTGAGGAATTCCACCATGATTTCAACAATTTCCATCCCACCATCAACCTCAGCCTGGACCAGTCCACACAAGAGATCCATTTCCTGGACACTACGGTGCTAATAAGCGATGGTCACATAAACACCACCCTATACCGGAAACCTACTGACCGCTATTCCTACCTACATGCCTCCCAGCTTTCATCCAGGCCACACCACATGATGCATTGTCTACAGCCAAGCTCTACGATACAACCACATTTGCTCCAACCCCTCAGACAGAGACAAACACCTACAAGATCTCTATCAAGCGTTCTTACAACTACAGTACCCACCTGCGGAACTGAAGAAACAGATTGACAGAGCCAGAAGAGTACCCAGAAGTTACCTACTACAGGACAGGCCCAACAAAGAAAATAACAGAACGCCACTAGCCATCACCTTCAGCCCCCAACTAAAACCTCTCCAACGCATCATCAAGGATCTACAACCTGTCCTGAAGGACGACCCATCACTCTCACAGATCTTGGGAGATAGGCCAGTCCTTTCTTACAGACAGCCCCCCAACCCGAAGCAAATACTCACCAGCAACCACACACCACACAACAGAACCACTAACCCAGGAACCTATCCTTGCAACAAAGCCCATTGCCAACTGTGTCCACGTATCTATTCAGGGGACATCATCATAGGGCCTAATCACATCAGCTACACTATCAGAGGCTCGTTCACCTGCACATCTACCAATGTGATATATGCCATCGTGTGCCAGCAATGCCCCTCTGCCATGTACATTGGTCAAACTGAACAGTCTATACGTAAAAGAATAAATGGACACAAATCAGACGTCAAAAATTATAACATTCAAAAACCAGTTGGAGAACACTTCAGTCTCTCTGGTCACTCGATTACAGACCTAAAAGTTGCAATTCTTCAACAAAAAAAACTTCAGAAACAGACTCCAATGAGAGACTGCTGAATTGGAATTAATTTGCAAACTGGATACAATTAACTTAGGTTTGAATAGAGACTGGGAGTGGATGGGTCATTACACAAAGTAAAACTATTTCCCCATGTTTATTTCCCCTCCTCCACCCCCCACTGTTCCTCAGACTTCTTGTCAACTGCTGGAAATGGCCCACCTTGATTATCACTACAAAAGGTCCGACCCGTCCCGTCCCGTCCCCCCCACCCCGCTCTCCTGCTGGTAATAGCTCACTATAAGTGATCACTCTGGTTACAATGTGTATGTTTCATGTTCCATTGTTTCATGTTCTCTCTATATATAAATCTCCCCACTGTATTTTCCACTGAATGAATCCGATGAAGTGAGCTATAGCTCACGAAAGCTTATGCTCAAATAAATTGGTTAGTCTCTAAGGTGCCACAAGTCCTCCTTTTCTTTTTGCGAATACAGGCTAACACGGCTGCTACTCTGAAATGTGGTGTTTTGTAACTCTAGCAGCATTAGCAGCTGTGCTAATGACGTAAATGAATACAATTGCCTTTAAAGTCATTCTTGAAGGGGGAAAATCGAGGTTTACTCATTTGAAAAGCTTTGTTTTTAAGACCAACCCTGCATAGATATTTGCTGAAAGCTCTTAAAGGCTAATTTAATTTGCCAATTTATTTTGCTTGTTTACTTGTAAACAGTACTTTATTTTTACACTGAAGTCATTAAACTGGGAACTAAAATAATAAATCATCCCTCTTCAATTTTATTTTCCTTTCACTTGTCTTATTTACTCAGAGCTGATTGCTATTCTTTAGTAAAGGAGTTATTAATATATACTTAAAATCTTTACCACACTGTGACTTTACAAACAAGAAAAACAAATCTGTATTAGGGCCTGGTGCTGCAGCATTGCATGCACAAAACTCCCTTTTACTTGAATAGGAGTTACTGTTCAAGTAAGATCTATAGGACCAGACCTACGAGAGTAGTCTGTCTCATGACTACGTACTACAGTTACTTCTCAAAAAGAGGAGAATAGCTGTTAGACATGTTATGCACTGCTGTCCTGCAGCAGACAAGCCTGCTCTTACTCCCTTTGAGGCCTATGGGAATTTTGCCATTTGCTTCTGTAGAATCAGGATAGGGCTTTTTATGAGCAATGATCAAAAGGGTTTTCTTTTCCGTGACTGATACTTCTTGTATTAAAAATGTTCAATATTTGTCTAATGACTTTGTGTCAAATTCTTTCTACCTTAATTGAGTAAAACTCTACTGAAGTCACTGGGAGTTTAGCTGAATTAAAGGTCTCCAATGTTTGGCTCTTAGAGAGAACAGCTTGGGACTATTTGGAATCTTCTTGTGTTGTAGGAGAACTCAAGACAAGAGTATACAAGGGTCCCCGTTCTCTAACCATTTTGAAATAAGTAAACCCGTACTTATATACCCCATTTGAAGACCAGCTCCAGCCCCTCTCTCTAATGCTCCCCTCTAAAACAATGAAGCATAATATTGGGGATTACATTATGTTATTGATTTCCTCAAGTGCAGGGCAATGCTATTCAACTGTTGCTGTGGGGAAAGTGCTTTGCTGAAGGACTTTGGCTCTACTCATTTCTTCCTCATCTAATTTATTCTGCAGATGTAAATTGGGACGATGCAGGTAAATTTAGTCTCTAGAAATTAAAGTGGCATGTTGTACTGTATTAGATTTTAATCTCATTTTAAGGTGTGCCAAAATGATGCAAGAAAGAAGTTGATGTGTCTTTAAATCTATCCTAGTCCACAGACTTAAGTTACATATGAGACACATGGTATTAAAACCCTTTATTTTTTATGGAGAGACTATTTGCAATTTTATCTATACTCCAGTTACTCTTTTTTAAAAATAATGTGACTCATACCCTCTTTGGGACATACTTCCTGCAAGAAATACAGAGATATGAAGCTGGAAAGTTCCACTTTGAGCTTCATTTGTGGTAATATGCACATACACAAAGTATAATTTTTCTAGTAAATTGAACTTATTTAAAACAATTGAGAATTTCCTTTGTCAAAAAATAACCAGCAGACTGGACTTTTTGTAGGAAATAAACAGTAAAATGTCAATACTCATTGATAGATACCAGAACTGTTCATATGTAGGTTTTTTTGTGTGGGTGTAAAATATATATTTTCATAATAATTCAAATACTGAAACAAAAATATCTAGTTTCCACAGTAAACCTACAAATAGCCTGTTAAACTCTGAAACTGATTTATAGATCATTTGAAAGTCCTTTTCCTAGTTATGATATATGGACTATAACATAATGAATCAGCCTCTCAGTTGGCTTCTAAATTTGTGGGCATAAATTTGCATCTGCTTAAATTATGAAGGGATTTTGTAATCTAATTTCCTTATCTCTGGACTCAGTCAGATTGTATCTAAATCTCTCTCATTTGAGCCTGCAATTTCTGGATGCCAAAATGTAGTCTCGTTAATTGCAGGTGCAAAATTGCATCCACACAGTTTAATGGCTATCTTTCAAAATCAAGCCCATAATGTGAATGTCCTGTGGACTATTTGTTGAGTCCTTGGAACCCAAGCAATAGCTGCTATATATAGGTATGTACATTTTTCATACTGGAGGTAAGAGCCCTGTCATAGCTGCATCTGTATTGCCCCTCTGTTGTGCATCCATGCTTCTGGTTCTCAGTTGTCACCACTCATGGGCAGAGACCTGCATCTCATTGCTTCATGACTGGGCGATA
Source organism: Caretta caretta (assembly GCF_965140235.1). Lineage (NCBI taxonomy): Eukaryota > Metazoa > Chordata > Testudines > Cheloniidae > Caretta > Caretta caretta. Next base: position 28,442,587 of record NC_134214.1, read on the forward strand.
TGATATTTAAGGCTGCACAGTTTCCTGTCTACACTGTGATGTCCCCAGCAAATCAGACTGTTTAAAAGATCTCTACATTGCTTTCTCTTGAGGGGCTATGCTCAGTGTATTGCTGGGAGTTAGTTACCACACAGCTCTTTATAAGCAAGCATGTTTATTCTTAAAGTGAAAGCATTCCAGAGAAAACGTATTCAAAACAATAAAAGAACCTACCCGATTGCTAAAAAGCTTACCAGAGGTCAACCCCAACTCCAGCCTCGGGCTCTGGTAAGTGTCAGTCCTGCAAAATCCACAACTGGGTTTTCTCTATGGTTACAGGTTGATAACTGTCTCAGATACAGACCCAGAATCAGGCTGGGCAGTTCAGCCATTTCTTTATACAGCTCAGGTCTTTGATTCAGTCTTCAGGAACAGGTAGCAGATAAGGCGGAGATTTTGCATAACCGAAAATAGGGAATTAGTATTAACCACTCCCTAGGTATTTTCCAGGAAATCCACTTCATGCTTTTTGTCCCAGAAGTCCATTGTTGTCTGGCACATTTTCAGTATAATACTTTGAACTCCTAGGCCTCACATCACATCTTCCTCATTGAGAAAGTACATGCAATCCCGACCCACAATAATACATAACCTTTTCATTGAATACAATGGACCCCAAACATACATAAACTTAAGTCAGTAAGGTCTCCCAAGGATATGCCATATAAAAGAGATCTGTTTTTTCCATGTATTGTTGGCACTTAACAGCAGAAGATACATTTGCACGTGATTGAGGTAGAACACTGTAAGAAAATACCTAAAGTGTAATGTGTTTTTCTTTTTCTTTTTGAATCTAACACATTCTTCCTCTTTAATTAATCATATGGTGCCTTCCAAAAGTCATCCTCCAGGGCCCAAACGGAGCATCAGTCATGGGGAGAAGTTGGGCAGTTGAAGAAGTTTTATATGGTCACTTCTGAAGGGGCTCTCACTTAGGATATGTAGTGACCTCCATAAATGTAGAGTGTGGAATATCCACACAGCTCTAGTGGGCTCTACTCCACCTGTGCCCAGGATTTTGTTTTTTGTGAAAGTAGACTATTATTATTATTTTATTTAAGAAAAGATGCCACCTCTTTTTTTCCTCCTGTAAATGTATGGTTTTATTTGAATGTTTTATAGGGGATCCTATCCTGTTCCCACTGAAGTAAATGGAAATATTACCACTGACTTTAATAGGAACAGGTCCAGGCCCAATCAGAACAACTTGCTTGGTAATAGACATTTTGAACTAACAGTAATTAATACATAAAAATAAAATTTAATCCACTTGCATCCAGCAGATTAATCAAATTATAATATATTTAAAAAAAAATAACTTACTGTATATCATTAAACTGGTCTTGTTAGTGTTGTAAACCATCAAAATGCATCCGGACTAATATAATAAAGATACTTTTGAGCTCAGTTTCACTGGTGTAAATTTCAGAAACTCCACTGATTGTAATGGTGGTTTTGAGGACTAATAGTGGTTAACTGAGAGCAAAATCTTATCCAGTATCTCCCTGTCCAAAGGTCCATATCCCTAAAATTAAACCAGCACCAGTCATTTGATTGAATATGTCATTGCAGCCGAACATTGCTACAGCATCATCTCCTCCTTTGAAAACAAGACTGCTTCACCTCATCATTTTTATTCCAGAAAATTTGACTTTGCCTTGATATGTATGCAGCAGACCATTTTACTATGACAGCATTTTATTCCATTGTTAATATCGCATGATTCATGCATTATTTGAAGAAACTATCCGTTATTGTTCAACATCATTAAAAACATGCACAAAGAAAGGTACGTAATATAATACTGTCTGTGTAGACTACAGTAATGTAAACACCCTCTGACTTCACTTGTGGTGTAGATCATAGCCTTAAGGGCACAGAAATTATCTATACCCCAGGTCACGATTAACTAATAACTAAAGAAAGAGACTGTAATTTTAGGTTTGAATGAAAGAAGCTAATGTGAAAACAGTACATTAGAAAAGAATAGAATGATAATTCACATCATTCTGTTAGCTGACAAGTTGATTATTAGATTTATTGTTAGTTTCAAAAGTGTCTCAACATGGCTGACTTTTTGAAAAAAGCATAATTTGAATTCAAAAAGTTTTTTTAACAGATCTATTCTTCTTGTCTGAGTTCAACATGCCAAAAAATCATCATAAATCTTCGTTTTAGATGGTAAAATTCCTTGTGGAACCTATCTTTATTTGCATTCTCTTGTAGAGTTATTGACAAAGAGCTCTTTATGCCTCCTACTACTTTAATTGCAGTCAGGGATTCAATTTTTCATTAAATATTTTATTGAATTTTATTACTGCACATTATGTTTTCACTAAAGCAGGGATTTTGAAGGCCCCAAAAACAATATAACACAATCGACCAAAAGTATTTACTCACTCTCAGTTCTGCAAGTAGTCCCATACAGTACCTGGGACTATTTGCTGAGTAAAATACTAAACATGAGTAAGGGTGGTAGAATCTGTCCCAAAATTTTTTTTTCTTTTATTTATAAGTATAAATTAAGCATCAGATTTTAATATACTATGAACCTTATATAACATTAGCACTATCTATTATTTAAATACCTTTCACAATCATTTAAAATATTATTTTTACAAAGTTACATTGCTGTATTCTAACACTGAAAGTGTAGATTGGTCACACTTTTACTATGGATTCAAATGCTCTTGTTAGGTTTTCCAGAACTTGGTTTGATTAGATAAATGCTGAAAAAACAATTTGCAGGTTTATTGTAGATGTTACATTGGCTCCATGAGATCAGACTATACATTTGGTTTAGCGTTATGGAATCAACAGATTTAGAGCCAGAGTTTGTATCCTAATCATTATGTGATATTCTGTATCACAGCATTAATTTGTTTAAATGCAGCATACTTTATTGCAGTGTATGCATCTTCTCAGACTTGCACCAGCACAAAATAATTCAGAAAACCTTTGCGGGTTTTATTTTATTTTTTAAAAATAATTGCACAATTGTAACCAACTGCAGCTAGCTTTTTTTTTTTTTTTTTAGTGTGCCCATTATTCTCCGCATAATGGAAGCCTTCCTAGTCTAAGTTTTTTCTTAGATGGAAGAAAAAAAGGCCGATTTACTTCAGAAGGGAGTACTTTACATTGGATTTACCACAGTGTCAGAATTGGCAGCACTTCCTTGTGTTCAACTAAGTCTCATTTCAAATCCTGGCCCCATTTTAAAATTCTTGAAGTGAGCACCAATGCAGAACTGTCACCCTTCTTCAGCTGAGGTCAATTAGCAGCTAGCAGACACTGTTTCTTTATTTTGGAAAGGGTTCGTTTGGGCAAAGACTCAGTCTTTTAACCAGATCCTGCTTTTCATCTGTTTTTGATGGCAAAAGACCATATTTCCCAGCCATTTGCAAACAGCAACTGTCTGGCAGGATTTCCTGGATACACAGTAGTTTGAGATTGTTAAAGGCCAACTTTCTGAACTTTAGTGATTAGCCTGGTTATTTGTACTGCTTTTTCTTCCATGAGAACTAATCAGCTTATCATTTAGAAGATAGAAATGGGGTCCAAGAATAACCCATCTGCTAGCTGAACCTCTCCATCACAAACAAACAAACAAACAAAAAATAGTTCAAATTGGATGTCTCCAGATTTGGTGAACTAAAACTTTCTAAGGTGCAGTAACCAGCATTTTAGAAGTCGAAGTTTAGGATGTAGTGAATGACTGACGATCGATCTGTAAACTCCAGAAATTGAAATTCTATAGTCTCTCTGGCTCTCATGTAGCTTGATAGTGTGAGGTGCTGAGCTGAACAAGTGCTGAGCACCTCACAAGATCGGGCCATCAGGAGGAGGAGTTATATAAACAGAAAACAATTGATGACCAGCTGTTAATAAAAAGGAACATTTTTTTTTAAACTAATCTTTTTTTCCATTGCAAGCTGACAACCACAGTTAAAAACATAGGGACAACAAAAGTGTGTAAAAGCAGGAATGGATGCACCCCTTGGAGTTTTCACAAAAGTCCGAGAAGCCACTCAAATGGATGATCCCATGAAAAGTCTCAAGCTGAAACTTGTGGAACTTTCAGGCCTTCTGAAGTTTTGGGGTCTTTCCAGGGGAATGGATGTTGCGGCCAAGTATCACTGTTATCTTTTATTGGGAAACCTGTACAAGCTTGAGGGGATGGGTGATTCCTTGGGGAGCAGGAATCCCTATGGCGTCAACTCATAAAGTCAGTGGAACAGCATGAGGGTTGGGGTTGATGAGGCTTAGGGTCAGTCTAATCTCTCTAGCAACAACTGCCCCAATTTTGTGGACTTTTAAAAAATTTTCTCACCCTGTGTGGGATTTTGAAGAGGGCAGGATCTTGCTCTCACTTTTTAGTATTTAGGTTCCATCTAATTTTCTTTATACCAAGCAAGTTTGCCCCTATAATAGTTTTACTGTCTCCCTAGTGATTATGAGACTCTTAGAGGTACAGGACAAAGAAAACAATGAATGGTGAAAACATGGGATGAAATCCTGGCCCCATTCAAGTCCACGGAAGCTTTACCATGGACTTGAATGGGCCCAGAATTTAACTCATGGCATTTATTTGGTTCTTGGGCATTCAGCAGTTAGGCAAAAAGTCATAGAAAAAAGGAAGTGTAATTATGCATCCCTCTGATTAGTGGGGATTGTTAACACCAGGCACAAGAATGATTCTTATATCCCCTTTCTCTGCCCATATCATCCACAGGGTGTGAATCACATTCTTTTAAAATCTGAATGAGATACGAGTGTTGTGGGTTTGTTTGGCTGGCGATTTTGTTTTTTAAACCTGGCACCCCAGCTGTGATTGGCCTCAAGAATGTTAATCTCTATGTAGTTTGCTGCTGACTAGCTGGCCAATGAGGGCTGAGGCCCCAGGATGATCAGTGTGGGAAGGCAGGATTCTCAAACCAACACCAAGGCAGACAGGCTGGAGGGAGATGTGCAAAGCAAGGGAAAAATAGGGGGTGGGTAATGACCCTAGCTGCAGCATAGATCTGTTTAGAAACTGGATACCACCTGCTGAAGTGCATGTTGTTATATCTTATAAAACTAATCTAGAAATATTTCTTAAGCTTATTTTAAATGTTGAGATGGGCTACATATAGGTTTGAAAGAATGTCTTATTTTTGACTGGCTGACACTGAAAGGAGGAATGGTACTTGAAACAGCACAAAGCTGAAATTCTTTCTTCGCCACCTAAGGGGCTGATCACATACTTCCTTTGCAAGCAGAACTCCCACTGAAGTCAATGGAAGTTTTGCCTGCGTAAGCAGTAGGTGATCTTGGAATGCAACCCAATGTACCTCATATGTCTGTCTGTTTCATTGAATATATCTGCAGAACAAAAATGTCATGTTTTGGAGCAGTGACAAATGGATAAACTTTAATGTTTGTCTACTGTTTACTACTGCAGAGTTTCTCTTGGCATTTATCTTTTTAGTACCCACAAAATATTTTCTAAAATGTTGAGGTGTGTGTTTGCAATTTTACATAATTCCAACTACAGTGTAGAGCCTGATCTTGTAAATATATATATACCTGACTAACTCTACTCATGTGAGTAGTTCCAGGATCAGACCCATTAATGCATGACACTTCTTACCCATATACATTATTAACATCTTAATTTTTAATAAATCTTTGGGGAAAATACTGTTGCCAAAGTAAATTTGGCAAACTAATTAAAGGCTTATTGACAATCTTTATGTCCTGAAGAATCAGGAATGCTGAGCTTTGAGGGAAAACAAGCTGCTGTCATGACAACAGAGAAAATATATTTTAGGGCCTACTCCAGCTCTGCATGTCTAGTGCACTATTGCAATTGCCATTTGTATTAAAATCTAAAGACTACTGCTTCTCAAGGTCAGAGAGCTACAGACCAGAAGCTGTTACCTCTTTTTTGTAAGTTAATCAATGTGCTGACCTGAAAGCTGAGGTTATGAGAATGATCTCTAAGTGAGAGCTGCAGTACCAGGACCTACTTTACACAAGTGTGTGTATTTTGAGCTGTAGTGCTAATTTTCCAGTGGAAGAGAATTGTCCATTAGAGAAATGAATTCCTGAAAGCCTTTTGTGTTATCAGTTGGAAACTCTGACTGAGCAGAGCAAGAAAAAGAAAACTTGTCATAGGAAAATATTAGAACAACGGCTGTGTACACTTAAAGATTCCAGAGGCTCCTTTAATGCTATTTTATTGTCCTTTTATGAAATTCCTAGTTCTGCAATATGTCAAAAACAAAAAGATGTCCAACATGAGGTTCTGAAGTGGAAAACAAATTTTGTTTTTGTAACAACAACAAAGAAAGAGAGAAAGAAAGAGCCAAAACAAAACGGGTGCTTGGTAATACTGTAATGATGGTAAAAATGTTTGTGGTTATTTTTTAATCTCAGATAAAAAAGAATTCATCCATTATAAATTATATAAATATAGCAAGTGTTGAAGTTTTAGTCAGATTACTCAAACTGTAATATACTGAACCCTGGTTACTTATCTGATCTAGAAAGAAATGGTGTTGGAAAGGCATTGGATTTTCTGTACTCATGCTGCTGTGTACAAAACTTCTGGTGGCATTAATAGTTCCTGAAGTACAGCTTTAAGAGGAGAATTTTGCCCTAACTTTGTAAGGACTGTGCCGCTCTCTGCCTTGGGATACATATGCACACAACTCCCTTTGACTCAGTGGCAGAATTTAGCTCTTTGGTTAGGAAGGTGCATTTCTTGCTATGTAGTTGTTGAAAAAAAAAAAAGTTTACTATTACATTTTTAATAGCAACAATTCTAAAATCTGCCTGATAATCTACACTGTAGTAAATTATCAGTTATTGTTTCTAATGCTTCTGTTTGTACAGTTCAGCCCCATTTTTTTCATTTAAATTTTGATTGCTATTAGATGTTTCTCTTTTTGACACAATTGTTGTACTTGTAAGTAGCAAGGAGTGATCACTGTGAAATTTTGTATGGCTGTCCACCCCAAACAGAGAACAACTGCTTATTTTTCATTTTGTAATGTATTTAACACCTTCTGTATCTCCATAAATCAGAGACGTTCAACTATCTTTGAGAAAAGGCATATTTGTGTTCAGATTTTTTATTACATATAGACCATATAAAAATATAGGAAAAATGTAGAAGAACCATATGTATCTTTAAATATTAACTAATGTAAAACTTCATCAAACAAATGCATCTATACCATTATGTACTGTATATATTAAAAAAAAAAATCCCACGACAATGTTGTATATAATAGTTTCATTCAATGTCCTCTTTTCCCTCTCTTAAGAATTGGGATTTCATCCAAACTCTAAAGGTTAAGTTATCTATAGAACTCAAAGGGTGTTTTGTTTCCATTTGTATAACTAGTTTAATGTTTTTAAGTCCACGGCATATACTAACAATGGAATCAGTCAATTACAGGGAGGCTTAGCAAGACATTCTTAAAGTTCTCTTCACAGTAGCAAACACTGTTGAAACTAATTCAGGAAAAAGAGCAACTCTTCAGTGAAGAAATTATTTTAATTAGTAGTTCTCATAGGATAATAAATATTCAAATATTTCTGTAACATTCCAGCTTCAGGATAAGTAATTATAATGAACGTGCAATAGGAAAACAGGAACTGTGGCTCAATTAATTAAATACAAATAATTACAGTGTGTCCCCTTCTTACAGCTTCATGAAATTTTCATGAAACATTAACAGTGCTTGCAAAAGCAAGTGACATGAATTTTATTAGACAAGTCTGCAGGCTAACACACGATATACAGTCATTTGAACCCACAATAATGTCATCTTCTGGTAGAAAGTGGAAATGAATAGTTGAACTATTGAATGATGGTAGTAGGCATAATCCTAATTACTGAAGTTGTAAAGGAGAAGAGATTGAGACTTACTGATCTTGTGTTTCTAGTGGTCTCAAAAGGGACTAAATCTCATTCATTCCAATTGCTGAAATTAATTGTACAGATCGGATCACTGGCATATAAATTTAAACTCTTCATTTTATCGGGTAATCTCTCTATATGTATCCTCCTGTAAAATGATGTTAGTATACTTTGGTTTTGAGTATCACAAGGTGTCTTTGCTTTCCTGATTTACAGTGAGTGGTTAGTATCAGGAGATAAGTAACATGCTAAAGTTAGAAAATAAGATTTAACAGCTGTTTTCACTGCCTGGTGCTCCATTCTCACCAGTTGTTTCAAGGTTATTGAGAGGAGCCACCCATAGTGCTTTGCAACAGCTGTATACATGGGCTAAGGGAAACTCATTTATTGTGAGTGCCAACAAGTATTTTGAGACTGTACTAAGAATAGACACAATCTGTTACATTTAGGAGGTAGGAATTTTAAGGTTTAATTGGAAAAAGCGTACTTTTTTAAAACTCATGAAGTAAAGTGTCCGTTCACTCGTGAAAAATGTTTGAGATATCAAAGATAAAACTTGTTTGTAGATTTCCATTAATCTACCCATAGTAGATTAACTGGATTGTTTCTTTTTGTTTGTTTGTTTTCAAATTGTCTTGACCACAACTGAACTTGTACTGAAGCATACACTGACCTGCAAACCTAAACTCACCCATTTATTCTGTGTAGCATCCACCCATAGATTGCCTCTTGTTTCAGGAATTTAATTATAGAAAATAGGAATGGTGTTTGCAAACTTATGAGCCAGCCCCTTTGTTAGGAGTGAACTGTGCTCAATACAGGACCAGGGATGCAATGAGTGGCAGCAAAGGTGTGACGTTAAATCATCCTTGTGCTCTCACAGTTTCAAGGCCACTGTAATTTAGTGTGCCCTCAGAGCTATTCTGTTTTACATCCAGCAGCCTACAGCCCCCAAGGTCTCTTTCAACGGGCAAAAGATCAGCAAGAAACAGCAGTGTTATGGCAACCCCCCTGTGTTAGGAGCTCAGTGTCACACACAAGCTGCTACAGTGTTCCTCCAGCACAAGAGGATTGCACTATGCAGGAAGAATCTTCCAGTGACCAGGTTTGCCACCCTTATGGTACTCTGTGCCAGTGGGATGGCACAAAGAAGCTGCAGCATAACCCTGGATCAGCACCAATATGTGCATACACTCTGTACATTTATTGATGTCTATCCTAAGGTTATGTATTGAAGTCTAATCTGTCTTATATAGCACTGATCACTGTGGTGTCAGTACATGATGTTGAATAATTTTCCACAGGAACTATCATTATTTCTCACCTGTCATTTGTGGGTAGGTGGAACAGCCTAAAATAACTGAACATTGCAGTTGTGTATATTGAAAAAGTCATAAAACTCTCTTCTTTGGAATATCTAAAGTAAAACCAGGCCTATGATATTTCCTTTAAATGATGCAGAAAAAAAGAACAGTAGTGGAAAAACATTTATTCTGCTGACCTGACAAATTTCCACACTGTGGTACAGATAAAAAATGTTATAGTGGAAATTTATTGTAAAGAGTAGGTTCATGGAAAACTGCTTTTCTCTCCTCACCACTTATTTCTTTAAAAAGACTCTAATGGCTTCTTACATATACATAAGATTTTCTGTATTACAGTCCTGCTCTTTTAACTTTTGGTAATATCCCATTGGCTGGACATCTGTGGGTAGGATGTTCCACTCCCACTTAATTATCTGAAGTAGAGTGTGTGAGATGCTCCCTTGACTCCAAAATATTAATCTTCCTCTAGAGCTGTGACAGTTTTCATCTTGATTTGGGGCCTCCTTTAAACTGACAGTCTTTTCTAATTCTGAAGTCACTATTGTGATTACACCTCACTTCCACTGAGGAAAAGGGGAGTTGAATTGCATGGGTATTGCCAAGGGCAGAGTGTGGATTGTGGTCTCTGTAAGTGTGGCTTGATTGTCATTACTGGCTGGACCAAGCTGCACTGGTATAAGCCTTGCTTTGCAATGGCGTGTAACACATCTATTCTAAGGGTCTGCAAGGTTGTTAACTATGTGAATTTCCTTAATGTAAATAGGGCATAAATTATAAGAAAATTTTACTTCTGGTCCCAACACAATTGAGGGAATACCACACAGATTCACTAAGACACTAAGGGTATGTCTACATTGAAGTTGGAGGTGTGATTGCAGCATGTGTAGACATACCTGAGCTAGCTTTAATTTAGATAGCATGTGTTACCAATAGCAGTGCAGCTGCAAGAGCAGGGACTTCAGTGTAGCCACTCAAGGCACCCAGGGTCCCAGCCTGTGCTGCTGTGGCTTCATGGATAATCGTACCCAGTCTAGCCAGATTAAAGCTAACTCAAGTATGTCTACATATGCGGCAATCACCTCACTACTGTTAGACTGTACACACAAGGTAAGGACCCATGATCTAATTTCTTCTCAACGTGTGAGAATGCATTCTTCCAATGAACACTAGACCTTAATTGTGTGGAGGTCAGAGGGAAAATTGGCTGTTGACAAAATTATGATTCTGAATTTAGGTACGGTAATGAAAGACAGTCCAGGCAAATGGATATTGCTGTGGTCTGCCTTTAGTTATTCCGTGAAACCTCATTTTCTTCAGTGGAATTGCTGGAGCCCTGCAGGGGGCCCCCTCGGGAGACTGTCGGACTGTCGCTGGAACCCTGCAGGTCCCTTCCCCCCATGTTGGAATGCTGCCTCCCCTCCCCAGCTTTGCCTCCGCTACTGTGGGGGGCTGGCAGCTATGCTCACCCCCTCACTGGGTTGCCAACCCTCCAGGATTGGCCTGGACTCTCCAGGAATTAGAGATTAATCTTTAATTAAAGATTATGTCATTTGATGAAATCTCCAGGAATTCTTCCAATCAGAATTGAAAACCTCACCCACCCCCTCATGTTCCACCATACCTCACCCCACTTTTTTTGACAAAAGTGGGCATTTGTCCCGTTTGCACTTGCCAACTGATCAAGTCAGCAAGAGCAAATGGGACAAATGCCCCCTTTAGAAAAACAAAGTTGGGACAGCCAGGACAGGGCTTAAAGAAGGGGACTGTCCTGGCCAAAATGGGACATATAGTCACCCTATTTCCTAATGAAAACCAGAAAAGATCTTAATCTCTTCAGGGTAGTGACTACTGTTGTCTAATTTGTTTGGAAAGTGCCCCCCACATGGAATCATAGAATATCAGGGTTGGAAGGGACCTCAGGAAGTCATCTAGTCCAACTCCCTGCTCAAAGCAGGGCCAATCCCCAAGTTTTGCCCCAAATCCCTAAATGGCCCCCCTCAGGGATTGAACTCACAACCCTGGGTTTCGCAGGCCAATGCTCAAACCACTGAGCTATCCCTCCCCCCAACTCCAGCATTTTTGCTGCCTCAAGCGGCAAAAAAAAAACCAACAAAAAACATTGCCACCGAACACGGAGGTGGAGTGATGGTGCGGCCACCGAATTGCCGCCGGCGACCGAAGAAGAGTCGTGCCCCCGCCACCGAATTGCCGCCAAGCGACAAACGCACCGTGATGGAGCGGCCACCGAATTCCTGCTGCCGCCGAGGGCAGATTGCCGCCCCAGAGCCCGACCTCCTGCCATCCCTTTACATTTGCCGCCCCAGGCACCTGCTTGGTTCGCTGGTGCCTGGAGCCAGTCCTGCCCCACATTGTGGGAACTACTGCAGTCTAATTAATGAGTAACAGTAATATCAGTGGCTCTAGTGAATATTGTTGATATATGTTACGCAAGCCAGTGTGTCATGGTATTCCAGCAAAAAATTGTCATTATAAGGCGGTCTCGCTGCATTTTCACTTTGCAATCTGAGCTCAGGATTTGGCCAGAAATTTCCAGGCCTCAAAAGTGAGGGATGGGAGGACAAAAGGAAACCCAGCTGAATTTGACAGAGAAAACTTTGTTTCCTTGTACAACTACTGAGTCACGTCCTGTCCCCGTTCTGCACATGGAATGACCATACAGATAAGTGGGTGTCTCCGCACATGCAGTACGGATGATCTGTTCGTAAGGCCCTGTGTGGTGGCTCAGCTAGCAAATTCAAACTATTTGAGGTGGAGATGAAATTAACATGCTGGCTTTTTTCAGTCATTAAAAAGACAGCTATCAAGAAGGATTCTCACATGTGTGATTTCCCTTAATGCTGAAATGGAATAAAAAGCCCCACTGAGATCGTACACTTTTCTTAATAATGACAATCAAAAATATTTTCAGTTTAATCTTTTTTACTGAACACAATAAATCCCCCACCCTGTCTGGATTAGGAAGATGACAGCAATAATTGAAGCGCAGCCATGAGTCTCCAGCACTGACAGGTGTTGGATATAAGATGTCCCTGGTAGTGCTATGAAGCAGTGATACACACTGCTGAAGAGTGATAGGCTACATTTGATCTGGTGAGGGAGAATGTTACTAGCTAATCTGGAAACCCCCACCCAGTTCTCCCACTAGTTTTAACAGCTGCCATGGGTTGCTGTGAAATATTGCTTAATTATAGAATTTTCCTTGATCCCCTTTATCCCCTTTAGAGATCTTTGGCCCCACCCTTTTTCAAACTAACTACCTTCAGGCAAGGCATTCATGGTAGTATTATAGTGGCGCCGTTTATGCCACTGTAGTTAGGGAACTGTTGGTGTTCCCATGCAGAGCCATGCCAGTAAATATCATTGCTGTGGGATAAAACCATGTTTTTTTAATCTACTTGCTTGTGAGTTTCAAAATTTCTTTTTAAATGATTTTTTGATTTTTCTGTACATAGTTACGTGGGCCCAGTCCTTCTCTCACTGAAGTCTTTTGGGAGTTTTTCAGAGAATAGACAGGCCTTGAGAGATCATTATGTATAGCTGTATCTCCTCTTTTAGAGGAGGAAAACTGAAATCCAAGTTTTTCCCTAAGGAAAGAAGGGCGATTTTACACATGCAGTAACTCTTTCACCCAAAATGTTGCATGTGGACAGACTATTACTCACATTTACTCCTATTAAGTGTAAAGGACCAAAAGCATACTCCTGAATTCACTTCACTTGCTTGTTCCAGGGGTAAGTTTGATCCCACAAGTAGTGCATAGGTTGTGTTGGCTGCTTCTGCATAGAGGTGAATTTTATAAATAGGGCAAAATTGGATGTCCATGGACATATATATACACACACAACTCCCACTGATTTCCGTGGGAACTGGCTACTTGACCATAGACACAATTTAGCTCATTGTTTTTATAACTGAGGAATTACAATTGCTATTGATTTATCATTTTATTCCCCCATTAAAAGGAATTTTCAGTTAAATGAAATTAAACAGTGATAATGCAAAACCCTCAATATTTATGTATGTTGACCAAACCAAATTCTATAAACAATTCACTCTGCTGCCGCTATTCACTAATCCTTTTCAAGAACAGCTTACTTAGAAATGACTTAAACTTAAAAATTCATGTTTCAGGAATTATTAATCCTTTTTGAAATTTGTAAAGTTGTAGGAAACACTGTCCTGAGTGTCACCAGCATTCTGATTATGTCCAAAGGCTAAAAAATTTAGGTTTTCCATTCTGGCCTTTAATTTTTCTCCTTCCCTCAAATGTGATTGTACAAGAACTCAGGAAATTTCTCACAGCTCTTACCAAATAGGCAGTGCCAATGATATATCCATATAGTATAGTAGTATAACGGTAGTATAATTAAATGAGGTGGGTTTGGGTCTTTTCATTTTATTTATTTTTATTTTCCTGCTCTGTTCCCCAAACAGTTGACAACAGAACTGGAATGGGAAGTTTTCTTACTCACAGCATCTTTGGCCCTCCTCTTGCTTGAAAGCCTAGGAATCATAAGGGCCCCACAGAGATGTAACTGCATTTATTTAAAATTGTCAAGAAAACTTACTAGCCTAGGTATGTCTTGCCCATAAGCTGTAGCTGGGCAGAAGGAAAGACAATGATGCACACTGTAGGGCACCAGCACAGAAGTGCTTTGGCCCTGGCCTCACATGGTCAGAAGGGAAAGGCCTGTGGTAGCAGGGTCCTTGGGAAATCATTAATCTTTACTTCCGTTACCATAGGTCTAAGAATGGTGGGAGCAGCAACCCTTGCAGCTGCTCCTCCATTCATTCCACTGCTGAACTGAGGCAGGATGCTGGAGCTCCTGCTACAGGCCAGAGAGTATAACAGCAGCTGCTCTCACACTGCCCCTGCAGCTGCAAGACCAGTTGCATTCAGTTCATGTTTTAAGCACCCTTTCTTCCCCTAACCATACCGACTAGAAAGCCACTATTTTGAAAAAGAAAACTTAGATACTGAAGAAGTTGAAGGCACTGGTCATACATTCCCCCGCTGAGCAGGATTCTGTAAGGCTAATAGAACTTATATTTACATATGGATCAGTCTAGATCAGCTGCATGGCCTCCTACAGTCCATCATGAAACAGTATTAAAATAATAATAAATTTGATTTTGCACTTCTGTCTGTATCACTTTTCATCTGAATAGCTCAGTGCAGGTAAGTATTATCACCACGGTACACGTGGAGAGACTGGGGCACAGAGAAGTGAAGTGACTTGCCCAGAATTTAGAGTCCACATATCAAAACCACAATTATATTTTTACACACTTGTTAACTTCAAGTAAAAGACCAAGCAAAAAAAGATGGTTATTTTCAACAAAGTTTTGCACTTCCTTTTTGTGCCACCTTATAAATCTGTTTAGAAAGGAATCAACAAACAAACAAGCAAATGAACAAAAATCGCAGGCGCAATTACTGATTTAAAATAACTAGCATTTGGAATGGCTCGGTAAAATCAGCTTTTAAACAGTTACGTTTAGAACCACTGCATGATTGGAAAAATAACTTTAAAAATATGTACAGCCACACAGAACCTGAAAAAGCAATTGTTAAAACACTTAACATTTAGCATAGCTCAGTGACTGGAAAAACAGCTTCTTATAAAATGGCTTTTAAGGTCAAAACTGTTTTGCAGCTGGAAAAACAACTCTGTATGTGGAATATTTAACATACAGTGCTGGTTAGTGATTGGAACAGTATCTCAAGGCATTTGAAAAGCTAATATCAGTACAACAATAATTAAAAACAAAATAAAACATCTTGTTGACATGGTGTAGTAACGGATCAACAGCCTGAATAAATCAACTTTCTCTGAGCTTTTTAGTAGTTAGGATAGGCTAGGTTGACTAGGGTATAGTCTGAAAAAGAAATGGGACATCTCTCTGTCCACTGAGGATGCAGAAGGTACATTGTGCTGTTTTCCAACCTATCAGAGAGGGGGCCAAGGCCTAATCAACTAAGAACTGAGATTTATTCTTTTAATTATTAGTGAGATGTCCCTCCTCCCCAGTACAGCATAACTTGACATACTCCCACTTGCTTCTTCCCTGCTTGGCCTGCTTTGTGTTTAGTACAATACGAGTTTACCTTGCATTAGTGTATTCAAATGAGATTTGAAAACAGATGGGGTGTTGATAAGGTAGAGATATATAGGAAGGTTCTTTTGGGTGGAAAGAGCTGCAGAAGAGGAAGTTCTCATGCCCATTACTAATGGGATTGTTCAAGGAGACCTAAAGAAGGCTAACACTAGTTGAGCAGAGGATAAGGGGACAGGAGTAAAATGAGAAAAGTATTGTGAAATAGACTGGAGCAAGACCCTGGAAAGTTCTAAAAACATGGAAAGCTCTTTTGAACTGGATCCTGAAATAAATGGAAAGTCAGTGAAGTTGTTTGAAGATAGGAGTGATCTGGTGAAGGATACTGTTGTACATGAAGTATTTGGAGTGATATGAAAGAAAGCTACTCCCTTTGCTAAGAAAGACAAGATTAGAGATTGTCCTGGTCATTGGTGGATTTTTTAAGTGGGAGGGCGTGAGCAGGAACAGAGAGCTGTGAAGGTATTGGGGGCAAATGAATTCTATGCAATAAACAAGTAACAATTATTGTAAGACATTAAGATGGAGACCAAATGAGAAAGTGAGTCAAGAGAGGTAATTTTCTTGAGGCAATGGATTATGTTAGAAATGTCCAGAGGTTTGCAGAGGAGAGACAAGAGAAAAGGGGAGGGGAAGTGAAGGAGAAAGTACTTATTGGAAGGGATGCGGGGGGAGAGGGGGAGAGTTTGAAGAGAGAAGATATCAAATATTAACTTGAAAAAAGAAAGTAAATTTTCTGATTCATTTTCTGGGTCTTGAATTGTTTATCCAAGTAATCCTGTTCTCTCTCCCCATTGTCTTGAAAGTTGGCTCTGTGTTCAGGCACTACACTTTGTCTGCTCACTCTCATAATTAGGATCCTACCAAATTCATGGTCCATTTTGGTCAATTTCACAGTTGTAGGATTTTAAAAATAATAAATGTCATGATTTCAGCTATTTAAATCTGAAATTCCACTGTGTTGTAATTCTAGGGGTCCTGAACAAAAAAGGAGATGTGGGGAGGGGGGTTGTGGATGGTACTGATACCTTTACTTCTGCGCTGCTGCTGGGGGAAGTGCTAAATTCATAGCTGAGACACTGGAGAGTGGCAGCTGCTGGCCAGGAGCCCAGCTCTGAAGGCAGAGCCACCGCCAGGAGCTGTGCAGAAGCAAGGACGGCATGGTACAGTATTGACACCCTTACTTCTGTGCTGCTGCGGGTGGGGCGCTGCCTTCAGAGCTGGGTGCCCGGCCAGCCGCCGCTGCTCTCTGGCTGCCCAGCTCTGAAGGCAGCACCGAAGTAAGAGTGGCAATACCATGATCCTCCTAAAATAACCTTGTGACACTCCCCACCCACCCCCCTCAACTCCCTTTTGGGTCAGGACCCCCAATTTGAGAAACACTGGTCTTCCCCCATGAAGTCTGTATAATATAGGGTAAAGGCACACAAAAGACCAGATTTCACGGTCCATGACATATTTGTCATGGCAGTGAATTTGGTAGGGCCCTACTCACAATTATTTAACACTTGTATTATGGTAGAGCCTACAAGCCATCCAGGCCGGAGCCCCATTGTGCTAAGTGTTGTATAAACATATTGTAAATGATAGTCCCTGACCCAAAGCTCTTACAGTCTAAAAGATCAGATATAACAACTGGATGATATAAACGGGTGGAATGGAGATAGGGAAGACAGGATAACAAATATAAGATCTGCACATCTTATTAACTTTAAGCAAATGGGTTGTCCTGTTGCCTTCAGTGGGACTACTTGCATGCTTAAATGCTTTGCTGAATTGGGGCCTAAATGTGCCAATGATATTAATTTAACTAAATGCCAAAAATGAATACTGCACCAGAAATTTTTCTTTCATTTTCTAAAAAAATTATGTAAAACCTATTAATAGTAAAGGAGTGGAACATCAGAAGTATATAAATAGCATTACAGTAGTTTCAGGAGAGCAACAACAACAAAAAAACCTAAATTGGTGTAAATTTTTTAAATGTAAAATCATTGTAATTTGCTTCCTCCTCACCCCTTTAGCTGTGCAATAAAGTTTACTCCCGTGTTGAGACCTTGGATGCCATGTTTCTGTCTGGAGCAAAATTTTTATAGCTCTGTTACAAAACCCTGAAAATAAGACATCTAATGGAAACACTGACAAATGGATAAAAAAATCATATTAGTTCTCTCTCCCTGTGACATTGTATACTCCATGCCAGCTGAAATGTTGATTTGCTGTTGACATTCACTTAATAAAATTAAATATTGCGTTTTCATATGATTTCATATGGTGAATCCTTTCCTAGCACTGTTGTTATATAATATGGTAGTTAAGTAGTGAAACCTTAAAGCAAATTAGATTAGGAAAAGAAAAAAGGATTGTATGGACTTTCTCCTTTTCTTGTTAGAAATACACATGTGCATGTAAGAGCAAACACAAACACAGAGAATTCTGTGTAGCATTTGCTCAGCACCTAGTGAGGTGAAAGCCTTTGGACTTCCTTTTGGGTAGGGAGTGTCCAAAGAGCTTGGGGGAACAGTAGCTGCAGCAGGCCAGAACTTGTCTTGCAAAAGGAAACAACAGCTAGGAAGGTAATAATACAGGTTTCATCCTCATCTGTGCTCTAAATCAAAGTACTCTAAATAGAAGACAGTTGCTGAAATACCGGTAAATGAGATTTCTTCACACACATAAAAATAAACAAAACCAAACATCTCAACCTTGGGCTCAATCTTTAGAGATGGAGGCTTGCCTGAGTCAATCGCAGTAAAGTGCCTTTACACCATTCTGGCAATGTAAAGGGACCTTAGATAGGGTTGCCAGGTGTCCGGTTTTCGACCAGAACACCTGGTTGAAAAGGGATCCTGGTAGCTCCGGTGAGCACCACTGACTGGACCGTTAAAAGTCCAGTTGGTGTGGGGCTGGCAGGCTCCCTACCTGGCTCCGCGCAACTCCCTGGAAGTGGTGACATGTCCCTCCTTGGCAGAAGCGCAGCCAGGGGGGCTCTGCGTGTGCTGCCCCCACTCTGAGTGCTGGCTCTGCAGTTCTCATTGGCCGGGAACTGAATGGGAGCTGCCAGGGAGGCACCTGTGGATGGGGGCAGCGCAAATAGAGCTGCCTGGCCATGCGTCTGCCTAGGAGTCGGAGGGACACGTTGCCACTTCTGGGAGCCGCCTGAGATCAGCGCCACCTGGAGCCCACACCCCCTCCCAGAACCCAACCTCCTGCCCCAGCTCTGAGCCCCCTCCCGCACCTTAACCCCTCATTTATGACCCTACCCAAGAGCCCATACCCCTCCCTCACCCCAACACCCTGTCCCAGCCCTGAGTCCCCTTCTGCACCCACACCCAACCCTCTGACCCAGCTCAGAACCCCCTCCCACACTCTGAACCCATTGGCCCCAGCCCAGAGCCCCCTCCTGCACCCTAACCCCCTCATCCCTGTTCCCACCCCAGAACCTGCACCCCCAGCCAAAGCCATCACTTCCCACCTGCACCCAGCGAAGGGGTGTGGCAATGGTGTTAGGTTTTGTGCGATTAGAAAGTTAGCAACCCTAACCTTAGAGTGGGTGCAAATTTTAGGGCTGCTTGATGTTGTCAAAGCAGTATAAAAGGGGATTGTATTGTACCTGAGAATCAGGCGCAGTGTAGTTAAATGATAACTGAGACAGGTTTGGGAATAATTTACTTAACTAACAACAAGAAATAAGTTATAAATTAAACACAGTGCTCTGTAATTCTATCCTGGCTATATTCTGTCTCTGTCCCTGCAACTAGTTCCCATCTCTGAGGCCAAGTCTATACTGCAATTTTAGGAAACAATACCAGTAGGAACCCTACCGGACAGGTTTAACTGCTGTGGTAGAAATATCGAAAGTTGCTGGTGCCTTATCTTTATATAGGCCTCCCATTGTCACTGGTGGGAATTTTTTCCTAAAATTCTCTAGTCAGTCCTGAGTGTGACGGAGTCTGTGAGAATTCACAAGAAGTGTGGCACTGGAGAGTGTCCTGCAGGACATTCGGGCAACTTTAAATGGTCTGCTGAAGCTTAATCCCATATAGCACTCAAGAATCTGAACACTCTGAATATTAGCACCTCACAGGATCAGGCCTACAGCTCAAGTTTAGACAATAGTAGGGTGAAGAACATTTAAATTAGTACTTGATTTCTGCTGGTCATATGCATATATACTTTGGTCATGCAAAGCGAGAGCCTTGATTGAATGCAGGCCTTCTGAATGTGAGGTGTGTCCCACCTTGATCTTGAGAGAATACTAGGCCAGCTTGCTTCTGACATTAACAGTTACTTAAAACAATGTCACTTAGAGAGAGGGAAAATGGTGATTAAAATGTATAATTCGTAACAATCTGCCCAAAGTAGCAGCTATCGCTCTGGGGAGGAACGAGCTGTTACCTTATTGCATGAAGGAGCGGTTTATTTCACGTTGGAGGTCACTGGCTGGGCAGTAAATGGAAGCTCTTAGTGCAGATATTTGCCGTATGTCTGTTCTGTGCAAATAGATTGTTTTCTAAAATAAGCTCCTGAAATACTAACATATTGAAGGCAGTTCCATTACACTCTTAACTCCCTGATGTACAGTTACTCTTTCATTATTGGATCCTTCATACTAGGGGTCATTGAACTTTTGTGTGGCTTGGATCTGGCTGTAATTTTACCAGAAATTGCAGTGTAGCTCAGTGAGTGAGATCACTATACCACAGTGTTGTGGCCCGAGGTCAGCTTTTTAAATTAAAAAACAAAACAAAAACTATCCCTTTATATAAAACTCTGCCCACCACATGGTACAATACTAAAGCACTTGCCATTACTTCTGAATTGAGAAAAGACGTCTCTCTCCCTCCCTCCACCCCCTTCCTTTCTTTCAGGGAACAGAAAGGGAAAAAAAAGTTGGGCAATGACTTGGCTCTGCTCACAGAGATGTAAACAGATTTCCCAATGTTTAATAATGTTGTATAGCCGGAAGTGGATGACTGTTCTCTAGCACAATGTGAGCTGTCACCCTGTGAAGAGCAGTAAATGAGTCAGAACATGTGGGTTGTTGATGATGATGATGAGTCATCAGCTTCTCCCTTGTCCTAAAGCAGGTTTACTTTGATGTGGCTCAGTCACAAAATCCACTCTTTTCGTCCCTGTGACAAACCCTTGGTAAAGAAGCCCATACGATTACAATTGTGATAGTCAAATTATAAACTTGTATTATTTTATGTGACAGCACGCTTGCAAAATAATAGATTGCAGATTAGTTCATCCCTCCTCCTCTCCCCTTCATCTTTTTAGATGAGTGGGTTTGAATCTCATGGGGCTGGGGGAAAAAATCCATGAAACAGAAACCAGTGAGGTCAATTTATCATTAGAGTGGGTAATGGCAAAATGACGACTAACAGATTTTTCATGCTACTGTTTGCTAATTTAAACTAACTGATCCCTCTTGGCAAGGCAGCAGTGGAAGTCAGGGATTAGAGCCTAACAGTTTGAAAATATGATACGTGAATTAGCTCAAAATTCTAAAGAACTTTAACATTTTAAAATGGGAAGCCCACACTCAGATAGGAAACTTGTCACAAAGCACTAGGAGTTAGAAATGGAACAGAATCATAAAAACCTTATTAAAAATAGATAAGGACTTTTGTTTTACTATGTTACGAAGATGGGACAGCCACTAAGATCCCAGAGTTCATGGGCATAGAGCTCATGTTTGAAGTCATGAATGGTAAAGCTCCCTTTCACATCAGGAAGAGGAGTGTTAGCCCACAGCTGAGCATTTTTGAAAATCCTACCCTTGCATTTTGTCTTTTCTGTCTACTTATATGGCCCGCATCACTGTAATATGTGAGTGCCTCACAGTAATTTAGAAATAGAAATAACTTCTATTGGTGAGAGAGACAAGCTTTTGAGTGGCTTGTCTCTCTCACCAACAGAAGTGGGTCCAATGACTGACATGGCTACAACTACACTGCCGAAACAAGTCATGACTCTTCAGCCTTGTCTACCCAAAAGAGGTTTTACGTTATAACTTAAGGTCTAAATTTAAACCAGTATAGTTATATTACAGTA
This sequence comes from Caretta caretta, assembly GCF_965140235.1. NCBI lineage: Eukaryota > Metazoa > Chordata > Testudines > Cheloniidae > Caretta > Caretta caretta. Next base: position 28,464,058 of record NC_134214.1, read on the forward strand.
TAAGTGTCTGCACAGGTGCTATGTCTGTATAACCATATTGGTTTAACTGCTAAAACTTTTCCACGTAAACAAGGCCTTAGAGAAGGCTTTGTTGTCAAGGGGCTTTTAAACATTGTCACCCAGACTCAGACCTAATGTTGACTTTAATACTGAAAGATAAATACATACTTAGCCTTGCTGTCCATCTCCTGAGTAGTTTGTCTTTTCCATGTAACAACGTAAAACTGCATTGCAGTATTGTCCTCTGAGCACTGAAGGGATGATTTGTGTTTTGTATTACTTGCTTTTGTCTGAAGCTTTGCGCTCTCTCTCTCTCTCTCTCTCTCTGATTTTTGCCTTGTGGAATTGGTGGTTCTAGAAATAAAACAGGGAGCAGCTGGGCTGATATAAACCCTCAGTTAGGGGTGTTTGGAGTCTTTTGCATAGTGATTCTCTCCATTTTGCATAGAAATGCAGACTTGAACTGAAATACTTAAATGAATCTTAGTTACAAAGACATTTCACTAGTATTAGTGAAACAGTTTCCTCTTTTTTTACTTCAAGCACTGGACCGGCATCATTCTTTTAAGGAACACAGTTCCACAAATAATGCCAAAGTTAACCCTTACTTACACTTGCACAGCCCTGCTGAATTCAGGTTGGCCACTAAACGTAATGCATGCTATTATACTTTTATAATAGTGTTCTGCATAAGAGCCATGTCTCTTTCAGTGTTTGTGATTCTGTGCTGGTAATATATCTTAATTGGTTCTGATACTGGAATTTCATGCGTTGCCTAGATTCTCTTCTAAAGGAGCGTTTGAACTTCAGACTGAACACAAGGAACTACCCAGATGTTCTGCATTCGAAAGTTTGAAACCCACTCATGAAGTTCCACGCCCTGCTCATCAGCCTTTAAGATAAAAGAGATTGCTGTGAATTGAAACTTGTCAGTTCTGATAACCAGCAGGTCATTGGGATTGGTATAAGGCTCACCCCAGGCAGTTTTTGCAGTTCTCCAACCTAGAGCTTGCTGGTCTAGGTAACAAGACATTGGACCAAATTCTGATTTCAGTTACCTTGGTATAAATCCATTGATTTCAATGGAGTGGGGGGATACACCTGCTTTTGCAAGGGCTTAGTTTGGTCTCCAAAAGGTTAACAGTAACTATCTAGAGAGCTGTGATTTATTGTTTATTTAAAAAAAACCGTATTGGATATAAGTGGAAAATGAACCATCTTCCTGTTTTCATACTTGCTGCTGCCTCTCTAAAAGCCATACATATATCTTTTTTTTGCAAGAGCCCTTAGAGTTGGAATCTAATTTTTACAATGAGTGTTAGTTTTAAACCTGTACTGGTACTAGTTTTCTTTTGACTAACAATAGCTCTTCATATCTAGTAATGTTAAATAAACAGTGTTGGCCAATCACAGTCTTTTCCTTGAATAATGGGATAAAAACCTGTCTAATGGGCTTAGTTAAAAGTTCCAGTAGTGATCAACAGTTCCTTAATCTTGAGAATCACAATATGAATGCCATACTTGAGCCCCTATATTTGAAACTCTGTCTTCATGTTTTTGAATAGAGTAGATATGTTTGTACACTGCTAGATTGGCACCAACACGGGCGATTCAGGGCACTTGTGGCTTTTGGCTAAGGCTATTGAGAACATTTCATATTTACATAGAGCATTCCTGGGTTTTTTTTCATGTGGCTTGATAGTTTTAGATCTGTGATCCCTACATTTTTGGATCAATATCTCTATTCTTTGGGATGTTCAGAAGCCTTGTCACTTGGCTATCATTGCTTTATTTCTCACATGTATAATTAAGGCACAGATTAGTGTTGTTCATGTAAAAAGGATCAAGTTTTTGAATAATATCAATATCAGTTGCAGCTACAGTTTTGTGACTAGCTGCTTTGCATGGCAATTTGCAGAACATTTTTATCATCAGTTTTTGCAAGTCTTTTTGGGTTCTGTTGCTGTGACATGGCTTGTTTGATTAAATTTGTAAAGACAAAAAGTGCAGGTTGTGCTGATTTTTGTCTGAGAGTGCAATAATACTTTCTAGAAATGTCTTAACTTAAAAATAAAATTATTCTTTGTTTGTTTATACCAGATGTTGTTTGGTTTCTTCATGTTTTGTGCTGTTTTGATCCTGACTGTACTAATAGCTAAGAAAAGGTATAAAGTTCACAGGAAGCAAATGGCAGAGCTGTTCCTTGTAATCCCCTGTAGGCAGGGCATCTTCAGAGGGCATATTTTGAATAGCATGAAATGGGCGGAGAATTGGCTCATGATACAAAGAGGGAGAAAAAACCTCCTTTACAGAACTGCAACTCATTTCATCCTAATTTGGTGATCAGAAATCAAGTGCTCTGACTGACAAATGTTTTTCCAAAAGAACAGCTATCACTTGACTGTAGCATTTATAGTATATCACAGATAGTACTAGGATAGATGTATTCATAAAAACAAAGAGTTTCAATTCCATCGTTTTGTTAAACTAAAAAATATATTTACCTGTAAGGATATATTGTCTCATCCTAAAGTGCCCTAACATTGGAGTTTGGTCTCCACACACAAAGTCTGAAATAGTCCAGGGCACTCTGCAAGGCCAGTCTATTTACTCAGGCTTTGAGAAGAGGAGGGGCTTGATAAGGCCTGGTATTTATGGATGAAGTGGAGTACAGTTTGTGTTTGACTTTATTTCTTCTTGCTGATTTTTCTGTGTAGGGTGGGTGGAAATTGCTGGCTTATTTAATAGGGTCATGTATTGTTTATATAATGATGCTTTTAAAGTATATAAAAATTACTAAGAGCTTGGGATAGGTACCTTTGTTATACACATGAATCAAAAGAAATAAAATAAACATATAAATCGCAAATATCATCAATATCTTCGGTACAGACTCAGATAATGCAACCCTGTATGTGATCACTGCTTCTGGTCTGAATGAGAAAAAAGTGATCATGTTTCTTAGTATATTAATGTATGTTGCTTGCAGGAAATAATTAAAATGCAAGAATGCTAATACTGAAAGGAACTTTGATAAGAGAGGAGGATTTTCAAGCCAGGCATTTTAGTATTCTTGTGTGTTTTTCTTTTTGTTGAGAGCCCTTCCTGTTGTACATAATTGGTAGTTGCAGTTTAAGGTTTCTGTTTTGTAATAAGAATCACAGGCACGTTCTGACAAGTTATGGGTTACCTAATACAACTGGCTTCATAAATACTTTAACTTGTGCATCAAGTTCTTCTAAAGGAATGTATGCTTCCAGTTTATAAAGCTCTATCTGCCTTTGAAAGTTACTTAGAAGGAAAATTTAATCTGGCTTAATTTTTTTATCTTGACTACATTTTAAAGGATTGTAAAATAACTTTAAAGTGAAGAATCTCTTCTGACATAAGATTAATTAAGATAGTATTTCAGAAATTTCTAAAGATTATGTTTTAATACATGCTTATCCCTACTTGGGCAGTACATTTTCCCCCATATGTTTGTTAGAAATCCCAAATGCACAACCCTGATTACATTTAATCTTTTTACTTGAATTTAGTGTGCCAGATCAAACAGAATGGTGGGCCTTTAAATGTAATTGACAGTTGATATAATTACCTCCCACCCTCTCTAAAAGTAAATTGGACTATACACTAGAGAGCATTGCCAAATTTATTTTTATAACTGGATCTTTCATACAACCATTTATAACACTTTAGAGTTGGAGGTAGACTTGAAAGAGATCATTTCGCAGAACTGGCTACAATGATTCTTATACTGACCGAAAGGCAAAGTGAAGTAGAATACAAGAAAAAGCTGAAATGTTAATAGTGGTAAAGGCTTGCATGGAGCGCAAGATGGAAGGAAGAAATAATGGGGGAAGGGAAACATGAGAGAGGTGTATAGCTGATCATAGGCTTCAGCAAAGGAGAAAGTATTAAGGCGAGGCTTGAAAGGAAGTGACTCAGGTGTGTAATCTACAGTTGTGGAGACTTGGAGGGAATAGATTAAATGTGAAATGAAAAGTAAAAACAAACAAACAATTATCAGAGGTATAAAGACAGCCTCAAAACTACTTGTTCATTTTTTAAAGGATTTTTTCTGCTTGGGGTTTATATTATTTCTGACAATATCCAAACCTGACTTTAGAGCATTTGGAGGAGTGGGATGGTAACATCACAGTAGGCTGTTGGGACGTTGGCAAACCGGGGCTAGCTAATGCCACAGCCCCCTAGGCCTCACTGAACACTAACAAATGCATAGCTGGAAACCAGTGTGGCTCACCTATGTAAAGTAGATATTAAAGTTTTAAGAATGTGTTTGGTGTTTCAATTTTAATGAAATGCTTGTAGGATGCTCCATGTATTAATCTTACATATAACACCTGTATCCCATGTTATAAGCTAATATTGTCTGTAACTAAAAAAGCGTTTGCCCTAAAGCTCTCCACAGTCAGGAGAGAAGCATTACCAACTATGAAATACTAGCTTACCCTGAGAGGTGTCACCTCCTCTCCAACAAAAGAGGGCACATAGACACCAGACAAGCCATTGTGGAACATCAGTGGACAAAAGACTTAGTTGATTGCTACCTCCACACCTATGAAGAGGAGATGTGCACAGTCCCTCCCATCAACTTGAGCTCTGGGGGAACGAAATAAAAATCCCTGCCAAGAAGAAATTGTTATCCCCTGGACTTCATGAGAGGGCAAGACTTCTAAGTGTAAGCACGGGATCCCCGGCTGTTTAGCTTGGTTTAGCCCTAAAGGACATAGAGAGCTTGCACATTACAGCAGCGTCTATTACTTTTGAAACCTAAGCCTGTAATTAATGCGTGTGTGTGTTTAACCTTGTAAATAACTCTATTTCTTTTCTTAGATAATAAATCTTTAGATAGTTTATTATAGGATTGGCTACAAGCATTGTCTTTGGTATGAGATCTCACATACAGTTGACCCAGGGTAGGTGACTGGTCCTAGGGGACTGGAAGTAACCTGAATGTTGTTGTGATTTTTAGTGCAAGGGGCCATTGATCACAAAAACAAGCTTGCCAGGGTGGCAAGATAGACCAGATCAAGGGGACTGTGACTTCGTGTTAAGGCTGTTACAGTGCTTGAGGAGTTCACACCTGATACTTGGTTGGTGAAATCTAAGTATAGAACTCACACCCAGTTTGGGGTTGTGCCTTGGTTTGTAACAGTCTGTTCTGAGGTTGGCACTCGCGTTTGTGAGCCACTCCAGATAGCTTGACAGCTGTAACCTGATTTGCAGCTCTTCCAATTATCGGTTGAGAGGGAAAGGCATCTGGAGTCTTAAGGATGAGGGGTGGAGACTGTGATAACAGGAAGGTGGTGACAATAGGTCCGGAATAGAGTCCAGTGAAGATACCAGTGATGGGTCCTGTATAGAGGGCATGGGACACCCCCTTCCCGTAAATATGCAAAAACACACAGAGATAGGTGTGTGTGTGAGAATTGTGAACACAGCAAATCTATAGCAGTCTGTTATCAATTTTCTGTGTTTCCAGTTCATATTTAGTAACAGCATCAGGGTATTCTTCTCCACCGCTTCTGAGACATCTGCGCAGACTATGCAGTCAAGATCTGAAATGAGGCAAGCCACAAGGATTTTGAGTGGGGCTGGAGTGCTGTATTTACCACTCAAGTCGCAGGCTGAGGTGATTGTAGAGCACTCTAAAGTGTTACAACAGGTTAAAGAATATTTAGATAAATTAGATATAATCAGGTCATCAGGGCCTGATGAAATTCATCCTAGGGTAGTTAAGGAACTAGCTGAAGCAGTCTCGGAACCAAGAGCTCATAGAGGATCGGTGAGTTCCCAGAGGATTGGAGAAGGGCAAACATAGTTCCTGTCCTTAAAAACAGGAACAAAGAGGACCTAGAGAATTATAGACCAGCCTAACTTCAATACCTGGAAAGATACTGGAACAAATTATTAAACAGACATGTGTAAGCACCTAGAGGATAAAAGGGTTATAGGGATTAGCCAGCATGGATTTGGCAAGAACACATAATGCCAAACCAATCTAATTTCCTTCTTTTACAGGCTTATTGGCCTAGTGGGTAGGAAGTAAGCAATAGACTTGATACATCTTGATTTTAGTAAGGCTTTATACACAGTCCCACATGACATTCTTATAAGCAAACTAAGGAAATGGTCTATAAGATGGTTGAACAACTGTACCCAGAGAATAGTTGTCAATGGTCAATCACTGTCAAACTGGGAAGTGCATATAGGTATCCTGCATGGGTCAGTCCTGGGTCTGGTATTTTTCAGTATTTTCATTAATGACTTGGATAATGGAGTGGGGTATGGTTATAAATTAGCAGATGACATCAAGCTGTGAGAGGTTGCAAGCAATTTGGAGGATAGGATGAGAATTTGAAATGACCTTGACAAATTGAGAATTGATCTGAAATTGATGAGATGAAATTCAATAAAGATGAGCAAGTATTATGAGTAGGAAGGAAAAATCAAATGCACAACTTCAAAATGGGGAATAACTGGCTAAGTGGTTGTTCTGCTGAAAAGGATCTGGGGGTTATAGTGGATCCACAAATTGAATATGAGTCAACAATGTGATGCAGTTACAAAAAAGTCGAATATCATTCTGGTGTGTATTAACAGTAGTGTCATGTGAAAGACACGGGAGGCAACTGTCCTGTTGGTGCTGGTGAGGTCTCAGCTGGAATACTGTGTCCAATTCTGGGTGCCACATTTTAGAAAAGATGTGGATAAAATGGAGAGAGTTCAGAGGAGAGCAACAAAAATGATAAAAGGGTTAGAAAACCTGACCTATGAGGAAAGGTTAAAAAACTGAGCATGTTTAGTCTTGAGAAAAGAAGACTGAGGGTGGACCTGATGGGTAAGGCTGCAAGTCTTTCACAGAGGTCACAGAAGTAACGGATTCCACGACTTTCTGGAATCTCCGTGACTTCCGCAGCTGTAGCCGCACTGGCTGCTGGTCTGGCTGCCCTGGGGTCAGCCACACTGGCCACTGCTTGGGCCACCCCAGGCAGCTGGTCCCGGGCGGTGCCCCGGAGCAGTGGTCCAGGAGTAGCGATGGCACCTTAGGGCCACCCGCCCTCCCCCACAGCTGGAGAAGCTGCGATGGGGCCATGGACCACCGCACCCCAGGGGCAGTGGCGGGGCCATGGGCTGCCCTACCCCAGGAACGGCAGTGGGGCCACAGGCCACCCCCAGGGGCAACAGTGACCACCGGAGCACCCACCCCAGAGCAGCAGCGCCTGCTGGAGTGCCCCCCTCCTCTCCCAGCACCTAAGATTTAGTTAGGGGTATTTTTAGTAAAAGTCATGGACAGGTCACTGGCTGTGACTTTTTGTTGATTGCCCGTGACCTGTCCATGACTTTTACTAAAAATACCCATGACTAAATCATAGCCTTACTGATGAGTCTTCAAGTATGTTAAGGACTGTTATAAGGAGGACTATGATCAATTGTTCTCCATGTCCACTGAAGGAATGAGCTTAATCCCATCCCAGTTTGGTATTGTCCTCCAACTTTATAAGTGGACTCTCTATGCCATTATCTAAAATCACTGATGAAGATATCGAACAGAACCAGACCCAGAACTGATCCCTGTGGGGGGCCCCACTCACTATGCCCTTTCAGCTTGACTGTGAACCACTGATAACTACTCTTTGGGAACAGTTTTCCAGCCAGTTATGCACTTACCTTGTAATAGCTCCATGTAGGTTGTAGTTCCAAGTTTGTTTATGAGAAGGTCATGTGAGACAGCATCAAAGGTCTTACTAAAGTCAAGATATACCACATCTATCGCTTCCCCCATCCACAATGCTTGTTACTCTGTCAAAGAAAGCTATTAGGTTGGTTGACACAATTTGTTCTTGACAAATCCATGCTGACTGTTATTCGTCTTCTTATCTTCTAGGTGTTTGCAAATTGATTCCTTAATGATTTTCTCCATTATCTTTCTGGTTACTGAAGTTAAGATGACTGGTCTGTATTTCCCCGGGTTGTTCTTATTTCCCTTTTTATAGATTGGCACTATATTTTCCCTTTTCCAGTCCTCTGAAATCTCTCCCATCTTCTGTGACTTTTTGAAGATAATCGCTAATGGCTCAGATATCTCCTCAGTCAGTTCCTTGAGTATTCTAGGCTGTGTTTTATCAGGTCCTGGTGACTTGAAGACATCTAACTTGTCAAAGACATCATTGTGAGTGCCGTCATTTGTCCAGGTTAGTGAAGGTGATCCATACGGAAAGGTAAGCAAAGTGGTGTCACAGCAGATAGAAGACTGGAGGGCTGCAATTCGTTCAAGAGTAAAAGTAAAGGACAGCATTATAGTTGTTTATAAATGGATTGTGGTGAATCAAGAAGGGTGGATAAATGAAGGATTTCAGGAATAATTGGTTCCTTTTATGGCTCCTATGCTCTGACAATCTGCATAGTATGCCTGAGGTTTTCCTTTTAAATTGATCTCCCTTTCTTTCCCTTTTGCAGTCATATTGAAAAAATTACAACATGGCAAGACCCTCGAAAGACCATGAATCAGCCACTAAATCATATGAACCATCATCCTGCAGCAACTTCCACACCAGTGCCGCAGAGATCAATGGCAATGTCCCAGCCAAATCTGGGTAAGTATTGCAAGTCATTTCCTAACTTAAAAAAAAAGGAGTGGAACTGGCTGGTTATTATACTACCATTTTCCAATGTACTTTTTGCTTGAGTGCAGGTAACTGTGAACATCAGTGATCCTGTCATCAGGCCAAATAGTATATTCCCCATTTCCTCTGTCTATTATTTCTCTCTCTAATCTCGGGAACAAGGGAATAACAACATTGTTACTGCTTGAGATAAGGTTCTGACATTGTCAAGAGGCTTTTTGTTTTGGAACTTCCATGGCAAATCCCTTTTGTGGTATTGAGTAGGACAGAAAAATATATCACCCCAATACTTTTCCATTCAAGTGTGCTATAAAACATGCCTTCACCACAACTACATTTTATTATTCTCAAAGCTGCAGTACAAAGTTCTGGTAGAAGAAATCTGCCTTGAGCTTTTCCTCTATCTGATCAAGTCAAAGGTTATTCTCGGGCCATTGTATGTATTAGATTATTAGATTCTGCAGCAGCAGTTGCTTAAATGCTTTCAAAATAAAGCTATTCTATTTACATTGATCAGTGTCAGGTGGAGGGATGTGAGAACCACTTACAAATAGAATGGATTTTAAAAGAAACAGTTTAAATACTAGATTTTCAATAATGAAAAAAACAAACAATCTGAAGACTTTTGCTGAATGGCTTGTGTACTTAGGTACCTGCTGATTCAGCAAAGCACTTAGGTATGTGCTTAACTTTAAGCATGTGCTTAAGTCCTCTCGATTTTGCTGAATCTGAGCCTTAGTGAATATAACAGCCATGAAGATTTAAGAGGAAACTAAAAATGAAAAGAAAAACCTTCCTTATATGCTTAAGAAATAATAAAAATAATTAATAATTCTTTGCATTTATACTGCACCTTTCATCTGAGGATCTTAAAGTACTTTACAGAGGTAAGTAATATAATTTCTTTTACATATGGAGAAAATGAAGCATAGAGAGGTCAGGTTACTTGCGCAAGGTCAGAGAATTAGATCAAAGAGTCCTGATTGGAAGTATAAACCAGATTTTAGTGGAGAGCTGGCCATTGAGTTTATGTGTATATGTTCTGTGCATATGCAATTCAGCTGGGATCTCTTTTCGCACATTGAAAAGACTCCAGAAATCTTTAAGTTGTAAAGAGTTACCTATGGCAGCAATACTAAAGATATACTCATTTTCATGTTTTGTTTATAATAAGTACTTTACTGATGACTGTCCTCTAAGATAAATCACCCCACGGTCTCACCACTTGTTTTTTTCCCAACAATTGTCACTGCTTGGATATTTACAGTACAAACCTGTTGTTGGTTGTGCTATGCAAGTCAGTGGACAGTAGCAGATGTGTCACGAGAATGGACATCTGAAGAAGAAACCTGAATAAACTCCAAAAGGCTAGTGAGTCACACTAAATGGTAATACCAACACTTTGCTCTGCGCATATTATTTAAAATCACAGCTGCCTGTGGTTCACTTTCTGTTCATAGCAATCCTAAAATAAAGACTCAAAAGGAAAAAGATGGGAACATTTTTTTCTTTTGCTCATGTCAACCCTTCAGCTGCTGTTGCCACCTTTATCTTCGCTATATAGTACAAAAAAAAAAAAAAAAAAAAAAAGGAGGGGGAAAACCCACACATTATCATTTTTAAGACAGGATTTCCCCAAAGATTTTTGGGGGAAAGGCAGAGAGTCAAATCTATTAAGTAGTGATTTAAAAAAGAAAACAAAACAAAAAAAGTATTTTTAAATTAAAGGTTGTGGGGGGGGGAGGGGTCTTAATGAGGATTCAAGAGATTAAAAATAAAAGCCAGGTGGGGCACCACCCATTGGTTTAGTTGAGGATTTTTTCTTGAAGGGATTTGGACGCCATAATATAGTGAAAGGAAAATACTTTGGGTCACGTCGATCCCGGGACAACTCCACTGACTTCAACTACACCGTACACTTCATTCAAACTCCCACCCCCACATATTTTGGAGCAATCTTTTCTGTTTTTGTACAGGATCTAGGACAAGGATGGGCAACGTTTGGCCACAGCCCACCAGGGTAAACCCCCGGCGGACCAGGCCAGTTTGTTTACCTGCGTGTCTGCAGGTTCAGCTGATCACGGCTCCCACTGGCTGCGGTTCGCTGCTCCAGGGCAATGGGGGCTGCGGGAAGCCGCGACCAGCACATCCCTGGGCCCACGCTGTTTCCCACAGCCCCCATTGGCCTGGAGCGCGAACTGCGGCCAGTGGGAGCTGCGATCAGCCGAACCTGCAGATGCAGCAGGTAAACAAACTGGCCTAGCCCACCAGGGGGCTTACCCTGGCGGACTGTGGGCCAAATGTTGCCAATCTCTGGTCTAGGACAATAGGATCCTAGTCTGTTATTAGGCCTAGTCACTACTGCGATAGAAGTAAAAAATATTAATTTCCACAGTGTCAACATTAATTTAATCAATTTGGTGATTGCTTCAACACAAATTACAGGTTTTTTTCTGGGCCTAGCTACTTCTTTGTGAGATGGTACGGCAAGTCCTTGGGAGTTTTGGCTGCACAGTAGGATAACTCTTTTCTTTCCTCAGCTCTGTATCAGGTTCTATATCATGATTTCTGGTTTTACAATCCAAGTACTGATCTAGATAGACCACTGAAATGTATGTGTTAAAATCCTTAAAAAGAAAGTTGTATTAATTTACAAAATAAGAACAGGAACAGCACTTTATTTAAAAACAAAAACAAATAATTCAGTTTAGGCTAATTGGAAAGTGTTCATACTTACAGAGACTACAAGACTGTGATTTAAACCTTCCCCCCAAAAACTTTCACCTCTCCTCATTCAAACAGACTCTGGATACTGGATGTGACAGTTCAAAGTACACATAACCAGTTTTCAGTTCCATATCAGGATGTCTCTGTTTTGAAATCATTTTTGCCAAAGGAAAATGACATGTCCCTTTACTATTTTGTGACACTACCAGTGTTGTTATAAAACCTGCTTTGTTGGGTTCATGTCAGATATTTAAATGAGCAGTCTGCTGGAACAGCGCTGCGCCCCTGAGCCAGAAGCTATTGTGCCAACATCCTACCAGACATCACAGGAAAAATGAAAACTGGATAACAAGATAAACCACCCTTCTGGCGATAGTTGGTTCCTAACCTTTTAGCAAAAGCAGTCTACGCCTCTGTCTGTTGTCTTTTTCACCACTATAGGAATTAAAAAATAAGTTTTTCTTTTGAAGATATGCCACCTACAAGTAAGACGTTTAAGTATTCCAGGTCTGAGTCCTGGTCTGCACTTCCAATTACTAACATGTGTTTTTCTTGCTATGCTTCTTGTGATGATATGGAAAACGAGGTCTGTTTTGTACAGCTTGTTGTACTGGTTTATAACATCCCTTCAGCTATATTTTCTGGGAAATGTGCAAAGGCGCTTATAAACTTTTTATCAAAAGCAAATAATGTGACTAAATGATAGCACATCCTAATATGCTCGTGGCTTCGGGCATAGAGAAATCTATAGTGAATGGTCATTGAAATTTGAAGACATACTTTAAGGAATCTGCAGCCCTTTTCTATGCCCCCCACCCCACCCTTTTAACTGTGGTTTATGTGGTAAATTTATGAGCTAAACATCTGCTGTTTCATATAGCTTTACCAGTTTTGATGCTCTCTACCTTTTAAAAGTTTGTTTTTATAAATGCTATTTAATATAGAAAACTGAAGGCATTTCTCTCTTTGATGGATCATGTTAGTTCGAGACATAGTCATGTAAAACCAATATATGCTTCTATGTTAGGTCAGATTAGTCCAACTCCACAGAAGTCAATGAAGTTGCACATGTATAACTGAGAGCAGAATTTGATCTTTAAATCAATATAATTGGCTAGCAAATGTTGGAGATTTTTTTAAGCCTGGCATTTTTAAACTTCTCAATCATTTCTATCTCCAAAATTGTTAGTATCTGGCTGTACAAAGAACAGATTACTTTAACAGACCTGAAGCTATGTCTACACGAGAGAACTTATCTGTACCAATGCAGCTGCACCACTGTAAGATCTCTCATAGCGCCACTCTATGTCAATGGGAGAGAACTCTCCTTTTGACATAATTAAACCACCCCCAATCAGTGGCGGTAAGCCATGTTGGCAAGAGAACCTCTCCCATTGACATAGCGCTGTGCACACTGCCACTTATGCTGGTGTAACATATGTCGCTCAGGGGTGTGTTTTTTCACACCCCTGTGTGACATAAGTTTTGCTGACATAAGTGGCAGTGTAGACATGACCTCAGTGAAACATGGTATTTCTTTTCCTTTCATCAACACTTGATATGCCCCATTTATTTAATGCTGAATCTGCACATGAATCCAGTTTCTGTCTAACCTAACATAAATGGATCAGGTGAAGAAGACTAGCTGTCTTTCTCAAACGACTGAAAGAAAAAAATATTACTCCAAAGTGAGTTAAAAGTGGTCTCCAAACTGATCTGCCCCAATAAAAAAGGGCTTACAGTGAACCATTCTGACATGTGGCTATGAATCCTGCCTAATACCTTCATTGGGACTAGAGACACAAGTCTGCTATCTTTTCTTATCAGCTAACATCAGTCTAGGCACAGGATACAGCCTTCTTTGTTAAGTGTATATTATTTGTTTGTATTATTTCTTAATAATTTGCCCAGGTGTTTAGCTCATGGAGATCACTTTATCATGGAGATAAATGAGGTTCCATTTATAAATGGTTAATAAATGATTAATAGATTGTTATATAGTCAGACAGATAAATATGATGCTTATAATGTATAACAGACATTACTTACATCTGTATCATGCTCATTACATCTATTAATCAGTTATTAACCTTTTATAAACCATTTATAAATGGAACTTGAATATAAATTGTGACCCCGATGGGATTATTTGAAACTTGGGGTTGTAAAGAAATACGATCTGCAGTGGCCTCAATAGCAATCCCTGGAATAGCAATCCTTAGAGTTGCTGAGTATTGTTATGGACTGTATGTAGGCAAGTATTTTTTTTAAAGTAGACCCTCATGAATGTTTGATTTCTTTGATACTGTGCATAATACAACACACAGAATCATTTAGATTTTCACTCTGGTTCCTTGGAGCTATTTCAGTTGGACTACTTTAGTGCATACGTACAACCCTGACTGAAGTTGCTGAACACAATCTGGCCTTTAATTAAATATTGCCCAGATTTATCATTATGCAAATTGCTTTAATATGAAATGTAATGAAAACACACCAGATTACTTGCTTCACTTTTTGATATAATTCAATTTGTGTTTATATGGCTGAGTAGCTGGTCATTTAGAAAATGCCTAACCAAAAATTAGGCCAAGTTTCAAAGAAGTCAGTGGGGCTCAGCATGGGTACAGGCACACAGCTGTGTACCGTCAGTTGCAGGACTGAGGCCATACTACAAATGCTAGATACATTTGGAATAAATGACTGGTAAAAGAAGTAAGTCTCTATTTCTGTCTTTAATATTCTATTTAGAATTTTTGATTAATCCTTCCAAAGATGCTTAGATATAGAAGGTCACAGATGAACTACAGTAAATTTTGCTTTTTAATCACCTTTTTAAAATTTTTAAGGTTTTTCTTACCTAGTTATTTAAGAGTCCACTTTATTATGAATATCAGATATTCAAGTATAGGCTTCCCTTAACATCTCTGACCCTATTCAAGGTATAGCTTTGCACCTTTCTGACATGGCATATTGCATTTGCAGCCTTATGTTGCATAAGCCCCAGATATATTTGGAGGATTATTTTATCTTCCCATAACTAGTGCTCTCAGGATTCAGAACAGCCCCATCAAAATGTAAGACAGCTCAGTTTTTCCTTAATTGAAGTTGTGAATGCTGCCCTAAGTTTGGAGCTTTTGTATTACCCACCAATTAAAATAATTACTATGCTAAATTAATAGTTTTGTCGATGTAATGACTAGAATTCTTACATGGCTCAATCCTTTCTGACCCACTGGAACATTTTTGTTGCTCTGAGTTTGAAGGGCTTCGTAATGAAGCTCTATCCAAGAAAGGTGAAGCTGAAATGTCCTGTCATTAAGCCATTTGTATAGCTCACTAATGAAATCACCACTCCCAGTGAAGTTCCCAAAACATTCTTTGAGCCATGTCTTGAACTCCCAATTTCATCATTCCTGTACAGTTTTTGAAGTTTCATGAGTGCAGATGGTCTTTTTTCCCTCTTCTCCCAGCTTAAAGTGAGAGTCCTTTATCTTCTTCTTTTGTAGAGCTAAAATACTTCCCAGTGAATGTTGCTAGTTGGCAGCGATCAGTAACAACTGCTATAGCCTGCTTTTTCTAAATAATTTGTGGTGAGGAAGTCAGCATAAGTTCTACTCCCATACAAGGGACAGTGGCATTCATTGCCCTCAAATCTCTAATGGTTGCATAGGGCGTTATGTGCACACACTAGGCCCTCAGCCACAGTGCTTGGGCAAAAGGCCTGTTTTGATGATTTGCCCTTGAAGGCCCAGGGAACCAGTTGGCTATGAGGACTCTGCGGATGAATAGTTTTGCAGACAGACTACTATCAATGACTTTGTAAAGTGTTACAATTATTTTTTCTTTTTGACTGATAAAATGATATAGTGGCTTCTAAATGCTCTCTTCGCCTGCTTTGTCCTCGTAATGGTATTCCAATGGTTTTCAACTGAGCCAGTGAGGAGAGGGCTAGAGGGGCAGTTGTTCCTGAGTGACTCCTTTCCTTTCTCTGTGAGTACTCAGAGTGTTTTTGGGGTAATTGTATATGTGCTCTGAGACCTTATGATGAGGGGCTCCACAACAATCTGTTCTCTCAATCCCCCTGTTCAATAGTGCTGGCTAGTGCTTTGGAACAGCTTATCCACAATCAGAGATTGGGATGTGGCTAAGGTCTTTGCTGGATGAGGTTCTTTTATAGAATGACAGAGATAATATTGGCACCCTCATCTGAAAGGATATGCTTAGCGTTGGTTATCAGATATACAGCCTGGGGGTTTGATTTTTCTTTTCAGATTTGGACCTCACCATAGTCATCCTTGCCTTGGCTAGTTTAAGGCTGGATCTCTGTAACTTGTTCTACATGGAGCTATACCTCAAGGCTATTCTGAAAGTACAACTAATACAGAATCTGTGTGTCTATCTTCTAAATGGAGCTCGTTATACCTGTGCTCCATGATCTGCATGGCCTTAAACTACAAAATTCCATAATATTCATGGGCCTGCCCTCCCCAGAGACCGTGTCTCTCTTTATGGATTCACAGTAGTACAAGTAACAAAGGAGCTCCAGCTTGTACCCTTCCATTTTGAATGAGAGAAGCTGATGGCAGCTCTTTTTCAAGGAGGAGTCCTCATATCTAGATTTTTTTTTTTTCTGCTTTGGTCTGTCAGAGCCTAGATTTTATGACCTTCAGGGCATACTGCAAGGCCCAATTGTTCTATTATGCTTTTTCTAGAGGACTGAGGATTATTAAGTGGGGTCCTGGGGTTGATAGTTTGGGAGGAGTTTGTTGGCACTTTGTAAATGTTTCTGGGTTTAATTATTTATTTAGGCATTCCATATACATCTTCAGAGTGTGTTGTTAAAATGTGCAGATCAATCTAAATAAACTAGTAAAACAATAGTCCCTCTGGATGGTCCCATCATTATCTCTAGTGCCCTAGACCATCTTTTCTGTCTCTTTCTTCACTGTTGGCAATCTAACAGCAGCAGCACCCCCAGAAATGGAATTCCTGCCTGACCCTCCCCACTTGGAATTTTCCTTTTCTGGCATGCCAGACAGCTTGTATGCCTCAGCAATCTTTGCCCTGAGATGTGATTGATGGGTGCAAATGCAAAAGCTGTGGTCACATATGAGCTGTCTGGCAGGCCAGAAGTGTCAGCGAGATGAAGCAGAGTCACCCAGAGAGAACTGGAGCAGAGCCATGTCCCTGTGGGTCCCAGACCCCCTGCATTAGTGTTGAGACAGTCTTCCTACTTATTCTTACTCCTGCTGTCATATTTATTCCTCCATAACATGTTTTCTATTGTGCTTTGCCAGACTTCTGAATTCTGCCCTGATCTGCAGCGTTTATCTGACCCAGCTAGCTCTACTTTTGCCGTCTAGTCTTTCTGCAGAAAGGCTGCCTCATGGAATTCTGTTCAGTGAGAATACCTTCTTCACAGGTTTTGTAAGGATTAATTCACCAATATAAATGCATTGATGTGAATATATGTAGTATTACAACTGTGTAAATACTGTCATTCCTGAGAACCTGAATTTCTATATTCTCATACTCCTTTCATATCCGGATCAAGTTATTTATGTCTCTGCTACCACTTTCTTCATCAGTTACATGCTATTTTCATCCGGTTAGGAGGGTCACCAGAGGCTGTGGACTCATACTGACCTAGAGAATTGAGGGAAAGCTGTTGGGAGGTGATAAGAAGTGCTGTGGGTATGCAAAGGTGAAGCAGCCTGGTCTAATATGGGGAGGAAACTAGATGGGTTTCCACAGAAATGGGCCTGATGAAAATTAAGTTCATGGCAGCCTGGAATAATTCCTCACACATTTTCCCTTATCAAATACAAGATTCTGGCATCACAAATAAACAGATGCTACACAAGGAACTTCAGAAGATGGAATTTCAGAGCACACTATATATATTTTTAAGGGATCAATTACTGGCAGGACAGGTAGTTCTGTATGTGCTTCTGCTTGCACTTGTAGAACATTTTTCAGCTGAGCATCTCAGGTGCTGTACACACACAAAGAGTATGTCTATACTACCCGCCAGATTGGCGAGCCGCGATCAATCCAGTCAGAGTCGATTTATCGATAAATTGACCCCTGAGTGCTCTCACGTCAATTCCTGTACCCCACCGCCACGAGAGGCGCAGGCAAAGTCAATGGGGGAGCGGCAGCAATCGACTCACCGCAGTGAAGACACCGCGGTGAGTAGGTCTAAGTACGTCAATTCATAACTTAGATTGACACTCCCCTCTCCCCCATGTGTAGATCAGGGCTAACTAATTAAGCTTCAAATCATACCTTTGAAGGAGGGAAATAATATTAGCCTTATGGCATGGATCAAGAAACTGAGGCATAGAAAAATGAAGAGCCTGATTTTAAATTCAGTGTGGTCTGTGAGAGTTCATCACCTTTGAAAATCAGACCCTAAGTGACTCATCCGAGGTTTACACAGCAAAGTAGGTAGCAGACTTGGGAACAAACTCCAGAACTTCTGACTTTTATATCCACACTAACTGTAAGGCCTGGTCTACACTGGGGGGGGGGGGGGGGGAAATCGATCTAAGTTAGGCAACTTCAGCTACGTGAATAACATAGCTGAAGTCAACGTACTTAGACCTACTCACCGCTGTGAGTTGACTGTGGCTGCTCCCCCGTCAACTCCGCCTGCACCTCTCGCAGTGGTGGAGCACAGGGGTTGACGGGAGAGCGCTTGGGGGTCGATTTATCATGTCTAGACTAGACGCGATAAATCAACCCCCCTCTAAATCGATCGCTGCCCACCGATCCGGCGGGTAGTATAGACATACCCTTAGTCTTATACTGTGATCATTAGACCATGCTTCCTCTTTGTATGAAAGAGAGCTGCACTAAACTCTGGAGGAAGAGAGGCTTCAGAATTTCACTACAAAGAGAGAGAGCTCTTTCCCTGAGCAAAGATCTACCAGCAAGTATGATCCCAGCGGTCTGAGATGTACAGCTTCAGCAGATTAAATAAATTGTTCTTAGGGAGTTGAAGACATTATATGTTAAAAGGGTAAATTTTAACAGGGAAAGCAGCTTATACTAGCAATGGCTTATATTACAGAAATACACTTGTGAACTAAAATATTTGGTCTACCACTACAATGTCTGTGGTAACTTAATTTGGGCCTGGTAATAATGTGGTTTATGGTATTTTGCACCTGCTTTAGTGTTTTTAATCAGCCAGGAAGTCCAATCAATAAAAAGTTACAGTAATTCTCTCTAGCACTAATAGAGGCATGAACCAAAGTTTCCATAGCCTGCCGTGATAAAAGGGGGTGTAACTGTGCTATTGTTGAAAATGATGTTAAAATGTCATTGCGGTTACACTACCGCTATGGGACTCCAGGGATAAGGCCACACAAACGCGTAAGGTTTTAAGACTGGCAAGATGTATTTCAGTGATAGCCAACATAATATTTGGTGTTTTGGAATTGTCTATGTTTAGCCAGACTTAGTTTGCTTAAATCTGGCTAGAAATCTGTAATATTGAGAGGAAGAGTTTGTTTTTTCCCCAATT
The DNA here is from genome assembly GCF_965140235.1 of Caretta caretta. Classification (NCBI taxonomy): domain Eukaryota; kingdom Metazoa; phylum Chordata; order Testudines; family Cheloniidae; genus Caretta; species Caretta caretta. Next base: position 28,482,970 of record NC_134214.1, read on the forward strand.
GGGCTGTATCCATACATCACCAGCGGTGTAGAAGTGCTTTCTGTTTCAAATAACTTTTGATTATTGGATATCCTGAAATGTATAGCCAGGAGTCAGATGTGGCTGCGGTGAATAGTGTTAGGAGATGTTTATGGTTAATGAAATATGATTTATATGTGAGGTGGAACCCTTCCTGGAGGACCCCGCATACTACATGGAAATGAGGCGTGTGCAACCCTCTTTCTGGGAAAGCACGTTTTCAGGTTATTTGAAATTAAAACCACCAAGAAGCAATTTAGGCAGATTTAGTACAGACTAGATGAGAGTAATGTATTCACATTTTACAGAGAAGCAGCTGTAAAGCTACAGTGACTAACAGGAGTTAACTTCAGTAGCATGAACCTGGAACATTCAAAGAACAATGTGTTCAAAAGACACCAGATTTTTTTTTAAAGCCTATTTTTTTAATTTAAATGAAAACATGTTTCTGTTCGGATATAAGCATTCAAGGCTAGCAACCCAAACATTTCAGCATTGTGTTAGTACAAGAGAACCAGAAAGTGGAATTGACTAATTCATTTTCCTAGTCCAAACAGAATGAAATGCAAAAAGCAGAGAAACAACAAAAATGAGGAAAATAAATAACATTTGTATAATTATTAATTTTTAAGTAAGAGATGTTATTAGTAACACTGCTAAGGAATTTAAGATATAGTTCTAACCAGCCTCTGCCACTTTAAGACCAGTTGTGCTAAAGAAAAGCCAACACTCAGGGTATTTATTCAGTTATTCTAAAAGATCTGTCAGACAGTTTTGTGTTACATTCAGTTTTGATGCTATACTTGAAGATTGTTTTAAACCTGAAGCAATGAAGACAGGAAAGTGTTGCTAAAAGTACAAATCACAGACCTCTCTACATTTTCAGCTGGAACTGTTGAGAAATTTCTACATGGTCATTCTCAGCCCAGAAAGCTGAGTGAAGGTGCTCTGTGTGCAATGGGATAGTGAAACTTTTTTGTTTAATACTTTACAGATTTTTTGGAACGAAATGCACACTGAACTGAAAAGCAGCATTTTTGCTGACCTTGTTGGAAGGCTAATGCAGTTTCTGGGAAATAAGTGAAACAAGCAGTTCTTTGTTGGCAGGAGCAGAGAGAGAGAGAGAGGAGGGAAAGACTGGTCTTTTTTTCTTCACAATGTCGTGACTAAGTCAAAACTGTAATATGGCTAGATTTTTCTTTTACCTCTGCAGACATATGTTTTTCATCAGACTGTGCTGCGTGACACCTGATGCTGGTGAGTTCATATGGATTAGGCTATGGACTGCCCATAAACAGAGTGGGGGGAAAAGAAATCCACAGCTGCACTCAGATGCTTGACACTGAAATAAATAAAAGTTGGTACAATCAGTTGGACATATATGTCAGAAATAATTTACACCTGCATTATTTGGTTTCTGCTGCTTGCAGATTCTTTTGACCACAAAATGATCTCTGCTTTGTTTATATCCAGCAAAGAACGTTATTTTAAAAGTCTCTCCGCCAATGTCTGAAAATCTAACTTACTTATTAATTGGATAAAGAAAATCACATTGGGCCAACTTCAGACCTCGACTAAGTGGCTGCAATTCCATTGACTCTAATGAACTTATAGCTACTTAGTGCAGGTCTCAATTTGTCCCATACATTTTGTTCACTTTCATTTAAGCTGGTAAATTGCATAATAGCTGCTTACTGAGCAGGCTTGCATCATTCTTCAAAACAAACTTGTTCATCATAAAAGAATCAAATTAGAAATGCCACCTTAAACTTCCCTTTTGGAATAGGTCAGGGTAGAATACTGTTGCACATTTTATGTTATACAACACCACGGGATTGCCTGATGAATATCACTGGACTAAAACCAGCATTCATGTTGAGTAGTCTGGTTTATACTTGAATTGTGAGGTTTTTCTTCTTTGTGACCCAAATTCTGTTTCTTTTATGCATAATAAAACCTTAATAGATCCATAAACCATCTATAAAAAATAAATTTTGTTCTTAAAGTTCATAGAACAAGAATAAACAGTAGGAAATGAACATAAATAAAAACAAAAACTAATATTGTGACAATGAAATCAAGCAAGTACTACAATAAGTGTTTGTATTGTAATATGATTATATCCTAAAGATTAACCATGTATAGAGTATACTTGTACTGAAAAGGAGTGATCCAGTGCTGGTTGGCATTAAAGGGAGTTTTCCATTGACTTCAGCGGGTGAGATCAGGCCATAAGTGTGAGTGGCATTAAATATTGCCACAAAAGTCTTATTGTAACCTACTTGGTAAAAAAGAGGTCAACTACATGGTTCACATGAGAAAGGAGATAGGAAATCCATAAGAGTTTGGGGTCATTCCAAGAAAAGTTGAATAGTAAGCCAAGTTTGATGAAAGACAAGCTGGTTGGACATTTTTTTCAAAATAAATCTCAGATTTGTAGGTAGACGGGCTATTTATCCATTGATTGGTAATACATGAGAACAATCTTTCTTATACTGAATTGCCAATGTAATGGGACACTGTCAACTTGAAATCTAGGCAATACCAAACAAATGAGTTCAAAGTAGTTTCAGCTGCTACACCTGCATTGTCCTTCCTCTTCCCACCCCCCTAAAGTTTCTTTCCCCTGTTGATCTGTGGATGACCCTTACAAACAATAGGAGAAACTTGCCATTGAAGTAATTTATGCATGCATGCATGCAGAGATTTTCCCAAGTTGATTTCATTGCAAGATAGGCACCTGTTTGACTACACAGGGCAAATCTTGACACTGACTATATACCATGTGCTGTAAAATGTCAAAGTAAACAAACTGAAATAATAGAGAGAAATATATTTGTATTCTCTCATCTTTCAATTATAGTAATCTTGGGTTTTGATAAAATAGCACTTAAAAGATTTTTGGATGGAAATGTGATTTTCATGTTGGTGTTGACCCTTTAAAGCAGTGTTGACCCCTTAAAGCAGTGGGAGCCGCAATCGGCCGAACCTTTGGACGCGGCAGGTAAACAAACCAGCTCGGCTCGCCAGGGGCTTTCCCGGAACAAGCGGTGTCCCAAGTTTGGGAAACACTGCTTTAAAGGAAACTGCTAACAAAATGCTGGTAATTCTCTGGGGAAGCACTTAATTTGTTATAAATTATCTTATAGGGTATGTCTATACTGCAGTTAGATACCCATCGCTGGCCTATGCCAGCTGACTTGAGCTTGTGCAGCTCAGGCAAAGGGGCTGTTTACTTGCAGTGTAGACATTTATGCTTGGGCTGAAGCCTGGGCTCTAGGACCCTGTTAGGTGGGAGAGTCCCAGAGCTTGGGTTGCAGCTCGAGCCCAAATGTCTACATTGCAGTTAAACAGCCCCTTAGCCCGAGTCAGCTTGCACGGATCAGCCATGGGTTTTTAATTGCATTGTAAACATACCCACAGAGATTTATTTTTGGAAGAGTTAGATGTTGTAGACACCATGTCCATTGCAATATTTAATTTGTAAATGTTTGTAAAGCTGAGAATCAGCTTTGCTGGTATAGATCTGGTAAAAGTATACACTGGGGTTCATCCAGCAGCCCCAAATAAGACGTTTCCTGGGAATATGAACTTTGACTTTTGCCATAATGACTTGAGTAATTGTTTGTTTAGATTCTTGAAGGTCTAAACAATAGTGAAAGTGACAGGGCAAATACATAATATATTGGGGAAAGTCATAGACGTTGCCACAAGTAAAAAAAGGGAGGCGGTTACTTTTCTCCATCATAAGACAAAGAGGAAACTATTCATGATCAATGTGAGCAAACCATCTGATTTTATGGCATACAAAGATGTTTTATATAATAAGGGAAATTGAGACCACCATAAGGTTTTGGATGAAGTGCTCTTTTCATGTCTACTAGAAGATGAATCAATCCATCATTTCTGCTGGCTTTTGCTAGCACAGACTTTAGAAGAGAGGCAGAAAGTGCACAAGGGTAGGTTGAGGCATCAGAAAGCATCCACTACTGTCTCTGCATCAGAGAGATTGTGTGGGGCCAGCACAGCTCAGAAAATTTGGGTGCTGGCCAGGAAAGAAGTCTGGGTGTATGGGGGATGTACTGATTCAATTTATCCTCTCAGAAGTCCCAACTGGCAGAGTCCTTTGCAGGAATTAAAGCTGCCTTCCTCTGGCAGAAATCCCACCAGTCGTAATAGTGGGTGAATCCCATCACAAGGGGCCTCTGAGGTGAGTCTGACTTCAGCATTTGAAATGTAAGGTGGGATTACAGATGTCTCATGTTTTTAACAATGCCCAGCAAGGTTTGTGTGGAATGAAGTTTTAATTTCAGATGCAGGTCTGGAGATGGTATGGGGTGTCCTCTGAACGGGTGATAACGGGTGAGAGGGTAGTTTCTCCCATTGGTAAGAAGGTAGAGGTTTTTTTCCAGTGATGCTGGAGGATGCTTATGTATTATAAGTGAAATGATTGTACAAAATCCTTTTGTTTGAGAGGTTCTGACTAAAAACATACTGGAAACATCCTTATTTCCCCTTGTTTATTCCAGGGAGATATTTGTTTTGATCTGATTTAGATTTCTGATTTGCTAAAGTTCCATAATGAAAAAGCTGCATGCTGTGTGTGCAAGTTGCACATACATAAAACTCTGAGTTGAGTTCACAAAAGTAAGACACAGCATGTCTTGAACTGATTTATGGGACCTCATTCTGATTGCATTTATGCTGGTGTAAATCAGAGGTAACTCTCATGGAGTTACACTGGTGTAAAGCTCGTTAGATAAGAGTCAGGGCCATATTTGCCTATATATGAACCATTTAAGTATTTGAAGGGAATTTTCTCACCAGGGAAAATTGATTTTCATGTCATAGTGATGTAATTCCCCGTTTTAAATAAGACTGTGTCTCTGAACACTTGCCAGCAGATACCCTGGTAAAAAGTACAGATAAACAAATGGAAACTGACATATCTGTTGAGCCTGGAAGCTTAAATTCATAACTAAAAATCACGATCTGAGGCCTGGTCTACACTGCACGGTTAGGTCGACGTGCGCTTTCTTGCATCAATCTAGCTGTGAAAGTGTCTTCATTTATATTTGGCTCCCACCAACATAAGTGACTCTCTATGCCGATTTAGTAACACCACCTCCCCGATCAGCACAGAGTCACGGTCGATGTAACTAGGTTGATGCGGTGTCAGTGGAGGCATTGTGTTGCTCATAGAATCACAGGACTGGAAGGGACCTCGAGAGGTCATCTAGTCCAGTCCCCTGCACTCATGGCAGGACCAAGTATTATCTAGAGCATCCCTGACAGGTGTTTGTCTACCCTGCTCTTAAAAATCTCCAATGATGGAGATTCTACCACCTCCCTAGGCAATTTATTCCAGTGCTTAACCACTCTGACAATCAGGAATTTTTTCCTAATGTCTAATCTAAACCTCCCTTGCTGCAATTTAAGCCCATTGCTTCTTGTCCTATCCTTAGAGGTTAAGAAGAACCATTTTTCTCCCTGCTCCTTGTAACAACCTTTTATGTACTTGAAAACAATTATCATGTCCCCTCTCAGTGTTCTCTTTTCCAGACTAAACAAACTCAATTTTTTCAGTATTCCTTCATAGATCATGTTTTCTAGAACTTTAATAATTTTTGTTGCTCTACTCTGGACTTTTTCCAATTTTTCCACATCTTTCCTGAAATCTGGCACCCAGAACTGGACACTCCAGTTGAGGCCTAATCAACATGAAGTAGAGCGGAAGAATTACTTCTCGTGTCTTGCTTACAGCACTCTTGCTAATACATCCCAGAACGATCTTCGCTTTTTTTGCAACAGTGTTACACTATTGATGCATATTTAGCTTGTGGTCCACTATGACCCCAGATCCGTTTCTGCAGTACTCCTACCTAGGCAATCATTTCCCATTTTGTATGTGTGCAACTGATTGTTCCTTCCTAAGTGGAGTACTTTGCATTTGTCCATATTGAACTTCATTCTGTTTACTTCAGACCATTTCTCCAGTTTGTCCAGATCATGTTGAATTATAATCCTATCCTCCAAAGCGTTTGCAACCCCTCCCAGCTTGGTATCATATGCAGACTTTATAAGTGTACTCTTATGTTGACTGTTACTGGCTTTCAGGAGCCACTGACAATACCATCAATACAAACTTCCCTGGTGAGGGCATGCTCCGCCGACACAAAGAGCCAAGTGGCACATACACAAGCGATTTAATAATTCTGGTGGCTGCATGCCACCATAAGTGAGGTCAACATAATATTGTCGGTTAGACATGGCCTTAATAAAGACACTGGATGTATGGCTTATTATAACAATCTGTAACTCAGTAACCCTCCTTTTTTGTCCTATGACTGCAGAGGTGCCACTTCACCTTAAATGGTCTCTTAGAATATGTGTTAACTACTGTGACAAAGTTCCTGCTCTACCTTGGTGGGTCTTGCGCTTATTGGCAGATTTGCTCGCCTTGGAGCTTCACGGCAGCCCTCAGCTTGGCCATTTTTCTGAACCCACAGTCCAGGTCGACTCCTCCTGTGTCTGACCAGGAGTTGGGGGGAACCCGGGCCCACCCTCTACTCTGGGTTCCAGCCCAGGGCCCTGTGGAATGCAGCTGTCTGGAGTATCTTCTGGCACAGCTGTGTGACAGCTACAACTCCCTGGGCTACTTCCCCATGGCCTCCTCCCAACACCTTCTTTATCCTCATCACAGGACCTTCCTCCTGGTGTCTGATAACGCTTGTACACCTCAGTCCTCCAACAGTCCACTTTGTCACTCTCAGCTCCTAGTGCCTCTTGCTCTCAGCTCCTCACATGCACACCACAAACTGAAGTGAGCTCCTTTTTAAAACCCAGGTGTCCTGATTAGCCTGCCTTAATTGATTCTAGCAGCTTCTTGATTGGCTGCAGGTGTTCTAATCAGCCTGTCTTAATTGTCTCTGATTGTTCTGGAACCTTCCCTGTTACCTTACCCAGGGAAAAGGGACCCACTTAGCCTGGGGCTAATATATCTGCCTTCTATTACTCTCCTGTAGCCATCTAGCCCGACCCTGTCACACTACTTACACTAAACAATCTGCTCCACCTTGTGACACTCTGAGCATCTTTCCTAGATCTGAAGAAGAGCTCTGTGTAGCTTGAAAGCTTGTCTCTTTCATCAACAGAAATTGGTCCAATTACTTTACCCACCTTGTGTCTGTTATATCTTGGGACCAATATGGTTATAGCGACACTGCAAACAATCTTCTATATCTGACATTTTCAATGTGTCTTGCGAGTTATGACTGTGGAAAAACTGTATGCCTGTAGAACTGATAGTTATGCTGATACATAATTATCTCATCCCCATTTCACAAGCAACGCAGGCTGGAAAAACTGACTTGTCTGAAGACTCAAACTGACCTACAGGAATAGTTCCAGGTGATCCAGAACTTGGAGGCCCTTCTTAAGACCTATCCTAGGAGTGACAGTTCTAGAACAGCACTATTTCTCTGTGGATCCAAGTTCTGCCTGGCAAGGACCAATGTTCCAGCAGAACTGAGATCCAGAGAGCCATCTATGGAGACGGCCCAGAGAGCACAGGCAGTGGAATGGTCCTACCTCTCCCTTGTTCCTGGCTGTATTTGAAATCAGTATTGTGTTGTTTTGTACTTTATAAGGCATGATCTAAGATGCTTCCCTAAATTCAAACACAAGAGGCAGATAATGGCTGGAGGACACATATTGCAGTGAAAACACAGAGTCAGCTGGGCCCACGAGCAAATCACAATATGAAGCAGAGTCAGTTGGCACTTCCATCTCCTTATCTAAGGGAAGAAAAGACATTCCCTCCTGCCTCCCACATCCAGGCCCCAGTGGTTTTGGTTGGTAGACCCAGCTACAGTCACCAGAGGCCCAGACACCATCAGAGGCTTATCTTCTCTCCTTTTTTAGGAGCCCTTTCCTCCCTGGTCTGATGCTGCCTGTATACACCTAACCTACACAATGTTCTAATATAAAGGGCTCTCATATAAGATACTACCATCTCCTCCAGTGAAACTTTCAAAACTTTCCTTTAGGTAAATCATTATGTCAGATTCAGCTGATAGAAGTAGTTTATTGTTGGACGTGGAATGACTGATTTATTGTTTTGTTTGTTTATCAGCAAAATAATCGTATGCTGTGTAGTGTACTTAATTATTCATGGGTCAAACAGTGTCATGTAATTTTTTATATTCCTGTTTAAACTGTTCACTGCACTAACACCAGCATCCAAGTCCATGCTTATAGCATGTAACTGTAATAAAATTGCTGGAAAGCAGAGGAAAGAAAGTACATTATAAGTTGTACATTTCAGTGACCTAATTCCCAAATACAGACTCAGTATTCAGAAGTGACTAGTTTAAGTGACTATTTTACAAAAAAAGAACCGATTTTCCATTCCACTTCCATGAAGCGAAAGACTTGGATCTGTTTTGGAGGGATGAAGGGGGTCATCACACTGGGAGGTTCACCTCCACAGCATTGTCCTATTCTTCCCCTTCTCTCTTTTCTAGCCCCAGAGAAGCCCATCTGTGGTGCAAAAAGAGTATTGAGATCTGCTAGAGGCAGGAGAGCTGTGGGCTATAGAATTTCTGGTGTGGACAGCACCGTGTGGGCGGGAGAAGTTTTCCTGCCTACATAGCTTCTGCCACTCGCAGGGGCTGAAGCAGTTAAGCCGATGGGAGCGCTCTCTCCTGTCAGCTTAGAGCAGCTATATTAGAGAGCTCTGCGCTGCTGTAAACTTTCTAGTGTAGCTGTGCCAGTAGACATCCATGACTAACACATTCCATAAGACTGCTACAATTCAAGCTGTCACCCTGCTCTTCCCTCAGAGAATCTGCACAGGCAGGATGTTTGTCTAGTGATATTTTCATAGCCTTTTTCAGTCTCAGCATTTTACATTTGTCCCATAGTTTCAAAAGTTTTGCACTTAAGAAGAATCCCATATATTGTAATTTCCCTCAAGAGATCAATGATGTTGGGCTTGATTTTCCTCTCACTTAGGCCCAGATCCTGCAGAGATTTAAACACATGCTTACGTACATATGGGAAGTTAAGTACTTGCATAACTGTTTGCAGTATTAAGGACTTATCCCAGTTTTACATGATGTAACTCAGACTTCAGTGGAGTTATTCCTGATTTACATAAGAAGACAATCAGATCCTCTATGTCTTAGGCCTTGTCTACACTACACAGTTTTGTCAACAAAAGCCGGTTTTGTTGACAAAACAGTGGACGTGTACACAATGCAATGCTCCTTCTGCTGGCAAAACTCTCCTGCTTTGCTGACAAAATAAAGCCACCTTGAAGAGAGGTATAGAGCTTTTTGTGGCAAAGTTATATAGACAAAGTGTCAATGTAGACACTGCACTTGGTTATGTCATTGTAAGTGGCCTCCAAGAGGTGTCCCACAATGTCCATCCTGACCTCTCTGGTCAGCAGTTCGAACTCTACTGCCCTGCACCCAGATATACAGGCATCTGCCCCTCCCACTTTGAAGGCCCGGGAATTTTTGAAATTGCACTTCCTGTTTGCTTTGTGTGGCGAGCTCACATCGCATCTTTCCAGCTGACCAGGGCAGCTCCATGCAGCAAACGCTCTCCCGCTTGGAGCACACCTGAGTTGTTGGATCTGCTGGTAATGTGGGGAGAGGAGGCTGTGCAGTCCCAGCTCCACTCCAGCCGTAGGAACTTCGATACATTTGGGCAGACTTCCTGTGGCTTGTTGGATAAGGGCTAAAACCGGGACACGTGTCAGTGCCATGTGAGGATAAAGGAGCTGAGGCTGGCATACCAGAAGGCAAGGGAGGCCAACTGTGCTCTGCCAAAGACCTGCCACTTTTATAAAGAGCTGGACGCCATCCTTGGCGGCAATCCCACCTCCATGAGCCCCATTAAAACTTCATTGGGACTGGAGGCAGACAGTGAACTCAACCCCAAGGATGAAGTCTTGGATGAGGAAGTCGAGTTGGAGGATGATGTGGAGCACGCAGCAGGGTCTAGCCAGTCCCAGCAGTCTGTCTCTGGCGTGCATGATGCAGGAGAGGAGAGCCCTGGTAAGTGACCTTTTTGAGTTGATGCTGCTTGGTTATATGAGGGCTGTATATATATAGGGCTGTCCTTTGCTCTGAATATTCTAGAAGTGGGAGAAGGGACAGAAATGTACAAGACAAGATGTGTTTCTGTGTGCTCCACATTTCCTTGTGCAGCTAAGCAGTGCATTAATGCATACTGAGATTTCACTGGAATCTTCCAGAGAGATCTCTAGGAAACTTTCCTGAAGGTACTCGCCAAACCTCTGCTGAAGGTTCCTTGGCAGAGCTGGTTTGTTCCTTCCCCCGTTGTAGGAAACTTTCCCATGCCAATCGACAATCACTTGTGCAGGGACCAAAGCGGCACACAGGCAAGCAGCATAGGGACCAGATCTGAAGCCGCACATGTACAGGAGATGCACCCTTGCTAACGCTCAGGAGTGAGATATCTGCTTCAATGACCCCCACCTGTGAAAAATGGTGGCAGAATTTACAATATTGTCCTTAGTCACCTGCAGTGATCCCCTTAAAAAACACCTAGACCCTTTGCCCTATCTTGAGCACTGAATCTCCCACTGCTCCCCCCCTCACCCCCCCCAGCCAAACTCACTGTATTTGCCGAGAACACAGGGAGTGGAGAGAGACCCTGAAGGAAAAATTTAAAATAGAAAGACAGGAGAGAAAGGAGAACATTGTAAAGGGTCAGGAGTGGATGATAAAAGTGATGGAGGAGCAAACAGAGATGTTGAACTCCCTAATCACGCTCCAGGTAGAACACATGCATACTCGCTTCCCCCTGCAGCTGATACAGAACTGCTTTCCATGTCCTCCCCAAACTCCTCCCACACATTCCTTGCAACTTTCCAGAACGTCTCGGTAGCCCATTCACTCCACCCCTTCAGACAGCATCCAAAATGATAATTGGACTTACACACAGCTATGAGAGCCTACAGTGCCCAGCCCTCTTATCTCTCTTCCCACCAAATCTTTTGTGTGCATTGTTAACTGATATTAAATAAAAACAAACTCTCTGAAAGATAACCAATCTTTATTTGTCTCCTACAGGTAGTGGTTGCTGCTGGGAGTAATACATAGCAATTTGATCATTTGCTGACTACAAATTCTGGTCAGGAATCATCAGAATTTTCATGCAAGGCAGCAAGCTAACAAAAGCATGGCAGAGTACTGTACTGAAAGACACATTACTGGTGCTCATTGTCAAAATGTCCCTTCAAAGCCTCTCTGATTCAGATAGCCCCCTATTGTGCCCCTCTAATAGCCATGGTATCTGGCTGCTCCAATTCAGCAGCCAGGTGATCCACCTCCACATTCCACCCTGGGGAAAATTTTTCACTCTTAGCCTCACAAATACTATGGAGCACTCAGCAGGCTGCTATGACCATGGGAATATTTTCCTTATTTAGGTCTAACCTGCCATAAAGGCAGCACTAGCATGCTTTTAATATGCCAAAGGTGCATTCTACAGTCATTCTGCACCTGTTCAGCCTATTGTTGAAGCATTTCTTGCTGTTGTCCAGGTTTCCCATATAAGGCTTCATGAGCCATGGGAGTAAGGGGTGTGCTGGGTCTCCCAGGATCACTGTGGGCATTTCAACATCCCCCCACTGGAATCTTCTGGTCTGGAAAGAAAGTTCCTGCTTGGAGCTTTCTATACATGCTAGTGTTCCTGAAGATGGATGTGTCATGCACCTTCCTGGACCACCCCGTGTTGATGTCAGTGAAACACCCACGGTTATCCTGCAGTGCCATAGAGAAGTATCCCTTTGTATTGATGTACTCCATCGCAAGATGGTCCGGGGCCAAAATTGGAATACGTCAGCCATCTATTGCCCCAAAGCCATCCACTGTTTTCCACACATAGCCAAGAGTCACAGTCCTTCGTAGTCCATGTGATTAATGACCCTGCACACTTGCGTTAACACAGCCCCAACAGTTGACTTCCTGACACAACTGATTTATGACTGATCGGTAGTAGTCTAGAGTCGCCAGCTTCCACACAGCGATCGCCACATGCTTCTCCACCGAGAAGGCAGACCTCATTTTGGTGTCTTTGCACTGCAGTGCTGGGGCTAGTTCTGCACACAGTTCCAAGAAGGTGGCTTTCCACATCAGAAAGTTCTGCAGCCACTGCTTGTCATCCCAGACCTGCATAATGATGTCACCACTTGGTGCTTGTTTCCCCAGCCCAAAACTAATGTTCCACTGTGTTCAGCTGCTCCCTGAATGCCAGAAGTAATCTGGTGTTGTTTCTTTCCATTGCACACAGCAACTCTGATTCCTGTTCAGAGATTGGGTGCTCATGATTTACTGCATGACCATCTGTGACATGTTCATAAAAGTGACCACAACAGTAGAGAACAGTGCAGGGTCCATCCTTTCAGACAGCGATGGCTAGAACACAGTAAGCAGGGGCCGTGGAAAAATGCCATGAAACACAGTCGAAAGCCCCTGGAATGCTGGGACAGAAAAAAACTGCATCATAGGACGTTGAGCTTGCATGCATGATGCACTGTGATCCACTCCACCTTCCCACAGCTTCTAGCTGCAGAAGGTGGCAAGTAGCACGGTGGGATAGCTACCCACAGTGCACTGCTCTCACTGTTGATGCAAGAGCACCAACTGTGGACACATACAAGTGATGTAATTAAACCGGTTTCTGATCGTCTGGGTAACTTGCCTCGACAAAACTGTGTAGTGTAGACATGGCCTCAGAAACATAGTTTGAGCAGTGCTTGCTGTTTTGCAATAGTCCCTGTTGCTCATTCTATCTTTATTGTTATCTACAATACTGAAAGACCAGATACGCTGAAGGTCAGACATCCACATAATATAAACTCATCCTGGTCTGAAGACAGGAAGAGAAACCAGTTAAAATTTTGGCTTTCTTTGTGATAGGAGCAACAATGAGAAAAAGATAAGAGATAAAAATCCCTGCTCCTTTGGAAGGAAAAACTTCTTTAACATTTTCCTTGTAAGACAGTGTTCTGAGATTAGGGGTGTTCTTGTTTGGAGAGGGAAGCTTGTCTATTTGGGTTATTCCTTACTTAAAAGACTGGCAATGGAACAGCCAGAGAAGGTCAATAAACTTTTAAGGAACTTTGTGGCTGCCAACCATTATCCAATCTGGATTCAGACAATGCATGTGGAGAACTTTATTGTTAGTTGTTGTTATTTTGGTTCATTGGTTGGCTTTTTGTTTTGTTTTTGTGGGGACAGGGGAAATTAAGTGCACTGTTTTAGTGCTCATGAAAAGTATTGGATTGACAACACTGGAAACTGAAGTATTCCACCCATGGATAATATGGAGCACAAACAGTAGTGCAGGCTTCCCTACCTACGTGGGCAGTGTAGACAAGCTTTATCACCAAGGGAGAGCTCTCCTGGTGATTAAAAAAAAGAATCACCCCGAAAGAGCGGTAGTAGCCACACTCCCAGCGATGAAGCGCTGTCTCTACTGGCACTTTTCAGCGCTAAAACTTTTGTTGCTCAGGGGGACGTTTTTTCACACTTCTGAACGACTAAAGTTTTAGCACTGAAAGTGGCAGTGTAGACACAGCCTAACACTCTGACCAGTCTATTTCTGGTGTTGTTTGGGAAGCATTCAGTTAGCTTCAGTGGAGTTAAATCAATTTTAGTTGAAAAAAGCTTCCCCTCCTCACCTTCCATCTGCAGAGCTATCCTCCAAAGACAAATGTTTTGAATACTCCATCAAGGGCGCGGTTTGATGAGTCTACTCCAAATCTGAATGCTCCCACAGATAAGATTTCAAATGTTAATAAAGTTTGCTGAGGAGTATCTAGATCTTCTTTGTAAGACATTAACTATATCAGACACTCTGTACATACAATCCAAAAATCTTAAAAGATTTACATGTGCCTCTGTTGTAAACAGATCTAAATTAGTCTTTGTAATCTCTAATTTATTATACTTTTCATTTTGAAAAGAGTCTAAGGGCTAGTCTACACTTACAGTGCTTCATCGATGAAGCTGCACCACTATAGAGTTTAATGAAGATGCTACCTATACTGACGGGAGAGCTGCTCCCATCTGCATAGATCTCCACCTCCCCTCCCATCAACATAGCACTGTCTACACAAGGGATTATGTCGGTATAACTATGTTGTTCAGGGGTGTGGATTTTCGACAACTTGGAGCTACATAGCTATACCAACATAAGTTTTTAGTGTACACCGGGACTTAAATTGTGAACTTGAAAGTCAGTCTTATCTGATTCAGTTAACCTTATGTAGTTACACCAGTGATGAATTTGGGCTATTCTGTTTAGTAAAAACTTTTTAAAGTCTGCATTTTGAAAGGCACATGGAATCCAGTTTATTCCTGGTATATTCTCTCAATGCAAGGTGTGTTTTCCCTCCTAATTTTGCTAAAGAGATTGGTTTAATGTACCAGCAACTTGTAAATTACACTGTTTTTCTATTCATAACAGTTCTCATACTGTAAGCACAGATGGCTAACTTTCCACTGACTGCAGCCAAAAAACAAAATGGCTGATGCCATGTGGGAAAAAAGAGGTACTCTTTGTTCAAAAGGCACAAAAACATCTGTCAGGAAAAGTGGGCAACGGCCAGCTGATCTGTATTTATTACTATTTCTTTGTTTTTTTATTTATGAAAGTCCTCATGATTCAGATTAACTCTGTTTGCACCATATTTATTACTGTTTCACCTACCTTGAAATGTGAACTGTAAGAGCTTTAATAAACGCACTAAAAGGCTATCTAGTTTCATTGCAACTCTTGTTGGTATCTGGTATCATCCTCTGTTGAACTAATTTTGTTACTTCTAAGAGCCACGCTTGTCATTGGTTCTCATCATATAACACTCCCTCTCTCTATGGTACTTTATGGCCCCCGTTACCTTAGTATCAGTGTGCCTCACAATCTTTAATGTGTTTTATCATTACAATGCTCCTGTGATGTAGGGAAAAGCTATTATTTCCTCTTTTACGGATGAGGCTGAGAGAGAGTAAGGCTTGAAATCAATGGGAGTTAGGAACTAAACACATGTGAGGATCTGGGCCTAAGTCATTTCTCCAAGGTCACACTGGAAGTCTGTAGTAAGGCAGGGAATTGAACCTGGGTCTCCTGCATCACAGGCTAGCCCCCTAACTCATGGGAAAGCATTATCTCCTCTAATGATGTACAGAAGTTCTTTTTCCACCAGTTGTGGAAAAACACCACTGTTACAAAACTGTCAAGACCACTGACTCATTATACAAAAATTCAGTTAGGTTCGTCAATAAAATAAACATCTAAATAATGAAAATATTTCAGCCAGGTTATTTACATGCTGTAGACTTAGTCACGTACAAGGGAATGTATTGAATTTTAAAAATCTATATACTTTACTATATAACATTAGATAAGTATTGGAACATATCAGGGTTTACCCTAAACTGAACTTTTGGTTTTGAATCTTAAACAGTGACAACTAATTATTAAATAATTACTTATGTCAAATCTCATCAGAGGGAGTAGTTGCTATTTATCTATGTGTGAACAATAACTGTACACTGAATGCAGATGGAGAACATATGTACTGTGCCCTCTGTTGTCTTAAAGTAGAATTCAGACACTAACGTAACAGGTCTAATCGTTTTCTTTCATAGTAATGAATCACCAACACCAGCAACAAATGACACCAAGTACAGCCATGTCCCAGCAGAGCCATCCTACCCAGAACCCCCAGGGTGGGTTGTTGAACATGCCCAATGCACTGACTACCCAGCAACAGCAGCAACAGAAGCTGAGGCTTCAAAGGATCCAAATGGAAAGGGAGAGAATTAGGATGCGCCAGGAGGAGCTCCTGCGACAGGTACTGTTACTCTTTCTGCAAACATTTTTCATTTGATGCATCAAATTATGTTTTTTTCTCTGCACAAACAGCAAACAAGTACAGGCAGAATTAATTTTTCTTTTCGATAAAGAGAACAAAAAAAGAAAATAGTCTTAGCGAGTACACGATGTTTGTGTTTCTTTTCACAAACTGCACTGAACAGAACGCAAAGTGGCTACTTATTTCTGCATCTAGCAGCCCTTAGAAATGTAAAGGTGCAGTATACAGAAAAAGAAGTCCTGACAGTTTCATAACTAAATACACAATAGCTATAACGGCAGAGAGTAGGGATCAAATTCTGCTCTTTTGCAACTGTGTAAATCCAAAGTAACTCTGTTGATCTCAGCTGAATTTTCACTGATTTGAGTAAAAGCAGAATTTGGCTCTAGTTTAATACTGTGGGCCAAATCTTGGTCCCATTAAAGACAATGGCAAAACTCCCAGAACTTGTTCCCAACAGTCTGTCTTAGAGGTTTGGGGCCAAATTTTGTTACTGGTGGCATTTTGTCCTTTGATTACAGTACAACTTTGAGTTACATCTCACATGAATGTGGTCTGGCTGGTAATTTTTCCAGGGGCAGTGAGGTTTTTTGTTTTTTGTTTTTTTTGTTCTTTTACATTTTGTGTATTCTTATTTTTAAGGCTCAGTTTTATAATGACTCATACAGTACAAATAGATATGTAGCTTCCTTTGCGCTGCTTTAAGGAAATAAACAGTTTTAACAATTGCAAAGGATGTGTTCCTTCTGTTAGGGAGTACTCTGCTGATGATGTTATGTTTTACACAGTATATTAATCAACTTCCTTAGGGAACACAGTGTGAATTGAGTACGTTTTATTGAGGATATTATGGTCATATAATGGCCTTGTATATGGGCAGTCAGAGTTCCAAACATGTCAAAAAAAGATGCACTTTCACCAAAGAAAAATCTTAGAAATCTGTTGCTTTAATTATTATTTCATGACTACAGTCTTCTTGACTGGGGCTTTGTGCCTAAACACATGTGGTTATTTCAGGGTAACATTTGTTTATACTGTATTCTAAATACAGTATCACATTTCTTGGCAGCAAATAGAAGTATGTTTTCTCTTACGGTATTGACACCAATTGGCATAATATTTCTAGTGTTTTATTAGTATACTGTAAATTGTACCAGTGTTTGTTTGCTTGTGATAGTCACTATCACAATATAATTTTGAAAGTCCTTATTTTGATATTAGATATTTCTTTTATAGTGATTGGTGCAAGTAGCAAAGAGGATCTCAAATCAAAATTCCTTATGTAAACGCCCCTAGTCTGTGGCAGAATCTGGCCTCTGACTGTCTTGCCACAACTAAGTGAACAACATTGATCTCTACATTTTTTTTTTACCTAGGGAGGTGAATTAATGAGGGAAGATGTGTTAGTGCTGACAATAGACTGGAATGTTTAGAACATATTGTGGGGAGCAAGGAGCAAAAGAGTCATCATGTCTTTGAAGCTTTTAAGAGGGAAACAGAGATCTGGATTATCAAAGCAGATGTTACCAGAAAGGGATGTTCGCCTGCCCATGTAGGACCTAACTTATTTTTGGACAGATGGAAAGTTTCCTCAAAGCCACAAATTAACAGCAAGCTGGTTCGTTTCTCCTTGCCAATATGTGGCAAAAATGTAATGAATAGTGATTACCTCTTTTTTCTCTGTTAGCCTCAAAGTGGCTAGGAGCATTACTGATAAAAGGAATAAGAAGTTCAAGGTCCTTCCAGAATATTTTACCATGTATTTCTGCCATCAAAACTTTGGGACATCTCCAGTCTGGAGTTCTTCTTTCTTGGAGTCTTATTTAAGTTATCACTGTAACAATAGTATCTACAGATGAATTGCAAAGAATCAACAATTGTCCTCTATTTGGGGATTTCCCATGCGTAGCTGTTAATGCAGATTTTGGCTCAAAGTTACAGGTTCTGCTATCAAATACTGGTGTTCTGTACCAGCACAGGAAGGATTGCTGACATAGTGAGAAAGGACACCTATTTTAACTATATGATGTAAAGAGTAGAACTGGACAAATATAGCATAAGAGAATTTGCAAATACCCTTTCTAATAAAACATGCTAATTTGCTTCACTAGTGTTTACAACTCCTTTCATCTTTTTTTCTGCAAATTTGTATGAACATATTTAAACATTTTTTTTAAGGTTGCATCAAAACACTTTGAAACTTTGCATAACACCGTCTAGCTACATTTGTAAAAAACAAGAATAAAAATCAAAGATCAAAATGCAATCCTGTTATAGGCCTGGATCCAGCAAAGCCCTTAAACACATGCCAAATTTTAAGCATCTGAATAGTTCCAATGCCTTCAGTAGAACTACTCACATGTTTATAGTTAGGCATATACTTAAGAACCTTGCTGAATTGGGGCCACAAAGCAGAGACAACTCCACTGAAGCCAGTTGAATTTTACCTGCATATGCCAGTACTGAATTTGGCCCTTAAAGTTTAGACCTAATTCTGCAAACATCTTGTACCCAAATTCTACTCTCACACCTCATATAAGTCCCTTTGATGCTGCAAGTGCATGTGTGGCAAGCAGCAGGGAGCCGTCATATGCTTCTTCACATGTGAATACAAGTATGATGAAGCACTAGGTGTATCCTCCACACTGAGCAGTCTGCTCCACCCCCATCCGCAATTCCACTCCACTCCCAACCCAACCCCAGCCCCAGACAGAGCTGTACCCTGCCCCCAGCTGCAGCTCCGTTCTGACCCCAGCCCAGCTGGCCCCAGTCAGAGCTCCATTCCACCCACTGGTCCACCTGCAGCCCAGCTCTGCCCTCATTCCCTCTCCACCCCCAGCTCCTCCCCCGTCCGCAGTTCTGCCCCCAGCTTGTGCGTCTCTTCTGAGCCAACTGTGCAGTAATGGAGGGAGGGCGCAGACAGATCCCATTACTGGTAAGGGGAGGCATGACAGGAAAAGTTTGGGCACCACTGCCCTAGAAGATAAAGTGTAAAGAAAAAAAAATGTATCTTTGCAATCTATAGCTTGTAGCCTTAATAGACAGGAACTTTATGAACTTCCTGTCAGCAGTCATAGCAGTACTGAGGCCTAGCAGGATGATGAAGTGTAGCAAACCCCTGAGGGGCTTCATTGTTGACACATTGTTATTCCTATCCTAATCCTTCACTGCTGCTTTTGCTTTTTTTAATGCAACCTGTCTAAGGAAAAAAATGCTGAGTAAGTGTATGCGCTTGCTGCTAGGCGACCAAAATGAGGTGAAAAGGGTTTGGGTGAAAGGGAGTGGAATTCTTTTGGCAGGTCCCTCAAATCTCCTTTCAGCTTGACAGCAGCTGCTGGCTGGCTGGCTCTTTCCAGTCATTCCTGTCTCTGCAGCTGCCCTGCTGGAGAGACACACCCAGCAGTGAAGAAATACAGAGTTCTAGGAGGTTTCTAGTTAAGAGTGTTTGTTTTTCCCCTCCCCTTCGTTTTAGGAGGTGAAGGCTAGCATTTGAAAAAGTAACAATTCTCTTTCCTTCAGCAATTGAATGGGGAGCTGAGCAGTTGATGTTTAAGAAGGGTTCTTTGTTTCATAAAGCACAATGTGACTCAGTTTTCATTTGAATCTTCCCTTGCCTTGTCATTTCAGAAGCATTTCATTTTCCCAATTTCTTTTCCTCTGATTATTTTTGTCAGTCTTGCAGAGAAAAAATGGCAAGCCAGCCTTTCTAAAATCCCTTGGAGATGGAAGTTATTAGAAGAGCTGTCAGTGGGAAAGGTCTGAAAGGGTCACACAAAGAAAGTGTCCTGTTTCCATTCTCTCTTTATGAGCTGAATGGTTGTGTAAGAGTGTTGAACTTCAGAAACTTTTCACCTTGTCATGAAGTGTAGGGGAAACCAAGCCAAGGTCATGTTTCCCATGGGGTTCATCCCAGATGTCACCTTCATGGGTGCAGAGGGACCAGCAGAATTCTGCAGTTCTAATTCAGAAAAGGGAAGGTATGGGGAGCCTGAACAAGGGAGAAGCAGCATGGGGGAGGATCCAGATGCAGATCCACCAGTATTTTGTCCTTGGGGGGGGAGCTCACTGGCTGCTGGGCTCCTAAAGTCCTGGCGCTGCAGCAACAGTCCAAAGGGAAGGATTCCTTTTCTCCATTCCCTGTGAGTATACCCAGTGCACAGCCTGGTCATTAGCCCTATGTATTGAAAGCACACACAATGTCTAAATGCTCAATTTTCTATCATAAGTGAGAGGACCAGCAGGAGAGGTATTATAATGACTAGCAATATAAAACCAGTCTCTCTTCCCATTCTGAAAGGGCGGTTTGGAAGCTGAGCATGTGCAGTAAGATATTTCTCAGGAAGGGTTGCAGGAAATGTGACAGTGGATCTCTAGAATCCTTTGGGATACAGTTAAAAGGAGGTTTACTTCAGAAGTATGTACAAATACAATGAATAATTCAATATGCTGCACCCCTTTGAAGCCTATAAAGATTTTGGCAGCTTTAGCAAATACCCACCGAAGAAGCAGGCATTTTGACAATGTTGTAATCTCAGGATACTGCATTTATTTTTCTTTTTGTTTCCACTGATTCCCCATCCTCTTCCCTTTTTGACAACATCCACTGCAATGCCAGGCAGATTATTATGGGTATTCACTTCTCTTTGAAGTGAATGCCAAAGGCTGCCTGAATTGGTCAGCAGGAGGAACTCCTCCTTCGGCTTTTTACTGTCTAGAAAGCTAGAGACCGACAGCATGTGTCTCCAAACCTGTCATCCACATGGCACTGGAACAGCACACTGCCAGGCACTTCAGTTATAAGGATGCCTAATACTGTGTTGCAGGGCTAGATAGTAACTAGTCCTGCAGTGCTGTACAAAAGGAGGGAAGTGGCAAATAGTCCTGTGGCACCTTATAGACTAACAGACGTGTTGGAGCATAAGCTTTTGTGAGTGAATACCCACTTCATCGGATGCATGTCCGACGAAGGAAGGAAGGAGCATCAGGAGCCTTTTCCCTTGTGCCCCTGTGCATTGTTCAGGAAGTCATGGTCTTTGTTGCATTATCACCCAAGGAACAAGAGAATATATCATTGACAGCAGTGCTTATAAGGGGGCTCCACACTGCATCCCCTGCACCAGAAAGCAGAGTTGGACCAGAGCAGGGAAGGAGTAATGATGATAATGAAGCTAGTCACCTTGATTTCAAGGACAACATGGACAATCAGAGTTTGTACTCATGGGACATTGCATGACTCCATAGAACAATTCAGGAAGAACAATGTTGATAGCACTGGCCAAAGAGCCATTTGCCTAGTTGTGTTGATTGAACTGCATGTTGTTTCCATGCCTGACGCAGTGTTTCCAGCAGCTCAGTGCGATTCTTCTCAAAAGTGTGGACACCCACCCTTAAGACATGGTGTCATGGAATAAGATCCATCACCAGTTGCTCAATGGTCGAGTCAGAAATGTTGGTTTTGCACAGATTTTGTGTCAGGGTGCCTTTGAAATGTTTAATATACCCTCAGTGGTTATAATGGCGGAGTTTAATTTGTAATACAAGACTTGTTTTGATAGATGTGATGCCATTTGAAGAGCTATGAGTGACTTCTTCTAACATCACAGCTAAGAATACACCAAAAGGGCTAGGAGCAAGGACACATTGTTGCTTCACCCCATTTGTGATTGGAAATGGGTCTGTTAGGTCAGTGGTTTGAAAACTGCGTGTCGCGACCCAGTACTGGGTCTTGGAATGTAAGGCACTGGATCGCGGCAGCCGCTCTGGTTAGCACCGCCGACCGGCCATTAAAAGTCCCGTCGGCGGTGCTGCCCGGCTAAGGCAGGCTAGTCCCTACGTGTTCTGACAGCATGCGGTGCCCCAGAAGCGGCCAGCAGCAGGTCCAGCTCCTAGGCTGAGGTGGGGGGCCCCACAGGGCTCTGTGCGCTACCCCCACCCCGAGCACCGGCTTCGCACTCCCATTGGCCGATACCCTGCGAATGGGATCTGAGAGGGCAGTGCCTGTGGGCAAGAGCTGCGCGGAGCTGCTTGCGCGCCTCGGTCTAGGATCCGGACCTGATGCTGGCTGCTGCTGGGGCGCAGCGTGTTCTGCGGTGCCAGGACAGGCAGGAAGCCTGCCTTAGCACCCCTGCTGCGCCGCTGGCCGGGAGCTACCCGAGGTGATCATGCGGCCCAACCCCCTGTCCCAGCTCTGATCCCCCCCCCCCCCAAACTCAGAGCCCCTTACTGCATCTCCAAAACCCTCATCCCCATCCCCACCCCAGAGCCTGCACCCCCAGCCCAGAGCTCTGACACCCTCCTGCAACCCTGCCCCAGAGACCCCTCCCACACCCATAACCCCTCATTCCTGGCCCCACCCCACAGCCCTCACCCCCGCACCCCAACCCTCTGCACCAGCGCTGAGCCCCTCCCACCCCCCAAACCCCTCGTCCCCAGCTCTGTTGGGTCGCGGGCATCAACAATTTTCTTCAACTGGGTCGCTAGAAAAAAAGTTCGAAAACCACTGCTGTAGCTCCCTTGCTTTGTAGCTCAAAGACTGCCTTGATACTCAGGGCCTGTCTAAATCCTGGAGTGGAGTAAGCAATCCTCAAATAGATTGCTGACTATGCTATTGCTCTGAAGTAGAACAGTCTGAATCCAGATACTATATCTGGCTACGCAGTCAGTTAATTTGGGCATGAATCTCTCCTAGTTGGACCAATCAGTAGTTGGCACCACATTTTCCAGAGAGCTCAGTATCTGAATTCCCTGGCTAAGTGATTATACCAGTTCAGCTGCAGCACAGAAAACACCCAGACCGTATTAAATTCCAAATACACTTTACAAGACTCTCAGTAGTTTGTGCAGGAGCAGTGAGTCCAGTGCTCTGGAAAGAATGGCCATTTTGTCAAAAATTTCTTAGTTGTGGAAGGAATGTTTTGAGAAAAATCTTCTGAAAGAGCTGACCATTTATCATATTGCCCACAAACTGAACAGCCTGATGAACATGAGGTACCATAGCTGTTAAACGCCTGATGTTATTTTGTTAAGTGTACTCTTATCTTCTCCCAAAAATGAAATTACCATAATCATAGTACCGGGAGAGAGTTACAGAAGTTAACCCAAAGTAACTCCACATTAACTGAAATTTATATTAGAAGGTTTGTGGGTATGTTTTCAGTGTACCAAAAAATTACAAATACAGTTCAAGAAAGTGTGACTTCTCAAAAATTCCTTCTCTTTCTACCAGCCACAAGAGCTTTCCTTCCATATGCCATGCTGGTGTGTGAATTTTCTCCTTTACAGCTACACCATAGGTTATACTGGTGAACCCCTTTTATTATTTTAATTTATTTATTTATTTATTCATTAAGGAGATGGATCAGGGAGAGAGGCAGACAGCAATATATACCATATGCTGTCTGGTCTCTTCAATACATTTGAGTTCTGTAAAGTATTTTGCATCACAGTTCTCAGGAAAGAGCAAAGGCTGGATTCTTGCCTGTTTCTCAAAAAGAAAAGGAGGACTTGTGGCACCTTAGAGACTAACAAATTTATTTGAGCATAAGGGAGGGAGCCTTGCTCTTCCTCACTCTCCCTTCTCCTCTGCACAAGTTGGCCAGCATTCCATTGGGGAGTGCAGCCCCTGCTTCCATCTAGCTGCTGTCCCAAAGGGGGAGTGTTAGGCTGGGAACATCACCCACCACCCTTTCTGTACCAATTCACAGAGCTGGCTGAGCAAAGAGCAAGGAGCACATTAAGCCCTCTCATGGGGTGGTGCTGCTACTGCTCTGGCATGTGCATTTTGGGAGCCCAGGCAGGAACAAGGGCCTGAGCCAGATAGAATTTCTCCCTGGGAGTCAAATTTGCAGTGCAACCTCTCTGTACCTGAGCGTTCCAAGGGCAGAATTTTGTCCTGTCACTGTATGGTATTTGTGACCGGTTGGGGATATGTCTGTGTCTGATTGTGAATTCCATTTTGTTTTATGAATCTCAATTTGTTTCAGGGACTCATATTTTGTATTGCAACTTCCTTTGTGGATTAGAGTATCCATTTTATAGCAGGGGCTTGACACTTATGTCTGAGAAATTATGACAAAGCAATAAAGGGCCATCAAAGCTGAATAACTCTTTTCTAGTGGTAGGGCCATTGACCTTTAATTAATCTCTACACAGAAGCCAACCGCGCGTGGGGAAGTGGACCCCAAAAATCTCCCATCTGAAGCACATGAGCAAAAAGGGGACAGAGACTGTTTTAAAAGAGGGATGCTTCACTAAGCAAAAGGCCAGACCACAAGCACAGGAAAGAAGACCAGGATAATGAAGGCAGGCAGGGCTGCTTATCCTAAGGATGTTGCTCAAACCCAGGACAAACAGGAGGCATGAGATCAGACCAGGGGGATAGGGCGGAACAGGCTATGTTCAGGATTTAGTTATTTTCCAAAGATCTGTAACTCTGTCGTGTGCCCTGTTAAGAGTAAAGTGTATAGTTAAACAAATTCCTTTGTTAAGTCTGTGTTCCTTGCTTTCCAGCCACCTTGGTCTTGATGGATTTAACTAGAAACTGGAGTTCACACAGCCAGGTGGACTCTGGGGAATCTTGTCTAAGCAACTGAGGTCTTGGGATGGGTGGGCTGAGGCCCTAGTTCTGAGGTTTAAGAAGGCCCAACTGCAAGACGCCCATTGCCCAAGAAGGATATCATACACATGGTCTACACCTAAGATCATGCCTGTGAGACCCAGAGCTACGAACAGTGGCCAGCCTCTGCCCAGAACCAGCAGGGTTATTATAACTATGGGGGATTCATCAGTTGGGTTCACGAACAGACTGGTCTATCCAGAGAGGAGAACCTGGCTAGGTTGTAATAGTATGGTATAGCAAACCAGTGTTGAACAGACCACAGGCTGTGGAGCCAGTGGGGGGTACCCAGGCCATGAGCCAACCACTTTTTGGCCAAGCCAAACCTGAGTGGCGTGGCAACCCCAGGCACCAGGTCACAATGCTACTCACTCAAATTTGGCTTGTCCGCCCCTTAGGCCAGGGTTTATATGCCCTTCTCTGGCCGTTGCATACCACCAGAACCTTTAATTTGTGTGGTCCCCCCACCACTATCAACAGTTACGCGTTGTCTCTGATGGAGGGGCAGTCAAGCCAAACTTGAGTGGCTCTGTGACCCCATGCATCAAGTCACCACACCACTTGCTCAGATTTGTAGTAGGTAGGTACAGGGACTAATAAGGATGGGTTAAGCTGCTGCAGGGCTGGGCACCTGAAAGGTGGAAGAGGAGGGTCAGGTTGGCAGGGAATCTGTGCCCCCTTCCCCCGCAAACACTTTAATTGCACTCTGCAGCCCCTGGAACAGACTACAATGGTGTTGGGAGTTGGCTTATCTTCTTGAGAGAACTGCATTAGTAGCACAACTGTCATTACTGATTGTAGATTAATAACCTGACACTTCATCTGGTTCAGGATGAATTGACTTGGATTACATCTGCAACCCCTCTCTCCTCAGCCTTTGGAGCAACAGCCATTTATATAGGTGCCTCAAGCTCAAATTAGACTGTTGCTTTTCTTTTCTTTTGACCCTTTTGCGTTTCCTTAACAAGCAGCTGATCTCATGTGTGGCCACATTGCATAACCTTGGAGAATGCAACACTGGAAAGGTACCAAGGGAATCAGGGTCTTGAAGGATGAGGTGCAGGTTGTTTGGTGTGTTTGAGAGGAGGGAGGCAGTTCCAATCATATGGGGCTTCATGGAAGAAGGCAGAAAATGGGAAAAGAAGGTACCTCAGTATTCCTGGGATAGGTTAATTAGAAAGTCTTCCATAGAGAGAGAAGGTATTTATCTCCATCCTCCATTTAACTTAAAACAGAGTCTATGTAAGTGTATGTACAGATTGTTCAAAATCTTATTTGTCTTCTTCCCCCCACTTCCCTCCTGCCCATCGTTTTGATTTAACATAACACTTTCCCAATGACTTGGTAGACTAGTGGAGTGAAGACATCTTCCTGAGTAATGGAATTTACTAGCTACTATGAATTAACTATGTCTTTGACAGTGTTTGAGAACAATTATGGAAAATTACTTAGAGAGAGCTTTCAGCAGCCAATATGTCACTACCTGTTGTAGAAACACAGGAAACACAGGAAACCGGAATAGCATACCTGCTAGGCATTTGACAGTTTTAATCAAAAGAGTTTCAAAACTCCCTTGCTGTGCATCAACCTACTGATTGTCCACAAACATTCACTTCATTAATGGCCTTTCTCCTCAACCAGCGTGTGACCTGGATAACTCTTACCTGAGTAGATTTTCTTTGGCTGGGCTGTGATGCAGATTCCCTGTGATAGATAATTGGTAGATTCTCACAGTCATTGCTGGTTCATCACTAATATCACCTTTTCCAGCAAAGTATATTTTATAGACCAGTCTATTTCTACATTCATTTTTCTCTATTTCTAGTCATATTCAAGGACTTCTGCTATTACAAGTGGCACCAGAACTTGTTAAAATGTTGGGTTTATGTAGTGTGGTCCCTTGAGAGTACAGGCTGCTGCATACAGGAAGGTTTCCCAGTCACCTGTGCACAGACAGGATTATTCAGTCTGATATTCCTTACAGTTCCAATGAACTTATTTTGCATTCTGGAAATTGAAAAGCTGGCATGACATCCAGCAGGAACAAAATTTAGGTAATGAATGTGACCAAATTAAAAAATGTCACTTTTTAAACCTTCACTATTTTTGGTGATGTACACAATGAGGTCCCAATCTTGATCTCATTGCAGCCAGTGAGAAAATTCCTAGTGACAGCAGGAGCAGGCCCAAAGTTTGCTTTTTTGTCCTGTGTGTTTTACCTGAGAAATAGATATCAAAAGTGATTTGGTTTTCGTTCTGCTTGGCAGTGACCAAATAAGTTACATGCAAGTCATGTCCTATGCTTTTCATCCATTGCCTTCTGCCCTTCCTTTGATTGGGGGGAACACCTCAAGAGCAGTGACACAAGCCTGAGCCAGTAAAAAGATGCCATCCATTCTGAATAGGACTTGGTCCCAAATGCCTGGGAGAGAAGTATACTACCATCCTGGCCATAATATTTAGTTGTTTGGCCTCAGACACAGTTCTACTTTAGAGTATTGGCTAAACTTACTTGAAAATTATTTTACATCAAACAGAATAAATAGTTCCCATATTGAGTCAGTATTTTCTGCCCCATGCCAAAATCTTATAATTAATAATGTATGAAGGCCTCAGTTATGACTGGAAAACATATTGCCCAAATTGCTAAAATATGGCCTTGAATGGCTTAAAGACTGCATTGTAGCAAAACAGATCCTAGCAAACCATCTGCATCTTTTTTTGTTCTTCTTCTTCTTCTTTCCTCCCTCTGCCCCATTATTCTCCCAGCTTGATTATTTTTGTTGATCTTTATATTTTATGCTTTAAAAAAATCCTTTTGAATAAGCTTTGGTGCAGTAATAGAAATTTGACAGTGCTCTAGGATTCAGATTTAATAGTGTCACGTATGTCACTCACATGAGAGTGAACTTAGGTGTATCTGCTGCTGTCATCCACCTGATTTGAATTGTAAGTCGGAAGACTGCCCAGCAGGCTTTATAATAATTTTAGCATGGCAGACAAGATGACATGGTATTACAAAAAGGCTCTGAGTCTGTTTACTCTTCGCATACTCAACTCATATCTTAACAATGAAATGAAACATAATACTAAGTGCCTGTCTTAAAATATGGTGTTAAGGTAACAGTTACTCACTTACGAGTGAAGAGTCCAGATTGGCCAGTATTACTGGAAGAGTAAGCTACAGGTACAATAAAACACATGGTATAAATTCTGCCCTCAGGTACACATGTTCAGCTGACCTGGATTTTAAAGGAAGTTGCAAGTGTATGTGCGAGGAAAGAATTTGGCCCTAAGTAAAGAGAAAATGTGGCTTCAAGTAAAGAGAAATTTACAGTATAATCATGTGAGATTAGAGGTCTGAGCAAACAGCAATAAACGTCATTAACTACCCTTTAAAACACTAAAAGGTCCTCATTGCGATCATGACTGACTGCTTTCCTCAAACACTAGTAAAGAAGGGTTGTTAGTTGTCCTTAGGGCAGGGGTGGGCACACTATGGCCCAGGGGCCACATTCGGCCCTTCAGACATTTTAATCCGCCCCTTGAGCTCCTGTTGGCCAGGGAGCTGGGTCCAGGGCTTGCCCTGCTTTCCCTTTGCTTTGCACGGCTTCTGGAAGCAGCGGCATTTCCCCCCTCTGGCTCCTATTCGTAGGGTCAGCCATGGGGCTCCACATGCTGCCCCCGCCCCAAGCATCTCCCCCGCAGCTCCCATTGGCAGGGAACTATGGCCAATGGGAGCTGCAGGGGCGGCACGCTGAGCCGCCTGTCTGCGGCTCTGCGTAGAGCTGGAGGGGGGACATGCCGCTGCTTCCAGGAGCAGCTTGAGGTAAGTGCTGCCTGAAGCCTGCCCTGCTGCCCCGCTCCCGCACCCCAACCCCCTGCCCCAGCCCTGATCCCCCTCCCGCCCTCTGAACCCCTTGGTCCCAGCCCAGAGGACCCTCCTGCACCCCCAACCCCTCATCCTCAGCCCCACCCCAGAGCCCGTACCACTAGCCAGAGGCCTCACCTGCCCCCCTGCACCCCAACTCCCTGCCCCAGCTCGGAGCCCCCTCCTGCACCCTGAACTCCTCATTTCTGGCCCCACCCGAGAGCCTGCACCCTCAGCCAGAGCCTGCACCCCCAGCCAGAGCCCTCACCCCAACCGACAATTTCATGAGCATTCATGGCCTGCCATACTATTTCCATACCCAGATGTGGCCCCAGGCCAAAAAGTTTGCCTACCCCGGTCCTAGAGCAAAGAAACTCTGAATATTCTGTTACATCATGCTTATGGTATTAGTTGAGACAATCTTAATTTTAGCTTTTCATAAAGTCTTCCTTACTAATCTAATTTCAAAACAGTAGTAGTAGGAACAGTTACAGTCATATTGAAGGAGTTAAATATTTTCCTATTAAAGTGGCTGAAAGTGGTTGAGTGGAGAAAGATTTTCTACCAGGGTTTATAGAAACTGCTCCTTTAATTCATTTTTTTTTTAAATTAGTAATTGAGGTGAATAACCGATATGGCTTTATTGATTCTTACACCTCTGAATAGAAGACGTATTCCTTTGGGCCATCCCTAGCGAATAATACACCCTATGTAATAGTCCATTTTGCCATTAGATGTCACTGTTGTTCCACAGAAATACAGTTACAGTTACAAGTGTAGGAGTACTTGTGGCACCTTAGAGACTAACAAATTTATTTGAGCATAAGCTTTCGTGAGCTACAGGTCAGTACTCCTTTTCTTTTTGCGAATACAGACTAACACGGCTGCTACTCTGAAACCAGTTACAAGGGTGTTTCTCTGGATTGGTCTTTTAAAAAGAGAGTTTAGAAACAAGTTTCAAATGTTCGCTTCAGCTCTAATTACTGATTTATCACCTTCTGTACAATGTACATGAAACAGATCATTAACAACATAGGCAGTTCACCCTAAAGATTGTTGGGTCAAATTCCTGATTCCTGGATAATGTTTTAGCTACTCTGTTACTCATCCAGATGGCTCTGTTATAAGATCTAATAAATTAGTCTGTCTAGTAGTTGACAGTCTATTTTTAGCCCCTGACTCTGATCTCTTTTGTACCAGAATAAATCAGGAATAATTCCATTAAATCAATGGAATTCCACTGCTATAAAACAAATGTGAGATCAGAATCAGGTTCTTAAAAAGTGTTATAATTGCCATTTTGAGTCATGCCTTAATTCTTTCAAAGGGCTTGGCTTCAATACAGAGTTAACTCAAGTTATAAGTTGGGCATGGCTCCTAACTCATGTCCTGTTGACACACAAAACCCCTTCACTCGAATGTGGTGATGCTTTTAACTCGAGTTGTTTGGCTCATTGGGGAGTACGTAGGCTACAGTTCAAGACTGTACAGCTTTGTCAGCTGCACGCACAGTCACTCTGTGGTGCTAATGCAATTGCTGTGCACTAATTCAGTTGCTGTGGGCAGCTCTGTGTTATTTCGCAGCATGAGTGTTCGCTTGATATAGGCCAACTACAGTGTGGTTAACTCTGCAGTGAAGACCTAGTCATGGGCTGTAGCTTTGGAGAATATCTGCCCCTGTAGCCAGTAGGTGACTTCTTAAACCAGCAATCAGAATTATAGTGTTTGGAATCAAGTTCCCAAGTAAAAACAATTGAATTGTAGACTCACTTCTTATTAGAATGGGTATTTCAGATGTAAGGGCACTGTGCTGCCATGTCTCTGAGATGTTTGAGTAACTTTCCCTTTTTTCTTACTCTGTTATTTATTAATTTTTATTCAGGAAGCTGCACTATGCAGACAACTTCCCATGGAATCAGAGACTATGGCCCCAGTTCAGACTGCTGTGAACACACCTGCCATGACACAAGACATCAGGACTATTACAAATAATGGATCGGATCCTTTCCTGAACAGGCAAGTTAATGTCCTCTTCATCAACTGTTTGGTTCTGTTGTTTTATCTGTGGCACAGATTGTTTTGCAGATGCATTTCCCAAGCAAACTCCTAAATTCCCAAAGTTTTATAAGGATTGGCAAAATTCTAGTGCAACTCTGAAAACTTAGAGGCGTTGTCTCAAGAAGGAACTGGCCACATCTTAACCATTCAGACATTTATTTGATGAAAATTATATGGACAGTAGTACTGTCCAGTGAGAGAGACCAGATGAGATGAAAACTTTGTTTATGCTTCAGATGACAGAAGAGGACCTTAAAAAAAAGAAAAAAGCCAAGCATAAGGTAGAGGGGGTTATAGCTGGGTGGGTAGTACTGTAAGTGTATGTTAGAGACAGTATTACAGGTAGATTTTATTCTTTTAGACTGCAGAACTATTGGAATGCAGTTTTTATATCTAGAGAAAGTTTTTGGGTTTTTTCCCTCCAAAATAAAAACTGGTTCTACAGCAACTACTAGATATTTGGCTCTAAACTTTATAAAAATGGCCTCCAATTGTAGGCTGAGTTTCATGTTTAGGGTTACACCCATGTAAAAGCCTAACTACATTCACAAGTCATGTGTTTAAATCTCCAAATGGATGCAGTTGCAGAAACAAAATTGTCTCTGCAGTGCTGGAGGCCAGATTGAGGCCTGACTAAATATATACAAAATGGTATGGGGAAGACAGTGCACAAATCCTATGCACTGCTCTGAAAATGCCTACCTGGCAGTTTCTAAGATAGCTAGGTTGGGCCTGGTTCTCTGTTATTGTGGACTAGTGCAAATGACCACACATGGTGCCCATCTAACAAAGTATTTAAGTCTAGTGTTTGGACTATTGTTCTCCTTTTCTCAACCACCACCCTCAGGGATTATTTCTGACAAGAATATCTTTACTGAGGCTTCTTCATGTTTCAATTCATAGTGGGCCATACCATTCCAGGGAACAGAGCACAGACAGTGGCCTAGGCTTAGGATGCTACAGTATACCAACAACACCTGAAGATTTCCTCAGCAATGTAGATGAGATGGACACAGGTAGGAACAAGGAATGTGCTTATTTTGCTTAAAATTTCATAAATTGTGTTTTATAACCAAATTTCTAATTGTGTGAAATGAGTAATAATCTCTCATCCTTCCACATATAGGAATAGACAGGCTATGGGGCCCCCTCCTGCAAGGTGCTCAGTCCCTTCGCTCACATTTATGCCAGCATTTGTTAAAGGTGCTCAGCACTTCACAGGAGGGGGCCTATGAAGAGTATTGTCTGTACTGGAACCCTTAAATTATAATGCATGAAAGCCTCCTCCTATTGAAATTAGGGATGTAAAAGATTAACCGGTTAACTGGTTAACCAATAAGCATCAGTCTTATCGGTTTCGGTTAATGGTTAATGATTAAACTCCGCTGCCGGCCGGAGCCCAGGACTCCGCTGCTGCCCTGGGGGTGGCAGCCAGGAGAGATCCCTGGCGCACAGCCAGCAGCGGAGTCCCAGGCATGGGGCTGGCCTCCAGGACCCAGGGCATGGGGGTCAGCAGTGGGGTCCCATGTAAAACATGGGCGTGCTGCAGCACCCCCTGCACCACTAGTTACCCAGTTAAATGTTTAACTGTGTAACCAATAAAATGTTTATCGGTTACACGGTTACTTTTTTTAACCGCTATTTACATCCATAATTGAAATAAATAGACCTTTTGCAGCTCACTTCACTGGGGCCTTGATTTCCCACAGTACTAATAAATAAGGCTAAGATTTTTTCACGGATATTTTTAGTAAACGTCATGGGCAATAAAGAAAAATTCACAGAAGCCCGTGACCTGTCCCTGATGTTTACTAAAAATATCCATCAGAAAATGAGCTGCTGGGCAACTCCAGGGGCCTGGCTGAGAGCTCCAGGGGCCCCCACCACCCATGGGGGCTCAGAGCTCCAGGGTACCCCCACCCCAGCTGCGGGGGGCAGCCAGGAGCTGTGGAGTCTCCCCTTGACCACAGCCTCTGGGAGCCATCCAGCGCCCCTAGGCTGAGAAGCTGCGGGGTCCCGCAGTCGCCAGTGGTGGCTGGGAGCTGCAGGGTCCCCCACCACCTGTGATAGCCGGTAGCTCCGGGGTACTCCCGCCACCTTGGAGCTCGGGGGGGCCCACTGCCTTGGGTTGCAGTGGTACCCTGTGGCTCCTGGTCTCCCCGGGTGGCAGTGGTACCCTGCAGCTCCCAGCCGCCTGCAGGGTGCTCAGTGCCTTCGCTGGCTTCCACAACCTCCGTGATAAAATCGTAGCCTAACTAATAAAAAGATGCTTTAAGATATAGTTGGAGCATGAACTACCAATTTAGAGCCCAGTCCTGCATTCCTTGCCTTCCCAATACACTCAGAGGGTATGTCTACACTACAAAATTAGGTCGAATTTATAGAAGTCAGTTTTGTAGAAAGTGTTTTTATACAGTCGATTGTGTGTGTCCCCACACAAATGCTCTAAGTGCATGTAGTTGGCGGAGTGTGTCCACAGTACCAAGGCGACCATCGACTTCCAGAGTGTTGCACTGTGGGTAGCTATCCCACAGTTCCCTCAGTCTCCGCCGCACATTTGAATTCTGGGTAGAAATCCCAGTGCCGGATGGGGCTAAAACATTGTCACGGGTGGTTCTGGGTACGTATCGTCAGGCCCCCCTTCTCTCCCTCCCTCCCTCCGTGAAAGCAAGGGCAGACAGTTGTTTTGCACCTTTTTTCTTGAGTTACCTGTGCAGACGCCATACCACAGCAAGCATGGAGCCCGCTCAGCTAACTGTCACCGTATGTCTCCTGGGTGCTGGCAGACGCGGTACTGCATTGCTCCACAAAATTGCCTTTTGGCAGCAGACAGTCCAGTATGGCTGGTAGCCGTCGTCAACGTAGTCCAGGGTGCTCTTTTAACCGACCTCGATGAGGTCAGGGGCACCTGGGCAAACATGGGAGTGATTCAGCCAAGTCATTTCCCTTTTAAGTTTTGTTTCATGGCGATTCAGTCCTACTAGCAGTGCACTGTCTTTTAATATGCTGATATCAAGCGTAGTGACCCTTGGAAATGTGCAGGTCATAGTGGATGGCTTTGCTGCAATGGGATTCCCTAACTGTGGTGGGGCCATAGACGGAACCCGTATCCCTATCTTGGCACCGGAGCACCAAGCCGGCAAGTACATAAACCGCAAGGGGTACTTTTAATAGTGCTGCAAGCACTGGTGGGTCACAAGGGAGGTTTCACCAACATCAACATGGGATGGCCGGGAAAGGTACATGACGCTCGCATCTTCAGGAACTCTGGTCTGTTTCAAAAGTTGCAGGAAGGCACTTTCTTCCCAGACCAGAAAATAACTGTTGGGGATGTTGAAATACCTATAGTTATCCTTGGGGACCCAGCCTACCCCTTAATGCCATGGCTCATGAAGCCATACATAGGCAGCCTGGACAGTAGTCAGGAGCTGTTCAACTACAGGCTGAGCAAGTGCAGAATGGTGGTAGAATGTGCATTTGGATGTTTAAAAGCATGCTGGCGCAGTTTACTGATTCTGTTAGACCTCAGCAAAACCAATATTCCCATTCTTATTACTGCTTGCTGTGCGCAGTACAATATCTGTGAGAGTAAGGGGGAGACGTTTATGGCGGGGTAGGAGGTTGAGGCAAATCACCTGGCCGCTGATTACGCACAGCCAGACACCAGGGCAGTTAGAAGAGCACAGGAGGGTGTGGTGCGCATCAGATAAGCTTTGAAAACCAGTTTCATGACTGGCCAGGCTACGGTGTGAAAGTTCTGTTTGTTTCTCCTTGATGAAACCCCCCGCCCCTTGGTTCACTCTACTTCCCTGTAAGCTAACCACCCTCCCCTCCTCCCTTCGATCACCGCTTGCAGAGGCAGTAAAGTCATTGTTGCTTCACATTCATGCATTCTTTATTAATTATTTAAGTTCAGTACCAATGTGGACACAAGAACAAATGGATATAAACTGGTCTCCAGGAAGTTTAGACTTGAAATTACATGAAGGTTTCTAACCATCAGAGGAGTGAAGTTTTGGAATAGCCTTCCAAAGGAAACAGTGGGGGCAAAAGATCTATCTGGCTTTAAGATTAAACTCGATAAGTTTATGGAGGAGATGGTATGATGGGATAACATGGTTTTGGTAATTAAATATTCATGGTAAATAGGCCCAATGGCCTGTGATGGGATATTAGATGGGGTGGGATTTGAGTTACCCAGGAAAGAATTTTCTGTAGTATCTGGCTGGTGAATCTTGCCCATATGCTCAGGGTTTAGCTGATTGCCATATTTGGGGTGGGGAAAGAATTTTCCTCCAGGGCAGATTGGAAGAGGTCCTGGAGGTTTTTCGCCTTCCTCTGTAGCATGGGGCACGGGTCACTTGCTGCAGGATTCTCTGCTCCTTGAAGTCTTTAAACCACGATTTGAGGACTTCAATAGCTCAGACATAGGTGAGAGATTTTTCGCAGGAGTGGTGGGTGAAATTCTGTGGCCTGCGTTGTACAGGAAGTCAGACTAGATGATCATAATGGTCCCTTCTGACCTAAATATCTATGAATCTATGAATTCATCACACAAACAGGGGGATAACTACCAAGGTAGCCCAGGAGGGGTGGTGGAGGAGAGAAGCACCAGGAGGGGTGGTGGAGGAGGGAAGGACAAGGCCACACAGCACTTGAAAAGTTTAAAACTTTAAAACTTATTGAATGCCAGCCTTCTGTTGCTTGGGCAATCCTCTGAGGTGGAGTGGCTGGGTGGCCAGAGGTCCCCCCACCGCGTTCTTGGGCGTCTAGGTGAGAAGGCTATGGAACTTGGGGAGGGCGGCCGTTGGTTACAAAGGGGCTTTAGTGGCGGTCTGTGCTCCAGCTGCCTTTCCTGCAGCTCAGCCATATGCTGGAGCGTATTAGTTTGATCCTCCAGCAGCCTCAGCATTGAATCCTGCCTCCTCTCATCACACTGCCGCCACCTTTCAGCTTCAGCCCTCTCTTCAGCCCGCCACTTACTCTCCTCAGCCCACCACCTCTCCTCCCGGTCATTTTGTGCTTTCCTGCACTCTGTCATTGTCTGCCTCCATGCATTCGTCTGTGCTCTGTAAGTGTGGGAGGACAGCATGAGCTCAGAGAACATTTCATCGCGAGTGCGGTTTTTTCTGCCTTCTAATCCTCGCTAGCCTCTGGGAAGGAGAAGATCCTGTGATCCTTGAAACACATGCAGCTGGTGGAGAAAAAAAAAAGGACAGTGGTATTTAAAAAGAGACTTTTTATAGAACAATGAGTACACTCTTTCACGGTAAACCTTGCTGTTAACATTATCTACATAGCACATGTGCTTTCGTTCCAAGGTCGCATTTTGCCTCCCCTCACCGCGTGGCTAGCCCCTCATCCCTCCCCCCTCCCCGTGGCTAACAGTGGGGAACATATCTGTTCAGCTACAGGCAAACAGCCCAGCAGGAAGGGGCACCTCTGAATGTCCCCTTAAGAAAAGCACCCTATTTCAACCAGGTGACCATGAATTCTATCACTCTCCTGAGGATAACACAGAGAGATAAAGAACGATGTTGTTTGAACGTCAGCAAACATACACTGCAATGCTTTGTTCTACAGTGATTCCTGAGTACGTGCTACTGGCCTGGAGTGGTAAAGTGTCCTACCATGGTGGACAGAATAAGGCTGCTCTCCCCAGAAACCTTTTGCAAAGGCTTTGGGATTACATCCAGGAGAGCCGCGAATTCCAGGGCAAATTAATCATTAAACATGTTTGCTTTTAAACCATGTATACTATTTTAAAAGGTACGCTCACCAGAGGTCCCTTCTCCACCTGGCGGGTCCGGGAGGCAGCCTTGGGTGGGTTCGGGGGGTACTGGCTTCAGGTGCAGGGTGAGAAACAGTTCTTGGCTGTCGGGAAAACCGGTTTCTCCGCTTGCTTGCTGTGAGCTATCTACAACCTCATCATCATCATCATCTTCCTCGTCCCCAAAACCTGCTTCCGTGTTGCCTCCATCTCCATTGAAGGAGTCAAACAACACAGCTGGGGTAGTGGTGGCTGAACCCCCTAAAATGGCATGCAGCTCGTCATAGAAGCGGCATGTTTTGGGCTCTGAGCCGGAGTGGCCATTTGCCTCTCTGGTTTTCTGGTAGGCTTGCCTCAGCTCCTTAAGTTTCACGCGGCACTGCTTCGGGTCCCTGTTATGGCCTCTGTCCTTCATGCCTAGGAAGATTTTGACAAATGTTTTGGCATTTCGAAAACTGGAACGGAGTTCTGATAGCACGGATTCCTCTCCCCAAACAGCGATCAGATCCCGTACCTCCCGTTCGGTCCATGCTGGAGCTCTTTTGCGATTCTGGAACTCCATCATGGTCACCTCTGCTGATGAGCTCTGGCCTCACCTGCAGCTTGCCACGCTGGCCAAACAGGAAAATGAAATTCAAAAGTTCATGGGCCTTTTCCTGTCTACCTGGCCAGTGCATCTGAGTTGAGAGTGCTGTCCAGAGCGGTCACAATGGAGCACTCTGGGATAGCTCCTGGAAGCCAATACCGTCTAATTGTGTCCACAGTACCCAAATTCGACCCGGCAAGGCCAATTTCAGCGCTAATCCCCTTGTCAGGGGTGGAGTAAGGAAATCGATTTTAAGAGCCCTTTAAGTCGAAAAAAAAGGCTTCATCGTGTGGACGGGTGCAGGGTTAAATCGATTTAACGCTGCTAAATTTGACCTCAACTCCTAGTATAGACCAAGGCAGAGGTATGCAAGGAATGATGAATTGGATGCTAAGGGTGAGAGTTTAAAATTGTCAACCAGATCTTCTCGGTGGCTTTGAAAGACCTCAATGTATGTAGGACTGTTGAAAAGTTAATATAACATAGTACAGTGCTGCACTTCTACAGTACTTAGCACAATGGGCCCTAATCCATGATTGAGGCCTCTGAGAGCTATCACAATATAAATAACTTCCAGCAAGCATATACCACTCAACTGCTTACAGTGGAATCTGATATAGTAAAACTCTATTTATATTGAAGAATAACACCTGCTTATTGTTTCCCTGGTCATAGAATCTCAGGGTTGGAAGGGACCTCAGGAGGTCATCTAGTCCAACTCCCTGCTCAAAGCAGGACCAATCCCCAATTTTTGCCCCAGATCCCTAAATGGCCCCCTCAAGGATTGAACTCACAACCCTGGGTTTAGCAGGCCAATGCTCAAACCACTGAGCTCTCCCTCCCCCCAGTATTTGGTTGTGGTCATGGTCATGCAAATGAAAAATTGTAGTTGTTGTTAGAGTGAACTCTGCTTATAGTTTTTCTGTTAACAGTATTAGTGATTTCAGGATTCCACTTTATTACTGGTATGGTTAGCTGCAGGGCTGTTATTCATATATGGGTGTGATTCACAATGTGGGCCATAATATTCTGACTCCAATACAAACAGCAGCCAATTCAAGCTCACAGTTCTGCATCTTGATCTACATGAATCACTGATTTCAGTGGGAATTTGGGGCATGCAAGGAATGTGTAGGGTCAAGTTCTTCAGTGGCAACTTGAAAAAGGGAGCACAATAAGGGGCCCTGTTTTTCATCTGTCAGTGTGGAGAGTTGTGTGTGAATCCCCCTGACAGAAAATTGAAGATATAGCCCAAAAGTGAGCTGGTGAGTTTTGGAAGGATTTCCTATGTATCTGGCCCAGATTTGATTTGCAGTGTTTCAGGACCAGATTCTTCCTTTACTCATTTGGCCTAATACTTGACTGCACTAGGTCAGTGGAATTCTTCAGGGAATAAAGTACTACCCCACATGAGTAAGCATGGCAGAATCTAATCCTAGGTGAATTGGTTTTAGCTCTTCCAAATTTCTGCGTTGTCTAGTTCTGTGGGAATTCGTTGTGTCATGAGAACAATCTCCTAAGAAGAGCCATTGCATTGGGATTTCCTTTCCAAACATGTGCATAGTTCATTTAGATATTGAATTTTTTTTTTGTTACTATCTTCACATTGTTTAAAAGATGAAAGTAAATTATTAGGAAACACACCAGTTCTCTCCAGCTACTGAAATAAGTCAGTGAAGTCAATGGGACTCAAGACTACCTTTGGAATCAGTGGGAGTTCTGGGTGTGCAGTGAGTACACGGTCATGCCCTTAATGATTTTACTGTTCATTATTGTTAATTGAGCCAAAAAATAGAGTAATAACATTGCAAAGAAAAGTCCCTGTTAAACCGTCATTAGCCTTAGTTTGAACTGCGGGCTATGGATGAAATTCACTCTTATGCAGAGAGCCAGAGCACAGTCCTTAAGTGGGATTTGACTCCATTAGCCCTCTGCACAGGGAGGAATTTCACTGACTGCTTAAGTGAGGGAACAGAGGCTGATTATTCAAATACTGTTGAAAAGAACTTTTTTGTGCTTTTGACAGCACAACAAAAGAGAAATCCTTCTCTGGATATGCTTTTCTGTAAGCAAAGGAGGCTTGACAGCAGTGTTTATAGAAGATACCTGTAATGTGGTGATTGCAAGAAGTGGGGGGGAAGTGTGCCTACAAATTTCAGCGTGTGCTTTTTTTTAGAATCATTTTTAGAAGGGAGCCAGCGCCTCTATGATTCTTCTTTCTTTTACAGGCGAAACTGTGGCACAGACTCCCATGAACGTAAGTTCACAACAGACACGTTTCCCTGATTTCCTCGACTGTCTTCCAGGAACAAATGTAGATCTTGGGACTTTAGAGTCTGAAGACCTGATCCCTATCCTCAATGACGTGGAATCCGTACTCAACAAGAGTGAGCCGTTCCTCACCTGGCTGTAATCAATAATCACTCAATGCTGATTCAGCCCTTAATACAAGCCAACATTTCCTTTCCCTCTTGAAATAGAGGTAGAGCATCTGAAAATCTTCAGATATATACTTGCTGACTTAATGACTTGCTGTATCACCTTTATGGTCAATTTAACCTGTGCCTGAATTTGATTGACAGTAATTTAAATATAAAATATATGTTTCTTTCTGTTTTTCAAGAACTGCTTCTACACATCTGTAACCTGTGTTTCCTTTACAGATCATATAGAAGTGTTTCTTTTGGGGGGGATGGGAATCACAGATGGGCAGAGTATGGGATAGAGATCTGTGTCCATGACTAAACTCATGGGCTCTCAGTTAAAATTACGACTCTTAATGAACCAAAAATGCTGACCACACATAGGCAGCTTGGTTAAAAAAATACCTGCACAGAATCAGACCTCAAGTGCAGTTTTATAATTATATTTATGACAATAGTACCAAATGCTTTTTTATCTATTTAACTTGAGCTTTGAGCTTTAAAATCATTGTATTATTAGTAAGATTGTGCAGTATGGAATACAGAATAATTCTGATTCCATAGCCACCATACTAATCCTTATTATACATTTGCCAAGGCACAAACCGTACTATTGCAGTTTATTTTTCAGTATATTACTGTATAGCTTCCAGATAAATACTTCTAATTTGAAAGTAGCAGAGTAGTTCAGTGACGGTTTTACACTACGATAATATTGTAAAATAACCAGACTGGTACTGCCACCTTTAAAAAAGTCATAAACGTGTAATTTTTTAAAAATACATCTTAGATTTTGATGTTTATTTTATTAAGCACTACAATTTTTTAACTAAATACATGAACGCATTTTTTAAAATAAATCTGTGGCAACTATTTTTGACAACGGCAAAAATACACTTAAAAATCAGGACAGAAAAGACTAGCACAACTTGACAATACCATATGTAGTTTAAAAAAAAAAAGCCTTGTTCTTCCTGTTTTCAGTAGTAATGGTTTTTAACTGACAGTATCAATGAAACCCTACAGGTAACTGAATGCTTGTAATCAGATGGTCACTTTTATCAGATCCGTGATAACCAGGCAGGTGCCTGTATGTCTGGTGAAGTTGCTAAAATCCTAATACTTGTTGCTTGCTAGAGTTGGTATACAAGACACATGGCATACTATCCTGTATATTCATATCTACTGTATATCCTATAAAGGTTTCTTTTTCAAATGTTTGGGGCTGAGAAAGCATCAAGGACAGAAAGTATGCAAAGTTTCCCTGAAATGCAAATGAAGTCCTGAAATTCTTAAGTATTTTGAGCTATTATTATTTATAATCTATGAATTTAAGCTTTTTATTTTGAAAAAAAAATGTATCTGTTTATGAAAGGCATTAATACAAGTCTCTGAGCTTGATCCAGTTTATGTGGGGAAAGCAAGAGATGTAGCACTCAGTGTAAATGTCTGTTTATCAGGTCTAATCCATAAGATCCTATCTATGCACCAGAGTATTGGACACTAAAGGATTTTTTCTATCTTGTTGGAAAAGAGGCAGGTGAAAGGGTTAGAGATGAAGTGGCAGAAATATGGACTAGATTGGAAAGGTGAATGATTATGTAACAGAAAACAATAACAGTACCTGAGAGGGATGGATGGCTACAGATAGGGACACACATGTAAGAAGAACCAGCCGTGTTCACTTAAACAATACCATACCATGAACTCAATGCAAGAAACTTCCTTGTGAGAGAAGAGCTGCTTGGTTGCATGTTACCACAGTGGCATGGAAGCTGTCTTGTCTTTTAAGCAAGAGAGGGGAGAGAGCTACCCAATGAAGTTCTATTATACAGAGAAGACTAGTTCTTTTTATATATATTTTAATATAACACGGGATGAGGAGGCAGAGTTGCGTCTGCACAGAATATTGCTGAATGGGCATTGTTTTACTTTTTTTTTTCTTTCCACTTATGCTAGAACTAAGCCTTAAGATATTAGAAATTATCTTTCTGAACAAACAAAGGACCGAATGGGGCTGAATGTTATTACTGTATTATCTTGAATCTTTTTTTAAAGTGTATCAGGTTATAAACTTAAATGAAAATCAGATGGTCCTATGGTTTTGTTCTTTTAGTTACACAAATGGTTTATATAGTCAGAGAATTTGGGATTTATGGTATCTGATTTTGATAGTAAAACTTTTTAAGGCCAAATCCTCAGCTGCTGTATGATCAGTCAAGCTCCATTGAAGTTACTGGCTTGTTAGTACAATTTACACCAGGGGATCTGCACCCTGCCATGATTTAGTCAATATTATAATTAAAGTTTAGCAAAATTAGTGTAAGCATTTACTAGTAAGTCAATGTTTTTAATTGTTTTTTTTGTTCATAAAAAACAAAGATCAGAATTCTAAAGCTGGTGCC
Source organism: Caretta caretta (assembly GCF_965140235.1). NCBI lineage: Eukaryota > Metazoa > Chordata > Testudines > Cheloniidae > Caretta > Caretta caretta. Next base: position 28,524,634 of record NC_134214.1, read on the forward strand.
TGCTTCTCCACATGTATACTGGTGTAGGTTGGGAGGGGCGAGGGAAGAGAATAAAGCCCAGAAACATTAAATTTTGTAATCGTTTTCATATTCCTGTGATAATAAAACAGCAGCAGAGTTGAATGGAAAGGTGCTATGTAAAATATTATTGCTACTGTAAAGCAACTGCCCGTAGGTTAGGTCAAACCTTTTTTCATTCTGAACCAAATGATGGTGAAGATAAAGTAATTTTTTACACCATAACATATTCTTGTTTCTACAGAGAGTATGTGCTGGATCACATGCACAGACACTCTCCCTAACCCCCATACTATCCAGTTTGTTGTGAAGTCCTCCTTTCAAGGAGTTTTCTGACTTTAAAAACAGGCTGTGACAGAAGTATAAGTATTCAAAAAGCATATGTATTTGTAATTCTATTGAAACAATTAAATTTTTTACAATATTTCACTCTTATTTCAGTTTGTGAAATTACATTTATTTTACTAAATTCACACTACTTGTCTCAATACAGTAAATATGCTAGTGGGACAGTTGTACTGTTGACCATCACTGAGTGTGACATACATAAACGTTGCGGATACGGAGTAATAGGATGTTAATTACAACTTGTATTCTGATAACACTATTAGAATGTAACTTTTTGGGGAGGGTGGGTTGATGATGAAAACAAATGCTGGGGTGTTTTGGGGGGGCTGGGAGGGTTTAAAATGTCTTTTGAAAATGGGTGATGAAACAAACTGTTTCTTAATACACTGCATCCATGTATGTGCTAGTACTTCAACTTTTTTTTTTATTTACTTTTTAATTGTATGTTATGATGTGTGAGCAGTTGTTTTTAATTTAGGTTATTTTACATACAGAGGGTATGCATCAGAATCAATCAGACCAAACTATTGTACCCAGAGTTTGGTTCTGGTTTTTATTTCTTTGATCTTATACAAGAGAAAATAAATAAATGAATTTAAAGCTTTTGGCTGCATTTTTGTTCCGTATGATTTTTTTTATTATTTGTTCTCTGGAGGATTTTAGAACTTGCTGAGCATTAACTCCAGTTGGAATAAAGTAAAGAAGCGTTCTGTGGAAAGAGATTCCCTTTGGATTAAGTGGCCAACATTTAGCAAAAGAAACCTTAATATACGGAATTGTGGTCCAGGTTATTAATAGCTATGAGTAGGTTTAGGCGATATATATCCTAGTTGCACCCACCCATGCCACATCCAACATGCGTCCCAGAGGCACACTACTTATTTGTCCCCACACCAGCTCCTAACTCACCACTATGCGTGCTTCACTACAATGTCACTCAATGAATTTCATTTCCAGAGAGGACCACCACCCTAAGGTCTATGTACCACTTAAGCCCTCACAACACAGTGTAAGTCGTGCATTGGCCTGGGAGTGCCCCTTTGCCCAGGATCTGAATTTCACATTAACAGAATATTTTTCATCATTTGCTGAAAACAAATCAATGAGCTCCAGGCCTACATTTGAAAATCTGGCCTTTTCTACCACATGTTGTTAAGACTAATACTGAAATTGTTCTAAACGCATGCTTGTGAACTTAGACTTCCCTGTGCTTCCAGGCCATATATCCTGCACTCTGATATGTGGGTGAAGTGGATATCATCCTGTATCTTGTAAAATCAGTTACTGCACTCATACAACTGTGCTGTGGCATAAGTTGCTCTCATACAGTAGGGTCCGTACCGGCAGGGCCGCCGACATGGGGGGAGGGGGGAGACAGGGCAGCAACATTAAAGTGCTGCCGCGGCAAAGGACCATCCTTAAAGCTCTGCCTTCACTACCCATTAGTTAGATCCAATATTTAAAGATAAAATGAAGCCGTACCTTCCAATGACGATAGCTCAGCCAACCTAATGAACTTGAAGATCTGTAATGCTGTCTGAATTCAGTGCTCATGAAAACGAAGCCCTTATAGCCTGCTTGGCTTTAATCCTATTATGAATAAGCAGTATACAAATTTCCTTAAATTACCCCGTGCTAATCCATGATCTGCAACACTCCTGCATTCTAATCCTGAGACTCTTGGTCAAAGACTACCAGTTTTGGAAAACTTGGGGGTTACTTTATGACGCGGGTAAACATTCACAATAGGAACTACGAGTTTACCCCATTTGTGAATGAAATCAGGATTTGATCCCAGAGTGATTGGCTAATGCATTAACACATTGTGTCACCAACTATAACAGAAGTGCTGTTGGTGATTTGGACTAGTGATCTGAACACAGCCCTGTGAGCCAGGAGCTCCTGAGACTTAACCCAGATTCTCTCACTGGCAAATCACAAAATGTTTTCCCTCATTAACAGCTGAGTAAACAATTTCTCTTCCTCTCCATCTCACAGGGGTGTTGTGAGGCTTAAGTAACTATTTTGGAAAGGTGCTTTGAAGGTGATAATTTTAAAAAAGTAGTTAGAACTTAACATAGACATGCTGACTATGGGGTGAAGGAAGACCGAAGGATTGGAGGATCTCCCAAACAATTGGCTTGTTGGACGGGCTTTCTCAAGTCCCTTTCTGAATCTCAACTACATCTTTTTTCATAAGACTGTCTTCCTGGAACCCTGATTCTGTGCCCTTTGTCTACAGCAAATACTACTTATGTACTCTAACTCTACACCAGAGAAATGTAAAGTACTTCAAGGACTTAAAAGCACGGTAGCCTGGTAAGCTGTTCACAGAGATGTCAAATAGGATAGAATCCATTTACTGTGACTTGCATTAATAAAAAAAGAGGGACCTTAATAATGCATTGCACAAGCAATTATAAAATGATGACATAAAAGGTAGCTGGAAACAGCTGCCGCATCCATCTGCTCCACTATGCTACTTTGGAATGTGATATTATCCTTTACCCTAGCACCTGTTGATGTAACTATCTTACATGTATCTTTTCATTAAAGGTTAACAGCTGTTCTATGCCTGATAGTTCTTGTCTTGGGGGCAAGGAATGTGTCTTATCTGTGATCTGTAAAGTGATGGGTAACTGCACAGCTCAAATGTTTAATGCCCTTAATAATATAAATCTGAGTTGGACTAATGAATATCCAACATGAAACTGTAGATGGAATCTAAAAATAACAAGTTCATCCTGAGCAGAAGCTCCTAATGGGCCCAATTGTGCGATAATTATGTGATGTGAGCTACTCTCCACCAGAGACTAAGACAAGCTTCACACTTGCATTTCCTTTTCTAATCAGAGCTGCATTTGACCTTAGGGGGTCTCAAAGTCATGTGGAATGTATCAATCCTACAGGACACAGATAAGAAACAGGTGGCCCAGTTGACTTTGGATTTCCAAGGGAACATAGTATCCATGCTTCTTGATGCCTAGTTCCAGTTCCTTATGGCATATGTCACAACTGGCACTTCTGTGGTGTGGTTCACCTCAAGTTACCTCTTAAGGAAATCGCACCCATATTTCTAATGTAAATTCAATAATGATTGGGGGCTGATCAGTGAAGACAGAGGCAAAGTGAAAGGTAAAATTAAGACAAGGAAGGGGATGGGCAGATTTTAGTTCCGACATGGATAGAACTGAGACAAGAATAAAATGCAAGGAGAATCAAAGAAGTGAGGGGCAGAAAGAAAGAGTAGTGAGAGAATTGGAGGACATGGGAACACAGAAGAACTGGAGAAGCAATGACAGCTTATACCCTACAGTCAATATACAGTGGCTGAAAATATTTAAATACATATGAATGACACAGTGCAATGGGGGCGTAGAAACGCTGACAGCTAACAGCCGAACAAAACCATCACTATCAGTTAATTCATAAGTCCCTGGCATTTTATAGCTTTCTGAATCATGATTAATCCTTTCAGAAAAAATTGGTTGCCCTGTGAATGGTTGACTAGGATGCTGAAGGGAGGTGTTTGGAATCATTTAATGTGAAACATTTATTAAATGGGAAATGCACAAATATATTTAATAACTCAGATTACGGTTTGGTCTCTGATTTGCATAATGACAGGTTTCAGAGTAGCAGCCGTGTTAGTCTGTATTTGCAAAAAGAACAGGAGTACCTGTGGCACCTTGGAGACTAACCAATTTATTTGAGCATAAGCTTTCGTGAGCTACAGCTCACTTCATTGGATACATTCAGTGGAAAATACAGTGGGGAGATTTATATACACAGAGAACATGAAACAATGAGTTACCTGAATTTCATTGGCTCTGTAATAGAATACTAAGCTGCATTATACTGTTCCACCAGTAGGTGGCAATGTATCTAAAATGTCCTATTTAAAGGAACCTCAGCTGTACCTGGAAGAGCATTAAAATACCTTATCATGAACATATCTGGTGTGTATAAGCAAGCTCTGTAGTCCATATCTGGTGCAGTAGTACATAACAGGCTCTGCCTGCTTCAGAGTGACTACAGGACTGGTGACTTGAGGCTAACTTCAAGCTCAGTCTTATGAGGCTGGTACACTGGGATGGTCAAATGCTGTATCTCTCCATTTGTATTTAGTACCCCAGGTGCACCAAGTCAAATACAATAATCAGCATAATGTCATTTATCGGGCAATCTATATGTTTGTTTATTGGTGAGTCTTTTCAGAAGTTTTGTTTCTGAATTTAGAAGGGAACAATTACCCAACGAAAGATGCTTGTGCTTCCTTTAAAATGGCCATGTTAGCCAAGAGCCAACAGCATCAGTTTCCAGTCATTCACATCTGTTAGCTCAGGCTACTGTTCTTATTTTACAATGCCTTAATTCCTGGGAATCAAGTGTAGCATTAGTTCCCCATTCATGGCTTCTTCCCTGCTCGGGGAGAGATGTCAGTTGCAGTTGGGAAGCCAATGGCAACATAGTTGAGCTTGTCCGGATGAGATCTATGTGGATAGACCCTCTATTCATACAACATGAGCACAAGGCCCTAGCCCTGAATGGAGAAATGGCTTGGATACCATGGTGATGGGCATGCAATAAGAACTTGAATAGAGTAGCATAGCTCTGAAACTTGACAAATTTTAACTTGCAGAGATTTCAAAGCACTTTTTCCACAGACTGCAAGAGGAGAGAATATAGCCCAAAATGTGGAATCAAACTGGAACCAAAAGTGCTCCGCTGGGAGAAGACTGATAATATGATGGGGATTTCCTGTAAAGTCTTCATCTCACAGCTTCAACAATGCACTATTATTTGTCACCAGACACTGCTCTTGCTATTGGCATTTGCAGCCCCCTATGCTGAAATGTCGATCACGTCCATCATGAAATATAAACCTGCAAGTAGGTGTTCCTCGTGTAGGTGCTGAAAGCCACTGCAGTGCACGTGATACTAATGAAATGGCAAAATAGGTGTCTGCCACGCAAAAATACATATGTAGCCTATTGGTGAATTCTGGCAGATATTAGCTGGTATTCCTTTCCAGCACAGAATTGTAACGGGTGTGGCATTGTCCAGCAGCATGTGATATTACTTGTAATTGCATTATCACTGCAAAAGGACTCTTGCAAAAGAAATGCCACTTAAAGTGTATGTTGTGTTTGTAAACATCTCACGGCCTGACAGCCATGCCCTGAGGCACACCTGTGACCAACAAGCAAATGTTCATCATAACCATCTCCATGAATAAAACAATGTGATAGAACAGAATGTGGGGTAAAGACGAAGTCCCAGGATGAGTGAGTCCCTGACAAGCTTCCATGGAAGTGTTTTCTGGCAGCACTAAAGGTTAAAAAAACACACACACACCACCCCACAGCCCCCTTTAGTGGGGTATATTAAGAACTGCTGTGATACAGCTAGTAAATCCAATGACACCCAGTAATTATGTACAATCACAAATCACAACAGCCTCAATAAATGTTTTAAAAATGCATTTTTTATGAGTGGACTAACAAAGAAGAAAAGGCCCCCAGTGAGCGAAGCACCAACCATGAGAGACAAAGGCTCCCTATCAAGAGGGACCTGCCAGAGTCTCACCTCTTATGGCCATACTCGGCCCTTCCAGGCTGTTCCCTTGCAGCTCTGACTTGCTCTTCCACGCATACTACATTTTCAATTCTCTTTCTTCCATTTGTTTTCCCCCGAGACAACACCACAAGCCAGAAAGTTACCAAGCTAAACATGGCAGCAGAACAATCTTCAGGTTAAAAGTGCTACTGTCACATGCCCCAGGCTTTAGTCTGAGCATTGGGGAATGGATGCAGTGGTGTTTGAGACACACTGGTCCATAGAATGCAGCTTCTTGTCTAGTACTCACTGGTCAAACATAGCCGGAAAGAAATTATCTGGTGCCCTCTGGTGACAGCTCAGCTCTGGAAATAAAACTGAGACAAAGATTTGCATATGCAGTTAGCATAGGACTAAACTGAAAAGAACTGGTTTGGGGCCTTTCTTGGTACTTTCTTAAGGAGCATTTTCATATGTCTTTGTCAGAGATGAGTGGGAGGGCAAGGTTTTGACAGCACTGGGTGGGTAGGACTAGTAGGAGGTGGGAAAAGGTGCCTTTTGCTTTTTTTAACCCCCCCCACCCCACCCCCCCAATTTTGCAGCCACCCTCCCTTCCTGCATCTTTGTTCAAAGAAGCAGTTCGTGGCTGCTTAACTTCAGCCTTTCCTCCTGAGACAGACAGGCAGAACCACCACTAAGATCTCAGAACTTTCTTTCAGTGCAGCTGCAGCTGTAGGTACCAGGGCCGCAAGTGGCACAGCTGTGAAAGGGACACTGACTAGAACCATAGAGGAACAGAGTGCTTGCTCCTGCCTGAAGTTAACTGTGATTAGCCTAGTTTTCTTGTCATAAAATTTGAAAATCTGGGTAGCGCAGACCGCGAGACCCCCCGCAAAGAAACTAAGAGGTGGTTATGCTGTGTGAGTGTTATACCAATAAAATAAAAACCAGCAGGATCTTATTAAAGGGGAAAAGGCAAAATACCACATTTATTGTGAATACAGAAAGAATCATAGTAGGCAGTTAGTTATAGCTATAACATTCCATTCAATCTCATATTTATTCACACATTCATTCATACAAACACACACACACAGGTTCTGCAAGGTTGTTATCATAGTTACCAGCCTTAGAGTTGCTCATGCCAAGCCACTGGCCAGGTGGCCTGGACATGAGGAGGGAGCAGGGCCTTGTCAGATGCTCATCTGATGCTCCTGGAAGTTGGTTTGCAGAATCAGACCCCAAAGTTCTCACTTTCTAGAGTCCATTTTTATAGGAATTTCTTCCTATGCCAGTCTATGGGAATTGCGTCATTATGCTGTTGTTGAATCAATCAGCAGATGGCACATTCCTGACGGCTCCGTGCTGCCAGATGTTATCTTGTTCTTTGGTTCTCCCATTCTTGAGGCTGTTGGGTGGATTCCAGTCTGCCCTCCGGGGGTCCTCTGGTTATTTCCACTTGACGCCTTCTTCAGCCGATGGACCCTGGATTCCTAGGCTGGCACCTCCCTGATCATTCAGTTATTATCCACACCAAGCATCCATCCACATACATCCTCTATCTCTATTTTAATCACAATTGTTAACAAAGCAAGATGAATACAACAAAAGGGCGGGGAGTCTCTGGGTGCTGTTTCTATTGTTACAGAGTATTGCTTTGAGTCTCTCTCTCTGTGAGTAGCTGTTATTACAAAGAATTGCTTTGAGAACAGACTCTGTCTTAGAATGTACTAACGCAATTAGCAGCTTGCAAGTTTCACACATAGAGGGAGAGAAACAGTACCAAAAACCAAGAGACCTCTTAATTAGTAATACCCTGGAATTTAAACTATGGGGAATCAAACTCATTTGTGATTTTAATATAGAACTTCTTTAATATGATCAAACATGAGCATTATGCACAATTCTAGTCATCACACTTGAAAGAATTCTTTTTTAAAGAGCTTGATAAGAAACAGCAAAAAGCTTTATTGTTGTTGCTAAAGATTAACTTTGAGGCCCTGCTAGGAAAGATTGCAATTGAAATGCAGGATTCACAGGAATGTCTTCAAAGTTTCTCTAGGCATGATCTCTGCGGCAATAAGCATTACCAGTAAAGATTCTCAAGGGAAAAGTGGGACTAACAGTTGCACAGAGGCAAAGCATTTCCATGGAATCCCTTGCAGGTTTCTTCTGTGTGACATAGTTTTCTTGGTGTGGCCTACAGTGGAGCAGCTGATGAAAAGCAAGCACAGAAGGCCAGCAAGTGGGACTATTAAATTGCCATCTGGGAAGGCCAAAATGTTGAGCCTTCCCCCCTCCTAAATGGATGAGGCTTTCCATAGATCACAATCTTGGGAGATTACTCATAAAGAAACAGTTTTATAACAGGTCTGTCATGAGAAGACATAGGAGATGTAATCTGTCTTGAGCAATATGGCCTAACATGAAATTAAAGCAGAGCTATTCTTCAAGACTCAGCTGAAAGACCTTGTTGAGAAAACACACATTTGAGGTTTTTGCTAAAAAAAACCCTTGATTAATATTCCTGAATAAACAAATTTGCTTCTCAGAACAAGGTTAGGCACTAATTATCAGTCTTCCAGCATGGCTGGGGCGGCAGGGCATATTTACCTATATTCTGTAATATTCTGTATGCAGAAGGAGCCTGGTTCTGTTCCTAGTTACATGAACCTCCCATCAAAGTCCTGTTGAGCTGCTCCCATAGAAGTGAAGACAAAATTGGTTCCTATGTGGATTTATATACACACTTCATTATTGCAGTGCTGGAGCAAAGTTGGATCCCAGGCTTCCAGCTACATCAATGTTGCTATTATACTGATAAGGAAAAAAACGGGAGGCGAAAAAGATAGTCACTATCTTCAATTTGGAGAGCAGAATCACTTTCCCCCATGTTCTCTCACTCAAATTGCTGACTCCATCTTTCCTCCCTTTCTCTCCCTGTCCAACCCCCACCCCCAAAAAATCCAGCTCACCTTGTGATGAACAAGACAAGGAAAATTACAACCCGTGTGTTCACAAGATAAACTGTTTTTTCAGCCTTAACTATAGCATTTGCTACCGAGCAAGTCCAATGATAATTGTATGCTAACCCCAAACTCAAGTGAAATTCCATCTAAATCTAAAATAAATTAATAGACAACTGAGTTTTGAGACTCTGTTTCTGCTTAGTGGATGGTTCAAGCAGCAAGTGCAGAGTTTTGTGAGAACAATGCTGATGACTCATCACGATTCACTGTCATTACAGAACATGTCAGTATATTCTAAGAGGGGATGGAAAAAATGGTAATCAGAACTAACCAATAGAATGTCAGTACAATTAGACCTGATCGCTGGAAGTCATCCAAATCTAGATATAGTCTACTTTGTATTGTTCATTAAGTAAGGAGGAATAGGTAAAGTAATCTGGCTATTGTTATTACATAACTGATATCGCTGACTGTAACTCTGCAAAAGCGTATTCGTCTAGTACAATAGAAACTACGGATATGGCTATACTGCAGTAAAAAAACCATGGCACTGAGTCTCAGAGCCTGAGTCAGCTGAAGGGTTCTTCGGGGCTCAGAGGGTGTGGTGGTAATAAAATTTCAGCATAGTTGTTCAGGTTGAAGCTGGAGTCCAGGCTCTAAAACAGAGGTGGGCAAACTATGGCCTACGGGCCATATCCGGCTCATGGGACCATCCTGCCTGGCCCTTGAGCTCCCGGCCGGGGAGGCTAGCCCTGCCCCCTCCCCTGCTGTCCCCCTCCCCCACAGCCTCACCTTGCTACACTGCCAGCGCATTGGGCAGAGTGGCTGGCTCCGGCCAGGCTGCACGTCTGTGAGCTCCTGCCTCTCAGAGCGGTATGGTAAGGGGGCGGAGGGGTTGGATAAGGGGCAGGGAGTCCCGGGGGGTAGTCAGGGAATGGGGAACAGGGGCAGTTGGATAGGCGTGGGAGTCCCAAGGGACCTGTTGTGGGGGTGGAGGGGTGTGGGGATAGGGTCGGGGCAGTCAGGGGACAGGGAGCAGGGGGGTTGGATAGGGGGTGGGAGTCCCAGGGGGCCTGTCTGGGGGCAGGGATGTGGATAGGGGTCGGGGCGGTCAGGGGACAGGGAACAGAGGGGGTTGGATGGGGGTGTGGTCCGGGGGGGGGCGCGGTTGGGATGGGGGGTCCCAGGATGGGGCAGTCAGGGGATAAGGAGCAGAGGGGATTGGAGGGGTCAGGAGTTTTGAGGGGGGCAGTCAGGGGGCAGGAAGTGGGAGGGGGCGGAAGCCAGGCTGTTTGGGGAGGCACAGCCTTCCCTACCCGGCCTTCCATACAGTTTCACAACCCCGATGTGGCCCTTGGACCAAAAAGTTTGCCCACCCCAGCTCTAAAACCTTCCCCCTGTGAGGGGTTTCCAGGGGGAATGTCTCAGAGCCCGGACTCCAGCCCCAGCCCAAATGTCTACACTGCAATTTGCAAGCTTGAGTCAGCTGACCGCGGCTAGCAGTGGCTGTGCCCCAGGTCTTTTATTATAGTGTAAACATACCCTAAGGGTTGGACCTGCTCTCACACGGTAATGTGGGCTGCGTACAGCCAGTACCTGTTTTTTACCGGTACCGTACTGGCTCACTTTCACCCCTGCTGATAGGCATTTAAAGGCCCCAAAGCCACAGAACCCCCTCCTTTCCGTCACATGTCTTTGAAGGTAGCCTGGCGGCTGTTGATTCTCTCTCCTTTCCCGGTGTTTTTAAGGTCAATGTGTTTTAAGGTCCTGGTGTTTTTAAGGTCAACTTCTCCTATCAGAGATTTTCTGGGGGGTTGGTAGGAAGGGCACTGGAACACCGTGCCTTTCTACCACTAGTCCAACATTGCAATGTTCCTTTAAAATGAAGATCTTATCTCCTAAAGAACTTTGTTCATAGCAGGGTTACATTAGTTTATTTGTGAGTTTTACCTCTGGCAATTGTATTGCTGTTACAGTAGTTGTTAAAACCATCACTATGCAGTACCACTTAGCTTTCTATAGTAAGTTATTGCCCCCAATGTCTCCTCCGTCACAATTCTTTAGGCCTTCATTTTGTCCACTATCATTTTGGCCCAGGAAAGAACTCCAGTAGATGAGCTCTCTCACAGAGTCCATGACCAACTGGTCAGGTTGCTACTGAGATATACAACAATCAAAGTTCCTATAGGACTGAAAACATTTACCTCTACACACACGTTAGAATAGGGGCTGATAGTCCACCCTACACCTGACCACAAACACAGTCAACCATAATCTCACTGGGTAAAGTTTTTGGGAGTGCCTAAGTGACATGCCTCATTTTTCAAAAGTCACTTAGGGGGCCTAAATTGCATTGAAACTGAATGGGGCTGTTGTCTTATTTCCCAGGCCAGGAAGGCACCACACCCAAAGTCTGGTTCAGGGCCTCTTTCTCAGGCCAATCCTTTGCAATGAAACAGTTTAACATAAATTCCACATATAAAGCCAGTCTTTTCCCTGGACCTGGGATCTTCTGCAGGGTCTTCTCTATTCCTTACAGGTTCCCACCAGCTACTTGCCTGAGACTCACCCTGCTCCAGAGCCTGCTATAGGCACTAACATGGGCCCAACAATTCTCCACCCCAATTGAGCCACCTGCAGACTTTTCTATTGCTCTGATTAGTCTCAGCTGGGAGGTAGCTGATCAGCCACAGGTGCAGTATTATCAGAGACAGATTATGGTTTTGTGGGGCCCTGAGCTTTCCCTTTGCTAGGGCCCGAGTCACTGACATTGGCAGTGCTGCAAGGGAGGCTGGGCCCCATTCCCCTTGAAGGGCCAGCCACCCAGTTTCCTAAAGTCCAGCTTCTCAGAGGCATTGAGGCTCCTAGCTTCCAATGATTGCCAGTGATTTCAGTGAGGTTAGCAGGAGCCTCAATACCTCTGAGGGGCTGGGCCTACGGTGCTTCAGAAAATGGGACTCAGGCACCTAAGTCATTTAGGCACCTTACCAATGTTTCCCTTAGTAGCTGGCTGTTCCTACTGTGCCCATCACTGAAGCACAGAGAGGCTAAATTCCTTCATGTCAGCCATGGGGCTCCGGCTTATAACAAGTATTTAGCTATTTGCTGACAAAGGGGAACATCAGGAAGTGAGAGAAGCACACGGTGCGTAGGGAAGTGTGCAGGTGTGGGAACAAAGGACAAGTGGGACTTGAATGGGCTGAAAGGGCTGGGTGGTGGAGGAGGGGCTCTGAAGGGAACAGAAGAGACTTTGGGCAGGTGTGTACTTAAAATGCTTCAGCCGTAGCACTTCAGTGAAGATGTTACTATGCTGATGGGACAGCTTCTCTCATGGGCAAAGGTAATCCCCCTCTCTGAGAGGCGGTAGCTACGTTGAAAGGAGAAGCTCTCCCGTCAACCTAGCACTGTCTACGCAGGGGTTAGGTTGGTATAACGGCATGGCTCAGGGTGTGGATTTTTCTCACCCCTGGGTGATGTAGTTAGACCAATGTAAGGTTATAGTGTAGACCTAGCCTATGAAGAAGAATACTCCTCATTGAGAAGTAGCTGACAAGGTAGGATCTTTTCTTCTCCCATACCTTTGACGGGGGGGAAACCAAAACCCTTTCCTTCTAGTGAAATGAAGTTACTGGTTATGCAGAGTATTATAGTTCCTTCTGCAAACATTTCAAGCCGAGATACACACGCATAACTCCTACTGGCCACATCCTATCGTCCTTGTTCAGATCAACTTCCCATTGACTGTAGCAGGAGTTTTGACTGAGAAAGGTCTGTACGGCTTGGTTTCTTGATTTCAGTGGAAGTTCTGACTGAACAAATACTGCAGGATTTGGCCAATTGACTTCTGTGGGAATTGCATCTGAGGGCAGTACTGGTCTCCTATGACTAGCATACGGAGTTGTCACTATCTTTGTAGCTATCAATTTTGCCTTTTGCAAGTAGAAAAAAGAACAAGTTTTCACAGTAAGCAGTAAGTCTCCAGTCCCGTGTGCTGACTTCATTAGTTGATAGACTATGCCTGCCATGCAATTAGAGGTGTGACAGCAGCATGGGTGTAGACGTACCTGAGCTAGCATTGATCTAGCTAGCTTGAATAACAGAAATGAATAGAAATGAAGCCAGGCAGTAGGGGCTGTACAAGCTGCACTGGCAGGTGCTGCCACAGATTCTCTGCTATTGTTATTCAAGCTAGCTAGATCAAAACTAGCTCAGGTGTGTCTGTGGTTACATCTCTGACTGCAGTGTAGACATACCCCATGACTGGAATAAGACAGATAGTGGGTGACTCTAAGACAATGTTGGAATAAGCAAGATCATCATCATAATTAATTGCCATGTATTTCCCTTTTTGGCTTAATTCCTGATATGAGTCAGGAATAACTTGGGGGCTTAGTAACAACACACTCATTCCTGCAGGATTGCATTCCACACTGCCCAGTGTGCTCATCGCTTTTACCCTTGTATTTATATGCACAATAATCATGTTGTGCAGGATAGATGCCATGTGTCAATCACAGCCAATGAAAAGGAAAATCCCATTAGACTTCAGATGAAAATCATTAACACCACAAAGTCTTTTTACAAAGAGCATTTTAATGATCTCACATCCGGAGCATAGAAATCTTCACTTTTCTATGTAGAAACAAATAAAACTTTATTCTAGAGTTCAAAAGAAAGTTATAGATTTGTTGCATTTTCATTTCATAAGTGTCAAAAAGAAACAGATACAATTAAATTACAACTGAACTTGTATTAGCAGCATTCATCAGTCCCCAATCAGAGAGCTAATTCATAAGCGATGATGAACGTCCACTCTGAAGAGGCTCTTTTCAAATGGAAGCTGTTTTACAAAAATAAATATAAATGGAATAGCTGGGCTTAATTCATTCTAGGACGTGGGATTTAAATGGCATGCAAAGGGCAGTCAGGGCTTCATAACAATAGCGTGAAATGCCCTTCATTCTAGACCTTCTTAGTCAGAGAGTGTGCAGATGAACATGGCTCACCAAAGTAACATACAAAAGAAGTGCCTCTAAAGGGATTCTTCTCACATGAAGAGATTTCTGCAGTCCTCGTTCTCTTTAAATAGCTCCGTTTCCCTAGAAGAAAAAAAATACAAAGATCATTTATATTGGTTAATATTCATGTGAGTTTTAATGGATTTTATTATTTTGCAAGCCCTGCAGGAATCAGTTCAATAAATGTGTGCTGTTTCAATCTCTGTAATTTGTCAGAGACTCAGATTATGTTTTCAGCAAGAGAAAATGCTTTAGGGGTTTTGAACTGGAATTATTCTAGTACAAGTTATCCCAAGGCTGTGTGGGGCTGATTCAGGGCTGGTCTAAGTTGCACCAACTTGCAAAATCCACCTTAGAACTGTTGTGCTGGTAGAGTTCACCAGAGTGCTGTGGCCTTGGGCTTTACCCCTTACCCATGACCCATGCTTCTGACATGCCTTGTACCTCATGAGGGCTAGTAGGGGGTGATGCAGAGCTGGCTCCACCAGCTTTCTGCCATTTAAGGATTCCCCTATGCCCCGGAAATCCACAGGTGCCCACTTAGGGCAGTTTTAAGTCCCCCTTAAGCCACCAGAGCACTGCAAAGGGAACTTTGCAGTGCTGAGAGTCTGGCCCAATATCTTTTAAATCTTCCACAGTATGTCACTTAAAACAACATTGAAGTCCTTTCTCCATAACACACTCGGGAGTTTTGCAATTGCCCCATGTAATAGCTCAATGTAAGAATATTTACATCCATTATTGATTAATGTAATCACACGCAGAAGACACAAATTTGCTTACCCCACAGCATCCACAACAGCTGCAGTCCCCACAGATTGTTCCAATGAGTCCATTGACAACCTGAACGGCACAAAGCACTATTTGAATTCCACTCATTATCAGCAGCAAGGAGAAGAGGGTCAAATTCCAGGGAACTATGTTTTCAGGTGATGTGCAGAAGGTCCACATGGTCGTGTTGCCTAGATAATTCCTGTGTAAAAAGAAAAAAAGCAAATGAGAAAGACAATAGATCTAATAGTAAATCAGTAATGCAGTACTAGTGTAGCTACTAATTTGTTGTTATTGTAATCTGAAAAGTGAGTCACTGTATCCACTTGACTCTAAAATAATTTCCATATCACTATTAATGGCACTTTGTATTTCTGCTTGTGGAATAATGAAAGAGTTTTGATTTCAAATAATTGCATTTATAAACATTGACATCCTCTATCTGACTACAGCACGAACAAAGAGCAGGTAAAGAAAGAATAAATATGTTCTGAAGGCAATTAAATACTTCATTTTATTCTGTCAGGAAGGAACCGTCAGATAAGATATACCAGAACTTCATATGAAGCTTGTTCAAGCCAAGTATGTAGATGCAACATTAATAGTTAAAACTTCTAGTGGTGAAATGGATGAGCTATCGATAAAGGTGGGAGTACATCAGGGATCAGCACTGATCCCTTTCTTGCTTATCCTCATCCTGGATACCCTCACAACAAACTCACAAATGAAGAAACCTTGGAGCATGTTGTGCACTGTAGATATTGTTCTATGCAGTGAGTAGAAACATGGTGTAGATAATAAACAGGGAGATGTGTTGGAGAGATAAGGGATCAAAATAACTAGAGAGAAAAAACAGAACATATAGCATGTAATTTCAGTAATGTGAGCACTGAAGCATTATCCTTGAAACTGGCTGGGCAGACAATACCAAAAATGCAAAGTTTCAAGTGTCTGGGTTCCAGAATCCAGATAAATGGGGAAATGGAGGCTGAAATGAGAGATAGAATAATAAGCGCCTGGCTCAGATGGAGAGAGATAAGTGGTGTAGTATGTGACAGGAGGATACCAGGAAGAGTAAAAGGGAAAGTGTAGAAAATGGCAGTCCATCCAGTTTGAATGTATGGTGGTGGGTACTGGACAAAGAAGATACATAAGCAAATGATCTGTTCCACAGAAATGCAAATGTTGAGATGGATGAGTGGTGTAAGACAGAAAAAAAACATGTGAGGAATGTGTATGTTAGAGACAAAGTCAAAGTAACACCCCTAGATGAAAAAATGAGGGGGTGCAGGCTCAGATGGCTTGGGTCATGTAAAGCACAGTCCTGACAACAATGTGGGTAAGAGGGCCCAACAGATCAAGACTGACTGAAACAGACACTGACCCAAGAAGTGGTGGGATGTCATAAAAGAAGACATATTAGCATGTGGTGTGATTGAGGATATGGCATCGAACAGAGCACTTTGGAGGGAGAGGACTTGTAGGGTGAACTACAGCTAATGGGATTAAAGCAAGGAAGAAGATGAGAAGGACTATCAAATAAGATCAACGCCAAAGATCTGCCTGTTCTGTGGTCACCCAAGCTTGTATTCTTCTTTCTTTGAAAGTGAAGTGTTTTTTCTTACTAAACACAGTTCCAGTTATGCAGTTGTATAGAGCAACCCTGACATCTAGTGGTAAATTCAGTACATCTAATATGCATATGCGTATCATAGATAAAGTTAAGATTCTGTCATGGGTATTTTTAGTAAAAGTCTGGGACAGGTCGCAGGGGTGACACCCTGGTACCCCCTTATTCACTTATACCCCCTTATAACCACTGTTTTATAATTAGGATGTGTTTTGTATAAAGTATGCCTTGTGAGGTATCTTCTAAAAGTCTTGATCTGCTAGACATTAATATTTCAGATTGTATGTGTTATCATCATATGTGTAGTGATGAAGTTTGGCTATGTATGAGTTACTGAAACATGTTGTGAGGTTGAAAACACCCACAAGCAGCCTTTCAGGTGCAAAAGTAAAAAGGCCAAACAATGTTAATGGCTTATTGAGGAAATGCACACAAGCACAAGGATTACCCCAGGAACTATGTACCATAGAAACCTCTCAGAGATAGCACTACACAATGGGAACTGTTTGACCCAGGTCACAGCAAAAGAGCTTTCCAGCAAGTGGAAAGAAGATATAAAAGGGGGAAATGATATCATGATGGTACCTCACTCTCCCTACAACAACACACCTGGAAACACCTGAGGAACAAAGACTGAACTGGGATGGAATGTGCGGCTGTGTATGCACACCTGGGAAACCCAAGCTTCAAAGCTAGTGCCTTAAGAATCTGCCAGCCTGTTTATCGCTCAGGGTGAGAATTTGCTAATTCATATCCAACCTATCTAGTATGTTAAGCTCAGTTTGCGTTTTTATTTACTAAGCAAACAGATCAAAGCAGATTACTATCACTTATAATCACTTAAAATCTATCTATCTTTTGTAGTTAATAAACTTATTTTATGTTTTAATCTAAACCAGTGTGCATTTGACTAAGGTTTCTGGGGAAAATCTCAGCTTGGTTACCACAAGTGTGCATGATTCTCTTCATACTGAGGGAGAGGTGAACCGGATATTAAACCCATATACTGGCCAGATTTGACCAGGGCAGGACGGTACTGCTCTGGGGTTGTAGGCTGGGGGTTAGAGAGCCTGTGTGTAACTGCAGCTGGGTGTGTCCCTACCTGTGTTAATGCTGGTCAAAGTGCAAGCTTGGAGGACTTTATAGCTTGTCACAGTGTGAGAGGGAACGCAGGCTGGTGGATCAGAGGGCCCAGTGGTACCCCAGTTCCAGGTAGCAACCCAGGGGGAACCTGTCACAGCAGGCAATAAACAAAAATTCATGGAAGCCCGCAAGCTGTCCATGACTTTTACTAAACATATCTTGGGGAGGGGGGACAAACAGAGCATTGTGGGGCTTACAGCTCCTCCAGCCCTGCCACTGATCCTGCGTCAGGGCTGACCACTGCTGCTCCAGCCCAGGAGGGGCTAATCCAGCCCCAACCACTGCTCCAGCAGACTGCTTTGGCAGTGGGCCACTGGTCAGCTGTTCGGTGGCCCTGGGGCTGGTCAGCTGTTCTGGCAGCTGCTGTTCCCGTGGGCCTGGGGCTGGCCACGATGGCCACTGCTCTGGTGGCACCAGGGCTGACCAAGGCTGCTGTTCCGGTGGCCACTGCTCTAGGGCTGGCCGCTGGCCAGCTGTTCTGGTGGCTGCTGCTCCAGGGCTGGCCCCTGTTCTTGCAGCTCTGGGGCTGACAGCTACTCCACAGTCCTGCCCTAGAAGAAGTCACAGAGGTCCCAGAAAGTCACAGAATCCATGACTTCCATGACAGAATCGTATCATTAATCATAGGGTTGCATTTAGAACACAGGGAGATAAATTCATCCTTAGTGTACATCGATTGCTCTCATTTCATCTCAGGGATAGATTAGGCATAGATTTAATGCTTTAAGCACCAAAGTCTGACCTTGGATTAGAGGATGCAACTCTCATTGACTTTGGTGCTACAAAATGTTAAATTATCTTCAATGGGAGTTGTGATCAGGGAAACAATGGTAAATTTTCAGACTCAAATATTTTTCTTAATTGTTATGGTTTTACATTGTTATTAAAACAAAACAAAGGAAATTCTACTACAATGAGAAAAGGGAAATAACATTTCTAACCAACTATCAAATGCTGACAAGTCACCTGTATTTCATCTCATGCCTAGATAACACAGCAGCACAAACACATCCCTTGCTGTTCTAAAAGCCAGCCCTGAGCCACCGTAGAATGAGAGAAGGATGGAATGGCAGACCTCATTGCCATTTTTGGGCTTTGCCAATTTCAATCAAAATGTGAAGGTTATTTCAAAACCCAGTTCTGGTTGTTGTTGTTTTTTTAATATTGCCTCTGGATACTCCTAATGCTCTGTTAATTCAGAGAGTAACAGTATTAAGACCAGAAGAGATGTTTATGATGATCTAATCTGACCTCCTGCATAGATTTCATCCAGTGGTTCCTTCACCTTGACCAACATCCTTCAGCTGAACTACAACACATCATTCAGAAAGAGCTCCAGCCTTGGTTTAAAGATTCCAAGTAACAGAGAATTTACAACATCCCTTGGATATCTGTTCCAATGGTTAACAGCCCTCATGATTAAAAATGTGCATCTTATTTCCAGTTTGAACTTTGCTGACTTAAACTCCTGCCAGGGAATCCAGGGATCTGAACAAGTGACACAAATGCATGATACCAAAGAAGTTTCAGCTGCATAGTGTGGACAACTCCCTCCAATTTCCATAACCAAAATAAAATTACATAAAGACTAACTCTTAAATATTAATAGCCTCAGTTTCAGATCTGAGATTCCCACTGAAGACACTCAGTCATATGTCTCTAGTCTATCCCCCCATACTGCTTTAAAAATCTAAGGAATAAACTGACAAGTGGTAAATTTATCTTAATTGGGGCTCTTTGAAACCTCTAGTTTCAGCTGGGGATGGTATTCTTATTCTAGAATATTGTGTAGCCATGTAACAGTCCACAGCAACACTAATGTGCTTCATCCAGCAGGCAGCCACACTGCAGTCTCAGTAATGTGATTGTGTGCAATTCCCTATTTACACAACAGAAT
This sequence comes from Caretta caretta, assembly GCF_965140235.1. Classification (NCBI taxonomy): domain Eukaryota; kingdom Metazoa; phylum Chordata; order Testudines; family Cheloniidae; genus Caretta; species Caretta caretta. The sequence continues at coordinate 28,543,987 of NC_134214.1, forward strand.
TAAATCTAGAAATGACATCACAAACTTCCTTAGTGCAGTACCGCTTCAGTGAGTGGCTATATTACATCTTTTCTAGCTAACCCATGCATGATGCAGTGCAGTATCTTACCCATTCTCAAATGGATAGGTCCAATTATTGTAACTGTTACACTTAGGGCCTCTATTTAGAGCAACTGCTGACACAATAAAGCAGTATCCGGCTCCCAGAAGTCCAACAGCCGCAAATATTATAGAAGTAAACATCTGATAGAGACAGAAAAAGATGGAAGTTATTTTTGACCTCTTACAAACAGTTAAATGACAGGTTTCAGAGGAACAGCAAACAGTTAAATGTAGCCCGCTTAAGTGAATGTGTAGTACAGTCTCAACCCTAACTCCTGAACAGTCTTATAAGATAAATGCATTATGTAACTAGACTCTAATGTACATTATATGTCTGCAGGCATTCCACTATGTGCCTGCAATTCCCATTGGTCCTTAGAAGCTTAAACCAAGTCAGACTGGAGTGGTGTTTGCATAGGAGACCTCAAAGGAACACCTTGAGACTACAGGAAGTGGTAGTGGTGATTCAGTAGATGACACACTTCCCTCAATCAGTACTAACCCTGTCTGGTGTTCGGGGGCACTGTGCCACACTGAAGGGTCTGTCAGATGAGATCATGGCCAAAATTGAAGTCCCAACCCTTTGTGAAGATGCCTTGGCACATTTCACAAGAGCAGAATTGTTAATTTTGGCGTCCTGATCAAATTTCGGCATGGTTAATTATATTCTGCCTCTGTAAATTTCCCCTCCCTTTTCACATTCTTTTCTTCCTGTTGTGTATTTGTCCTCATCATAACCAACATCACAGCTGGCACTAATGCAGAGATGGCACTTTCAGTCGAGAGGCAAAGGACTGAGTGGACATGAGGTATGGACTACATTATATCATACCAAAGGGTTAAGGCCCTTTTTAGGACAGAGTTGAAGTACATAGGTGGGAAAACTATACTGAAGGCTGTGCTTCTACTACACATGCTGGATCTGTTCTGTGGCTAAATGAAGACTTTGTTTTCAAAGAATGTCGTTCTGGCATTCTTCATGATTGTTTAAAAAAAAAAATCACTTAGAAACCAAAGCCTTTGCTTGGACTTCGAAAACATTTTGTTACCTTCACGTAATCAAATCTTTAAATCATTCCAAGACAATATTAATTCCATAACATAAGCCTGGTGTTCAAATTAACATGAAAGGAAAAATTCTGTTCTCAGTTATACAATCCAACTAAATTCAATTGAGTTGCCTAGGTGAAATGATGGTAGAATCTGTCTGCAAAGCATTAAATGTATTTAACCGTTCAAAATATGTGGTAGATATTAAAGGTCTCCAACAGCTGAACTGATTTAGAATAATAAATTGTTGTGACAGAAAATTGGCAACAAGATTCTCGTGGGACGGAATATGTGGCTTCTAAGCTTAACTAACTCCCTCCAGTGTTAATTCAGCAATAAAGAAGAAAAGTTTGACTTGGACCCTAAACCTACACTGGGATCCACTACTGCAGCCCTCTGCAGCTATGCAGAGCCCTAGTTAAATCACCACAACTTTGCACAGACGTGGGGGGATTGTGCTAGTGATTCTTGATGCAGGATCCAGGTCCTGGGGAGAGGATGAGAGAACAAACAACGTGTGAGAGATGTGTAGTCACGTGACTTAATGCGCTAGTGGAAGGTATTCAGATCTGGAGTAATTGTTACTTTGGTGGCGTTATTCTGGATTTACACCATGCTACTGAGATCAGAATCTGGCCCATTCTAGTCTACTGAGTATGAGAAGTGCATTCTTCCACAAAGATTCTGGACCAAATTCTCCAGCCCGCTAAGTCTGCTGTCCCTAAGTAGAGGTATTTTCCATGGGCATAGAGTACATGGAGGCAGCTACGCCATCTCCTGTGCTAGCAACTCCACCCCTCCACTGTGTAAAATGGAGGAAGTAGCATCTGAAATTAGAAATGAGCCTAAGCCAAAAAGTTCAGCTCCACATTCGGCTCCAGAGCCAAAATTCCTCAATGTCTTCAGGGTGTTTGGATCCATATTTTTAATTTAGCCCATTATAGAAAAAGTTTGAACTGGACTCTACATCTCAGCTCCCCAGAATGTGGCAATGGTACAGTGTAGGGATTTTCATGCTGGGGGAGATGAAGGGGGGTTGTTTGGGCCTGCCTCCATTTGAAATACAATTTTTCACCCACCTTAAAAGTCATAATACTTAAAAGATTGGAGACCTATTACAAAAGAAAATGCAGTCCTGCAGAGTGCTTCTGTATCATGCCCTGTAACTGGCACTGATACGGAGTCGACTTTTAAACTTCAGTTTGAGGTACACAATTTATGCTGTATCTTATTTCGAAGCAACCACTGTATATGCCCTACCTGCTCCCTGTCAGCTGCCTTTCAACACACCGAGAGACAAGGTGGATGAGATAATATCTTTTATTAGACCAACATCTGTTGGTGAGAGAGGCAAGCTTTTGAGCTTACACAGAGCTCTTCTTCTTGCACTCTTCTTCCTCTTTGAGACCTGAAGAAGAGCTGTGTGTAGCTCAAAAGCTTGTGTCTCACACCAACAGAAGTTGGTCCAATAAAAGATATAACCTCACCCACCTTGTCTTTCTAATATCATGGGACCAATATGGCGACAACAACACTGCTTTCAACACACTGTTACTTTAACCTATTATTTTGCTATCATACGCTCCATACCACCACCCTTTTCAACCCTTTGCTTAATATTGTTGGGTGGTGAGGGTCTTTCTTATGGTGTGACGTGGATTTGCTAAAAGGAAGAAATAACTATACTATGGAAATGGCTGTAAAATTTTTCAGAAGATCCACATTACACATGTGTAGGGTCCACAGTAAAGCTATACTGTGACTGTAATGGAGCAAGAGACATCTGTCAAAAAAGAAAAAAAATAACTGTCCTATCATCTGAGAAAAGCAAAATGTGGGTCTTTAAGAAATTTGTTTTATTGGCACCCACTTTTAACAAGCCATGTCAGAGCTACAGCTGTATCGCATTGGCATGCCAACAAGGCAGCACGATAAAAGTGGTCTTGCTACTATCAAGGGGTCCTGTTAGAACAACATCTTGGCACATCATTAATCCTTGACTTAAGGCACAAAGGGATACCAGGATTTTGCACTTTGTGCTATGGACAACAAACACATGCACTACATAGTCACACTCTAGAACATCATAAATATACATGGACAGACATGATATAAATGTTATTGTCTGTAACCATTTGGCTTTTTTTTTTTTGGCCACACACTTCTTTTCCACTTACCGCAAATCTCTTTCCACAGCTTTCATTACCACAGCATCCACAACAATCATTATTCTTAAGGCCCAAAAATACCAAGGAAGGAAAGATCATCTACCAACAATAAAAAATACAGTTCAATTAGGTTGGACCATTCTGAGTTAACCTTATGTTTTAATCTATTCGTCCAGTGACTTTTGTTTTTTATCACTAAATTGAAATTTTCATTACTCAATCAAAACAAGTTTTAAATTGCCTATTTACTTATTAAACAAAGTGCACAATCAAGAGTCATTTGCAAATGTTGGTTTTACTGTATTTGAAGTGCAGGGGAATTACAGTAAAACCCTAACCTTTTACTTTAGAAAATAAAAGTGAAAATTTCAGGATTTGTCTACTTACCAGTACACCGGATCCCAAGATCCCTCCAAAATACCAGACTTCGTCTGTGATGTGTTCATTACTGCTGGTGACTTCTCCTCCAGGGAAAAATAGCAAGATGTTAGCTAGAGTACATAGCACAGCCAGAGGAATGAGGGTGATTCCCAGGCACTTGGCACAACCACCGGAACACATGCTTTCTAAACAAAATTACAAACTAAACTAAAGAAAAATGAAAACCCCTTATTCTTGTCAGTGTTTTAAACAGGAGTGTCTCAGCGTAATTTACAAAATCCAATTCTGTTTTGCCCTTGGGGAATTCAGCCTATAGAATGTTTCCCTCGGAGAGGTTGCAGTCTGTTAGTAAGCCAGTGCTCCAGTTATTTATAAGCTCTCACTGCCATGATGTCAATTTTCTGAACCCCCATAAATGAGATTACAGTCAGACCAACCTCTTTTTTTACCATGACGACCAATAGCCTCTGTTAATGTTCTACCAGCGCAGACTAGACCGTCAGTTATTTGGAGTCCAATTATTGGAAAATATCTTGTTCAGTTCTGGATGGTCATTTTTGTAACACTCTGTCCGTGCCCACACTGGAAAATAATTCTTAGCTGTTGTCGTAAAGAAAACATGTCATTAATCAGTTTGTGATGGCTATAGCCAGCTGCAGTCAGGAATCCCCAGTAAATGGCTTAGGATGGTCAAGCTAACAAGCATTTCTTATTTTGAAAAAAGAAAAGGAGTACTAGTGGCACCTTAGAGACTAACCAATTTATTTGAGCATAAGCTTTCTTGAGCTACCGCTCACTTCATGCCGATGAAGTGAGCTGTAGCTCAAGAAAGCTTATGCTCAAATAAATTGGTTAGTCTCTAAGGTGCCACTAGTACTCCTTTTCTTTTTGCGAATACAGACTAACACGGCTGCTACTCTGAAACCTTTCTTATTTTGAAATATCCTAAGAATTAGTGCACAATCAAAGCTGTAAATACTTAATGGATTCTGTCAGCAGGTGTGCAGAATTTATAAAGGCATCTTCTGCCACTAGCATCCTGGAGTAATGGGGGGCATTTAGAAAAGATGCACCGAACGTCCTCCTTCTTTGTGTTTTTTTCTTTGTTGTCTTAAAGAAGAATTTCATAGAGTTCGACACCACACTGTTTCCTTAGGCAAAGCTTACATTTAAAATCAGTTAGAGTTTTGTCTGAGTGAAGACAGTAAGTCTGAGCCCTTTAAACAGAAACAGGCATTAGATCCTAATCCTGCAAGCAGAATTGTGGCAGGCAGATCCCTGAGCTCATGAAGAGCCTAGTTGATTTTGCATGGGCTCCATGCAGGCACAGGTGTGTATCCACACAAGTTGGAGGATTACAGCCTTAGTGCTGAGATATCATTTGTGCACAGTTAGAATTCTGAAGTGGATATGACTATGTGCATTATGAGAACCTTTCCCATTATGTTCCCATAATATGTCCCCTCTATGCCCCTTAGCAGGACTTTGGGCCAATCAGAGTAAGGAGAGCCCCCAAATAATCCAACCTGGTTTTACAGAACACCCAGTTCATGCTCACACTGGATATCTGGGACTTTCTATACAGACCTCAGTAAAGCTGCTGGGCTCTTCGGTTAAATACTGAGTGGTGGAGCCAAAGTGTGGGCCAGATTGATAGTCCATTGAAGGACATGGAAAAACTCCCTGTGACTTCAATGGTCTTTGAATCTGGCTTTATCCTCTGAACTACATCCATGAAAATGTCAATGAAGCCAACGGGGTTTCCTGGGTGTAACAGTGCAAAATTTGGTCCCTAGCATTTTTTAATTCCCACTCCAGGAAACCTAGCACACAACAGGTTGCACAGCTTACAAATAGGGTTTAGGCCATGTGCAAAATGTGGTGGAACAAACCAAAGTGAGCAATGAATGACCCTCAAACAAGTGCCTCAGTTAAAAACAGGCCTCAGGGCCTTTTAATACATGTGCTAAACTTCAGACCTTTTCCTTCACACTTAGCCCCTACATAAGACCCTCTTCTTCTGAGTTTCACACTAATGCTCAGCACTGGTAGAAAGTCAAGGATTTCATTCTAGTCAAGTCTCCAAGGTGACATCTTAGATTCTGAGTTGTGTTCATAAACAAGTGACTTTTCCCAAAAGGATACCATTGAACTATTTATCATTCAAACTTTGAACAAGTTTTCTTCTCATAGTAGTTTTGTTCCTCAGGGCTACTCTAATTTACACTGGCTGCTGTTGACTGTAAAGGGCCCCAGCCAGCCTGCCTTTGCAACTGCCAAGTCCCATGCATCAGAAGCCAGAAGGGCAGGTAGCATAAAGGCCACTAACCATGTCATTGCACAACCCAAAGATTTCCTTAGGCAGAGGATGTTCAAGTGGCCGAATCTGTCAATTTTAGGGCTGTTTTCACCATCAGAGTAGTAAGGTAGCGTTACTGTACTGGGGGATCTGACCTAGTGTGTATAAAGAACAGCACTTGTTTACAAAAACGAAAAATAGGTCATGTTTCACATATGCCAAGCCTGACAGTGTATATTTAAGTCCAAAGTTGTGATGTTAGAAATCTTCTTTGTGGCTAAATGTAACGTTTATACAAGCGAGGGACAATAAGCACAGGTCTGAGCAGGTGTGGCAGGCTATGCGTAGGCTTCCCCAGTATGACTTATTACTGACGTATAACTCTGCTATTCCAGCCTTTGCTTTTCCTAAGCAAAGAATGGGGTCTCTGGGTTCTACTGTAATACGAGGAACAAACAAACGTTACACATCATAATTATTCATTTTTAATCATTAACAATATTGGTGGTAGTACTGAGTACAGTCCTTCTCCTAGTGATGCAGGTGGTTAATGGAGGAAACTACAAAACCCATTTTCACACCTGACTTCAGGTCAGATTCTGATCCCTTTATTCAAGTTGACTTTAGCGAGCCTCCTTGAGGAGTAATGTACTTTCAGCGTGTGTAAGACTATCCAAATCTGTCCAACAGTTGAGATTTGAACCTCTGCCGGTGAAAGGTTAGTGAGCTAACCCCCTAAGCCAACTACTCCCCTGATTGAGCAAATACTAGTAATAATCTCCTGATTTTTCCACACAGTGCTGTCCATGAGATATTGGGAGCCAGGCAAGTACTGAGCAGTCAGTTAAGAATTCTGGCTGCTAACTGATAATCATATGTTTCTAATATGCCTATTGTTGTCTTAATTAAGAGAAATGAACATGCTTACATATATAGCTAGAAACTCAGATACCCACTGAAAACTGTTTTTTTTTTTTTTTGGCAGCATATGGAAATCCAAGAACTGCTGAGTAAAATATAATAGCTTGAGGCACAAAAGAACTAGTTCATTTATAGAAGAGACCTCATGAATCAATAAAATAGTGAGTCAGATGCCTGCTCAATATGGGAGGTTCCATTCAATTTCCTGTTTCAAACATTCTCCATGGAGTAGCTGTCTCATGGCATAACATGGCCATGAAATGAGATCATGTTACAAGAAACAGAACAATCTACCAGGAACTCCTACATCAGGCTGGATGAAAATGCTACCTGGCTGTGGATTCCCATGCCCCCTCTGGAGTCAGCTTAACTAATTCTGGTGTGGCATGGTTCTCTGCACCAAGACCAACCATGCCTAGGACAGCCCACTGTGTATCTGTGGTGCTGTGGAGGATGCTATCCACATACTGGATGGTTGCTCTTTTTGCGTTAGGCTCCCCAAAGATCTTCTCAATCTGAACCCTGCTAATAGAGAAGCCTCTGATTGAGTCAAGACCTGACCACAGAGAGGCCCCTCCTTCTGTTCTCCTTGAGGTGTTTTAGTCTCCAAACTCTTTATACTTCAATGCTCCAGCACAAATCAAATTGGTTGAAAAAGGCTGAGGGGTGAGCAGTGTTAGTACAGATGGCTTAGTGTGGTTACCACCAGGTTGGGGTTCATATGAGCACTACATGGAATCACGAATACAAACAGAGAAGGATGAAAAATCAGCTTTTCATCCTTCCAATGTTGAGAAGATGTTTTTAGGAGCCAAATTCTGCTCTCATTTACCCCCGGAGTAATCTAGAGCTATTCCACTGATTTCAGTAGAATTACTCCATATTTTTACCAGTATAAATGAGATCAGGATTTGTTCCTACACTGTTTACTCTATTGGGATCTGTTCGATGAGACCTTAATAAACAAGGTCTGGTCTTGTATGTACGGATATTAAAGATCCAGTGGCATTTTTTTTCCAAGTAGGAATTTGTTCCCTTGTCCCTGGGCAACTCTTTCCATTGTCCAGCATGCCACTGATTGCAGAGGCAGATGCATGTCCATGACACTATTTTGGGGTCATTTTGAGATGAAAGGCCTGATATAGTAAAATATGTTTCTTCTTCGTCTGCTTCGTTTTGGAAACAGTGGGAGCAGCAAGTCAGCTCTTCCCCAGGTTGTGAGACAGGACCAGTACAAGGTCTACTAAGAGACATCAGAAACAACAGAAGGCAAAGCTCAAAAGCTCTCAGTGATAGCAGCATATGGAATTTTGGAAATGGATTCTGGGAAAGTTCTTCTGTGTGATAGAACTCTTAGTAGGAACATAAGATTTGCCACAGTACATCACATTAGTGGTTCATCTAATCCAGCATAATGTCTCCATCAGGGGGCAGAATCAGATGGTTCAGAAGGTCTCTTTAAATCAGATGCTTACATACTTCAAAAAAAGACTTGCTTAAATTATTCACAAGTATTTATTTCTTGCATTTACTAGTTGATAAGTTAATTGCTCCTTGCTACATAGAATGTGTGATAAGACATACATAACAGGGTTTGGCTCTAGATGCCATTATAAGGTGACAATTTAAACGTCAGATGGATAAAGTACAGGGGAAATTGAACTAATGATGAGACATATACCCTGATAAAGATATGCATACGTAAGAGCAAAAGAACTGAATATGTCCCTGAGAGAGATTGAGAGATCTGAAGGACTGTTTAGGTAATATTTAAGCAAATATTGATTTATTTGGCTTTTCAATGAACCATCTCTGCTTTAAGATCCACTAGAATTAGTTTTCAATCAGCATTTCTACCAACAGTAAGAATTTCCATAATCTTTCTCTGGTTCAAATTCTGTTCTCAAGTTTTACAAGTTAAATTTTAAGTAGCTCTACAGAAGTCCATGGAGTTTCTCTGGATTTACACGAGTTAAACTATGGATAGAATCTAGCCGATATTTCACAATAATTTATAGATTCTATATAAATGAAATAAACTAGGAAAACAAAACAAACAAACAAACACAGGTGAAAATGTGCTACTATAGGAAAAAGAAAAGGAGGACTTGTGGCACCTTAGAGACTAACCAATTTATTTGAGCATAAGCTTTCATGAGCTACAGCTCACTTCATCGGATGCATACTGTGGAAAATACAGAAGATGTTTGTTTTTATACACACAAATCATGAAAAAATGGGTGTTTATCACTACAAAAGGTTTTCTCTCCCCCCACCCCACTCTCCTGCTGGTAATAGCTTATGTAAAGTGATCACTCTCCTTACAATGTGTATGATAATCAAGGTGGGCCCTTTCCAGCACAAATCCAGGTTTTTCTCCTCCCCCCCAAACAAACCCACTCTCCTGTTGGTAATAGCTTATCTAAAGTGATCACTCTCCTTACAATGTGTATGATAATCAAGGTGGGCTATTTCCAGCACGAATCCAGGTTTTCTCCCCCCCCAACACCCTCCCACCCCACACACATGCAAACCCACTTTTCTGTTGGTAATAGCTTATCTAAAGTGATCACTCTCCTTACAATGTGTATAATAATCAAGGTGGGCCATTTCCAGCACAAATCCAGGGTTTAACAAGAACATCTGAGGAAGGGGGGCTTCTTAGGAAAACAAGGGGAAATAGGTTACCTTGCATAATGACTTAGCCACTCCCAGTCTCTATTCGAGCCCAAGTTAATTGTATCCAATTTGCAAATGAATTCCAATTCAGCAGTCTCTCGCTGGAGTCTTTTACCAACAGGAGAGTGGGTTTGTTTGGGGGGAATGACGGGGGGGGGGGGGGGGGGGGGGGGGAAACCTGGCTTTGTGCTGGAAATGGCCCACCTTGATTATCATACACATTGTAAGGAGAGTGATCACTTTATATAAGCTATTACCAGCAGGAGAGGGGGGTGGGGGGAGAGAAAACCTTTTGTAGTGATAAACACCCATTATTTCATGATTTGTGTGTATAAAAACAAACATCTTCTGTATTTTCCACAGTATGCATCTGATGAAGTGAGCTGTAGCTCACGAAATTTTATGCTCAAATAAATTTGTTAGTCTCTAAGATGCCACAAGTACTCCTTTTCTTTTTGTGAATACAGACTAACACGGCTGTTACTCTGAAACCTACTATAGGAAGGAATTCTTGGGAGAGAAAGGATTCCCAATCAATTTTAGGCTTTGTTTAGGATTTGCAAGTGAAACCGTTCATCTTGGCCTGTTACTAGAGGAACATAGTGTTTAATAAGGCCATAGATTTCTTATGCGGTACTCACTTATATTCACAGGAGATACAGAAGGTGGTGTAAATTAGACCCTCTTGCACTGGAAATAAGGTGTGAAATAAGGCCAGCTATGGTCACTCAATTAGAGTGAACGGCAAAGAATGGGGCAGCCAAACCCCAAAAAGCTAGTGGATAGTCTAATACTTAGATTTACCATGCCAGCATAAAACAGCTTCTTTATCACTTTACTGGTTACTCAGAAGTTCAAACAACACAGTTCCCTTAAATCCAGCCTTAGGCCTCCATTCAGGTACCCAGGTCAAATACGATGAAAATTTCTGTAAATCTTATTTCATCATATAAAAGAAAAGGTTCTACCAATCCCAAAAGATTGGACACATCACCTCCCAGGTTATTGAATATTCCAGATCTTACCCAAATACATGCTACAGCCAATTCTTATTAAATAAACTAAAATTTAGTAAAAAACAAAAGAGAGAGAGTATGGTTAAAAGATCAATGTACATACAGACAAGATTCAGAGTAGCAGCCGTGTTAGTCTGTATTCGCAAAAAGAAAAGGAGGACTTGTGGCACTTTAGAGACTAACAAATTTATTTGAGTATAAGGTTTCGTGAGCTACAGCTCACCCCGATGAAGTGAGCTGTAGCTCACAAAAGCTTATGCTCAAATAAATTTGTTAGTCTCTAAGGTACCACAAGTCCTCCTTTTCTTTATACAGACAAGAGTTCAATTCATTTAGGTGCAGATTCATAGCAGAGATGGTGAGCTTTGTAGTTGCAAAGCGTTCTTTCAGAAATTGTTCATAGTTTATAGTCCAATGTCCAAATACGATATTCAGGGCATACCAGCATAACTGGGACCTCAGTCTTGTGACTCAAACTTCTCCTGATGAAGCCTAAGCAGATTTGAGATGACAGAATCAGGACCCAAGGATCTTTTATACAATTTCATGTCCTCTTTGACAAGTTGGGATTTTCTCTGGGAACACAAGGTAATTAGAATGACTTTGAAGGAGGTCCATCATCAGTACTTAGCTATATGAATTAACATAAGGCCATTTGCTTGTTCCTCTACCATTCACAGTACATTTCAAAGAGAGATGAATACCGAGATATCCTGTGTTTACAATTCATTTAAATGATAGGATTTTCTTTTGACCTCTGATTATCAGAATACAGCATAGACAGGGACTGTTGACTGCATATGTAAATACACAAAAACACAAACTATCTCCCTACATGTCTTTTGAGGGTTATTTATTTTGCAGGATGTTTAACCCTTTCTAGCCATGCGTCACATAAGGCATACATTTTTAATGGTGAAAGTAATTAACCATTGGAACAATTTACCAAGGGTCATGGTGGATTCTCTATCATGGCCAATTTTTAAACCAAAATTGGATGTTTTTCTAAAAGATGTGCTCTAGGAATTTCTTTGGGGAAGGTCTATGGCCTGTGTTATACAGGACGTCAGACTAGATGATCACAATGATCATCTTGTAGCCTTGGAATCTATAGGATTCCATTAGACCTACTTACAGCTAATTTACCCATGTGTAATGGGACCCAAGCCAGTGCATTTAACATGCTCAGGACGTGTAAAATGTTGTAAGCAGGTAGAGGAGAGTGAGGGCTGTTTCAACATACACCTTCTTACACATGAGTAGAATGTAAGTATGCCTCGGAGTACTAGAGATTCTGAGCATAAAAGAAATCTACTTTATGCCACCTTAAACATCACCTCTCAATTTGGCCCACTGTCTATACCAGGATAAATGCCACCTTTGCCATTAGCTCACTCATCCAGGAGCACAGAGAAGGCCCATCAGAACAATTTGTATTTTACGTGGCTTTTTCCAAGCAGTGTACACAGAATTGACTGTACACAAAATTGTAGTCATTTTTGGCCAAAGACTGCAACACACACAAGAACTACAAAGTATTGTCCTTATTATGAATTCCTATTACTTTACTCTTAGCAGCAGTCCTAGTAGTAATATTGCTATTAGTTTGCCATGTTCCTTTCCTGGCTCTTTTTGAAACTCAAGCAGCATGGTCATTCTGTCAGCGGTGCGTGTGGGACTCCCACTGAAGTCAGGAGGGGAGTGGCTTGTGAGTGCCAGAGAAAGAACATTCCTGGGGGCCAGAAATTCATTCCCATGAAAGAAAAGGATGACCCCAAATTTCACAATGTTCACAACCAACTGCAAAACTTATTTCATGGATTTAGCTTTCCCTCAATAGCTCTTCACATACACAGTCAAAACTCAACCTCCTAAAACTCCTTCACAGGCAGAAAAAAACAACCCAACTGTCTGGTCAAATTTTCTCTGACAGGTTATGAAGGGAAAATTTATATTTTGCAATTGTTATTATTTCTCTTAAATACTTGTGGTGCTCACATACCATGGTAATGAGGGCCATATAAATAGATGGACAGATAGGCATTGCATGCAAACAACTGATGAGATGATCGAGTCTAATGTGTTAAATTGTACAAATTAAGAGATTATCAGAAAAAGTGTTAGGCGAAATCAGTTTTTAATCTCTGTTTATTCTGCTACCATATCCATCACCATTTTTGACTTCATTCCACTGTTGTTTGCAAAGAAGTTCAGGCTTATAAATGATGTACAGTTGCATGCTGTGCTTTTAGGCCCTGATGGACCTATCCGCCTAAAGAAGCACATGTTGAGAATTGTGATCAAAACTGAAGAGCGAGGCTGGCCGTTAGCTCACAATCACAGTAGTACTTTTAAGTCCCTGATACTTCCCGTCATGCTGGTGTAAAACAAGGTAACTCCACTGAAGTCAATGGCGTTACAATGGTGTAGGATTGGTGTAAGTCACAGCAGAAGTAGGCTCTAACTTTCTACATTGAATATTTAACACCAGAAAAAAATGGAGTTAGTCTAGAGAAGTATGAAAGGATGTACTTAGCAATGTCTGTGGACCAGTTAGAGTTTTAGGGCAGTAGGCCCACAGCTTGTTAAACCTAGGCTGGCTGACAAGGCAGAATGTTACAGGTAGCGCCGTATGGTTCTTGTGGTTTAAAAACATGTCTTTTGTTATGACCAGAGATGCTCTCATTCCACAAACTGTGCGGCCCTGAGACTTGGAAGATGCAGAGCTACCAGGAGGAGCTTATTTACATGATGTCCTCTACCCTGTAGCTCTGCAAGTCCCACTCCCTACCGTGGAGCCACAGATTGTTTTTCATTGTACCTACCACAGTGGGTTGACCTTTTCCCCTGACAGCGTAGGGTCTGGTGGTGCCAGCATCCATGGCCTTCCAGAGCTTATACTGCTCAGCAGATTGCAGACATTTTCTGCAGATTGGGCCTCAGACCTGTGTTTTTCCATACTTGTATTTGAAAGGCTGACTTTTATGTTTATTTTGTGACCTCTGGAAGCTGTGCTGCCCAACATGAGGCCATTTCCAGGAAAGACTGAATTAGAAACTCACATATTTTTAATAACCCTAGCACATTTTTACCAATTGCCAGATCATACGATTAAGGTATGAAAGTCTAAATCAAAGCTCCAACTCTATTTTACATCCTTACGGCTATTTAAATGGATAGGAAGTTTTAAAATTGTTGTATTTGTTCAATTTTCCGATTGCACCAGTGGTTTTTTGCTTTGGAAGGAGAATATGTTTTACATGATATAAAATCCATCTTAAATTCAGTAAAGAGGTTAAGCAGAACTCCCCGAATAACCACACACCTCACTTTGTGTGTTCAGGAAAAAAGTATATGAGGGCCTGTTCCTACATTGGAATGAACTCTTGCAAGCTGCTGAACACCTGCGTCTCCCACTGACTTCAGTAGAGTTTCTGGGTGCTTAGCATTTCCTAAGAGGAGTGCAGCAGAGGTCCTTCATCTGCAAACTCAGTTTTTACTCAGCCTTTGGTCAGTCAAACACCCATTGGCTGCATTGAGAATTTTGGCTCAAAATGTCATGTAATGGCCTCAGGATTTGATGCCATGGGAATTTGCAGTGCTTTGCTTTTAAAAGTAACTAACTCACAATTAAAGATACAATGGCTCTGATTCTCCTCTCACTCCAGCATAAGGGCCTGGTGTCACATCACTGAACGTCTAGCTGGGGAAGACACCTAAAATACCGGGACTGACATAGTTCCACGAGTTTTTGGGCTGAGGATGGGATGCTGCCTCCCAAAGTGTTTAACGCCTGTGGCTCCCAATGAACTGGTGGAGCTATATCAGTCCCAGTGCATTAGGTGCCCTCTGGATAGGAGGGACTTGTGATCCATCTCTAGGTGGTGATTCAGGGTACTGGTTCTGGAATAGGGTAACCAGATGTCTCAATATTAGGGACTTTATCTTATATAGGTAACTATACTCCCATGCCCTCCCTCAAAGCGTCCTGATTTTTCACACTTGCTATTTGGTCATTTGTCTGGAAGTTGTGTTAGGTGCTGGTTTTGTCAATAAAAGCCCTCCAATATTTATGTTGCCAGGGACAGGGAATGTAGTGAATCATATGCATTGTTTGGGGTATGTGCCTCTTTCAGAGCCTCACTGCTTTGTGCCCTTCCTGTATGAACTCTGAGAGTGCCCAGAGAGTTCCCTTGGGGCAGCCATAAGCTCCTCCATTCTGTATCATGCCTAGATACACATGTTCCTGTCATTACCTAAACCTGGATCTGTGATGTATCTGTTTCCAGGTTCACACAACAGAAGTCAATGGGAGTTTTCCCACTGACTTTAAGGGGAGCAGGATTGGGCCCTAAGTGAGAGCGAGGAGAAATCTCGCCCAGTGTGCCTACATGGAGATGTGCATACATAATGGGGAGCATTCTAGAAAGAAATGTGCTCTTTAATCATCCATTAGTCAAATCAAACATTTTGGATAAGAGGCTTATTACAACACAACAAACAGACACAAAAACCACTGGAGGAAGTTCTGTATGTTAGGCAACACACTCAGCAGATGCTATTCAGCCACAGGTCAGCGTTAGGTGGGTTTAGACAGAGTCGCCATAGGGTTCTGCAGCCTTCACAGGCAGGACATTCCAAAGCAGAAAGTCTCCACTCTCCTCCCCTCCACCATCCACCATATTAAATGGACTTTCATGTCATTCCCCATTGGTGGAGGGTGTGTGTAATTCAGATAGTACACTAGGCGCAGATGGTCATACAGTACACAGCTGCTGTAGATGATTTAAAAAAAAAAAGTTTTTGCTCCAAGTTTTGGGGGTCATTGCACCTGTCACTCAGGCTATAACCTGGGTGCCATCTTCAGCGAGGCTCCCTAAGGCCTCACATCCAAGTATGTCTAAGACTTGCCGATTCTGTCCTTATAACATCGCTAAGAGACAGCCTTTCCTATCCCTCCACACACTTAAGTCTCTTGCCCATGCTCTCATCTCACATCTCAGTTACTGCAACAGCCTTCTCTCTGGTCCTTTGCATGTAATCTTGCCCCACTGATATCCAGGCAGAATGCGGCTGCTAATAAGATCATTTTGCTAGCCCTTCGCTTTGACCACGTCACCCCTCCTCTCTGCGCATCCCTTCACTAGCTCCCTCTTCTCTATTGTATCAACTGTAAGCTCTGTGGGCTTGTTTACATGAACATTTAGTTTGCAGCCAGCTGTGGTGTGAATCTATCCTGCACTAGCCTGATGTGCTCTTGTCCTGTTTCAAATAGGACGAGATCAGAGCACATTAACAAGCTGTTAATATGCATCAGCAAGGTGCACATGGACAGTTAGTCTGCAGCAGGCTAATGCAAGTAGATTCACACCCCAGCTTGCCACAGACTAGTTGTTTGTGCAGCCAAGCCCATTGTCCTCACTTTCAAAGCCCTTCACAACCTATCCCCACCCTACCAATCCTCTCTCATTCAGTATCCAGAGGTTAGCCCCCACTTGCGCTCAGCACACATCAGCCTCCATTGCCCATTTGTTAAATTTTTAAACAAGCATCTTCGTGCTTTCACCCATGCTGCCCTTCACTTTTGGGAGAAGCTCCCCATAAATATTCACACAGCTAACCTATTATCCATCTCCAATCCCTACTCAAAACTCCCCTTTGGCATGAAGCCAAGGCAAAACTTGTCAATGGTTTGGCTGCTGGTGGCAGAGCCCACTGCCTACCAAGTTGACCATCATTGTCTCATTGTTTCTCTGTACTCCCCCATTGATCTGTCCATAACCCTCTGTTATCTTTTGTCTTATACTTAGATTGTGGGCACTTTGGGGCTTGGACTATCTTTTTGTTCTGTGTTTGTACAGCAGTTAGCTCACCTGGTCCCTGACTGGGACTTCTCAGTGCTTCAACAACAATACAAGAGTATGACTCTTTTTCCCACACCTGTGAATGCTGGCATGGCATAGAGGAACAAAGGTATAAATTGAATTGCTTTCAACAACCCTCCCCCCCAGTTGACATGTGACTCAAAGGCAAATGCCACAATAAAACTTTTGTCAGGATTTCTGACAAACCCTCTCCTCTAAAAGCAATCCCAAATCTTCTACTTGGGGTCCAGATTGAGGATGCTAACCTTAAAAAATAAATAAATAAAAATAAGAAAAAGAGCATTTCTCCTGCTCCCCCTCTCTGTGAATACCCCTGCAGGCCAATTAGCACGATCAGACTCCTTATACTTCTGTTCCAGCCTCTTACTGAGTGACTTGAATGGACTTCACTCTTCATCTAAATGTGAATTTATGCAGGGCCTTGGTTGGTTTCACTGCTGCCAGCCCATAAGTGAGTGTTTAGTTAGGACTGAATGTGAGCGGGAATGAATTAGGGCTAAGTGACATCCAGACTGAGCTAAAAAGCAGAACTCCAAACTCACTCTTGTTTTTACACAGCTAAGGGCAGACTCAGATGCCCTAGAGGAGGGTCTTGCTTTCTGCTCTAACCCACATTCTTTCCAAATCTGGGTGTCTTTTTGGAACATGAGGCCAGAATTAGGCAATCCATGACTCAATCATACATAACCTTCAACTGCATGTCAGTGAAGGAAGGTTTGTGGACAATCTCAGGGCAGCTGGGTGTAACCAGCTTTTGGGTTTGTATCACACAAATTTATTCTCTCCCCTCCCCCATATCCTGGCAGTCAATGAGTCACATTGAAAACATGCACTTTCTAACATTTTCGGGGAGACAGTCTTAGAACCCTTTCTCCTCTCCTGCTGTGTCCCTACTGTGGGCAGCAAGGGGGCCATGTAAGTCCCTTCCTTTGGTAAAAAAACAGAAGTGCGAGTACACTCAGAAAGCTTTTGCAGCTTCAGAAAGACCTGAGTAACACTGCATCATCCTAATGGTGGGATGGCTTCTTGGAACAAGCAGTGGGCATGTCCTTTAAACGACATGTAGGCTGAGAAATGCCAAGTACAGAATGTGGGAACCCTGTAATCCTTGGCCATACATATACTATGCTTCTACCAGGCTCTGGTTTCCCCCACTCCCAACCCTATTAGTATAGCACGCTCCCTAGCTTTGCTACTATTGATTCCCCGCTAATGGTTGCTTGCTGGTGAGCCCTCTGATGAGGTTGTGAGGTTCTGTGAGCTGGTTTGATGCTGACCTGTTCAACAGTAACTTTTGCTTACATTGCTATTTTCTAATGTCAAGGCCACAGGCTTGGAGGGGTGCTTAGGGTGATAGTTCTTTAGCTCTGACCCCTCCCACCTTGCATCTGACCATGCTTCTGTTCTCACATGGGGCAGCAGATTTGTGGGTTTCCCATGCCTTTGCCTGATTAGCATCCATTGTATTTCTTGCTGGGAGCCTGGCACTGAGGGACTGCTTACTCACACAGGAAATTCCCAGTCTTTTGGATAACTAGTTGCTACATTGCATGTCCCTTTGTGCTATGTAATGGGAAAGAGCATATGGCCATCTGAGAGCAGAGTATTCTTTTAAGGTTCATGCCCTCAGTTCAGAGCCAGAGCAGAAGTTTTCTGAATTCTTTTAAAGGCAGATTAGCATATATATTTATGTTGGACCCATCAGGGCTCTGTGAGCAACAGCAAAAGGTTAAGGATAAGTAATGAAAACATTTCAAAATAATGGATCAAGTTTCATCAATGAAGTCACCTCAAAAGATCCTATATATTGTACATGTAGCAACATACCCATGACTCTAAAATTGTCCTTCTGACTGAACTGTACATTCAGAGAGAAATACCATATCCACAAGCAGGAGATCCTTGAGGGTGAGTGAAAATATCCTGACTGCTGATACCACAAAATGAAAACCTAATTTTGCTAAAATCCCATCCTGCTTTTTGCAAACAAGCATCCTGATAATATACTCTTATTCTCAACGTACAAGCAACATATGACAAAAAATTCCCTTTTGACAGCTCACTCTATTGCTATGAGCCAAACTCATCTCAACTGGATCTGAACAGTAACATGAGTTAGAAGGGCACTGGGATGTAATTCTTCATAACTTTATTTTTATAATCTCAAATGTTTACAATACTTTCTTTGGTTCTTGGCAATTGTTTCCCTGCCAACTTCCCTTTTTTCCTTTGGCAAACATTGATTTTAAAATACAACTGCATCTCTAGCATAGACAGGGCATGTTGTGTTTAAAAACATTCTAGCACCACATTCTAAAAATAACTTCTTGCTCTGGTATAGACACGCCCTTAGTGGGGCAGTGTGTTATCGAGAAAAATTCTAAGTATTAAGTGAACCTCAATACATGACTGCACTAGAAAACTTCAGTCAGTTCAAACTGTTAGCCAATATATATTTCTAGAAGGCTTTGTATTCTTTTTACTTATGCTCACAGTGTGTAACTCTGAATCAGACTCCCAGCATGCTTTTTTACTTATGCTAAGCTTACAGTGAACAGTGTGTACCCCCAGTTTCCTGTATGCGTAGAACCTGTGAGAGGGCTGCATGTTCTGTGAAAGCTTGCCAAATATGACAGTGTGATAACTACAGCTCACCCAGAAGATGACAGATGATTTTGTGGCGGCTGTACTGATATGCAATCTGTACCAGCCTAGTGCTGGTGCATGATGTCTCTGGGTTTGCCGACTTCTGAAAAGCTATATTCAAAACAAGATAAGAAATTGATCAAAAAGTGGGTGTAACCTTCCATTGTTGAACATGAGTTAAGTGCGTGTTTTACACACCCACACCCACACCCACACCCACAGAGGGTAAAACTCATAATTTCAGAACATATTTGAATGCTGCCAGACTTTACCAATCTGCTCTGGGAATCAAAGCATTAATCCTTTCCTTCCTCTGTTGGGCTGTTTTGTCTTTGAATAAAAAAAGAACCTTTGTGAGCTAATTTATCTGATCTCTCATCAACGGTCTACAAAGAACCCTACCAAAACCCATGTTCTAATGAAGGTTTTTCCAAACAGACCAAGTCAAATCAGTTATTTTTCTCTGACTGCACTCGTCCCTTCTGGGCGCCTGATTTGGGGGTCCCACTGGCAGGTTGCTAGTCTGGCCCTAGCCGTTGGAACACAGCCTGTGATTTCACACCGGGGGCAGTCAGTGGGACGGGGCGCCTTGGGAGGTGACCGCTCTAGTTTCCACAAGGGACGCTCAAGCTTCCTTGGACACTCTGCTCCTCCTCTGTCATGCGAAGAGCGCCAGCCCTTTGCTCCCTGCCCCAAGGGGAGCTGTGACTGCCTCTCCAGGAGCCATGGCTGGGCTGCGGCCCAGCAGAGTGCACAGCGTGGCTTAGCAAGTACTGGGGCAGCCCATACAGGGAGGGAAGGGCTACTGGCTAGCGGTCCTGGAGTGAGTGCTCCAACTGCCGGGGCTCACCCTACCCCTCCGGCCCAGCTACTAGCCCTAGCAGTGCTGCTGCCCATGCAGGCTCCCAGTGTGCGAGGGCCTGGCTGGGTGCTCCCCAGGCCCGTCCCACACGCGGCATGGGGCAGGGTGGTCCAGCCTCTCACCTGTGCTCTGCCAAGGCGCCCTCCCCCCTGAAGCCACTTACCATCAGCCCCGTAGTCCCCCACGCTCAGGGCCTCCCTTCCCACCGCGGCTGCAGCAGCAGGCTGGGAGAGGTGGCGAGAAGCTTCTGCCCACACTGACTGCAGATGCGCTGTGGGGTTGCCCTGTCTCTGCCCGCGCACTAGGCCTCTGCCGGAAAAGGCAGCGCAGCCCTCACCCCAGCAATGGACAGCACCCTTCAGACTTGTGAAGCTGGGACCTGCCATACCAGACTGGAGTGTGTGGTCCAGCTAGGCTGGAATCTGCTCCAGCAGTACAGCTTCTCCAAGGGAAAGGACAAGGAGCCACAGAGGAGGTAGTTAGGGAATAACCTCACCGCGGGGAAAGTTTTATCCAAGCATAAGTTAGAGGCTGGCCTGTGTGCTGTGTTTGAGGGGAATGAGCCCTCCAAGATTTTTTTTTTTAAATCCATACTGCTTTAACTCGGTGTGTGGTCTTGTTAGCCATATAAATACCCAAACTCGAGGATGCTTTTGGGCTCAGTTATGTTAGTGGCTTGTTGGAATGAATTCTACAGGCTAATTATCTTACAATTATTACTTCAAATTGCAGCTTTTCAACACTAGGAACCTGATTCTGGAAAGAGTTATGCTCTCTACTGAGGAGGTGGAAACATACTACACAACTTGTGCGTCCACCTAAAACAGCTAAGGTTTGGCATGTCAGTCGAAAAATTAACGCGATACAGACAAGTTACAGACCTAGAATTATTCACTAGGTAATTTTTGCAAATAATTTAAAATGAAGAATAAGTTTGAGAAACCACAATCTGTTCACAGAGAAAACTGTAGTTGTTGAATAAATAATCTAGCTAGACTTATTCAAAAAAATTCTAACTACAGTAAATTGGATACAGCTGTGCAGTTCTGAGCATAGCTGGAAATGTGATAGGCAAAAGTACTATTACAGTGTGTAAGTTAAAACAGAAGAGAGCAGGTACTAAGATTTTGCCTGTTTATTAATAGAGATGACCACAGATAGATTTGTGTTCAGTCATCAGATCTCTAATGTGTGGGGTGGGTGTTTGTGTTTTCTTTTTAGATTGTCTGTTGGACTCAACATACATTTATTGGCCTGGAAACTACATCATAGCTTAAGTTCTCTTTGCAAACATCCCCAGTGGTTTGGACCAGCAGTTGTGTTGCTTGGAATCAGCTCCCTGCAACAAATACTGGTCTTGGGAATAGTCTTTTGGTTCTCTGATTGAATAGATGGAGTAAGAAAATTGTACTTCACACTTTTAAAAAAAATGTAGCAAACTGTCAGTTCTCGCATCATAACCCACATTTTTTAAACTTGGATTACAAGATGATTGTACTATTTGTGCAGTTATGACCTGAGTTTCAGGGGAACTGAGCACTTGCTACTGCTTTGACTTCAGCTGAAGTTATGGGTGCTCAGCACTTGTGAAAAATCAGCCCCATAATTTCTGTAGCCAAGTCACTGTGCGTTGTTTGTATTTCAGTATGTGTTATGAGTCCTCAGATTGCCTCGGGGCCTGCTTCTGATCCCACTGAAGTCAATGGGAGTTTTGTCAGGGGCTGCAGGGCGCCCTAGGTTTGCCCCCCAGCCCACCTGACCCTCTTTCACTGACAACCTCCCCTCCCCACCCTTAACAGCCTGACCTCCAGCGCCCATCCCCTCCAAATTGGGTGGGGTGAGTGGTATTGCAACCTGCCACACAGGGCCACAGCACCACTGATCCCATGCACCAGCTCACAACACTCACTCAAATTTGGCCCACGTGCTACTCCATCATGTTGGAAGGGTGGCCAATCCCAATTTGAGTGAGTGGTACTGAGATACCATGAATCAAGTCACAGCACCACGCAGGTTTGGCCTGGCCAAAAAATGGTTGGGCCATGTCCCATGGTTTGGCCATGTTCCCTCTCCTTCTCCCTCCCCCCACACCAGCTCTACAGCCTATGAGTTTTGCCAAAGCTGCATACCAGCACCAAAAACCAACCCATTTAGGTTTGTGCAGTTTAAAAGTTATATATAGTAAAAAAAAAAAAGGAAATACCCAAGGAAATCTGCATAAAATAACTAGGGGTACTGGCATATTTTGAAAGAATTTTTTTTAAAAAAAGGTACACACAACAACAGCTTTCCCTATTTGTGGCATCATTTCAGTTTAGGCAATAGGGGGGTTTGGTTGGGTGGGAAGCGAGAGGTAATTGGTTTGCCTCTTGGAGAGGCAAAGGACCATTCCTCCCTTCTTGCTACCCTGTTCTTCAGTAGGGGGAAGGATCAGGTCAATAGGGAACACAGGCCTTTAGGCACCCACATACCAAGACAGTGAGCATGTGTAAACACAGAGATAGACTCCATTTTTCCTCATTGGTGAGTCAGGCCAAGGGCCCATTTCTGCACATCTCACAAAGGAGGGGAGCATACACAGGGATGTCTGAGGGAAGGAGTCACATATTAGAAGTGGAAGTGTATATCACAGAAGGGGAAGCCATAGTGGAGACCAGTTATCTCCAGGGCAGGCGTCAGACAGGTTACTGAACAACCTGGCTATGGGGCAGATGAGCATGTATGGGATTGATGTTCTCATCAAGCAAGACAGGGGATGCGATCATAGTGAAGCATATGGAGGATAGTCAGTGGGATAAAATGGTCTGTAGGGGAAAGCCAGATATCAAAAGGGAAAGGGAAAGCTTTCTCCTTGCAGTGGGTTCTACTAGCTGTTCGATTACCCCCAGCCACTTCCTACAGCAGAGGCTGGCAACATGCACCACCTCCCCTATATCTTGTTTAACCTTTGTTCTTGACATTTCTGGTCAGATAAGGGCCCATGACATATGTCGTTCCAGACAGCTATTTTAGGAGTTACACATTAATAGCGTCATGAACATAGGAAAGCAGATATGTTCAGAATATTTAAAAGAAGAACTAGGCTGGGGGAACCTTTATAGATAGAGCATTCGTCTTTTCTAGGTAGGGCCTCAAGCGTGATTTATTTTGGCCCGAGCTAGAGCAGACAAGTGCTCTAAGTGACATATTTGGTGGGTTTGACTCAACCCCTCGTGGAGATTATTTCCATTCATAAAAAACATCACAGAAATTGGGCCCAGTTCTTATTATCACTGAAGACTGAGCTGGTTTAGGGACCAAACTACCAGTAAATAGTTGTTAGCCCTGGAGTGGATGGCCCCTCCATATTAGTGTTGAGACAAGGAAGCAGAGCAGATGGGGAAGATGATCTTTAATGTCTTATTCCACACCCATCACTTTAGCATCTGGGAACCTGAGCATTAGCTGTCTGACTATATGTTGGCCTGTAGTTTTTAAAACAAAACTGCACTATACTGAGGACTTCCTGTTCTATTACTGTCAGTGAAGATATTTTAGAAGAAGAAAAGTCTTCCTGGCCCCTTGAACCCTGTCCTGTGCAATCTCACAATGATTCTCTTCCCCCTGCAAAGGACTTAGTTGTTCACTCTTCTTTAGGGTACAATTTTTTTAGCCCCTCAAGGTCATCCATCTGGGAGCCTGGGTGCTAATTCCCACAGGCCTTCTATCTCAATGCCTTCAGGAGTCTGACAGTCCTGAGCCTCCATACTACAAGCCAGGCAGGCTTACCCTTCTTGTTCTGAAAAGTTTCACAGCTCTCCTCTTGGGCTCTATGCTAATTAGTCAGCCATCCCACCTAGCACTGGGAAAGCACAGTATCACTAAGCCTTCTTCTGAGCCTGTATCTCGAGCAGCTCTTGATAATTCTCCTTTCCTGCTAGGAACACCCCCTCTTAACTAAACTCTGGTAGCCTTTTATCAGGTACAGGTGCTCCTTAGTCAATTAGCTGCCAACCAGCCACCTAGGCAGTTAATTACTACAGGTGGCTCAAGAAAGGCTTGTTCTCCTTATAAAAGCCTGTCATGGATAGACTGGACCCTGACTCTTCTTAAAGGGGCCAGCCACCCAGACAAACATCTTTGATGAACTGGCTTATAAAGTTGTCACCCTTAAAACCTACTTAGTTCTATAGGAAATTGCCCACTAACAATTTAACAGCCAGGTAGCTGGGCAGTAGGACTTTCAGATGTTTCTCTAATTTGTTTATATACAAATCAATTCAAAACCATCTAGTTGTGCCTATGTAAACACGTTTTTGTTGTTGTTATACTCACTTGTTGCATCTTTATTATTTAGCTTGTAAATTCTTTGAGGTATGGACTGTGTTTTCTAGTCCAGGATGGTATAGTTTTAACATAAAGGACCCTCAGTCCTGATTCTGACCTCTGTGTATTACTGGAATAACAATAGAATGGATTAGCAAGAATAGAAGATATTTCACCTAGTGGCTAAAGCAGAAACAATAGAGATGGAAAACCTGTTACATTTAGGGTTAGATGTAAATCATTTCTGTGTGTGCATGTGAGCACATGCTTTCTAAAATGCTAGTTTTATGACTTTACAATGTTGTCATAACCCATTCCTATAAAAATCAGAATTATTTCCCTGATTTTGTGTCTGGCTAGTTACAAATTCACTCACAGACAGGGTTCTCATCAGTGTCAGAGCCCAGCAACTATCTGTTTCATGTCTCAATCCTCTTGCCTGGTATAATTTAGTTTTTCTCCTTCCATTCAACATGATGGAGTCAGACATATTGCCAGAACAGGATATAAAAATGCTTTTCTTTGCTTTAAGCAGGAGAAACATTTACATGAAACTGCTTAATATTTCTACCGGATCATTCACTGGAGGAACAAAATTAAGTCTTTCATCTCCCTCAGAGGAAATTTAATTGGCTATTGTCAACATTTTCAGTCTCATGTAAATTTCTTGTTCTTTCTGGGGTTATTCATGTTGCAGGAGGTTAACAACATCATGTATCCTCAGAGCAGTACAATGTTTATTGTGACATAGTAAATTTCAGTGGTATGTAGCAATATGGAATGTTCCTCCATAAAGTGTCCCCCCGGGCCATTGGTCTCTATTTGTAGGGTCTTTTCTGATGGTCTGCAGAGTCCTTGTCATATTGATGCTGGGAAGGTGGAGGCTGGGGAGATGGCCCCCAAGAGGATTTCCTCTAATGAACTGGTATAAATGAAAACATTTGATAACCACTGATATAAAGCCCTGGATGAGTAAAAAACGAGAGGCTCTGTTATCTGTTCCTTAAGCTCTGTAGAAGAAATCCAACCCCATTGAAGTCAATGACAAAACTCTGATTGAGTTCAGTGGAGGCAGGATTTCACCCCTTGTATTGTTCAGAGTTTCTGATGGATGGTTATGTTGTTTCTTCCTTTCTCTCAGTCTCCTCTTCCCTCCCCACATGCCAGTATTCTCATACTTTTGCTTTAGAAATTAGTTCCTAGCATTTCTATCTTTCTAAGGAACAAAGCCTTTTTTAAACATAAAACAGTTTTCAGAATTTTTATTGTTGAACAGTAAAGGCAGCGGTTATCAAACTGTGGCGTGGGACCCCAAAATAGGTTGCAACCCTGTTTTAATGGGGTCACCAGGGCTGGCTTAGACTTGCTGGGGCCCGGGGCCAAAGCAGAAGCCCAAGGGTTTCAGCCCTGGGTGACAGGTTCAGGTAACAGGCCCCTTGCCTGATGCTGAAGCCCTTGGGCTTCGGCTTTGGCCCCTGCACCCAGGACGGCAGGGCTCAGGCAGGCTCAGGCTTCAGTCCCCCCTCCTGGGGTCATGTAGTAATTTTTGTTGTCAGAAGGGGGTCGCCGTGCAAGGAAGTTTGAAAACCCCTGAGTTAGGGGATTCTCCTTTGCAGATAAAGATACTCCTAGCTAATCCTCTGGTTCTATGATTGCTAAACCGGTGTTTACTAGACTCTTTATTTTAAGTGTGGCTGTGATTTTCCTCTGCACTATGAAGGAAATTCTGAGACTGCTATCAGATTTTAACAGGCTTCTTTCTTGCAGATACTTTAAAGAATGGTGGCAATGCTGTAGATGCTGCCATGGCTATAGCTGCTGCCTTAAATGTCACTGAACTGTGCGGTACTGGCGTAGGTGGGGCTGCTTCTGTCTCTATTATGATGCAAACACAAAGCAGGTGCAAGGTCTCAATGGATGGTAAGTTCCGAAGATTAGGACAGAGAGTAACGATCCTGTGCTGGAGTCAAATGCAGTTGAGAGGAAAAATGCTCTGATGAGGAAAAATGCTCTGATGAGTTCGTGGTCTATTTAATCCATATCTAGATGCAGATTTTAAGACAAGTATAAATATGGAGTAACTCCTGTTTTAAAGGAAGTTATTTGGGTTTTGCACTGTTATAAATGAGAGCAAATCTGGCCCAGAATCTCTCTGTTACTTTCTGATATTTCTTCTTGCACCTTCCTTCCTGCTTTAGATTCCCTTCCATGGAATTAGTTCAGATGTGTGAAAGAAAAGTGAGTGTCTGTGGGTTGAAGACCAGGGATGAAAAGGGCAGTATCAGCAAGAGATTTGTAATTGTTCTGGGAAGAAGCATGTGGGTGAAATGTTACTGTCAGGCACAGAATTATTTCCAGACCACCCTGCTGAATTGAGGCCAGTTTATTACTCTTGAATCTGGGGCTCATAAGCTGTGGGTTTTGCTGATCCAAATGCTGATTTTTGAGGGAAGATTAGGTCTCTGGTTACAGAACATCATACCAGATTAGAAAAAAATGTTTTAGTGATGGAGTCTCTGCAAATTTTCACTTGTCACTGGCCTGACTTTATTGCAAATTAAAAATAAAAGTAATAACATTAATTACCTTCTGATTTAGTCTTTGCTCCCGTAAGCCCTCTGTGTGGGGAAAGCTCCCATGGGCTTAAAAAGGGATTCCATGTGCAGAAGGCTTGCAGAATTACACCTCTAGGGTTCATTTTATAAAAGCACAATCCAGAGCAGAAGGGAAGGTCTTTTGGATTTCCTTGTAATAACTAAAGACTTTTACTCATTACTAAAAGTCACAGGAGGCTGATACAAAAAAGGGAAGTGTTATTTGTTAGCCAGATTGGAGTGGTTGTGGCTTTCAGAAATGCTTTTGTTTGAGGTTGGGAAAATCCTCCTTGTATAACAACAAAATTTATTCATCTGTTGGGGACTGGATGACTCCAGAGAGAGCTCCCATTGAGTTCAGAGTAAGGGCCAGTTGACATTTAAAAATTAGATCAACCAAGCTACGTTGCTCAGGGCCGTGAAAAATGTCACTCCCTGAGTGCCATAGTGTGGTCAAGCTAATCCCCAGTGAAGACTCAGCCAGGTCAAAGGAAGAAATTCTTCCAACGATTGAGCTGCCGCCTCTCGGACAGATGGATTAATGACATCGATAAAAAAACCGCTTTCGTCAATGTAGGAAGCGTCTATGCTACAGTGGCATAGCTGCAGCCCCATAGTTGTGCGACTGTAGTAGCTGTAGCGTGGACATGGCCTCCAATCTTGCTGCCTTTGAAATTAGTAGCAAAACTCCCATTGACTTGAATGGCAGCAGGATTGAGCCTTAGACTCTTCCGTGGAAGTCTGAGCTTCTAGTGCTCAGCTGCCACACAGGATCAAACTCTAGACGGCTATTTTGGGTGAGTTAGTTCAGATGGGAGGGTCACCGTGAATCTGATCTTTCAGCCCCTTATTCAGGCAAAGCTCCAGTTCAAACCACGAGGCTTTCCTGGGATTGTATAAGTGTAACAGAGCAGAATTTAGACTGATTTCAATAGGAATTTCACCAAAAGAAGGTGTACAGAGTTAGGCTCTGTTTACACGAGGCTTGAAAACATACATAACATCATTGTCATGTCCTCTTTGTTCATTTTTACATGAGTGCCCTCAGGCTGAGTTGTTTAATGCCTTTTTTGAATTACAGTCGAACTTCCAGATGGCTAGCCAGTCTCCAGCACCAGTTTCACTGGAGAGACATTTGTTAGGGAGAGGTCAGAGTCCAGATTTGCACCTCATTTCCTTTTCAGTTGTTTGTTTAATTTTCCTATAGTTGAATTCTATTCAAATGCATTATTCATAACGGCAAAGAAATAACTGTTTTTCCACAGTGGACTTTTATTGTACGTGTAATCAAGAAGCTATAAAGGAGACAGGCAGTTGGCTTTATAGCCTACCAGAGAGCATTACTGTGGAAAGAATATCACTTCCAGGTGCCCTTACATTCTTGTTTGTTATGGTCATGGGGGAGAGCAATGAATACTCTAATGCAGATAACACTGATTTTTTTCACCTGTCTACAAAGTATCAGGAAACTATTTTAATGATGTAACTCTGAGTTATATCCAATTGTACTAAGGGTCCTTGGGCTCTCTGCTGGAAATACCATTAGAGAATCCTTTCCCTTGGAAAACATTTTCCATTATTCATCGCAATAATTTGCACAAACTATATCAACGATATAAAAGTGATAGCAAAATAAAGATAATTTCTTCGAAATAAATATGAGATAAAGTGTGATGAAAAATTAAAACACAAGGGTAGAAGGAGAAAATTACATTGGTCTGGGATCCTGGACTTGCCATACTGAATACTGGAACAGGGCCCAGAAACATTACTAATTGAAGGGACCAGTGACAATTTGAAGGTTCAGTTTTTCCACAAGTCACTAAGGCTAGAAATGAAGTTCCAGGGGAATTTTGGCTCTACAAGGACTGTAGGATTGGGACTAAATGCTGTATCTCATTGGAAACCTGCTGACTAGCATGATACAGCATTTACTTCTATTCCCGGTGGTTCATAAGATGTCAGACTTTAAATCTACATTTTTCTGATTTCCATCTTACCTTCTTTCGCCCCATTTCAGTTCTGATCTGTTTATAGCAGTGACTATCTCAGAAACGGCTAGACCCCAGTATTTTATGCAGGTGGGAAATCAAACTTTCAAAGAGCTATATCCTGTGAGGTTCTGATACACGCATTCTCAACTCCCATGGACATTCCCAGTGAGTTGTCGGTTGTGCTAAGACACCTCACAGAAAGTGTCCCTGACAGGATGACTGCTGACTTTATGACAGAAATGAAATAGAAGAAAAGTCAGGGTGGCAATTCAAATAACTTGTTTTTGAATATGGTTGTCGACTAATGTGTTTTATTTCATAGGAGTTTTTGCAGAGTAAGGACTGCAGGATGTGGGCCATAGTGACCTGTTTTGTGGAAAATGTGACTTTGTTATAATTGTTCCAGTGCATTTCCACGCTGTTGCTGGACTCGCTGAAACTACTGCTGTGCTGTGCTTTCAGTGATACTATCACTCATTTGTCAGCTGAACCTGACGGCCTGATATTTTGTCATGTTACATATGCACTTCTGTTTGCCTTGCAGTGGCAGGTCTCCGGGGGCATCGACCACTGAGCTGTTAAAAGTGCAAGTTTTAATGAGACAAAGCCTCTTTCTCCATTTCATGCTCATAATATCACTGTGCCGAATACAACAGCCAGCTGGTACAAAGCTGTTTCCCTATATGGAAGCAAAAAGGTGAAGCTCAGTGAAAATGTTTGTTTAAAAATGTTGTTTAATACACCTAGAGATTGTTCTAGGTACAATATCAATACAAATTCTGCTAGCAGTATTGTAAGTTTTTTTACCCATTATCTTATCTTCGTTAAATCTGCTGTTTAATCCAGCTCTGTTTCCTTTTGATGTCTGTGTCTTCTCTTTTTCATGGGAAACAGCTACTGCCGGTTCATGGCCAAGCTCCTCATCATGGACAAGGGTTCTGCCATCCCTTTTTGGCCAACACCTTTCATAGAATCATAGAATATCAGGGTTGGAAGGGACCTCAGGAGATCATCTTGTCCAACCCCCTGCTCAAAGCAGGACCAATCCCCAATTTTTGCCCCAGATACCTAAAAGGCCCCCTCAAGGGCTGAACTCACAACCCTGGGTTTAGCAGGCCAATGCTCAAACCACTGAGCTATCCCTCTCCCCCAGTGAGGACACCTTTGGCATAAGGAAATCTGTTTTTAGATTACAGTCCCTGGGACATTTGGAACCAACAGAGTAACCAACAGGTGTTTTGCTTTGTTTGTAAAATTAAACTTATTTTAGCATGCATCTCCTTATTAATGTCATAACTGGGATGTGGGTGGTCTGACCTAGTGGTCAGAGCAGGAGTCAGGGAGGGTCAGGTAACCAGGAGATCAGAAGTAGGAGACAAACTTAACAAACACAGGTCTGGATGCAAAAAATACAAGCAAGTAACTCTTTAAATGTTTATTGTATTCTTTTAAAAAGTACATGATTTGCACAACTCTACCTTTCTCCCCAAAATTACCATGTCGTATATCCTGCAGAAACGTGTACATTCTTATGGGACAGGTCTAATAGATATACTTTTTGTAAATGCTTAACATTCTTTTTCCTTTTGGTTCTTAATCTGTCTGGATGATTAAGGAGAGCAGTTCACTGAACTTCAGTTGATTAGTTGTCTCCTGTTAATATTTAACAATTTCGTACCAGATTGTAACCTGTTACTTAAGGGAACACTCCCTTGTTATATAGAGAGATGATACACCTCATCACACTGTTTGTCCTTTCATCCCTTCAGTACCAGGTACCTCCTGGGGAAAAATGTGCTGGCTGATCCACCATTGCCTTTGAAGTGCTAAAACACTGTCACATCAAAGAGGCTGTGGTGAAACCCCAGAGTGCAGCAGCTAAGATTCATAGGGCCTGATTTTGATCTCATTTCTGGTTTACACCACCATTAGCAACTCTTGAAGTCATTTGAGTTACACTGGTGTGAGTGGAAAACAGCTTTGTGAAACCCCTATTAAAGTCAGTGGGACTCTTGCCATTGACTTATATGGGGCCAAGATTATAGCTGTACTAATTGGTCTTGTATGAAGAGTCTTCTCCTGAATAATCTCATACTACCTGTTAAAAAACTCATTGAACATATTTCTCATTTGGAGAGGTCATTTTTCTGTATACTCCATCCATTCTTTCTGTAGATGCACTCTATTTTAAATTATAATCCTGAGACCATTGCTTAGTATGATGACCAATATTGTCTCATTGTTCACTTGTGGTCCTCCATCTGTCTGTCTCTATCCAGCTGTTGTGTCTTGTTTTATAGTGAGATTGTAATATCTTTGAGGCAGAAACCAGCTTTTTGTTCTGTGATTGTAAAAGTGCCTAGCACAATGGGTTCCTCTGTTGTACTGCAGTACAAATAAAGAATAATATTTCTTGAAAGCTGAACAAAAGAAATTTCATAAAGGTATAACCAGTATACCCACATCTTAAATTCCAGACATAGATCAAATAAAGCTATAGTAAAAAATACGGCAGATTAATTTAAATTTAAAAAATCCTCAAATGTAAACTGTGCTGTCAGCACCAACTACAGCAATCACTAACCAGAAATGAAATTAATTATGCCCTCAGATTCCCTATCCCTCCCAATGTTTGTAATCCTCTTGTAAAGGGGCACATAATGCAGACATCTGAGGTCAATAAATTGCAGTTCTCCCACAGCTGTTACCCTTTCTGTTCGCAGACTTTTCTCTACTTGGCTTGTTCAGCAAGGGCTATATTCACAACAGGATTTAGGCACCTGACTACCACATTAGGCATCTAAACCCCAGAATCAAGCTCCACTGGTATGTCCAAAACCCTGCCGAACCCTGTAGGGACCTAAACTCTCTCGGTGCATAAATTTTTCCAGTAAAAGTTCCTTAGATGCCATGTTTCTGCTATGACCATGCACTCTGCAGTTCTACTTTGGATGAATAATTAAAGAATCATTGGAGCAGGTGGACTGGATGCTGTCTCCCCCACAGCCTGGGTGAATGCTTGAACCACGAGGCCATAGAGTCATTCTCATGCTTGTGCTCGTTCTCTCTGGCCCAGTGACCCTCTGATGATTTATCCACAGTGGAACAGCTTCAAACAGGGGAAGCTGAGGGTGCCCTGATCCAGAATATTCCATAGCCTGGTCGTTAGGGCACTCACCTGGGAGAACATAAGAACAGCCATACTGGGTCAGACCAAAGGTCTATCTAGCCCAGTATCCTGTCTTCTGACAGCCTTGTGGTTAATATGAGCCTAAAGCTTAGATGCTCCTAGGAAGCTTGAAAAAGTAAAGTCTGTAAAACTATAGGACAAATCCTGCAGATTTCTATATCGGAAAAATATAGGATTCCCATCTTGACACAACCCCATTAGGACTTCAGTTCCTGGTGATTTGAGATTAGTTTCAGAGTAGCAGCCGTGTTAGTCTGTATTCGCAAAAAGAAAAGGAGTACTTGTGGCACCTTAGAGACTAACAAATTTATTTGAGCATAAGCTTTCGTGAGCTACACGATGAAGTGAGCTGTAGCTCACGAAAGCTTATGCTCAAATAAATTTGTTAGTCTCTAAGGTGCCGCAAGTACTCCTTCTCTTTTTGAGATTAGTTTATTTGTCTGTTTTGATCATTTGAGTTACATCTAGTCATCATGTAATCAGTCATTGTTGTCAGACTATAGAAGGAATAGGAACCATAGGCTAGATAAGAGAGGGCAATAAATCCAGATGTTCCTGAATCTAAGAACAAGAGTCCGCCATAAGAAAAATACCAAAGAAGGCTTCTCTGTAAGTGGCAAAAACATGAATTAAAAAAAAACACCTAAAATCACATTTGAGAGTGAATGTTTCACGAAACTCTAGTCTCTGTGTCACTTGTCAGTTCATTTCTTTGATTTTTCCCTTTTTTTCTAGTTGCATCTTTTAATATTTAAACAAGATTTTTTTTCTTTTTTTTATTTGTAGAAACTTTGGGTCTATGTACTGCTTCTGGAAAGGAGAAACTTTGTATCTCTGAAAAGGAGTACAGGGCAAGCTGAGTGTCTCCTTCATCTCTGCCAAAACACATAAACTCCAGGGGCTAGATCTTCAGCTGATGTCAGAGGTCATAGCTATGCAATGACGGTACTGTGACCATTTAACTAGCTGAGAATCTGCCCTCTCTTGGTCCAGGCCTAGGCCTCTCATTATGGAGCCGAGAATAAACAGTTCTGAATTTTGCAAGAGGTAAATTATTTTTCTAATTGGATTCAAGATTTAAAAGTCTTAAATTCAAATATTTCCCCCTTTCATTAAAACGGATGTCTCTGATCACACCCTCTCAATATTAACGAGCTTCAGACCCATAGGAGAAAGGCTGCTGGTTGTCCTGGCGCTAGTCAGTAGTGACACCACCAAAGGTGAAGGAGTTAGGGTGCTTTAAAACCAGTGTAAATGAGAGGGGAATCAGGTATAGAGAGTTTTGCCTTTGGCCTTCAGTAGTAGCTGGACTGGGCCCTAACAATGCACAGTGTTGCTTAGAGACTTTTAGATTTTGCTCACAAAGGCCATCCCTGTGACGTTGCTGGAAGTGTTTGTGTAATGCTGACAGATCCCAGTCATCGGCGGGTCGGATCGAACCTGGAGCTTCTGGAGTTTAGTGCATGAGCCTCTACCTCATGAGCTAAAAGCTTAGTGCATGAGCTAACTGGCTGTTAGCTAAGGCTGTAGAACAGACTCATTTTATCTGTCTCTCTAAGTGGTCACGGTGCCACTAGATGGGACAGAACACCACACCCAGAAGATGTGTGGATTACATTTGCTATCATTAAACAGGCAAATTATTCCTCCTGCATATGTGAGGAAACAGGGTGACAGATTCAGAAACTGGCTAAAATCCATTCAGTCAAGGCCTAACATTATTTCATCTTAAACGAGTATGCAAAAATGTTAGTGTTTGTTTGCTTCTCTATTTTACCCTGCTATCTCTGGCAACTGTGCTAGGAGAGACTCTGTGAAAGGCAGGAACAGACTCAGGAAACACCAGGGTCCTAAAGACTTCCTTTAGTAATTTTGACAGGTTTCAGAGTAGCAGCCATGTTAGTCTGTATTCGCAAAAAGAAAAGGAGTACTTGTGGCACCTTAGAGACTAAATAAATTGGTTAGTCTCTAAGGTGCCACAAGTACTCCTTTTCTTTTTAGTAATTTTGAGTCCAGTATATGAATGAATGAATGAATGAATGAATAGTTTTTAAACTTGGTAATGATTTATCATTAAAACTTTTAAAGTAGCTGGGACTATTTCTCTCAGATGTAACCGTATGGCTGCTGCATTTTTTTCAATCTGAAAATGTGTTTTTTTCATATTGCAAGTTTTCCTCTTTAGAATTTAACATTCTAAAGCCACAGTAAGCATCCTGGCTTAGTAATGACAAGCTATGGTTGTTGCTATTCCCTTAAAGCATCTCATTATTGTAGCTTAATAATGCACCTTGCCTTGTCTTTCGCCGAGTTATATAGCTATGGAATTCCCTTCAATTCCTAACATTAAGTTATTGCTGTGTGACCTATATGCTAGTTCTTTAGTATCTGTCACACCCTTGCTTCTTTGAATAAATGCATTACACATACATGCACATATAATTATAAGTCAAAACTACTTGCCCTACCTGCTGAAGCACTAGTATCTGTGATACCTTGGCTTCTTCATCTTAATAAACTTAGTTTCTCTTTACCTGGCCTAGTCTCTCCATTCTCACCATTCAATGGAAATGTATTTTTCTGACTTGGGGCTCAGTCACAGTTGAGCTGAAGTCAGTGAGAGTTTTGATACTGACTTCAGGGGGAGCAGGATTGGGCCCCACCTTCCCTATATATGAATAATGCAAAGTACATTGGTGATGTAATATTATGTGCTGCCAATGCAAATACGTCATGTTTTCACTAATCAAAACTAATGATGTGGTGGATAGAGAGGAAGCATTGTGGATTACCAAATGTGGATCACCTAAATCATCCAAATGATGTAACCAGTAGAGTTAAATAGTTTAATCCACAAGAAGATGCCAATTTAACTTTGACCAAGACAAACTTGCCTCACTAGAATGTCAGACGTCAAGAATTATAACATTCAAAAACCAGTCGGAGAACACTTCAATCTCTCTGGTCACTCAATTACAGACCTAAAAGTGGCAATACTTCAACAAAAAAACTTCAGAAACAGACTCCAACGAGAGACTGCTGAATTGGAATTAATTTGCAAACTGGATACAATTAACTTAGGCTTGAATAGAGACTGGGAGTGGATGGGTCATTACACAAAGTAAAACTATTTCCCCATGTTTATCCCCACCCCCATCCCCACTGTTCCTCAGATGTTCTTGTCAACTGCTGGAAATGGCCCACCTTGATTATCACTACAAAAGGCTCCCCCCCTCCAACCAACCCCACCCCGCTCTCCTGCTGGTAATAGCTCACCTTAAGTGATCACTCTGGTTACAGTGTGTATGGTAACACCCATTGTTTCATGTTCTCTATGTACATAAATCTCCCCACTGTATTTTCCATTGAATGCATCCGATGAAGTGAGCTGTAGTTCACGAAAGCTTATGCTCAAATAAATTTGTTAGTCTCTAAGGTGCCACAAGTACTCCTTTTCTTTGTTTTGTAGTTTCCAGGCTACAAGCTACAACTTTTTCAGGAGCTGGCAAAATCTGGCAAGAAAAGCTTCTACGAAGGTTGTGTTGCAGAAGTTATTATAGAAACTGTTCAGAGAAATGGAGGATTAATGGATTTAGAAGATTTAAAAAGCCATGTCACTGATGAGGTAAAATCGATTTTCACAAATTACAAGGTATTCTGGACAGTTTGGTGTTCTGAACCCGACAGAGATTGTGAGTTTGGTTTACGAAGTTAGGCATGAAGAAGTATACTTATGTATTTGCATGCCTAATTTATATCCGCGAATATCCACCATGCACTAATAACTCAAGTATTTGTCCTTGTGAATGCATATGCCATTTGTGTGCATAAGGCCACCTCGGTGCCTAACTGACTATATATGCATACAAATATCCTAGGTATATGTTCTCAGCAGCTATTTATGGGTTATGTGTGTGTGCAGTCGTGCAGGTCTAACATAGAAAACATAGCCCTGTTTGTTTGTTTCTTAGCAATTAGCTAATGAATTAATTACAAATTAAAGATGGACTCAAGCTGCAAAATTTTGATTCAGATCTGAAGTTTGAACACTGAGGTTTGAAGTGTTTTGATCCATGAGTTTGATTCAAGCTTGCCTTACTGTAAATGTGAATATGATGAGCTAATGAATGACTAAAAAACAAATAAATGTTTTTTGAGTCAAGAGTGGAAACTATTTCTTTTAATTGTAATTATTTTTAATAGAATGTAGATTGGATGGTCTGTTCAGCATGGGGAAAAAGCTCCATGCCCTTCAAGCTTCTGTATCCATCCGAGGAATTCAGCAAGAAATCACTGAGCTGCAGTATTTATCAGGGAAGGGGGAAGTGTGGGGTGGCTGAGTAGATTTGCTGTCTAGTGCAACTTTCTATGTGACTTACAGGAGCAAAGGAGTTTGTTTTAATATTCAAAGCTGAGGTAACCAGGAGCTGCACTTTGCCACTTAGGAGGGATCCATCTGAAAACATTCATACTAAAAAGAAAGCAAACTAGTGTTCTGCCTGCCAGTGAATCTCTCTCACTCAGGTTGTGAACTCTAGGCACTATTTGTATACCTCCTGAAGTCTTTACTTTGGGAAAACTCCCATTGACTTCTCACTGAGTAAGTACTTAGGAGTTGAGTCCCCAAAAATATGCTGAATATTGAGGCATTAGTTCAGCAAGGGCTAGCAAGCCCGTGCCTAAACTTAAGCGCCAGTCCTATTGTAATCAATAGGACTACTCACATGCTTACAATTAGGCAAGTGGTTAAGTACCTTCCTGAATTGGGCCCTGAGGCCAGAAAAGGGAGCATTACGAGAAAATTCAGCCTTGTGGTTACCTGGGCCTTTTATCCCTCCCCCGCTCATAGTTTTTTCTGCAAGAGCATATATTGCTCATTGTTTTTATATTCTCCTACCTCCCCTTCTCTCATACTTCAGAGTTGGATTTTCCTGTCACGCAGCCTAGACTGGAACAGAACTGAGGTTTCCTTGCCAGATCATCTTTGGAATTCTTCCCTTTGTCCCATAACTTCTCCTCTGTGTGGTGGCCAGATTGGCAAAATCAAAACCCTTCCTTTCCCCTATGCCCACTGCTGGCCTGAAGATTCTCCATAGCTTTACACAAAGGGATCACAATCAGACCCTCCCCTTCTTTGCTTTTCCAGCAGGGGTTGGATTTGGGAATGTGTAACTGTGGGGTGGTTGGAAAGGGACTATTCTGAGGCTACGCATAAAGAGATGGAATAAGACTGAATATTGACCAGAATTGAGTTGCAGAAACATTTGAAGCCCATATCCAGGTACCCTCTCTCCTCCTTACTTTCTCAACAGCTCTTTCTCACACCCTCCTTCCATCTGACTCTGTCTCCTCCCATGTCACACAAGCGGATTCCTCTTCCTCCCCAGCCTGAAGGTAGACAAAAACATCCTGTTCTTTGCAGCTGCAGGTAGTTCAGCCACGTCCAGGGAGGACACTAATAAGGCAATTGTAGAAAATTGTCACCTGAACTTTGTTCAGTGACTTACATGAAACTCATATGCTGTGAAACTCATAGATTTTTATGGCCAGAGTGATCACCTAGTCTGACATCCTGCATAACACACAGAATTTCATGATGGGACTCCTGCATCTCGCCCATCAAGTTGTGATTGAACTGGAGCATATTTCCTAGAAAAACATCCAGTCTTGGTTTAAATTCTCCATCATTTGGAGTCTTACCACATCCCTTGGTATCTGTTCCAATGGCTAATTATCTTCCCTGTTAAAAATAGACATCTCATTTTCTTTCTGCACTTTGCTGACTTAAATTCCAGCCACCTGGGAGGCCTGAGCACAGTTCCTAATGGATGGTTTCAGAGTAACAGCCGTGTTAGTCTGTATTCGCAAAAAGAAAAGGAGGACTTGTGGCACCTTTGAGACTAACCAATTTATTTGAGCATAAGCTCACGAAAGCTTATGCTTAAATAAATTGGTTAGTCTCTAAGGTGCCACAAGTCCTCCTTTTCTTTTTCCTAATGGATGGGATTCCTCTCCTGGAAAACCACTATCACAACTCATACAGCACTGGTCCTCATGTTGGCAGTCTCAGCAGAGACGCTAACTATTGAATGGGCATGGAAACGAACTTACTTTCCCACCTCTGAAGATGGTCCTTTCAGAGCGGTAGTGCAGTGTGGGCTTGCTATGACTTCATGTGCTTTTACCAGCTCTGTGGGTACAGGTCTCCAGAGCTGTCAGTGCAGAGCCTTCCTAAAGCACGACGTTCACTGAAAATCTAAAGACAAAGGTTTTTTTAATGGTAGGGATTGGTGGTGTTTTCCTAGTTTTGATCTTGCATTCTTTGCATATCCCAGACTCCCATTAAATGCCACAGGAGCTGTTGGTGCATAAAAAAATACAGACATTGGGATTGGGCCCTAAATGTTTTCAAATGCAGTATTCTCTGGCTGTGTGTGATGTCACATGGATTTGGAAATTATATTTTGGATAGTTTAATATTCTTACTAATCCAATGTCACAGGGTTGCTGAGCAGCATTTTTGGAGTGCATTGTTTTTATTCTCACTATGTGAACAGTTGATTCTTGCATTATTCATGGAGTACAAACGTAAGCAAATTCTGTGCTTTCACACCCAGCTATATAGTATGTCAAAAGATAGTCAATGCTTACTGACCTGCTAATAAAATCATTAGTCATAGATACACACCCACTATACACTGAGTAATATTCCGAAATATAGAAGCAAGGGAACATACCCAAAGCAACTTACGCACGCTATTTTGAAATAACTGGATGTGTCTAGATCCAAACCTATAGTCCTTACTCAGGGAAAACTCCAACTGACATAAGTGAGGGGGTTGTCAAAGAACTCAGGGCAGGCTCATTTGTTATTAATTTAAAAATAAACTCACAGGGTTATCGCGTATAATTTAATATTCAAAGACAGGCAACTCTATATATTACTCAGTTAATGCTGATAAACTTTTCAGATAAATAGGTATTTAATCTTCTGAAGCAGATATAGAACTTAATGGTTTCATCGTTAGATTTAACAAGCTGAATTGGATAAGTTCAATGTTATGAGGACAAGTTTGCAGAAGCGCTCAAAGTAATAAGTTTTATTTATGATATTTGAAACATAGGCTCCCATTTTCCCACATACTCCACTGCGCCAACATATATTTAGG
Organism: Caretta caretta; assembly: GCF_965140235.1. Lineage (NCBI taxonomy): Eukaryota > Metazoa > Chordata > Testudines > Cheloniidae > Caretta > Caretta caretta. Next base: position 28,583,248 of record NC_134214.1, read on the forward strand.
AAAGAGTATACATGGGAATTCTCAAAGTGTTTTACAAAGCCAATGTCTGTAGTTAGTTTATGGGCAAAATCCACCCCCAGACAGAGGACCAGTATTACATCCTTTATGGCAACAATAAAAGGGGGAAACAATATTGCTTACACTTGTGTAATGACAGAGGTTTGGGCCATTGCTGTAGAATAGTGTATTGTTTTATAGGGTTTGCATTTTGTTGTTATACAAGGTTGAGTGAAAGAAAAGCTATACCACCTTAATGCTACCTGGTTTCTCTAGAAATACCCAGTTTTATTATGTCACTGTTGGTATATAATATGTGATAATATTCAGGAAACCTTTAGAAAGTTTTTTTTTTAAATGGGGGAATAACAACATGTCTTGCTATTCCAGGAGGTGAATGTTTGGGAAATCCCTCCAAATGGATAAGGAATCACAGTTTTGATAGCCCTGCACATTTTAGACAATTTTAATATTAAAGGTCTGAGTTATGTCCAATGGAATGAATTTTTCTGTGTCTGTGATATTTTCCTTTGAAGATGATTTAAGCAGACACAAAAGGAAGATTTCCAGACATGTTAATGTTCTTTTTCAACTCTGAGGAAAATTTTCCTCAAAGCCAAGCAGAAGGGGAAATAAAATTGTTACTAGACATTACTCCACTCTACAGTGGATAATTCTCTACTAAATATCAAAATATAGTAAAGAGAGTTCAGTGGGACCTGGACTGGGAAATTTGCTAATATGAAACAGCCTCTCTGAGATTTATGTTTTTGAAAATTTAATACAAATTTGAAAATTTAGCAAATTACCCTATCAACTTTGAAGAGAGGCCCTCATATAACTTCAAAAATAGTGTGATATTTTATAAACAGCTTGATACCAGTTCAAAATTCTGAATTGTTCAGATAGGTTCAAAACACCTAATACCACTGAAGACTATGAGCCAAATTCTGAAGAACTCTTAAGTCCAAAATGAATGAATATTTCCCTAGTATCCTTGGAAAGAATTGATCAAATCCATCCCTGGTAATACTCCATTGAAATCAATTCAGTAATTAATGTCATCCAATAACAGCAGGGTAAACAATGTCATTATAGTATGAAATAACACTGAAAGGTTAAAAATAAACTAAAACTTTTGTCATTTTTGTTGCCATTTTCAGACATGGGCAATAACACTGCTGACTATTTACATGTACTGATTGAAGCCTTGAAACTGAGCTTCTCTGTTACTTTCTGGTTCTGTGCTGTCCATGACAAAGTTCCAGTACCTACAAAATAACTTCTTTCTAAAACATATGCTAAAGGATGCTTGGAGAAAATTAATTTGCAAAGGTAATGCTTCTTCCTTCGCTTGCTTCTGTGGATTATTAGTGTGAGTACATTTCTGATCTTGGTGAAAAAGAAAAGTCCATTGTATAGTATTAAGTAGGCTCTATTAGTAAGAGTAGCTGGAGTCTTTAGTTTATTTCTGCAAACGCTGTGGTCTGAATATCCTTTTATTTTAACACTAATCTATCTCTGTGGTAAACTGCCCAGTGTAAAGTACGAAGAGTTTACTGTTTAATGTTATGTCGTTAGCCCAGGTTGTATCTAAAAGATAAAATGAAATGTGATAGGAAACTATCAAACATGATTCACCATATGAATTGATAAAAGTAGCAGTTTTCTCTTTGAATTAGAACAATAATGGTTTATTACAATCAAGCAGTGGATGATTTTATTTAAAATATGCACTATATATTGTGTAAAAAGTAAAGAGCAGCCCAGATATCTTAAAATAAGTTTGACAGCCCTCAAATGAATCCCTGAAACAATTTAATGTAAAAGTCACCCAATGGTGATTGACCTTCTCTCTTGCTCAGAGCCCAGACTAAGAATGTTTTCCCTGGCCTGCTCTATTTAAGAAAAGGCCTTGTATCTTGATCCCTGTGATCTGAGAGCCATCCAGGAGGCCATAGTGAAACATACAATGCATGAAAAATCATCTGTGCAACCCTTCTCTTTGTCTCTCAAGTGCTGGTGTCCAGGCCACTGGCCCATCTGACGCATATGTAAATACACCACTGCCCCCAATACTGAAAAATCTGCCAGCTCTCCAAAAGAAGGACTGAAACACTCAAACTCCTAATCCTCTGCAAAACAGACTCCTGGGCTCTGAATTTGTTGCTCTGACAGAGTGGCAGAAAATTGATTCTTGTTTAGTCCCATGCCAGCTAGTATAGAATGAAGGTGGCAGGAGACTAAACAATAGACAACGTGACATGCAGTGCATGAGCCGCTGCTGTTATACCAATAAAATAAAAACCAGCAGGATCTTATTAAAGGGGAAAAGGCAAAATACCACATTTATTGTGAATACAGAAAGAATCATAGTAAGCAGTTAGTTATAGTTATAACATTCCATTCAATCTCATATTTATTCACACATTCATTCATACACAGACACAAGTTCTGCAAGGTTGTTATCATAGTTACCAGCCTTAGAGTTGCTCATGCCAAGCCACTGGCCAGCTGGCCTGGATATGAGGAGGGAGCAGGGCCTTGTCAGATGCTCATCTGATGCTCCTGGAAGTTGGTTTGCAGAATCAGACCCCAAAGTTCTCACTTTCTAGAGTCCATTTTTATAGGAATTTCTTCCTATGCCAGTCTATGGGAATTGCTTCATCATGCTGTTGCTTAATCAATCAGCAGATGGCACATTCCTGATGGCTCCGTGCTGCCAGATGTTATCTTGTTCTTTGGTTCTCCCATTCTTGAGGCTGTTGGGTGGATTCCAATCTGCCCTCCGGGGGTTCCTCTGATTATTTCCACTTGACGCCTTCTTCAGCGGATGGACACTGGATTCTTAGGCTGGCACCTCCCTGATCATTCAATTACTATCCACACCAAGCATCCATCCACATACATCCTCTATCTCTATTTTAATCACAATTGTTAACAAAGCGAGATGAATACAACAAAAGGGCGGGGAGTCTCTGGGTGCTGTTTCTATTGTTACAGAATATTGCTTTGAGTCTCTCTCTCTGTGAATAGCTGTTGTTACAAAGAATTGCTTTGAGAACAGACTCTGTCTTAGAATGTACTAACACGATTAGCAGCTTGCAAGTTTCACACATAGAGGGAGAGAAACAGTACCAAAAACCAAGAGACCTCTTAATTAGTAATACCCTGGAATTTAAACTATGGGGAATCAAACTCATTTGTGTTTTAATATAGAACTTCTTTAATATGATCCAACACTGCAACAAATCCGGCTCCCTAAGCACATTGCTGGTGGCTCATCCAGCTTAACAGCTGGAGTTTTAACACTGTTCTTTTACTTATGTGTATGGCTGATAGTTTTATTAGTATCAGGAGGGGAGGAATAAAACATTGGAGGCTGGAGGTGTTTTCATTTTGGTCAAACTCTACAGTGCCCTTTTAAGCATAGACATTTAGGGTGGGTTTTTTAAACTTTATTTCTTTTGTTTTTATATAAAATATAAACACAAAATAAAACATATTTAAATACATATACAAGATGGAAATACCATACAAAAACAAAATGCAGTGTTCATTACTTGTAAAGCCTGGAAAAAACAGAACAAAAACAAACAATCCCCACCCCCTGACCAGATAGAAGGCATGCAGGGCATCAATTACTGAAGTGACTAAAGAGATAAATAAGTGAGAACATAACCTATGAGTATCAGGGACTAATATATTAAAACTAAAGTTAAAAACATTATATAATACGTAGGTTGGGAAAAGAGTGTCTGAACATCTGGCTACAGTGCTTAGATTATCCACAAATACAAAGTTAGTTTTTAAAAGTCATATGATACATAGAGTACATAATCAGCAATAACCCACATTTAGGTGAATAGATTTAACAATATAGTTTAGATATTAGAACCCGAATACTTGGGTAGATCACTCATGAAAAGTTCTACAGAGATTTGATTGTGGAAAGCAAAATATACCAATGATTGGAGATTGTCCCTCAGTAATTGAGAATTAGGTTGGTTGTCCATTTAGAAAATACAATCCATGAGGAAAATATTTGTTACTTTCCTGACTGCGTTTCTCATCGTCACTCCAGCTCATCCCTCCTGGCATAGGCACCAACTCCGTGTGTGCTCCAGGGCTGGAGAACCCACGGGGAAAAATTGGTGGGTGCTCTGCACCCACCGGCAGCTCCCTGCCCCGCCCCCCCCCAACTTGCCTCCGCCTCCACCCCCTCCCCGAGCATGCTGCGTGCCTGCATTTTCACCCTAGCTCCCAGCGCTTGTGCCACGAAACAGCTGTTTCACATGGCTGGAAGGGAGGAGGGAGGAGGGGGAACGCAGCGCGCTCGGGGAAGAGGCGGGGCCGGGGCGGGGATTTGGGGAAGGGGTCCAATAGGAGCAGGGAGGGGGTGGAGTTGGGGCAGGGCTTTGGGGAAGGGGTTGGAATGGGGGCGGGACAGGGGTGGGGAAGTCGGGGTGGGAGTGGGGGCGGGAGTCGGGGTGGGGCCGGGGCTGGGGCCAGGGGGCTGGGGCCACTGGTGCTGCGGAAAGTTGGTGCCTATGCCTCCTGGTATTGCTGATGTCCAGTGATGTGTTCTATGTCAATGTCTCTCGACCTCCTGATAGTATCCAACACCATGAGTTGCCGCATCAGCCGAGCATAGTGTTGACTGATTCCGCATTCTCTCAGCACTCGCTCATTACTGGGGTCCCATATGCCTAAGCTCCGATGATCAGTGTGTGCGTCTGGACCTGGTAACCCTTAGCTCTCAATGTTTCGGCCAGAGGGGCATATTTCTCTATCTTTCAAGCTCGGGCATCCTAGAAGGCCGGGTTCCTGTTCTCGGCTGGCACTGTGACATCCACCATGATGATCTTCTTCCGGTCCACGTTGGTGATGACGATGTCTGGTTGCAGTTGGCTGTCAGTTCTGGGGATGGTGGATTTTATGGTAACCTTCCCCAAGGGTGGTGTGATGGCTCTGGCCAGGCAATCTTGGATGGTGTTGTGTTGCAGCTGCCAAGCTCTCGAAAGGGGCTTGCAGCTACACAGGACGTGGGGTAGTATCTTGTTGGCGTAGCTGCACTTCCTGCATCGCTTGTCCCGATTCCCATGGCGGACGGCTCCATTCAGTGGGACGCAGTTGAGCTGGGCCCTGTGGATGAACCTCCACTTGGCAAATTGGGTGAAACTGCCCCCAGAGAGGAAGTGGTTGCTGGCGTCCCACTTGCACGTCACCTCGAATGCTTTGCCCTGATCTGGCTTCTGTTTCAGGTTTTTCACATATTGGCAGCGGATGGCATCCTTCAGGGTCCCCTCCAGCATGGTTCTGGCTCTCGGAGTGATGATCGTGTGATCTGTATTCTTCACCTCTGGCACCAGGACTCCCAGCTCCTGGCGTTCCTCGCACCATGTTCAGTGGCAGCCGATACGCTTCTCCAGTTGTCGAGAACATAACCTATGAGTATCAGGGACTAATATATAATAAACTGCAAAATTATGCAATAGTTTCATGTGTGACCAGACATCCTCCTTTGCCCCCTCCCCCCAAAAATGTTTCTATTAGACAGAGTCATTTTTTCCATTAATGCAGTCGTAGAGAACTCACTAAATCAGTCTGTGTACGAGGGAGGAATTTCAGATTTACATTTTCTCAAAATAACTCTTTTGGCCATTAAAATAGCTACTGCAATGTAATACCAACTCATCCAGCACCCATAAAATACACAAGCTTGGGGAAGGAAAGATAATAACACTTTAAGTTTTTGAGAGAGCACTGAATATTGTGTTCCAGGCCACATGCATTTTTTGACAGGTATAGAGGATGTGTGAATGATTGGCATGTGACTGTTTGCATCGCCAACATTCACTGTGTGTTGCAAATCTAGCCTAAGGGCTGGTCTACACTGGCAATTTACAGCGCTGCAACTTTCTCGCTCAGGGGTGTGAAAAAACACCCCCCTGAGTGCAGCAAGTTTCAGCGCTGTAAAGTGCCAGTGTAGACCGTGCCCCAGTGCTGGGAGCCCCTCGTGGAGGTGGTTTTTTTAAAGCGCTGGCTTTCCCAGTGCTCTGCCGCGACTACACAGCCACGTTAAAGCGCTGCTATGGCCGCGCTTTAACATGGCCAGTGTAGACTAGCCCTTAGATTGTAGTGTAGATGTAGCCTAAGTTGACCCATGTTAGGTCAACTTACAGCCATGGCATTAATTACTGCAGTGGCTGATGTCTGCACTACCCTCCTTCTGTTGGTGGTGCACGTCCTCACCAGGAGCACTTCCACTGACTGAAGAGGGGCACTGTGGGGTACTGAGAGCCAGGGCTCTCAGCTCTGCGCATCTCCCCACTAGCAGCCCAGCTGCCCTCACACCTGGAGCTTCTCGCCTCCAGTGGGGAGATCCACACCTGGAGTCCAGTTGGCTGCCATTCTCCCGGCTGGCTGCCGTTCTCCCGGTTGGCAGCAGAGCTCTGGGGTGTGTGTGGGGGGGGAAGTTGGGACCCCAGGACAGTAGCCCGGCTTGGGGCAATGACCCAGCAGAGGCCCGCCTAGGGAACTGGGAGCCAGCTTTCTTGTCAATTTCACAGCTCCAAATTGACAAGAGTGATAGCCAACAGCCAATGTAAGGAATGTAGTGTCTGCACAGTGTCTATGTCACCCTAACTACACTGACATAAGCCCTACGCCTCTTGTTGGGGTGGTTTTATCATGTCGGCACAGCAGGGGATTTACATCGGTGGGAGGAGCATTTCAGTGTGTACTCCACCACTGTTTTGTCGACGAAAGCGGACTTGTCGACAAAACTGTGTCGTGTAGACATGGCCTTAAACAAATGTTCGGGAGTCTAGTCGTAGCTGTTCAATATCTTTTTCTGGAAGAATTGCAAGGATAAAGAACTTGAAGTATTTCTCACATGAAGCCAGAGATCCTGCCAGGTTTTTGTTGTGAGGGTAAGGCTAAGTTTTCTTTCCCATGTTTGTTTGACACCAAGATTGAGGGTAATGCAGAGCACTATAAGTAATTCCTACAAAGTGACTTTTGTTTCCCTATTTCTTAACATGTTCTAGAGATGAGAGAGTTGAAACAGACCAATTGTCCCCTATCTTTTCATGAATTCTTGAGCCTAGCCACTGAAAGAATGAACTGTGAGGCAGAAGTATCTGATATTTGTGACACAATGTAATTGAAGGAGGCCAGTCTATCATCTTGTATTGTATCTTTAATTTTTGTTAATCCTTTTTCTATCCAAGTTGTCTTAAATGTGCCATTGGTCTTGATCCTGAGGCATGGGGTAGCTCATAGCGGTATGAGAAGAGAATTAGAAAGATCAGATGCTGTAATCATCTTAACAAGTTGCAAAATACCCCATGTAGAGGCAAAGACTGTATTTTTACTTAACGGTGTGGGTAGCCTCCTACAGTATATAAAAGGAGAGAGGGAATCAAATGGCATAGCTAAGCTTTTGTCAATCTCCAACCACGTTGGTGTGTATGCAGAGAGCTGCTGGAAGGGAACCACCTTACAACGGGATGCATTTAGAATGCTAGATAATATAGAAACAAATCTGGGAACCCCCTACTTCCAGTTGCCCAGGATTTTTTAATGGTCTTGCCTATTTATTTGAGGAAAGAGCAAAAGAGAGACCTTGAAAGGCAATAGACTAATGACATAAGTCATTCTTGGGCAGATATCAATTTTGGCTATTTCTATTCTCCCTAGAAAGTATAGTGGGAGGAGACACCACCTCTCTACATCCTTAGAAACTTCTTTCTATATATAGTTCATATTTCTAAAAACAATTTTGGGACGATTAGGACAGATATTAGCATCTTGCATATTGCCTTGTATATTTGAAATGGAAAATGCTGAAACTGAGAAGGAGCTGGTCTTTGGATATTTTCATTGCTTGTGATTTATTCCAGTTCATGCAAAAACCAGAGATCTTTCCAAAAATGTCAACTTAGATTCAATAATGATGGGATAGATGAGGATGGATTCTTCAATAGTACAAAAATGTCATCAGCATATAAACTGATTTTGTATTTTTTTCCTCTTTATAGTTACACCTTCAATAGCTGAGTGCTGACATATGTCTATTGCCAGTGGTTCAAGTGAGACATTAAAAAGGAGGGACGAGGGGATAACCCTGTTATGTCCCTCTTTCTAGTTGAAATGTGTGAGAAATAATTCCATTAGTTGATAGCAAAGCCAGGGGATTGAGGGTGGTTTTAAAGGATATTTTAAATATATTTCTTAAAGTAATGACCTGCATGAACTGCGTGAAAGACTCTTATGACAGGTCTCAAAATTCAAGAGAACAGGGTATTTCTAAATGTGATTTTTTTTTTTTAAGTACCAACGCGTGCTAGCCTGCTTTTGTGTACTTTAGATAAGAGTGTTTACTTAAATTTGTTGGCAGTACTATGTTTGTACTTAACCAAACATATGATATACAATAGAAACCACTTATTGATCTAGGCATTACCTGGTCATAAAAGGACTCCAGACTTTGGATCCTTCCTAGGCCTTATCTTTCAATGATATCAGTTGAATTTTACATGATGTCCCTTTGCAGGCAGATTCTGATCTTCGTTATACTCTACTGTCTTTGGAGTTAATCCAGATTATACAAGTAGAGACCAGAATCTGGCCCTTTGTTTTAATAAACAAAACCCACCCCAAAAAATTCAGGGCCAAATGCTGCTCATCATACTTATAGGAATATTCCCATTGACTTCAACTAGGATTACTTGTAGGAGTAAGGTGAGCAACACCTTAAGATGCAATTTAAATTGGGCCATAAAATAATGATTTTTGTTGCACGCTAATGATTTTTATGTTCGCTGTTTTAGAGTCAGTGACAACTATAATAAAGGAAACTTGTTACCAGTAGGAAGTGACACAGTTTACTTCACTGTTGTCGATGCTCAAGGCAATGCCAGTTCTTTCATCAATAGCAACTATATGGGCTTTGGCATAGGACTGGAACCAGGTGGCTGTGGATTTACTTTACAAGTGAGAAGTTTTTTCCAAACGTAACTTGTTTTAGTCTGCATGAAAACTCTCCAAAAAAGCAGTTAGAGTGCTTTGCTGTGAAAATGAATTAGCCTTTGCTAATTTATTTTTGGCCAGTTAATACTAGTTATAAGTAACTATGGATATGGAATTGCAAAATTCATATTTTCAAATTTTATTTTATCCCCCACAGCCAAGAAAAATTGGTATACATTTGTGATACATTCAAATTTTATATTTTTAGAGTGTACATTTTCATTTGAATTTGTATTATAAAAAGTCTTTGGCACATGAGAGAACCATAATAGATTGTAAGCAGTGGTGAGTTGGAGCTGGTTCGCTAGAATCGGTTGTTCAATTTAGAAGCCCTTTTAGAACCGGTTGTTCCGCGAGGGACAACCGGTTCTAAAAGGGCTTCTAAATTTAACCGGTCAAAAGTGGCACCTTAGGCGCTGACTCCAGGGGTGCTCCAGCCCTGGCGCACCCAAGGGGAAAATTTGGCGGGTGGGTGCAGCTCTCCGCCCCACCCCCGGCCCCAGCTCACCTCTGCTCCGCCTCCGCCTCCTCCCCTGAACGTGCTGCCCCGCTCTGCTTCTCTGCCCCCCCAGGCTTCCCGCGAATCAGCTGTTCGCGCGGGAAGCTGGGGCAGGCTGAGAAGCAGGCCGCAGCTTCCCGCTCAGGCCCAGGGAGGCAGAGGTGAGCTGGGGCGGGGGGAGGGGCACGAGGAGGGCCGCCCGCGCCACAGCAGGTAACCCGGGGGTGGAGGGGGGCACACAAGGGAATCTCTCCCTGCCCCAGCTCACCTCCGCCACCCTCGGCCTGAGTACGAAGCCACCGCCTGCTTCTCAGCTCTCCCAGGCTTCCCGCTGAACAGCTGATTTGCGGGAAGCCGGGGGAGGGGGTGGAGAAGCAGAGTGGGGTGGCGCGTTCAGGGGTGGAGGCGGAGTGGAGATGAGGCGATCTGGAGCTGGGCGCGGGGTGGGGAGCTGCCAGTGGGTGCTCTGCACCCACCAAATTTTCCCCGTGGGTGCTCCAGCCCTGGAGCACCCAGGGAGTCAGTGCCTAAGGCACCACTTTTGATGTGATCAGTGGGGGAGCGGCCACTCCCCCTGCTCCCCCCCTAGTTACGCTCCCCCACCCCTAGGAGCCAGAGGGACCTGCTGGATGCTTCCTGGGAGCTGCCCCAGGTAAGCACCTCCGGGACTCCCCACCTTGCCCCCCCGGCAGGTGCCTCTGGCTCTTAGGGGCGGGGTGGGGTAGGCACCCACTACGGTGGCCCACGAGACCCTCCTGCCTGGTTCTAGGGGCAGTCAGGGGACAGGGGAGGGGGGTGGATAGGGCAGGGGTCCTGGTGGGGGTGTCAAGGAACGCAGGGGGTTGGATGGGGCAGGAGTCCCAGGGGGCGAGGGTGGGCAACGACCCCCTCGTGGGGTGAGGAGGGAACCCTTTGTTAAGATTTTGGCAATTCATCACTGGTTGTAAGTGTTATACCTAGATAAAATATGTAGAAATATCTTGTTCTTTTCTCTAGCAAAATGGCTAAGCCACATCACATTATGCATTAAACAGAAGTAAAGACTAGAAGTGGCAGTTCAAAAATTAATAATTTGGAGATTATGAATTATAAATATATGTGAATATTGCCAAGACTATTGAGAGATGGAGGTTATTTCATACGTTTTGTTTTTGAGAATTTGCTGTCTAAAGTACCTTTCATACCCTATACACTCCTGAGGGAATTCTGCGCCAAAAAAATAAAAATTTTGCACACAATATGCATTGCAATTTTGTCAATAAATAAACGTGGCTCCAGTATGGCAGTGGGGACGCACAGGCCACTGGCTGCATTGAGGTGGGAGATCACCCTGAAGCCACCACCAGTACAGAGACTCGACAGGGAGGCTGCACCTGACCCTGACACAGTGCAAGGGCCGGGCCTGCCCCAGAAACACCCAGGGGCCCTTCCCCTCTGCACCAGGTGCACCAGGTTTGGGTGGGTAGGCTCAGCCCAGCAGGATCCAAGTGTGGAGGGGATTAGGGTGGGGGGATCCAGGTGTGGGGTGAGAGTTCTTTGTGTGGAGCAAGCTGGGTGTGGGCGGCTCAGTGGGAGATCCGGATGCACCAGGAGTCATGGGGGCAAGGGGGTTCCAGGTGCAAAGGCAATGAGTCTCTGCCGGGGATCCAGGCGAAAGTGGTTGGGGCTCAGCCCAGGGGATCCAGCTAGTGTTGCCAGGTGTCTGATTTTTGGCTCCAGTTTGATGGGCCTCCTTAACAGGAAAGCCCCAGCTGCTGCCAGGGAGATGCCGGGCTCCCACTTGCCCCCGCGATTCCCCTATCCTCTTTTCTTCCCCATCTCATCCTCCTCCCCCAGTACCCCATACCCCTCTCCTCACTCCCACATTCCCTTGCCGTATTCCACCCCACCATCCTTACCTTGCACACTAGAATTAAAGAATAATACTTAAAGAACCATTTGGCTTTTAATGGTTGGATTGAACTCTCACTTGAATATCATAAAATGGTCAGTTTTATCATGTTAAAAATAAATAGAGACTAAGGGCAATATTTTCAGTGTCTAAGTGACTTATGAGTCTAAGTTTCATTTTAAGAAGTGACTTAGGCACATAGGAGCCTCAGTCCTGTTAACTTTCAAGGAGTCTTAGGTTTCTAAGGCTTAAGTCACTTTTGAAAATGAGACTTGAGTCCCTAAGCCCTGGTCTACACTAGGAGTTGAGGTCGAATTTAGCAGCATTAAATCGATTTAACCCTGCACCCGTCCACACGACGAAGCCCTTTTTTTCAACTTAAAGGGCTCTTAAAATCGATTTCCTTACTCCACCCCTGACAAGGGGATTATCACTGAAATCGGCCTTGCTGGGTCGAATTGGGGTATTGTGGATGCAATTAGACGGTATTGGCCTCCAGGAGCTATCCCAGAGTGTTCCATTGTGACCGCTCTGGACAGCACTCTCAACTCAGATGCACTGGCCAGGTAGACAGGAAAAGGCCCGCAAACTTTTGAATTTCAATTTCCTGTTTGGCCAGCGTGACAAGCTGCAGGTGAGTGTAGAGCTCATCGGCAGAGGTGACCACGCAGAGCTCATCAGCAGAGATGACCATGATGGAGTCCCAGAATCGCAAAAGAGCTCCAGCATGGACCGAATGGGAGGTACGGGATTTGATCGCTGTATGCGGAGAGGAATCCGTGCTATCAGAACTCCGTTCCAGTTTTCGAAATGCCAAAACATTTGTCAAAATCTCCCAGGGCATGAAGGACAGAGACTGTAACAGGGACCCGAAGCAGTGCCGCGTGAAACTTAAGGAGCTGAGGCAAGCCTACCAGAAAACCAGAGAGGCAAACGGCCGCTCCGGCTCAGAGCCCCAAACATGCTGCTTCTATGACGAGCTGCATGCCATTTTAGGGGGTTCAGCCACCACTACCCCACCCGTGTTGTTTGACTCCTTCAATGGAGATGGAGGCAACACGGAAGCAGGTTTTGGGGATGAGGAAGATGATGATGATGATGAGGTTGTAGATAGCTCACAGCAAGCAAGCGGAGAAACCGGTTTTCCCGACAGCCAGGAACTGTTTCTCACCCTGGACCTGGAGCCAGTACCCCCCGAACTCACCCAAGGCTGCCTCCCGGACCCGCCAGGTGGAGAAGGGACCTCCGGTGAGTGTACCTTTTAAAATAGTATACATGGTTTAAAAGCAAGCATGTTTAATGATTAATTTGCCCTGGCATTTGCGGCTCTCCTGGATGTACTCCCAAAGCCTTTGCAAAAGGTTTCTGGGGAGGGCAGCCTTATTCCGTCTACCATGGTAGGACACTTTACCACACCAGGCCAGTAGTACATACTAGGGAATCATTGTAGAACAAAGCATTGCAGTGTATGTTTGCTGACATTCAAACAATGTCATTCTTTATCTCTCTGTGTTATCCTCAGGAGAGTGATAGAATTCATGGTCACCTGGTTGAAATAGGGTGCTTTTCTTAAGGGGACATGCAGAGGTGCCCCTTCCTGCTGGGCTGTTTGCCTGTAGCGGAACAGAAATGTTCCCCACTGTTAGCCATGGGGAGGGGGGAGGGCAGAGGGGCTAGCCACGTGGTGGGGGGGAGGCAAAATGCGACCTTGGAACGAAAGCACATGTGCTATGTAGGTAATGTTAACAGCAAGGTTTACCGTGAAGAGTGTACCCACTGTTCTATAAAATGTGTCTTTTTAAATACCACTGTCCCTTTTTTTTTCTCCACCAGCTGCATGTGTTTCAAGGACCACAGGATCTTCTCCTTCCCAGAGGCTAGTGAAGATTAGAAGGCGAAAAAAACGCACTTGTGATTAAATGTTCTCTGAGCTCATGCTGTCCTCCCACACTGACAGAGCACAGACAAATGCGTGGAGGCAGACAATGTCAGACTGCAGGAAAGCACAAAATGACCAGGAGGAGAGGTGGTGGGCTGAGGAGAGTAAGTGGCGGGCTGAAGAGAGGGCTGAAGCTGAAAGGTGACGGCAGCGTGATGAGAGGAGGCAGGATTCAATGCTGAGGCTGCTGGAGGATCAAACCAATATGCTCCAGCATATGGTTGGGCTGCAGGAAAGGCAGCAGGAGCACAGACCGCTGCTACATCCCCTGTGTAACCAACTGCCCTCCTCCCCAAGTTCCATAGCCTCCTCACCCAGATGCCCAAGAACGTGTTGGGGGGGGCCTCTGGCCACCCAGCCACTCCACCTCAGAGGATTGCCCAAGCAACAGAAGGCTGGCATTCAATAAGTTTTAAAGTTTTAAACTTTTCAAGTGCTGTGTGGCCTTGTCCTTCCCTGCTCCACCACCCCTCCTGGTGCTTCTCTCCTTCACCACCCCTCCCAGGCCACGTTGGCAGTTATCCCCCTATTTGTGTGGTGAATTAATAAAGAATGCATGAATGTGAAGCAACAATGACTTTATTGCCTCTGCAAGCGGTGATCGAAGGAAGGAGGAGAGGGTGGTTAGCTTACAGGGAAGTAGAGTGAACCAAGGGGCGGGGGGTTTCATCATGGAGAAACAAACAGAACTTTCACACCGTAGCCTGGCCAGTCATGAAACTGGTTTTCAAAGCTTATCTGATGCGTACCGCACCCTCCTGTGCTCTTCTAACCGCCCTGGTATCTGGCTGTGCGTAATCAGCAGCCAGGTGATTTGCCTCAACCTCCCACCCCGCCATAAACATCTCCCCCTTACTCTCACAGATATTGTGGAGCACACAGCAAGCAGTAATAACAGTGGGAATATTGGTTTCGCTGAGGTCTAAGCGAGTCAGTAAACTGCGGCAGTGCACTTTTAAACGTCCAAATGCACATTCTACCACCATTCTGCACTTGCTCAGCCTGTAGTTGAACAGCTCCTGACTACTGTCCAGGCTGCCTGTGTACGGCTTCATGAGCCGTGGCATTAAGGGGTAGGCTGGGTCCCCAAGGATAACTATAGGAATTTCAACATCCCCAACGGTTATTTTCTAGTCTGGGAAGAAAGTCCATTCCTGCAGCTTTTGAAACAGACAAGAGTTCCTGAAGATGCGAGCGTCATGTACCTTTCCCGGCCATCCCACGCTGATGTTGGTGAAATGTCCCTTGTGATCCACCAGTGCTTGCAGCACTATTGAAAAGTACCCCTTGCGGTTTATGTACTCGCCGGCTTGGTACTCTGGTGCCAAGATAGGGATATGGGTTCCGTCTATGGCGCCACCACAGTTAGGAATCCCATTGCAGCAAAGCCATCCACTATGACCTGCACATTTCCCAGGGTCACTACCCTGGGTATCAGCAGATCTTTGATTGCATTTGCTACTTGCATCACGGCAGCTCCCACAGTAGATTTGCCCACTCCAAATTGATTCCCAACTGACCAGTAGCTGTCTGGCATTGCAAGCTTCCACAGGGCTATTGCCATTCGCTTCTCAACTGTGAGGGCTGCTCTCATCTTGGTATTCATGCGCTTCAGGGCAGGGGAAAGCAAGTCACAAAGTTCCATGAAAGTGCCCTTACGCGTGCGAAAGTTTCGCAGCCACTGGGAATCGTCCCAGACCTGCAACACTATGCGGTCCCACCAGTCTGTGCTTCTTTCCCGGGCCCAGAATCGGCGTTCCACGGCATGAATCTGCCCCGTTAGCACCATGATGCCCACATTGCCAGGGCCCATGCTTTGAGAGAAGTCTGTATCCATGTCCTCATCACTCTCGTCACCGTGCTGACGTTGCCTACTCGCCCGGTTTTGCTTTGCCAGGTTCTGGTGCTGCATATACTGCTGGATAATGCGTATGGTGTTTAATGTGCTCCTAATTGCCAAAGTGAGCTGACCGGCCTCCATGCTTGCCGTGGTATGGCATCTGCACAGAAAAAAGGCGCGGAACAATTGTCTGCCGTTGCTCTGACGGAGGGAGGGGCGACTGATGACATGGCTTACAGGGTTGGCTTACAGGGAATTAAAATCAACAAAGGGGCTGGCTTTACATCAAGGAGAAACAAAAACAACTGTCACACAGAATGGCCCCCTCAAGGATTGAGCTCAAAACCCTGGGTTTAGCAGGCCAATGCTCAACCCACTAAGCTATCCCTCCCTCTGGTATTTCAGGCAGGACTTCACGGAGGGAGGAAGGAAGGGGGAGCAAATGAATACCAAACAAATCTGGTCTATTTCTTGTTTTGATTCACTCCATCTATCTTTTACATCTTTGGCTGGCAGCAGACGGTGCAGAGGACTGCTAGCCATCCTCATCTCCTGCCTACTCGGCAGAAGATGGTACAATAGGACTGCCTGCAGGACTAAAGAGAATGACCTGGTCGAGTCACTCCTGATTTAGTCCCTGCACCCATATCTGCCTAGGCGCTCCTGACCGACCTTACCGAGGCGGCCAGGAGCACCTCGGACATGATGAGGATGGTTTTAAGGCCTATTGTACCGTCTGCTGCCACAAGGCAATGGGTTGCTGCTGCTGTGTAGCAATGCAGTACCACGTCTACCAGCACCCAGGAGACATATGGTGACAGTGAGCTGAGCGGGCTCCATGCTTGCTGTGGTATGGCGTCTGCACAGGTAACTCAGGAAAAAAGGCGCGAAACGATTGTCTGCTGTTGCTTTCACAGAGGGCATGATGACATGTATCCAGAACCTCCCACGACAATGTTTTTGCCCCATCAGACATTGGGATCTCAACCCAGAATTCCAATGGGCAGCAGTGACTGCGGGAACTGTGGGATAGCTACCCACAGTGCAACGCTCCGGAAGTCGACGCTAGCCTCGGTACTGTGGAAGCACTCCGCCGAGTTAATGCACTTAATGCACTTAGAGCGTTTTCTGTGGGGACACACACAATCGACTATATAAAAACGATTTCTAAAAAAGCGACTTCTATAAATTTGACCTAATTTCGTAGTGTAGACATACCCTCAGTGACATAGGCACTTCTGAAAATTGTACCCCAAGACTGAATCTGTGATCTCCAAGGAATTTGTAATACACTTGTTTCTTGGCATGGTACTACTTATATATTTTTCTTGAATCGACTGTGTTGGCACTAACTGTTCTACGTGTGCCTTTTTCTTCTTTTTTTAATCAGTCTTCAGATTCTCTGCCTTGTTCTGTCTTACCTCATTTGGGTATGGTATTTTTATTTATTGCCTTCTTTCACTTTCTTTTACTTCCACACTTTGTAACATACTGTATTGGGTTTGTCATACGAAACACAATTGTGTGCTGCCCTGCGTACCATGTGCATTCCCTATGAAATGCAAGATATCCTTAAGTATATCTGCTTCCTCCCTTCAAAGAATGCAGTTGCTGCACAGGGGTGACAGGTGAAAGAGGGAAAGAAGATGAGAGTAACTTTTGCGGGGAAGTGGTCCTAAGTTACATAAAAGGGGAGTAGACAGAGAAAAAGAGCCAAGTGAATATAAAGGAACAGAACATTGTGATTATGCAATACAGAAAATCAAACATACCCCATACATTATATAGATGGAAGGATATGCACAAGCATGCAGGTTTATGGGAGTAGTTGACGTTGATCATGAGGGGATTGTACTGATGGCTGGTCCTACTTCATGCATGCACTGATCATTAAATCAGCAACACATGTTCAACCATAGACCATTCCAGCTAAGCTCTGCTGTCATGATACAGCTGGGGGAGTCAGAACTATATAGCAGATTTTGAATACACTCATTGTAAATGCTTCAGTATACAGACACTCTCCACAAGCAGAGACGTGTTTTGGAATGTACACATCTGGAACACTTACAACAGCTGCACATGGCTTCCATCATAAGAATGGTAAACTCCCGAATGCATTTGACAGATGCTGGACAGGCAGGATGCTCCAACACAGCAGAAACAGTACTAAACCACACAGCAAGAAAATATAGTCTCCTTAGCTAGTCTTATTCAGGTCACTCAGCATAATATTGTCACTTTCACCCTTTGAACAAAATATACAGTATACTGAGTGGACAGACAATAAGTTTTGAGTACATGCTTGCAGAGGGGCTGTGTTCCCATTGTACTGTGTTGTATCCTGCACAGATGTGTTGGTTTTATGTCTGGCAGCTGGCAGAATGCATATTGTGTGGGTGTGAGACACATTATATAGTTTCTGCTGACTGGAATGGAAAGGTGGGACCGAGAACAGACTGCATGTGACCATTGTTGCAAATTGCAAGTATTGGGTCATTGTTTAGCATGTCTGCTCCTTCCCCAACCCACACTCCCTTAGAACTTTTCTTGTCTGTGTTCCCAGGCCAAACTTACCCATAGAGGGGAGCAGGAGCTCCACAGACAGTCACTGACTTCAGTGATGAGGCCCAGAAATGGACCCCACACTTCAGAGGCATGATGCTAGGCCCAAACAGTTTTACAGTGGTCACTATTAAAATGCTGCCATTTGAGAGCTGTTCACTGTTTTTAGTATGATCATGCTCAGGCCATTTCCCCAGGAGTGCATGGGCGGGCTTGTTTGTGTATAGTCTCATCACCTGCCTATATCCAAGAGCCTACTTGGGTGCTCCACGTCTTGCATAGGAATAGCTTTTGTGAGCTGCTCTCGCTGCTGCCCAGCTTTGGGTACATGTTGGTGATGCCACGTGTGATGTCAGTCAATGGACTAGCTGGCCAACAACTGGAAAAGCTAGTAACTATTGTGCATGCTTACTTTAGGCTGCATGGTTCTTGTCCAGCCAGATGAATTGTGTTTGGCAATCCCGGGGGGTTTATTCTATTAATAAGGGTTTCTATTTGTTTTCTAGAATAGAGAATTCAATTTCTCACTATCTCCCAGTCACCTGAACTGCCTCGCCCTGAGAAAACAGCCGTACCACATGATCATTCCTGCCCTTGCTACTGCAGCAGACACTGGGGACCTCTTGTGCTCCTTTGAAGTAATGGGTGGGTTCATGCAGCCTCCATGACACGTGCAGGATGTAAGTAATGTTAGTCCTTTGGGATGTGTGGCAGAACATCAGAAGGATTCACTGCTTATTTAAGAGCCTTTCATTTCAGTATCCTCTGGACAGGCCATGAAAACACACAGCACAGCAGAGCAGAGGCCTTGCTGATCTATGTGCTTTATCCCAGTGCTGACTGATCAGCCATCAGCCAGTTTCAGATCAATTTCATGTTCTGTTTCTACCAAAGGACTCTGAGATGTTAAACACTGTATAATTTATATCAAAGGTCTCATTCTTCAAAGACAGTGTACAAGCACTGCATGCAATTTTGAAGTGTATTAAAGATTGATATGAGGATATTTTCCTAGAGTCTAATCTGGCTTACTTTAATCATCTCTTTGAAGCCTGCTTGGGGATTCGGTAGCAAGCAGAGTTGGGTAAATGCTTCAGTTAAAATTTGTGTGAATTTTGGTTTGAAGTTTTAAATGAATTCTCTCTGCCTGTGTTCACTTTCTACGATTATTCTAGTTAACAATGGCAAAAATATTAACAGCAAATGTTAGATGACTATTGCAGCATATTTGTGGAAAACTAATTAAAGAGCGCTTAGAGTTACACTCACCCAAACAGGGGAGTTTTAAAAAAAAACCAAAAAACAAAGTCCATTCCTGGACCACAGTAACTCATTTTCAATTATCTTGTTTTGTGCCTTGACACTTTGACAGGTGCATTAGAAATTGAAAGAGAATATAAACTAAAGGAGAGGGAAAATTAATTGCCCAATGTGCCCTAAGAATTGGTTTCCTGTCTAGAGTGACCACCTTTGTTGCATGGAAATAAGGGAAAAGTACATGAAAAGTAAGGAACAATGCTTTTTCTTAAGAGACATTTTAGGGAAACACCATTCCCATTAACATATCATGTATTTTTCTCTCAAGTGTACTTTTCTGCTGCCCTTCAGTATAGAATGCAATGATCATAAGCTTCAATTTAATGTTTAAAATGGTACTCATCAGTTTTAAAATTTCAATGCCTCTGTTTTTTTAAATCACTTCATAAAATACTACATGTACAATTGAAATTCACTTTAATTTGAAACTCAGCCTTAATGGAATCAATATTTAGCAGTTTTCTGCAATCTGTCCAAGTCTGTTAACACAATTAACATATTCTTTCCACAGCTGCATTGCAGGTAGGAATGGACATAAATAAATTCCATGAATTTTAAGAAAGTGGGAGAAGGAGGTGGCTACCATGTTTCAATCTCCAGCACTTTCCCGGCACACAACACTCAAGCAGGCAGTTAAGGGCAGCAGGCACATAGTGAGGTACCTCATCCAGTGCATCAAATTCCCCAATATCAACTTATATGGGTGAAACCAGACAATCACTATGTTCTTGAATGAACTCGCACAGAAAAAGACAAAAAACCCATATCATCTGTGGGCACACACTTTTCATAAAGCAATCACTTCATATCTGACTTTTCAATACTTGTCCTCGAAGGAAACCTGCATAACACCTTCAGAAGGCGAGCCTGGGAACTTATGTTCATAACTCTATGAGACATCAAAAACCATGGACTGGACAGGGACCCTGGTTTTATGGCTCATTACTACAGTTTGTAAGGCACCAAACTGCCTGCTACACTTAATTGCCTGCTTCAAACACTTTATGCATAACAATCTAACCCACAGTTGCCCACTTTATTTCAAGTAACTGCCTCCAACATGCATTACCCCTTCTGCTTAACAATCTGTCCTAATTTGCAATTAGCTGAGACCCTCAACTTCCTGAAGAAGCGCCTTGTGTAGCTTGAAAGCTTGTACTTTCCACCACCAGAAATTGGTCCAATAAAATATTATCTTGCCCACCTTGTCTCTTTCATATCCTGGGACCAACAGCAACAACAACACTGCAAAGAAGTAGGTATGACATTATCCAGCAAAAATAATTAGAAAAACATTTAACTGTCATCAGCAACTTGTTTATTAATTGCTACTACCTGAGGTAGCCTATGCTACTAAAGAGAGCACAGGTACAATTTTTCTGATTCTGCAAATATATTTTAAAATCTGATATGATTAACAGTACTGATCCCTTTTAAACTATAGATCTCAAAACACTTTGCAAAGGTGGGTAAATGTTTCCCTCCCCCCCTCCATTGTTAATATTGTCTCCATTTTGCAGATGGACTCAGAGAGTTTTAATGACTTGCCAAATCAATGGCAGAGCCAAGAGTACAACCCAGGTCTTCTTGCTCCCAGTCCATTGCGCTAGCCTCTGAACCATTCAGTCTAAAGGGAACGGTTCTGCACAGCGCTGTGTGCTACCACCGTGAACATGTAGAAACTGTATCAGGTGTTCCACGTGCATTGGGGGAATACAATTTACACAGCCAGGAGGTGCCAGCAATATGCTAGTTTGTGCTGATTAACATGCTGCCACTACCATGCACGGTATGCAGTACAAGTTGCTTGCAGTACATTACTAATAGTGCTTTGCACTTGCATTGCCCCTTTCATCTGAAAATCTCAAAGCCATTTAGCAAGGTGGGCAAGTATTACTGTCCCTGTACTACAGAGAGGGAAACGGGCTAATAGTCGTCAAGTGACTTGTCCAAAGTGAATCAGTGGCAGAAATACGAATAGAGCTCAAGCTAGCCTAGTCCTCTGCTTTTATCTTTTAAACACTGACACAGGTTCAGTGTTGTATGCAACATCACAGTCCTACATACACACGGTCAAAAAGTAGCTCTTGTTGAAACAGATAGTTTGACCAGAGAACACTGTGAATGAGGGCTCTAAGAGCATTCTGAGTCCCAGGGCGGTTGTACCAAGGCATTAGTTCATGTCCAAAGATGACCATTTTGTGTAATTGTTGCATTGATGAAACTGGCTGTATAGCACCATCGCATGCAACAGAACACTCAATAAGAGTATTAACACGGACAAAGGCAAAACAGAAAGAAAAAGAAAAAACAGCTAATGACTAAGAAGTGTAATTCAGCTGCCCAAGCAGGAGAATTGGGCTGTTCCCTAAACTATCAAGACCAATCCAGAATAAGATTCACAGAACTCCACCCACAGAATCCACTAGCACAAACAATTCCAGTAGCAGCATTACATCATTAGAGCCCAGACTCAGTGATTATACTCTTTTAGCAAAATGCAGTAGCCTTGCAGTTTCTCAAAACTGGCTGGTTAATAATGCTGGTGAGACAAAAATTGCAATTATTTTTTCTGTTCTTTGCTGTACTGCTGGCAATCTTCCAACAGCTTTACTACTTGCACACTAAGCATTATATGCCTGTCACGCACACTATGGCACTGTGAGGCTATACTTGGCAATGATGTTGCACACTAACAAGTGTAGTTCCTATGTAATGTAGCTGTCAGTGATCTGACAAATAGTAGGTTTGTGGGGGCTGGTTTGTGCTGCAGTCAAAGTAGCTTGTGTGTCCCTGCAAGAGGGATGTGTGTATATACAATGTTACTTGTGGAATGGCTATCCAGTTTTGTTCGACAATCCCAAGAAATCTGGTGCTGGGGCTGCGTTAGTACCTCCACCACAGAAGTAACTACATTAGAATTCCTTGGCTGAATCAACTAATTGGCAGCAGATAATATGGAAGTTTTGCAGTCAGTTTTGTGCAGGAGAGCCTGGCCAGCTCTGATGTTAGCAGAACTGAGGTCCTCACTGAGAGTTCTTTTGCAGGGTGTGGTGATTGATATATGTCCGTAGGCGGTGTGGCTGGGGAAAATAATAGCTACAGCGTAGAGATTTTATGGATGGTTGTGGAAAACATGAACAATGTAGCACCTGTGTATTGGGAGGTTGGCTGCTCATGTGTGAGTCTGTTTCAGTTTGTATAAGGAGAAGCTGTGGAGGGAGGCAGGTGCTAGAGGTCATTAAGGGCTCTTTTCTAAACAATTGGCTGAAAGGCTCCATGCTGTGGAGGTAACAGGTGATGACATATTAATCAGACACTCTTGGCAGCAGTTTAAGCCAGAATGTGCCCATGTGACCAGTCGTGATACAGTGGTTCTCAACCAGGGGTACGCATACCTCTGGGATATGCAGAGGTCTTCCACGGGGTACATCAACTCATCTAGATATTTGCCTAGATTTACAACAAGCTACATAAAAAGCACTAGTGAAGTCAGTACAAACAAAAATTTTATACAGACAAAATCAGAAAGTAAGCAATTTTTCAGTAATAATGTGCTGTGACACGTTTGTATTTTTATGTCTGATTTTGTAAGCAAGTAGCTTTTAAGTGAGGTGAAACTTGGGGTATGCAAGACAAATCAGACTCCTGAAAGGGATACAGTAGCTGGAAAGGTTGAGAACCACTGGCATAATAAACACTAATAAAAATTGTGAGGGTTAGATTGTAAAAACACACCTGTATTGCGTGACCTATCCATGCCAGTATGAACATAATGCATTGCTTGTATTTTCCACAACCTTTCACAAAAACACCTTTATGCAGCAGCATTATTTTCCCCAGCTACACCACCCAGATGTGTAAAAAGAAAAGGAGTACTTGTGGCACCTTAGAGACTAACCAATTTATTTGAGCATGAGCTTTCGTGAGCTACAGCTCACTTTGTCATTCAGAGATAACACCCAACCAACAATGGGCACCTCAGTCCATTATCCCATGGCTGATGGTTGCCAGTACCCAGTGCTGCACAGGAAGGTGCAAGAAACCCCATACTGAGATTATTATGGAAAGATGCCCATAGGGGAAGTTTCAGAGGAACAGCCGTGTTAGTCTGTATTCGCAAAAAGAAAAGGAGTACTTGTGGCACCTTAGAGACTAACCAATTTATTTGAGCATGAGCTTTCGTGAGCTACAGCTCACTTCATCAGATGCATACCGTGGAAACTGCAGCAGACTTTATATATACACAGAGAATATGAAACAATACCTCCTCCCACCCCACTGTCCTGCTGGTAATAGCTTATCTAAAGTGATCAACAGGTGGGCCATTTCCAGCACAAATCCAGGTTTTCTCACCCTCCACCCCCCCACACAAATTCACTCTCCTGCTGGTGCTAGCCCATCCAAAGTGACAACTCTTTACATAATCAAGTCGGGCTATTTCCTGCATAGATTCAGGTTTTCTCACATCCCCCCCACCCCCATACACACACAAACTCACTCTCCTGCTGGTAATAGCTCATCTAAACTGACCACTCTCCAAGTTTAAATCCAAGTTAAACCAGAACATCGGGGGGGGGGGGGTAGGAAAAAACAAGAGGAAACAGGCTACCTTGCATAATGACTTAGCCACTCCCAGTCTCTATTTAAGCCTAAATTAATAGTATCCAATTTGCAAATGAATTCCAATTCAGCAGTTTCTCGCTGGAGTCTGGATTTGAAGTTTTTTTGTTTTAAGATAGCGACCTTCATGTCTGTGATTGCGTGACCAGAGAGATTGAAGTGTTCTCCGACTGGTTTATGAATGTTATAATTCTTGACATCTGATTTGTATCCATTTATTCTTTTACGTAGAGACTGTCCAGTTTGACCAATGTACATGGCAGAGGGGCATTGCTGGCACATGATGGCATATATCACATTGGTGGATGTGCAGGTGAACGAGCCTCTGATAGTGTGGCTGATGTTATTAGGCCCTGTGATGGTGTCCCCTGAATAGATATGTGGGCACAATTGGCAACGGGCTTTGTTGCAAGGATAAGTTCCTGGGTTAGTGGTTCTGTTGTGTGGTATGTGGTTGTTGGTAAGTATTTGCTTCAGGTTGCGGGGCTGTCTGTAGGCAAGGACTGGCCTGTCTCCCAAGACTTGTGAGAGTGTTGGGTCATCCTTTAGGATAGGTTGTAGATCCTTAATAATGCGTTGGAGGGGTTTTAGTTGGGGGCTGAAGGTGACCGCTAGTGGCGTTCTGTTATTTTCTTTGTTAGGCCTGTCCTGTAGTAGGTAACTTCTGGGAACTCTTCTGGCTCTATCAATCTGTTTCTTTACTTCTGCAGGTGGGTATTGTAGTTGTAAGAAAGCTTGACAGAGATCTTGTAGGTGTTTGTCTCTGTCTGAGGGGTTGGAGCAAATGCGGTTGTATCGCAGAGCTTGGCTGTAGACGATGGATCGTGTGGTGTGGTCAGGGTGAAAGCTGGAGGCATGCAGGTAGGAATAGCGGTCAGTAGGTTTCCGGTATAGGGTGGTGTTTATGTGGCCATTGTTTATTAGCACTGTAGTGTCCAGGAAGTGGATCTCTTGTGTGGACTGGACCAGGCTGAGGTTGGTGGTGGGATGGAAATTGTTGAAATCATGGTGGAATTCCTCAAGGGCTTCTTTTCCATGGGTCCAGATGATGAAGATGTCATCAATATAGCGCAAGTAGAGTAGGGGCTTTAGGGGACGAGAGCTGAGGAAGCGTTGTTCTAAGTCAGCCATAAAAATGTTGGCATACTGTGGGGCCATGCGGGTACCCATAGCAGTGCCGCTGATCTGAAGGTATACATTGTCCCCAAATGTGAAATAGTTATGGGTAAGGACAAAGTCACAAAGTTCAGCCACCAGGTTAGCCGTGACATTATCGGGGATAGTGTTCTTGACGGCTTGTAGTCCATCTTTGTGTGGAATGTTGGTGTAGAGGGCTTCTACATCCATAGTAGCCAGGATGGTGTTATCAGGAAGATCACCGATGGATTGAAGTTTCCTCAGGAAGTCAGTGGTGTCTCGAAGGTAGCTGGGAGTGCTGGTAGCGTAGGGCCTGAGGAGGGAGTGTACATAGCCAGACAATCCTGCTGTCAGGGTGCCAATGCCTGAGATGATGGGGCGCCCAGGATTTCCAGGTTTATGGATCTTGGGTAGTAGATAGAATATCCCAGGTCGGGGTTCCAGGGGTGTGTCTGTGCGGATTTGATCTTGTGCTTTTTCAGGAAGTTTCTTGAGCAAATGCTGTAGTTGCTTTTGGTAACTCTCAGTGGGATCATAGGGTAATGGATTGTAGAAACTCGTGTTGGAGAGCTGCCGAGCAGCCTCTTGTTCATATTCCAACCTATTCATGATGACAACAGCACCTCCTTTGTCAGCCTTTTTGATTATGATGTCAGAGTTGTTTCTGAGGCTGTGGATGGCATTGCGTTCCGCATGGCTGAGGTTATGGGGCAAGTGATGCTGCTTTTCCACAATTTCAGCCCGTGCACGTTGGCGGAAGCACTCTATGTAGAAGTCCAGTCTGCTGTTTCGACCTTCAGGAGGAGTCCATCTAGAATCCCTCTTTCTGTAGTGTTGGTAGGGAGACCTCTGTGGATTAGTATGTTGTTCAGAGGTATTTTGGAAATATTCCTTGAGTCGGAGACGTCGAAAATAGGATTCGAGGTCACCACAGAACTGTATCATGTTCGTGGGGGTGGAGGGGCAGAAGGAGAGGCCCCGAGATAGAACAGCTGCTTCTGCTGGGCTGAGAGTATAGTTGGATAGGTTAACAATATTGCTAGGTGGGGTGAGGGAACCATTGCTGTGGCCCCTTGTAGCATGTAGTAGTTTAGAAAGTTTAGTGTCCTTTTTCTTTTGTAGAGAAGCAAAGTGTGCGTTGTAAATGGCTTGTCTAGTTTTAGTAAAATCCAGCCACGAGGAAGTTTGTGTGGAAGGTTGGTTTTTTATGAGAGTATCCATTTTCCTAATCTTTGTCAGCTAATGGCTTTGTTGATGAACCAAGACAGTTTGCATAACTTATAAGTTTTTTATTCTTTCTGAGCTAACTGGAATGAGCTCATTATTCATGCAAATACCTAATTCTTTTCACAATCCTACTAAGCTCTTGACTACAATTGTATCTTGTAGCAATGAGTTCCATGCGTTAATTATAAATTATGTAAACAAGTATTTCCTTTTATCACTTTTAATGCAGGGTATAGGTGGTTGTCATATAAACATGAGGACTAAATTAGCTATTTTTCAGAGCCATCTGTGCTGCATTCGTCAGTGGAGATGACAGTTGCTGTCACTGATTGAGGCTGATAGGCACTGCTATGCACACTCTCAGTCACACAGTTTGCTATGGACTTGCTGCTGTCCGCTGTGCATGACCAGCTGCCCTAGCACTGTTCAGGATGGCAGTTCAGATTACATTACGATCTGCAATCTGCATGTAAAACTGCCCAAATGGTATTATTTATTGGACTTCCTAGTTATAGACAATATATGGAACACTGGCTATGCCTATTTGTGAAACTGGCTGTATAACGTCATAGCATGCAACATGCTGAAATGCTGAACAGTTCCTGTATAAATGTTGTACACTGGAAGTGTGATGAAGAGCAAGGCTTAGCACATGGAGAATTAATCAGTCAGTGCCTAGAAGGGCAGTTATATGTATCTGAATGTGGTATATTGATCATCTGGCCATTTGTTTAAATAGAAAGCAGAGTTGTGCAGAATGGTATGGCATTGCTATTATTACTAGGATGTGTTCATGGCCTCAGAATGAGTCACAAACTTCTCTTCACATATATATGGGCCAGAGGCATGAAAGCGAAATTTCCTTAGTTCTGTTCAAGCATGTCCATTCTGAATTTTCCTGGAGATGGTGAACTGGTTTTCTGGTAATGTCTGCCCTGCACTGCTGTTGAGAGCAATTCATATGCAGAATAGCCGAGATCATTTGGTTTTGTCTCAAAATAAGAATGGTAGATTAGGTTTTCCAGCCTTCTCATTCTGATATCCAGGTACATATGGAGGGGGGTGACCTCTTCTTTAGCAAGGGCCAGTTCTTATCGCTGCAACAGTGACTCCTCCACTGATTTTAGATGGGCTGGCTGACCTGCTTAGGAACCTGGGTGTTGTTCAGTTCTGTTCTCACAAGTTTCTTTGGGGCCCTCTATTTATTTCTTGATTCCTCTCTGATTCAGATACAGTGGATGTCTCTGGTTGCCTGTTTCCTATATTTAACTTGGACATTGATTTTATTTTTAATACAGGGTGATGGTCTTATTAATATCATTGTGAGCATTACAGAGTATTGTAGAATTCAGATAATAGAACTGCAAGGCCCACCAAGATACCACCCATGTACTTTGTTAGCTATTTTTTTGCAGTGCTGCTATCAAGGATGCCAGTTATGGGAATGGTTCACTTGGAGCCAAATGGAAGTCACAAGTGCTCATCACTAGTAAGGGACTGGCCCCTAGAGAGCAGAGCTACTAGTTGCAATTGCAGCTGAAGCTTAATCATTTTAGTAGGCGCTATGTGTTTTACTTAACAAAATCCCCGGTTCCTTCTTCTTTCTGTTTAATATTACTGTTTTTTGTATCATAGTAACGCCAAAAGTCCTCAACTGAGATTGGGCCCCTTTTCATTACGTGCCCTACCCACACATTGTAAGATGCAGCCCCTGCCCTTGCTAGACAAGCCAGAGAAAGGCACTCTTAATGTTACCCCCATTTTACAGCTGGAGACCAGAGGCCCAGAGAGACTGAGTAACTTGCACAAGGCCACACAGGAAGCCTGGTGGCGAAGCCAGGAATTCAACTCAGATCTCCTGCGGCCCAGTTTGGTTCCTTAACCACAAGACCAACCTTCCTCTCCTACACAAAACAAACTGCCCTCTATTGTCGTAAGAACAAAATAACATTGACCGAGATTTTAAAAAAATAAGGGGAGGCTGGGTACTCAGAGTCTCTGAAAAATCAAATCCATGTTTAGGCACTTAGGTAAGTGGCCTTAACTCTTAGGCATTGGTTATAGCAAGATCTCTGGAACATGAGGGCCATACCTGGCCCCACATCAGCTTTGCATTGCGTCATTGCTGATCCAGACCTGGGATAATAGGGGGGTCATTGGCTAAAGGGCAATATGCGGTAATGTCTCCTGCACCAAATCTGCTCCCCAAGGTGGGCACAAGGGTGTAGTTAAGTAAACAAGGGGCATGTCTTGGTCATCTCTGTGCCCCTGTGAGCCCCAGCTGCCATAGAACAAAGTGTGCAAATGTGCGCAGGGTGGTTTAAAGCCACCTGTGTGTCTCACTCACCCTCCCTGCAGTGAGTCATGCCAAGTGCTCTTTGGCAAGAGCTGAAGATAGGGTGTCGAGGTGTCTGGTTGTTGATTGGAAAGTCTGGTCATAAAGGGGACTTGACAGTGTCCGGTCAGATCTACTGACCAGACACCCAAAGTCTGGTTACTGCAGGCAGGGAGGCACCGAGTCATCACCCGTGCCAGCCCCTACTCACTCAGGGCCACCTCCTACCTGTGTCAGGCAGCTACAGCTCCCAGCCCCAGCTCTGCAGGCGAGTCCCTCCCGACCCACACGGGGGAGGGGGGAAGAGAGGGGAAGAGCAGCAAGCGACGGTGGCGAGAGGGAAAGAGGAGCGAAAGGAGATGGGTCCTCAGGAGGAAGGGGTGGGGCAGAGGCAGGGCCGCAGGGGGACAAGGCGGGGCAGGGAAGGTTCCAACCCTCCTGCTGTAGGTCCGGTTTTTGTATATTACAAAGTTGGCAACCCTAGCTGAAGATTGGGGCCATAATCTAGAATTCACTTAGTTCTTTCTTTTTATTATGCACTTCTATTGACATCACATGTTATGTAATTTTCTGGCTTGAGTTTCGCATCTTCAAGACAGACAACATCCTTGTGGGGTTAGTCATGTAAGAAAAAAAGGAGTGGAAATTTACTGGGGCAAGTGAAACTATAACTGGGCAAGTAAGCAGTTGTCCTTGTATCCTAAGCACAGAAAGTGTAGCTCTTACATATGAGTCGTAAGGTCTTAATCTGATCTTACAGTGGTGTAACTTCAGTGGAGCAACTCATCACGTACACACTTGTGGAAGTGAGATCACAATCAGGTCCCTGCTCTTAGTATAATTGTTGAGAAGAGTATTTTCTGCTCCTGTCCTGCATGTAAATTAGTTGTGTCATGGAAGACTGTCTATGTAACCAAATGCAGGATTGGTCCCTTAAATGACAATAAGAATAGAAACTCCAGTTTTTGACAAGACATATACTGGCTTCAGGATAGAAGAAATATATTGAATTACCAGATATCTCTAGTGCTAAAAGCACTGTCATTCTTAATTCCTTTGGTCTGGAAAAAATACTTCAATTCACAGTTAAGTTATGCATTTAAAAACAAATTAAATAGGAAATTCTTGACCATATGTAATTTGTTACTTTTAAGAATATGGAAGTATACAATTTATTAACAGAACAGATTTTTGTTTCTGGTTTCCAGATATCATATATTAAATATAACACAATTAAGGGAGGTTTCAGAGTAGCAGCCGTGTTAGTCTGGTATCTGCAAAAAGAAAAGGAGTACTTGGGGCACCTTAGTGCCACAAGTACTCCTTTTCTTTTTACAATTAAGGGAGTATTCAGTTGAAGATTCATCTGGTTAAAGTATATACTCTCCTGCTGTTGAGGAAATCTGAGAGATATTGTTTACATTTGGTTTACATTCTTCATAGATAACACACACAATAACTTCAACCCTACACTATTGACAATCAGAGGATATTATCTCGTATAGAAGGAAATTACCAAGGCCAAAAGTTACAATACCCGGAGGGTTCCATGATGCCTCCACATCTGCACAAGAAAGTTCACTGTTTTTTTAAAGGTTCAAAGCCTACTTGCATTGCATGCATGAGTAGTCCTATTGAAGTCAAGTGTGCAATCAAATTGCATGAATGAAGAAGCAGGATTTGACTCTAAGTACATTGATTTTAAGACTGCTTTTTCAACACCTCTACTCCATAACTTCTGATACCTTCCATGAGTTGAAATGAGAAAAACCAAAAACAAAATAAAAACCAACTGCCCTAAAAATGAAGATTTAATGACACTTCTTGATATCTAATATTCGTTATGTATGTTTTTAAACAAGTATCTTCACACAATAATTTTGCACCTTATTCCACGGACACAGAGGGTCTAATAGTTCAGACTGAAGTCTCCAAAAATTCCCATAATGATGTCAGTCCTGTTTAATCTTAAATTGACCATTTGTCTGTCTTTCTCTCTGCTCCTGTTCTGCAGAGTTTGAGGATATTCTCTTGTGTAACCTACGAGACAAAAGCACTTTCAAGTTCTTTGCTTTATCTGAAAATTTTAAGTTTAGTGATCCATTTCCTCTACGTGCCATATACTACTTAAAGGAAGACTAATTTTCATGTACTTACTATAGTATATTTCGCTGTCAGGAACAATTTTTTTTTTTTTACAAGCTAGTGTGTTTTAGCATTTGCTATTTTTATATTATCTATTCCTAAGATTATTTCTTGCAGTTAAAACTCCAAACATTTTCATTTCAATAATATTTTTGGAAATAGTTACTATTTTCTACCAATATTTGCGTTGTTTAGATGTGACAAAAATGGCTGCTAACAAATCTGGATTAAATCTGAATTTAGACTATAATGACAATTAATACAAAAGGACACATCTTTAGAAGCATGTCTGCCTTTTCTTAGACATTTTTCAGCTTCATCCCAAGGCCATATGAGTTCTTATTCATTGATGAAGATATGGGATTGTGTTTTACACATTCTTAAATACTAGCAGGCTGTTATTCTTACATGTTCATTAAGAATCTCATACAAAGCCCACTGAAGTCACTTGGAGTCTTTCCACTAACTGCAGTGGGTTTTGAATCAGGCCATAAACCTAGAAGTTGAAACGGGCTTTCATTTTCTTTTAATTTTTCTTGACCCTTTTCTGATTCCCAAAAGAGCTTTCATTATGGCATAAAGTTGTTCTTCATGCCTAATCATGTCCACTGTAATTCATTCCAAACTGTGTATTAAAGCCAAAATCAACACTGTGGGAAAATACTGTTTCCCTGCCTTGGGTTTCGTTTGTGTGAAATGTTTCATTTAAAATGGGCGGTGATATTCCTCTCATCTTGCTCCTGCATTCTGCAATCAGGCCTGACGCTCATGTAGACATGTAATCATCATCCAGGTAACTAAGTAACCCAGAGTATTTAAGAAGGTGTGACTATAACCTGTTCTTACTTTTACACTTCGATGGGTACCATACAGGCTGGTCTGTGGTAGTTCTGAGCTACTAAAGAAAGATCTGTAGAACTTTAGACATGTGTTTTGGGAAGTGTGCTAGGTGCATTGGGTACAAGTTGCTCATTCTTGCCATCCTCTGCATTGTAGCTAACATCTTGCTTTACTTTCCCAATGGTGAAACAAGATTTGCTTCAGAACATCAACTTAGCAAGTATGTGGCGTGCCTTCATGGAATTATAGGAGGAGGGATTTTGGTAAGTAACTAAAGCTAGCGTGTTTTAATTTGTTTTCTTATTTTGAACATCTTAAATATTCATATTTCTCTGTCAGTTGTAGGATTTTTGTCTCACGGCTTTGTTAGCAAGTCTTTACACCTCTGTAACTTTATAACATATATGTGGTGCCATATAAATTATTACTATTAATCACACTATTAATCTGCCATCTTGTATGATTTAAATCTGGGGAGAACTCACAATTTGTATGACAAAGAAATGCAAAATAAGGTCCTGATCCTTCAATGGGACTACTCATGTGAGTAAAGTTACGCACATGTGTAAATGTTGGCAGGTTTGGGCCCTGGGTTTGTATTGTATTTTATAAATGTAGTTTACTATTAATCTATTCTCCTTTTAAAAATGATTATATTTGATTAAAAGTAGTAACCATTTCTTCAAATGTAGCTGAGATTTCTGGGAGGCATTGGCTGCTGCCATGTCCCAGGTATTTATTCAGGGAAATTCAACAGTTGTTTATAGTCACACCAGTGTGTAGGAAAAAACAATGAGGAGTCCTTGTGGGACGTAGAGACTAACAAATTTATTTGGGCATAAGCTTTCATGGGCTATAATCCACTTCATCAGATGCATGGAGTGGAAAATACAGTAGGCAGGTATAAATATACAGGACATGAAAAGATGGGAGTTGCCTTACCAAGTGTGTTAGAGAAATAGGGAAGGAGGATATACTGCTGTTTCCGAAGTACTGAAACTTTCACTAAAGGGCAGCAGATCGTTAATTTAGGACCCGATTCTGAAATGAGCTGTATGTGAGTGGAACCCTGCATCAGTGCAGATCTTGATTGCAAGATGGGGACCTAGATGCTTATATTAAAAGACTTACATAACTATATGAATATTTCCCACTTGACTTTAATGGGCCTGCTCAGTGTGTAGTGTTATGCACCTAAATAAGTCTTTGGAGGATTTTTGGCAATAGTATGTCATTTAAGAGCCAGCAGGTATGGGGCTGTGGTTTTCAATTGAAGAAATTGTTTTTATTTTTCCATATGTTTTAAAGTACGTGTGTAGTGCTCACAACAGATATTTACTTCCTTCTTAAGGGTTTTGCGAGGCATCACTGGATAGTGTTTGTCAAGTGCTATGACTACAAAATATGAATAAGGCCAGCCATTGGCTGAGGCCTCAACAGTTCCTGTGTTTAATCCACAAGGTCATGCTGCTCACTCCCTTTTCACCGCAGGTTGAAAATTTTCAAGTGTGAATTTTTTATTTTAACTGATTCAGAGTGGAAAATCTGAGACGCATTAGTTCATCGGAAGTTTTCACACAAATTCT
The DNA here is from genome assembly GCF_965140235.1 of Caretta caretta. Lineage (NCBI taxonomy): Eukaryota > Metazoa > Chordata > Testudines > Cheloniidae > Caretta > Caretta caretta. Next base: position 28,616,225 of record NC_134214.1, read on the forward strand.
GCAATTCTATGGCAGTTTTGTGAACTTGAAAACAAAGGAAAAACATTTTCTACATGGAATATTTTGCACAATTCTACCAACAATAGAAGCTTCTTGTGTTTTGACTCCATTGATATCAGATATTCTGTATAAGCAAAACACTTGCTACTACTTTTCAGTAACTAGTGTCATCATACCTCATTATAGTTGAAATGATGGATGTCATCAAAAAAGCCTAGTAGTGTGGTCAGTGGTGGATTAGCCATTGGGTCAAGAGGCCCGTACCCAGGAGCCCTGGCCAATTGGGAGGTCCCAGAAAAATGGGTGTCCCCACACCCTGACCCACTCTGCCTGGAGCTCCTAGCGGGGAGCAGGGTTGAGGCAAGGGGCTTGCTCCGCCTGCCCGGTTCTCCAGTCGGGGAGGAGGGTCGGTGTGCGGGGGCTTGCCCTGCTCAGCTTGCCCGGCGCTCCTGCAGAGCCGGGCAAGCCCTCATGCCCCGACCCTGCTCCAGCAGTGCCAGGTGAGGAGGTGGGGTGGTTCAAGCCCCGACCCCATTTTCCCAGCAGGAGTGTGGGTGCGGGAGGGACTGCAGGTGGAAGGGGTGGGGAGGGGCCCCCATTTACTTTGGTCCAGGACCCCACAAAACTATAGTCTGCCCGAGTGTGGTCTTCTCTCAATGAAAGCTCCCATCTACTTTGTTGAGCACTTTTGCTGAGAGAGGACTGCAGGATTTGACCCACAGTGTGTCAAAAAAGGTGTTGGATTGACAGGGAAGAATATTACTATTATTTATTGGAACTGCAGTAGCATCTAGGAGCCCATCATGGACCAGGATCCCATTGTGTTAGGCACTGTACAAACAGAAAAAAAATGAAGTTCTCATAGTTTATCACCGTCTATCCCTAAGCCTAGTCTTGCCCCTATTGAAGCCAAGGGGAGAACTCCTCTGGAGTGGAATGGGAGTAAGAGTGAATCGGCTATGCAGAATTTTTAAATTGTGAAATTATAAATCTAAATAAAAACAAAGTGAGGACAGAATTTGATATGCACTGCCTGTAGGCAGAGCCGTCCCTTGGGTAGGACGAATCGGGGTGATAGCTCCGGGCCCCGCGCTTTGGGGGGCTCCGTGGTCCAGTGCAATTGGCTGGTGCGGTCAGTCCCAGAAGAGACAAATCCATCACTTCCGCCCTGGGCCCTGCACCCCCCTAGGAAAGGCCCTGCCTATAGGATAGCTTACCAAAACACTCAGTGCACAATTATTTGTTTTTATGTAGATATTCCTCCCAGCTGCAGTGTTCATCGGACTAGAATACGATAATTGCTGTGGATGCTGCGGGCATGAGAACTGTGGGAAAAGCTGTGCAGTAAGTGAGCTTTTTGCTTCACCATTTTCGGATGGTCCCTAAGAGGGAATGGTCAGAATGCTGAGAATCACTTGTGTGTTTACTCTGCAGATGCTGTCCTCTGTTCTGGCCGCCTTCATCGGAATCCTGGGGTCCGGCTACTGTTTCATCATTTCAGCTTTAGGTTTATCCCATGGCCCTTACTGCCTCTCTGCTGTAGAACAGAACTGGGTCTATCCTTTCACTAACTCCAGTGGAGGGTGAGTAGTCTGTTTACCAGCAAGCTGTGCACTGCAGTATATAAACACCATGGACCTGATACTGCTTACTGTGTTTTATAGGAGGGTATATAAAAGGTTTGCACTGGTGTAAAATGAGAGGAGAAACTGTCCTATTAATTTGCTCCTTACTCAGACGAGTAGTCCCATTGTTTCCATAGGACTACTCACGTGAGTAAGGGCTGCCTTTTGGACCCTAAACTAGTCAAGAGGGAGAAAGGCTGTTAATCTTTGTAGAAACTAATGGATCTATTGTATTCTCATTTTGGGGGCCTAATTGTCTTCTGTACAGCTGAGGAGCAAGATCATAAGGGGTGTCAAGCACCCGCAACTCCCACTAAAGTTTCAAGAGGAGTCAGCACCTATGAAATCAGGACCATTGTACGGTCACTAAGTTATTTGTTCTTGCAATAAATTGTTTCCAAACAGAACACACACTCTTTCTCTCCAGTTCTCACCCTGCCTCGCCACCTAATTGTCTCATAGGTTATTCCCCCTCCAGCAAAGCTGATGGGTACCCTCAGGCTGAGGAGAATTCTCAAGACCATATAAACTGGGACTCACAACTATCCCAAGCTTTACAAAATGACTGCCACAGCGGCATCATCGCTTACCATAGGAAACACTCTGCATGACGGGCCTCTGGATATGGCCCTTTTTAGCCACAATAGCCTGGAAATATTTCTCAAGCAGCCCAGTAACCATTCCCTAGCATTCTGCAGATGATCACTATAGTGCTTCTTTTAGAAGCTGCATTTATCATCAGAGACTGCTAGTGTTTCAGTATGAATGACAACCTCCTTCCCAGGGGCTGTGTGAGCATCACCCCAGGCCTGTAACGCTCCTGTCTACCCAACTGTGGGGGAGCCACAAACCAAATTCTGATTCCCACCCCTTCTCCTACCCCATCTTGTGGAAATCAACAACACAGTTTTAGGACTCTATTAACAATCAGCTTTAAAAAAGGGAGACCAGAAACACACTATCCTGATGATCATATAGATTTTGAATCCTAAAAATTCTGAAGCATATTGAGAAACCATGTGTCATGGAGGGTGTTTAATAGTAGGGTTATTAGAGTCAAAAAGCAAGATGCAGAAGCCACATATCAAAGATCTTTAAATTAGTTTAGAACATCTTGGTTTGGGAGCATTTTCAACTCAATGTGGTAGGAATTTACCCAGATGTTGCAGCTGATACCAAGGGATGTTCCCAAGCTTAAACCCTGGACTTCACACAAAGTGTCTGTAGACCACATTATTTATGAAGGTACCCTTGATATAAAAAATGTGACCAGATATAAATTCAAACAATAGAACTTGGTCTGCACAAAGCTGCCAAAAAGCCCCTGGATTTCCCTAGTTTGGGATTCTCCTTTTGTGGAGTGAGTCCCCATGAAACATAGAGTTGGCATAGCTGAGTCATACATCACTTCCAAGTCAACCCGCACGTAAGGGGCGTAGTAAGGGTGTGAAGTGCATGCATGGTCAGAGCACGACGTACTCCAGTAATACCTTACCGGTGGATAGCCCCTGGAGGCCTGTTTCCAGAGCAGTGCATGTCTGGTGCCAGAGCAGAGCTGGCTGGCCTGAGAATCAGGAAGCCACACCTACATTCAACTGGCCCCCTGAAGCAGAGAATCTGATTTGAACACATCTGGCTATTGTTTGTCATGATGGTTTCTTTAGTTTTCACTGGCACAGAAAGGAGAAGATAAGTAATTTTTTTGCTGAATATGCTGATCAGATGGTTGGGCAGGAGCTGCAGGCATTTACTTTTAGGACACAGTGAGTTCATCCTGTGGTCAGAGCAGTTCAAGTGTGTGTTTGCAGATACCAAGTAGAGTGTCTCATGTAAGACAGTGACAAATGGAGAGCAAAGTTCCCTTTGGATGCAATCACTATCTTAAAATAAGGGCCTGATCCTGCAAGGTTCTGAGCCCCATCTGAGAAGTGTTCAGTGCGTTCAGCTCATTCAAAAGGCTGTGCATCATTTAAGTCCCTTGCAAAAGGGCAACCTCCAGCATGCTGTTTTCTACACCAATTCCATCCTAGCAGCCATTCCTAGGAGAAAAAGGGCCAGGGCATGGCCATGGCCAGGCATAACTTAGAGCAGCCCTGTGACTGCTCTAAATTATGCTGTGGACCATCTGACTCTGGAACTGGGGAGAATAAAAAGGTGTGTTAACGCTACCTCTGTTCCCTACCACCCTGCTCCTGCCCTCTATTTATACTTAAAATCAAAGCTAGGTTTATCAAAAGTCTATACCTAATAACTGCTCTTGCGTTCTAGAGTGTCAGGGAGTTTTGCATGAAGCAAGCCTTTGCTTCCCTCATCCCCACTTACAAGGTTAGTGGTACATGAATTAGGCCCCCATATTGCAACTGCTCTCTTGATACACATTAAATACCAGGGAGTGACACGCTTCACTGCGTCATGAGTTTCTAATACATTTTTAATTGCTATGAACAGGTATCTGCTTGAGCGTGACAGGTGGTCTGAGTGTCGGGAGCCAAGGAATATCGTGGAATGGAACTTGACCCTCTTTTCCATTCTTCTGGTCTTGGGGGGAATTGAATTAATTCTGTGTTCCATCCAAGTAATCAACGGTTTTCTCGGAGGAATATGTGGGGTTTGCTGTAATCGGGAAGAGGTAAGTGCAGCTATTCAAGGTATCATTTGATTACAACCACAGTTCCCAGATAATAAAAAAAACAATATAGCATAATGTATTATCCGGTAACCAAAGTACATCAGGGTCTAATCAAGGAGAACATTCAGTTCTAATCCAGGAGATCATTATTTCCCTGTCATGGCTCCTCTTCTGAAGCTCAGGTTCATTAAGTGAGCTTTGAGCCACATTGTTCACAAAAACCCTGTGGCATTTGACTTTAATACAATGGGAGTGATTTTGGGCAAGTGGTCAGCTACAAGTAGGGAATTAGATATGCACATGAGAAGGAAATTTCCTTTTCTACCTTTTGAAATTATTGGTCACCGTAACCATGCAGGGGATAAGGTGTATGTTTCAGGCACAAATTAAGTCTTTTGGTGAGGAAGAAATTCTCGGTCCTAATCTCCTATCCCGCCCCCCTTTTACAACGTTACACAATTGTATGATAGGTTTGCAGCTTAGTTTGTTTTCGACCTTTCACTGAAGCAACTGCCAAACTGTTTTCAGTGGGAGCAATATATGGCCAGCTGAAGATACCAGACAAGCAGGTCTAGAGTCTGCTCCGCTAGGTACACTCATGTATCCTAGAACCATCCACTCTCCCAGGCAGCCACTAGGTCTTTATTTCCTCACTGTGCCTCTCCGTCCTCCATAGCTTTTATTCTTTTGTGAAAGGAAAAAGTTGGCAACTTTTACAATGATAAAGATCAACATTCTCAAAAACAAAAGAAATCTTGTACAGAATGATGGTAAAACTTGATTGCCCTTAAAATGCAACAAAAGCCATAATGATGTCTGCTCAAAGATGTTTCAAAAGGCATTCTTTATGCAGGTATTTAAAATGTTTTCTTTGAGAAGATGTTTCATGTTTATTACATACAGCTTTAATCATGGATATTATTAATATGGTAGATTATGATGGGACCTTCAAAGCTGTTGTCTCTTTCTCTCTCCTCCTCCCCACCATGATCTAACTGGGGACATTGAGACATATTTCTGGCTCTGTCATAAATGGATTTTTGAGGATTAGTGGGCACAGAAATAGATCCACAGGCTGAATACATATTATACAACCTATTAACTTTACTTTTTACAATGAACAAGTATGTGATTCTGTGATTTTGTTTTCCCTCATTTAACACATATTCTTTTTTTCCCCCCACAGAAATACGTTTGCTAGAACATTTGCAACTGAAAATGGGCTAAAATCACTGTAATTATATCCTTGTGGTATTCTGTAAAACGTTTATTTGAATGTCCTGTTTTATATTGCACATACTGTAAATTATAAAGAGAACAGTTTATTCATGTTACATTTCTTCTTGCCAAACTATGCACTGTCACCATTAATTCACAGATTGGGCCAGGTTCTGTTCTTGGAAAGATGTGCAGGATTCCCAAAGAACACAATAGTTATTATGTGTTTGGAGCTGACAGCAGAATTTGGCCTACTGTGATTTTTGTCATTATAAACATATACCTTGCATACAAGGATTTCATTGGTTTATTTAAACATAATGCAAGTAACTGATTGATTAATTGTGTTGATGGGGTACAGTTTCTCACTACAGGCATGGTAGTTCTTGATTTTCATACAGAAGCTGCTTTTTCCATTAGTGTTCCATTGCCATCCTGACCCTGAAGCCCCCAGTAGGAGCTGTCACTCACAGAAGGAATGCTACTTTAATTGTGTCAAACCAAAAACCACGAATACCATGAATACTTTCGGTATTCATCTAGTTTAACAGAAAATACAGATGGTGCCAACTAATGGACAGACAAGGGTAGGCACATACAGAGGGGCCCTATCTCCCCAGGGAAGAGGTGGAGATAGAACAGCAGGAAAAAAAGACAAGTCTGAAGAAAGGAAAATGGGGAGTTGGGAGGGGAGTAGTAACTTGGATTGTTTCAAACTTCTTTCCCTCTCTATTTGACAATAAAATAGAATATATATATACCCACCAGCTGTCAGTGTTTTCCTTCCGGTCCAGAGTTTTATTGCTCCTATAGCTTTGCTGCATTTTAGCCTCTCCTCCGCGCACCCCCATATCTCCCCAATCCCTCTGCCTTCTTTTGCTGTTTTGTTTCTCTTGATCATGTCTACGTGGGAATTTTTTTTGTACAAGCTAAGGTGTGCATTTAAAGTGCTTTAATTATAACCCTCTGTGGCCACTCTTAGTTCAGCATAACAGTGGCTTGTTGTAGTTAAGCTTGTATCACTTGGGAAGGGGTTTAACTTAATCTGCAAAAAGTCACTCTTATACTGAGAGTGACCAGATGTCCTGATTTTATAGGGACAGTCCCGGTTTTTGGGTCTTTTTCTTATATAGGCTCCTATTACACCCCACCCCCGTCCCGATTTTTCACACTTGCTGTCTGGTCACCCTACTTATACTAGAAGAAGAGTGTCCACATGGGGTTATAAAGGTATAGCTATACCTGTATAACTGGTCAAACTTTTTCCTATGTACATAAGGCCTTAGCTCTTCTGGGATCTCACCATTTCTTTCCTCGACTCTTCACTATTGGGAGGGATTGGAACACTTACTCTCCTCTCAGGCTGGGAGGAAGATGCAACCTCCATTCCCTGATTATTGCTGGTAGATAAATAGGCTCTTTCTGCCTCTCTTCTGCAATGCCATAAATCCACCACTGGTAGTACCAATGGAGCACAAGTGTAGACAGGCTGCCATTGGCCACTAGCATTTAACTACCATGTTGTCTAAGCCTGATCTGATCAAGTTCAGACAACAAGATGGTTAAAATGTCTGAAAGCTGTTTACACTAGAGCTTCCACCATTGCTACCACCAGTGGAGCTGCACGACGGGTAATGTAACAATGAGAGACTGAGGGAAAATGCTGGAGAACCTGGAATGCAGCCAGGGGAAGGAGGTGTAGAACCAAGATCTGACCTGCAACATGTTTTTGTACAAACCTATTTACTAGGAAAAGTTCTGGTGCAAACTTCTCAACCCAAGAACTGCAGGTGAGCATTAGCAAGTCCCTGCAGGAATCTGAGTATCATTTTAAAAAGATAAATAACCCTGTGACACATAACCATGCTGATGTATCCTGTCTGCCTCAGACCAGTCCTGTGATTCTCTCAGAAAAGAAGATCATCATTCAGCATGAATAAACTCCAAACACTATGTGATAATTTGGCATCATCTGACATCATAGATGTAAATAGTGAGCAAAATGGAGACAGCTTTCTTCCAACATCACGTATGAGAAGCTCTGTCACAGTTCAGGCAAATGCACCTGTATTCTCCCTTTGAGGTCCACCAAGGGCACCTGCTTTAGGCTTCTGGTCCTAGCTATAACCTCTCTTGGGCAGAGACCTGCATCTCTTTCCAACCTGTCCAGGGATTTTAAGGCTTCACAGTTCCATGAACAACACTGAGATATCCCCAGCAAGCCAGACTGCCTATAAAGGCCAACACTTGCATTTTTCTGTCTCTCTGCAGTCTCCGACCAGTCTAATGGTGGCAGTTATAAGTTACCTCACAGCTCTTTGTAAGCAAGCATATTTATTCTTAATGTAGAAGCATTATGGAGGACATACTAAAACAATAAAGCTAGAAACCTTACTGGAAGTCACCCCCTAACTCCAAACTAGAATTCTGGTAGTTTTTAGTCCTTCGAAACCCAAACTGGGTTTTCCTGGAGTTATAAGTTCATCTGTCTCAGAACCAGAACAGTGGCTAGGCAGGTCAGCCATTTCTTTATACAGCTTGGGCCTTTGACCTTGGCTCCTGTAACAGGTATTCAGCAGACCTTAACCCTCATCTGAGAGCATAGCTTCAAACGGCTGAATTTTAACATAATTGGAGTTGGTGAATTTGCATTAACCCCTCCCTAGGGATTTCAGGAAATCCATTTCACACTTGTTGTCCCAAAAGTCCCATATGTGTCTGGCACATTTTCTGTACAGTCTTTTGAATTCCCAGGTCTCACATCTGTCACATCTCCCTTGTAGATAGGTTATATACACAATCCTGGCCTTCAGTAGCACATAAACTTAAAACAATAAGGTCTTTCAGGGATGTTGCAATAAATGCTCTATCTGTCAGACCTTCAAGATATGGTTTACAGCATATAATGAATATCATCTCAGAGGGAAAAGTCACACTGATGTGCCCCAAGCTAGCTATGAATTGGTACAAGGTGGTGCCATTCCACAGCTGAAAAGCTGGTATGCACCTTGCCTCTTAGAAGTAAGATATTCAAGCCACAAAATGCTGGCCACCATTATTCACTTTGGAACCTAGCAAACGTGTTACAAGTCATTTGAATTGTGTGTGTGACATTTTTGGAAAGGATTGTTCAGAGCTATGGATAATCCTGGAGATTATCCATTGCATTGTTACAGTCTTTCCACAGAGACAGAAATGTACATTATATAATAGTACTCTAAGCGAGGAAGATGATCACTATAATTTAAGGTATCCAGAAGTTAAACACATATTTCTGAGGTGCAGCTTAGCACACTATCCCTTACATCTAAATCTGCACATTGAGAGTGTACATTTGAGACAGAAAAGAAATTGTTAATCATGTAGCCCTGATCTCTCTCACTGATCCACTGCAATGCAACGGTCTCCTAGATGGAAGACGTTTGCCTGCAATTGTAGAGCCTGGATCCTCAGTGGGAGATAGGCCCCTAAATATGTTTGAGGATCTGAGCCTAATCCATTTTAACAGTCTATGTCATTCGTTCAACTCCCATGGGATGAACCAAGAGATGCTATTTATTAAAGCTAAACTGTCACTGCCTCAGCCTTTACAACTGCAGGATCTAAATGCATGAATGAGACGATGGTGTAGGGAGGAGAGATTTAGGTTCATTAGGAACTGGGGAACCTTTTGGGGAAGAAGTAGCCTCAACCGAAGAGATGGGCTCAACTGTAACCAAAATGGAACCACACTGCTGGTTGTAGAGGATTTTTTAAACTAAGGACTAGAGGAAAGCAGACAGGTGTGGAGGGTGGAGACATCTTTTAGGGATAAATTTATTAAAGGTGAACTCTATATTCTAGCATAAAGGAAAGGAAAGAAGTTGGTAGAGTACAGGTACTGACCACTATCAGATACAGGCTACTGGGCATGATGGACTGGTGTGACCTAATATGGCAGCTCTTATATGTTTGTGCCACCTGCAGCTGTTGCATTTTTGTCCTCCCTGTAATGGGATAAGATATTTTCTAGCTGCTGGTCTGGGCTGATATTTTGGTGGTGAAACAGAATTATTTGAGGGATGAGTGGTGGAGTTAAGGTGAGGGAAAACCGAGTTCTGACCCTAGGCTAAGGAAGAAGAGTGGGGAGCTGCGGGGAGATGGGGAATAGTGCAGAATATAATATTCTGTTGGAATTGTATGTTTTTTTACCTTGGGCTCAGATGGCTGTTTTTCTTTGCTTTATCTATTCACACAGGACACAGAGGAGAGGACTGAATCAGCTTTAGAATTAGTGCACAAACAGAGAAAAGTTTGACTGGCGCTCCGCCCTGATCTCTGTAGTGGTAGTACACAGCATTGGGCTAGGTCCCTGAGATCACATCAGAATGAAAAATCCAGTTGAAATCCTTTCTTAATGGCTGATGCACAATAGCATGTACAGCAGGTGTAGCAATCAAACCCTATGAAAATAATTACTTTAAATAAAGTCTGATTCAGTTAGCAGAGAAGTCACTCACCCGATGAGTAATCAAAGTCTTTTGGTAACAGCATCTGCTCCCAAGGGTTTATAGGAACAGAAGGGGGGCTCTTGCAACATTGATCAATATGGTTGAGAAACTGACCTTGGAGTTTACCAGTTTTGCCTCATACCACATATAAAACAGCTACTCTATGTTCTAGCATCACAACATGCTAAGGAAGAAGCCAATTTAATATGGTATCTGCAGAACTTAATTTGAGTAACAAGGCATCTGAATTGCATCGTTTACTCCATTATTTGTGCAGACTAAGTTCTGGGCATGAAATCGCATTTTCAGAGATTTTGTGCACAGAACTGGAACAGAATATAGCTGGAAACAGCAGCAAATTTGATTACAAACACAGATGGCCACTTTTTACTATAGGCTTCAATTTAAAAAAAAGCAGATGCTGTCAGGTTTTCAACTAACCATTGAGCTCTGTCATAAAAATTCAGCTTGTGGATGAGACATGCCTTGCTTTAATCAGCAATGTCCCCTTGGGTCACTAAGGAGCAGCCTCGATGAAGGACGTCCCGTCCCATCCAATCTTGTTAAGCAGCCAAGATCTGCAAAGTTTGCTATTGACTTCAATAGGAGCAACAGCAGGCCCCAAGACAGTGTAGGGTATCTGGGATTAAGACAGGGTGTAAATGAGGGATCCTCAGAGTCCTGTAAGAAACACAGAGGATCCTGGAGAAAGGAGACAGAATAGGGGAAAAGGAGGCTCACATCAGAGAAGGTGGAGAGAACGGTCTAATCACAAAACTAGTATTGTACACCTTCCTTCTGTGCTCTCCTAACTATTTTGCTATTGCTGCTTTGAATGGTGCATAAACCAACCAGAGAACAGAATCAGCTTTAAAGAGGACCCCAAAGGGCAAAGTTTGACTGAGGCCTAAGCAGCTTATACATTTGTTTGCTTAGGGAGCAAAGGGAAAATATATCCCAAAGTATCCTCACATCCCGACCTCCTGAAGGTTGTTTTTTATTCAGTACAACTTCCCTTTTTATGCCCTCAACCCCTTCGTTGGCTCTTATGAATTAATTTCATAACTCCTCAGAAATGGACAAGATCCCCAGCCTGCCCCCAAAATCAAGGCAATTATTGTGGTGTCCCTAATACCCTGGAATGCTCAAATGTCTAAAGCTGTCTGAGTAATGCCAGGTAAGGTTGGGCAAAAAGTCTGTCTGTCACAGTGACACAAACAGTTGGTGAATATCAAAAAGGGTTTTGCAGCACCACATTTTATGATGCCTCTTCAAGTTGCATGCAGCCGTTGGGCCAAATTCTGCCCTCAGTTACACGGTTGTAAGTGCAGAATTGCATCACTGATTTTCCTCCAGGCTTATATCAGTGTAACAGAGCAGAATGTGACCCGAAATCTCACAAAGCTAAATAATACAACTAAATAATATAACTATTATTAGGAGAAAAGCATCAAAAGTTGAGTCTTAATATCCACCAGAGGGAGCCCACAGAAACCTCGTTCTGGTATGTAATGGGCAGAGCTGCCACAGGGTGTATGAGGACTTAGTTCAGTCCTATTTTGCCACCGTCGGGAATACTGCTCCATCCTTGATCTGTTGAACTAACAGGGAAAATGTATGCTGCATATTTATGAAAGCTTCCAGACAGCCCAGAGCTAAAAGGCTCTGAAATAGACTTCCAAGGAAGTGAGTGCATGCCTTATTGTTAAGGCTGTGAGTTTGTCACGGAAGTCACAGATTCCATGACTTTCCGTGACCTCCGTGACTTTTGCAGTGGCCAGTGCAGCTGGCTCAGGGGCAGCTCGAGCAGCCCCTGCGCCAGGCACACCAGCCACTGCTGGGGCACTCTCGGGCCACCAGCCCGCCCCCACCCCCAGCAGCAGCAGAGTTTGGGTGTTGTAGGGGGCAGGAGGTTGGGGCACGGGATGGGGTGAGGAGCACTCTGGGCGGCGCTTACCTGGGGGGCTCCCCGGAAGTGGTGACACCCCCCTCGCTCAGCTGCTATGTGGAGACGTGGCCAGGCAGCTCTGCAGCAGACTGCCCAATGGGAGCTGCAGGGGCAGTGCCCTGGGCGGGGGCAGTGCCCTGGATGGAGGCAGTGCACAGAGATGCCTGGCCATGCCTCCGCCTAGCAGCTCAGCAAGGGGGATGTCACTGCTTCTGGGGAGCACCACCCACAGCCCACCTCACCCTGTCATGTGCCCCAACCTCCTGCCCTCTTCCACACCCAAACTCTGCTGCTGCTGTGTGTGTGGGGGGGGGGGGGGTGGACCCAGGTAGGCAGGCTGCTGGCTCCACTAACCCCCCCTCAACACCAGTGGGGATCCCGAGTCACACACCACTGCCCATGCCCCTATAGCACCAGGGGGGCTCCTGGGCCACACAATGCTGCCTGTGGCCCCCCCAGCACCAGCGGGCGTCCTGGGCTGTGTGCAGCTGGCCCCTGCCCCAGCAGGAGTCCTGGGCAGGGGTGAAAGTAAAATTGAACTCTTACTGGTACGGGGCTGGCTCTGCCCGCCCCCACCCCAGAAGGGGTGGGAACTCAGGTGTGAGGGCCGGGGCTGGTGGTCAGCATCCCCTAGCCAGCCCATCTGCACTGCCTGGCCTGTGCTGCCCAGGGCTCCAGCAGTGATTTAAAAGGCCTGTGGCTTTTAAATCTCTGGCCTCAGGGTAGCTGCTCCTACCCCGCCCCCATTGGTGGCCCGGGAGGGGCAAAAGGGGCAACGACGTTAAAGCAGGGTCCTTTTTCGTGGCAGCACTTTAACATCGGCTGTACGAGCTGGTACTGGCAGCCACTTTTTACCGGTACCGCCTTATTTTCACCCCTGGTCCCGGGCTGTGTGCCACCACCCACCCCCTGCAGAACCCGGGCCACCCTCCCCCAGCACCCACAGGGCCCCCTGGAAGCCCTCCCCCAAGTTTTATTCATGGGTATTTTTAGTAAAAGTCATGGACAGGTCATTGGCAGTGAATTTTTGTTTACTGCCCGTGACCTGTCCGTGACTTTTACTAAAAATACCCATGGCTAAAACATAGACTTAGTCACTGTTTATGTCATTTTAAATTGGATTAGACAAAACTCTAGAAAACATTCTGCAGAGAATATCCTGTATTGGCTCAAAGGTGGACCAGATAATTGCTAGTTCCATAATTCTATAATCCCTAATGATTCCAATTATACTGCCCAATGCAATTAACTACTGGTTGGGAAATGTTCTGTTGTACTGTACATGAGAAATTTTTACAGCATTGCAAGTGTAAGCAGGGTCAGAATGAATGTTTCCCTGACAGCTAGCTGGGAGTGGGAGAAACTTTAGATTTGTTTATGCAAATACAGTTTGCTCCTGCTCTGCTTACATATTCAGTAAATACAGTGGTGTCAAAGTGATCACTCTGGCTGGTGTTGGGTACAAATCACCTTAGTACTGAATGCAGGGGTAGTGAAATATGGTTACCAATGTTGTAATTATTGTAGGAATACAGGAAAGCAGGACTGTGCTTAACCTGTCCCAAATGAGGGGGCCACCCTCAGTTGAAAGAACCCTGTTAAGCCAGGGGCTCAAAAGTCAGAGCCCTGTGAAAGTAAGAGGGGTGGGGATAGGTATCCCCAGCCAGGAGACTGCAAAGCCTCAGCCAGGGTTCTCCCTAGACTGGTTTAACCTGTTCCTCCCCACTGTTAAAAAAATAGAGCTAAATAGGATTCATTAGGAACCTATTTGTTATGTTAAATACCCAATCAGGGCTGAAATCAGTTGTGGTAGGAAACTGCCAGAACTCAGCTCGAAGTCAAAAAAGCAATCGAGAAACTGTATCCTCTTGAAATTTCAGTTTATAACAATGTTGGTATGTTATATTGCTCTGACAAGGGGTAGGGGGATTCTAACCTGGTGGGAAATAACTGTTTGTCTGTGCAAAAAAAGGAGAGCTAAAAATCACTGAGAGCTGAAATCACTTGAGATGAGGCAGTGTTTCTGCCCAGCCTGCAAAGAGCTGAAAATTAGAGACTGATGTGCAGCTGTCATAGGCAGAGAGGCAGGTGGCAGCAGAAGGTGACTGACAGTCAGCTGGAGAACGAGTGGCTGGTGCAACAGAGAGGTGCGATGATCGGCCAACGGAGCAGCTGGCGGAGAGGGGTGGCAAGTGTGTACCCGAGCAGCGGAATGAGTAAGGTACCTCTTTACCCCACCCAGGGAGGGAGGTGAACTCTGCAGATACATCTCTGAATCTGGGTCTGCACTGACCAAGGACAGCAACTGTGAGTGGGGTGCAGAGAAGGGTTGGGCATGTGAAAGGGACTATTGGGTTGCTGGACTTAAGAACATGAGGGGAAAAGGACACTGCCCAACCTATTTAGGGGTGGGTCTTTTACTCATGGTTTATGTTTATGAACCCTGTTTGCGGTGTTTTTCCAAATTAATGCTGAGTTACTTTCCTCCTTTTATTAAAAGTTTCTTTTCTACACTCAGATTCTGTGCTTGCAAGTGGGGAAGTATTGCCTCTCAGAGGTGCCCAGGGATGGTGTGTAAATTTCCCAGGTTACTGGGTGGAGGCTCGAGCTGGTTCTCTGTTGTATAAATGGAAAAGGATCCCTAGATTTTGAACCCGGCCCTAGTTGCTGCTGGCACCACCTGGCAGAAGGGTTACATAAGCTATTAGAGGAGATACCTCATTCACAGGGACAGGACTGCAAACAAGCTATGTTTTGAGTGAAGGTTTGCTGTTTTTAGTTTCCTGCCCACTCATTTGTAATTTCCCCCCTTCAAATAATTTTGTTTACAGATATTATATAAAGCTATTGCACAGGGGCCAATCTGTGCTGAGCTGTAATCCTGGTTTTCTCTGCAGCCACAGGTAATACACAGCCTTTCTACCTAGAGACTTCTATGGGCCCCATCACAGACATGAATACATTTAGCCTCACAAACCCTGAGGAGCATTATTAGCCTCACTTTACAGAGGAGGAACTGAAGCAAAAAGAAGATGAGTGACATGCCCAACATCACACAGGAAATCTGTGTCTCAGGGCCAAGAAGTGAACCCAGGGGTTTCTTAGGTTCCACTCTAGTGCCTTGCCCACGAGACCATCCTTATCTTCTGTGTGCCTTGCTTTCCCCATTGCTCAAGTTATTCTTCATAATTGATATTACTTAGCACTTAGAAACCCCAAACATACATATAGTAAGAAACAGCCCTAGCCCCCAAAAGCATACAATCTAAATAGACAGAAAAGACAAATGGAGTGGGGGATAAAACAGACACAGAAGTGAGCCAGGAATAGAACCCAGTTCTTGAACAGCGATACCGGCTTACTTCACAAGAGTGCTGTAAGATAACAACATAAAGTACGTGAAATATGTTAGTTCTAATAATACTTCATTGCCCCTCAGAACATAGTAAACTTTGGAAGGTCTCACAGTCCAGGGCCTACCTGCGAGGCATGTTGTGTGCAGAGTGCTGTGGACATTACTTTGTTAATATTTCTAAACCATGTGTTTTAGAAGATGAAAAAGTGACATACACATGCTTGATGTGTTGTTGTTATAACCCTGGGTTGTGTTCCTTCCTGATTCTTCTAGACACTCATTTGAATCTCAAGCTCCCCAAGGAATAGCCCTTAGAGGGAAACAAAGAAACAGTCACACGCTCCAGCACAGGAGATAGACTAGCCCTTCAGCCAGTGATATTTTGCCCTTTGTTCCACAAACAGTAAAGCACTTACTTTAGCACTGGGATTGTTTGACTGGAACCATACCCCAGCAACTAGGTTCCCATGAATACAAAATGACTGCATCAAAACAAGAAGGTGGCAGGGTTTTGCAACTTTAAAAGAAGTAGCCCTGTGTGGGCTTAGAATAGTGAAAGTATTTAAAGTCCTTAAGAGATGGGTTTACAAAAATGCAGAGGCTGTTTGAGTTGTCTGTTGATACCTCTTGCACTTTGGAGTATTGTTGTTAATATCCTGTTATACTTCCCTAATGGGAAAACTTCATACGCCACCAGTAACCAGCTCACCAACTACGTGTGGTATTTTGAAGGAATATGTTTCTCTGGTGTGATGGTAAGTGTCGGTTCTGTGGATTTTATTGAGTTGTATGCTAGAGCAAATGATGTTAGCACAATCACATCTGTAGGGATAACCCTGCAGCAAGGTGTGATTGTGTCATGATCTTGCTTTTAAAGGGGAGATTAATTATTTTAGCTAATTTTATAGGCAGTAAATTTGATCAGCTTTAAAAAATCAAGGGCATTGATCATGGACAGCTGAACAAAATTGGCATGTACGTGATTTTTTTTTTTAACATGATTTTGGGAGGTGGGTTTCCATGCTTTTTGTCATATAAGCAAAGATTGTGCAGTAGTGTGTGGGAGGGGATTGGCTAACCATCTACTTGGGTTTGGGAGTTATGCTAAAAGTGAAAATTCTTATATATGTAACTGCAAATCTGACTGCAGATACTGTGCATATTATACCACGATGTGCTATGGCCACTAATCAGTAAAGCTCTGGTGCTGTGTAAAAACTTAGACAAGTCAATCAATTACAGTCAGTGGCAGATCACGCACAGTAACTTTTTTCTAACAGATTTTTAATATTCTTATCTGTGGTAACATAGTCAAGGGTGCTGGAACAATTTGCATTGTGGGGGTGCTGAGAGCCATTGAACCAAACTGTAAACCCTGTATATGGTGAAAACCACTTCAAGCCAGGGGGTGCAGTAGCACCCCCAGCACCGCTAGTTCCTATGAACATAGTACACAATGTTAAAAAGCCACAGCCCTCTTATGTGTTTAGACAGGTATCTTATATTATTAATGTCAATTCTATTTGGTAGGGTCTTTCTACTGATACATTAAAAAGGGAAAGATGTAAAATGAATAAAGATGAGACCTAATTTTGAAACTATCACTGTGCATGTTCTACATCAGTCTGAAAAATGTCAAACTTGTGGTGATCAGAGAAAATTTACTGGAGGCCCAGAAACTCAAATGGAGAAACACTGATAAGCTGGAGGTTTGAAAAGCACCAACCACAAAAATTAGAAATACCCTATATAGAGATTTCAAAACTTCCATTTAGCACTTTTCCATTTCAGAGCCCTTCCATTGGGAGTTCATGAGAGTTACCATTGTCCTCATTTTACAAACAGAGAATCGAATAGCAAGAGGTTCAGGCTGTGCCTACACCAGGGTATTTTTACTAAAATTTCCCATTGTAGTTACTATTGGTTCAGTTCCAACGGTGGGATCATCCATGAGAGTCCTAGTGTAGGCAGAAATCCAGATGGCTGCTAGTATTTTAAGCAGATCTACACAACATGGTGCTTAAAATGCTGATATTGCCAGCACCTTGTCTACATTAGCACTCCTCCTCCCACCTTCCCCATTCCTCCAACCCAGAGGGGCCATCCCTTCCCTTCCTCATATGGCCCTTACCAGAGGCCCCTTGGATACGTTTTTTTTAAATGCTGGAAACTATTATGAACTTAAGTCCAAGATTTACTTGGTGAAATTACCCAACCAATGTCAAATAACTTAAAACTTTGAGAAAAGTCCTAAGCTGCATGTGGAGGATTGGCAGAGAGAGAAGTGAAGCTCATTAGTTCTTTTCTGCAAAATTTCCAGTCATGTCTTACTAGGGCCCTGACTCTCCCCTGCCATGTACCTGCAGCAGTCATATACTTCTGTGCAAAGTGGGTGTAAAGTGCTACCAGTTCAGACTGGTGGCATTTCACACTTACTGGGCACGGGCAGGAGAGAATCAGGTGCGGGATCTCCAGTTATTCCACTCATCTTACAGTCTCCCCCTTACAGATGCTTCTGTTAGCAGCACTTCTAATAACACTGGAGCGTGACACGTTCTACCAATGCTGCCAGAGCGAGAGCTGTAACAAAACGTACAGGGTGAGTCGTGGTTTTGTCTTTTGTTTCTCTACTCAGCATTCATTCTGAGTTCCCCTCCTCCCCCATTTCCCCAGCCAAACCTTGACTTCCTCTTTATGGCTAGTTCCTTCCTCTCTCTGTATTAGGACAGAACCCTGGGTGAGGGTAGAGACAACCCCACGGGTCATCACAAGTCCAGTTGCTTCCTCCAACTGCACAGGTGAAGTCCCCAGGAAACAAAAGAGTTAAGGAAGAACACTGATGGCCTTGGACTGTTGTCTTTCAACTCTCTCCCCTGCTGAATTGCTCCTTCACCTCCTCACACCCCCTTCTTACATTAGATGGAAAATAAAGAATCTGCGTAAATGCTGATTGGGATGCAAACAAGTCTTATGAGTGTTGAAGTGCCCTCCTGGCCTGCTACAATGCGTTTGCAAAAGTACATTTTAAAAACCAATGGGAATAAAACTGTCTTATCTCTGGAGAAATTTGGCATTTCCCCTGAGGACACAATCCCAAAAGAGAAAATGCTGTTGCCAGGGATGGGTCTCACTGTTGTCCTGATCCCATTTCCTATTGAATTTTGAACAACTATGCCTGTAAGGTACAAACCTGGCAAAGGAGCCAGGGCATGTTGTTTGGTGGTTGGCTCTGATTAGGTGAAACCCCCATGCTGATAACATTTATTCTCTCTTCTATACAGAGTTTCATTTCAGTTGTGTTAGCCCTGCTTGGAATTGCTTTTTCGGGATATAATGTCATCATCTCTACTTTGGGCTTAGTGCAAGGCCCATTCTGCAATACTCCAGCTGGCTGGGGTTATATCTTCAAAGACACTGCAGGGGGGTAAGAAACATCTTTATATCTACTATAAGAAACTATACAGAAAAAAGATAAAAAGGTCCTTTTGGAGGTAATTTATAGATAAAAATAAATTTACCCATTATCACAGCATATGTATTTTCTTAGCTTTTAAAAATCTTTGCTCCACAATGAATACTGCATATTTTAAATTTGTTTCTGAGCAGAACACACAAAGGAAAAAAAAATTATTTGCATCTTTACAGAGAAAGTTTAATGTTCAGCTAATTTGGCTAATCTTCCAGTGAGATATCAAAGCTCCTAAGCATATGTGAAGTGCAGATCTAGAACCTGTGACTGCTTTGAATGCAGAAGTTTGAAACCATCTCCTTTTCAAGGATAAGATTTTTTAATATGGAAATATTTCAAGATAAAGTCAAGTTCTTCCAACTTCCAGTGGAGTACACTAAGCATTGGACTAGTCATGAAATCCTAGATAGAAGAAGATGAAAAGCCAAATTCCTCAGCAAGTATGGGATTGTTCCCTAAAACAGTGGTTTTCAACCTTTTTTCATTTGTGGATCCCTAAAAATTTTTGAATGGAGGTGCAGACCCCTTTGAAAATCTTAGTCTGCAGACCCCCAAGGGTCTGCAGACCACAGGTTGAAAGCCATTGCTCTAAAATATAGGAATTACTGACTTCAGTTTAGAGTAGAGACAAAAGAAGTGGATCCTTATACACATGTGGTGTATTCTCTATTTCTATGTTATGGTGACACCATTGAGACACATACTAATAATGGTAATATTCTGTTGGGTTGTTGTTTTTTTTAATTCATAAATAAAAAAAAGCCTGATTTGAACATGAAGGGCCAGATGCCAAGTGAGGGACTCTGGATTCAGCCCAAACTGTGTAATTTATTAATAAAGGAGAAATGGAGGCCAGCACTGAACCTATTAAAAACCTCACAAATACGACTACAGTGATGGTTCTTGGAACCAATAATAGACCATGCCATCTCCAGTATTGCCAACTCCCACGGTATCAGGGAAGTGCTGCTTCTTGCTAATGGCTAGATCAATCCTATATTGTTCGTACTGTGCCATCATCACCTGTATGAATGGCTGATACAAGTTAGAAGTTCTTTGACTGATATGTAATCTGTAACTCATCAATTCTAAAAAATAAAATAAATTCTATGTACTAGTGTGAATAACGTTGCGTTCATTGGGTCGGTGGTTCTCAAACTATTTACCATCCAGCCCTTCTTTTATCAAAGGGAATAAACTCGGAAGGGAGAGAGTCAAGAAAGCAATAGGGGAACTGCCTTCCATTTCCTTTCTTCAGGGTGAGGAGAGGGTAAGTGGTGTCTCCATCTGAGCAGCCAGGGAGAGGCATGCAGTTGCGTGCATTAAAGGCTGACTTTTCAATCTGAAATTATCACACATGGATGGAGAGGGACATCTGACTCACGATTTCTGATCTCTTGAGGATGGCAATACTGCATCTCCTTCACGTTGTTATGATGATACAACAGAGAAGGTGAATGACATACTCTATAGGGCTAGCAGGGAGACAGAGGGTGGCCTGAGGCCAAATGGGAATTACAAATGGTGATACTCCCTTAGGCAGTGCCCCCAGTCACCACTCCATCCTCTTGTCATAGTGAAATATTATTTGGGCATTACTGATCTATGCTGGTTAAAAAACTCCAACTTCAGCTAAAGTATAATCAACTGCAGTTTGAGTGATACTCATGAAATAGAAGGGACCTAAATAGTCTCTGTTTAAATTCAGTTTGTATCATTAGCAGAAAATGCAGAACTTCTAACACTTCCATGACAAAAATGCAGTGAATTGAATGAAGAAGATGCATTCTGTGAATTCTGATCTGGATTCTGGGCTCAGTTACACCATTGTAAATCTTGAGTAACACCACAGGGTTTGATTGAGCTACTTAGGATTTACACTGGTGTAACTGAGACCAGAATTTGGCTCCAGGACATCAGAACAAACAGGTTTTATTATTTTGTATGATTACTATTAGAATTATTATTATTGAGTGTTAAATTTCAAGGCATTAAACTGGTCTAATTTCCCCATTTTTCTGTTTCTCTGGTAGTTACCTCATTGCGTACAGCTCCTGGTCTCAGTGCACTGAACCCGTGCACGTAGTGGAGTGGAACATCATTTTATTCTCTATTCTCATAGCCCTTAGTGGACTTCAAGTGATCATCTGCTTTCTTAAAGTGATGGCCGAATTAAAACAGATACTCTGTGGGACCTACTCTGTCTTTATACAGGTAACAAAAGACCTTGTGCCAAATCTTAGGGTGGTGTAAATCAGCATTGCTCCATCAACTTCACTCAGATGCCGATTTACACCAGCTGAGGATCTGGCCATTGTTTTTTATGAATTTGAAACATTACTTTCCTAATCTAATTTGTTTAGATTTGTTTAGATACCAGGCATTGTAGTCAAGTGCATTTAACAACATACTGTACTATTCAAATTCATCTTGCATTCCATACAACATGCAGGGATCCCAGGCTTCTCACTTAAACTCTTCTGATTGGGAATGTGGGGCTGTGAAGGTTAAATAAAATGACCCTGAAAATTAAACATCAGTACTTAATATAGAGAGAATACAGGACTTTGGTGTCAGTGAAGAGTGCTGAGCATCTACCTCCTAGGAACAAGTTCAAGTTTGTCTTTAACATCAAGTGGGTTTCATAGCTGAGAGAGTAAGAAACAACCTGGTGGGTTTTGGCACTCAAGAACTTGGTATGTATTTTATGTCAATGTGCATAATGTTGTTCTGTGGGACATATCAGCAGAGCCCTATTAAAATGACCAAGAAATCCCTGTTTCAGAAGTGAGGGTTTAGCACAAAGGGCTCCTGGTCTACAACAATACTACAATAAAAAATAACGTTGAATGACCTTAGTTTAAATAGGTGGTGCCACTAGTAGGCATTACGGTGTGAAATAATATTTTCAGCATGGCAGCCAGAAGTTATAAAAGTGTATGATAGGTTTCATTGTCTGCTCTGGAGGCTGGGTAGAGCTGGAAGTGCTAGCTCAAGAATGGCCACATTCATTAGGCTTTCGAAGCCTTTCGTGTTCTTATGCAGCCCACAATGTTCATCGTGGGCAGATCATTCAGCTCAGCCTCCAGATTGTTTTGCTTTTATTAAACAGCAAGTGATTGTCGTATCAAAATGCACTGGCAAGTGTTTCTAGAAGGGAAGGAAAACTCTAGCAAGTTTACCTTGGCCTATAAAGCAAAAGCATCTGCTGACATAGACAAAAAACACATTGACTGAGCAGAAGTATAGAGAAACTACAAATCATTAGTTTGTACTTTATGAAATGTTGAAATCAACAGAATTTACATTACTCACTAGAAGTGAAACAAAGGACCATTCAATAAATAGAAGATGTCTGGAGTAAATGGAGATAAAAATCTCCTTTTAACAGCCTTTAATGGGAATGTCACTGTTTCAGGGATTTGAACTCCAACATAACACTCTGCTTGCCAGGGACTCAGGTAATAGACAGATTTGATTTGCCTGGAGCCCCAGTACTGCTCCCACTGAAATCAATAGGAGCTTTGCTTCTGTCTTCACTGATGACACAGTTGGGCGCTGTAGCTCACGATTTGTTAGTCTCTAAGGTGCCACAAGTACTCCTTTTCTTTTTGCGAATACAGACTAACACAGCTACTACTCTGAAACCTGTTTTATCTTGAGAAGCTCTGTTGATTTAATATCATGTGGATGTTTCCATTGTGCAAACTGTAAGTTATACTGAGAGTTAATGCTACAAGTCTCCTTGACTTCTTCCCATTTCCTTTGACAGCCGGGGATTATCTGAATGTAGCAGAGAACGCTTCATTGCCAGCCAGGCTTCGCTCCTCCAGCGTTTACTGTTCTACATAGCAGATCTGTGGGTGCCATTAAAACTAATTTTCCACGGATTTCTTTTTCACACCCACTTCTCTCATGAAATGTACTTTTAGATTCACTTAAATGGTTTTTGATAGCTAAAATATAAGCTCTCCCATGTTTTCTTAAATACGACATCCATTTCTTAACCACAGCTAATCCTGAATGACAATGATAACGGTGTCTCTTTTGCTTTGCCATCCAGTTTGTGTTGTATGAGTGCTATGAAACTGCTTTCACACAGAAATCTCTAGTTTTCAATAAAGAAAGTGCTGTAAAGCTGCCATGCTTTCATAGATTCCACTGTTTCGTCTCCTTATTTAGGCTTTATAAATATTTCAGATGGTCTCCAAGGGCCTCAGTAAGTCAAGGGGAGTCTTTCCATTGACATCAGTGTATAGTGTCAGGCCTCAATTTCTTGATCAGTAGAAAATTACTTGATTTTAAGGCCAGAAGAGATCTTCTACTAGCCTGACCTCCTGCATAACACAGGCCACAAACCTCACCCAATATTCACCACTCCATCCAAACCTCACCCAATATTTCTGCATTGCATAACTTCTTTTTGAGCTATAGCATATATTTTAGAAAGATATCCAGTCGTGATTTAAAGACCTGGGTCAACTGCTTGGAAGACAGCTATGCTTAACATGGTATCATCAACATACCTAATAACAGGTTTTGGTTTCTTTATCTTTAGATACTCAAAGCCAAATAATCCCTTTAGAACATATTTTAGGAGAATTACTAAAAGGGCTTGCCTACGCAGCACAGCAAAGCACACCCGAGGGGTCTGATTTGTAAAGCACACTAGTGTGTTTTACTCTAACTGCCCCATGTAGACCCTGCTGAATGCTGCTGCACTTTAAAAAGGAACCTACTTCACATTAACACAGTCCTGTTTGAAAAGCACACCTTTCTAGTCTATATGGAACAGTTAGAGCGAGACACATTAAAGTGCTTTATAAATCACTCCCCTCTCATATGCTTTGCTGGCACCAAGTAGACAAGCCCTTAGGACAACATTAAATCTCGTGAGAAAAAAAAATCTAGTTTACAAATACCTTTCTAAATATAGACCTCATTTGGGAGGAGATTTTTGAGCCTATAAAAGTCAGCAGGAAAGGCAAAAAGAATATAGCAGTTCAAAGGGGATTTTCTATGACTCCATGGGTAGGCCATTAAAGTACCTGAGTTTACATTTGATAGATCAAATGTAAGTCTAGAACTCACAACCAGTTTGGGGTTTGTGCCTGCTTCTCAACAGTCTGCCCTGAGGTTGGTACTCATGCTCCTGAGACACTCCAGACAGCTTGACAGCTACTAGTTTAATTCCCATTATATTCTACAGGAATTTTCCATAAAAGGGGGAATTACAGCAGAATAAATGTAGGAATGGAGGTTGTTCGTAATTCTGAAATGTTCGTAACTCTGAACAAAACGTTAGGATTGTTCTTTCAAAAATTTACAGCTGAACATTGACTTAATACAGCTTTGAAACTTTACTATGAAGATAAAAATGCTACTTTCCCTTTTTTTTTTTAAGTAATTTATGTTTAACACAGTACTATGCTTCCTTTGTGTGTGTGTGTGTGTGTGAGTGTGTGTCTCTCTGCTGCTGCCTGATTTGGAACTGGAAATACACAATGAGGTATGTGGTTGACTGATCAGTTCACAATGCTGGTGTTCATAGCTGAAGTCCTAGGGTAATTAGAGAGCAGAGGAATGGGGTATACTTGGATAAAAGAGGGCGATTAAAAGAGCACCAGATGGATGGCCATTCTTAATGAGGGAAGAGACTTTGCTTCACACCTGTAAGGGCTTGTCATCTTGTAGGGGTCTCAGTGCCTAATGTCACAAAGGGTTTAGTCCCCAAGATCACATTCCAAGGTGGAATGGGAGGTCAGAGGTGCATGGTGGAAAGGAATGTTGGCAAAATATAAAGCTGCCCACTTGGCATTCCTTAGATCAGAAAATTTTCCCAGACCAGAACATTTCCCCCTTGACTAGAATAACACTGGGACACTGTTTTAGCAATCAAATATGTGAAGTTACAGGTGTTTGATTTGGCCCCCCCCAAATATTTATATCCAATGTGCTGAAAATAAAAACCTTTTCCAACCGAATATGTTGTTTAATCTGGATTTCAACCCTAGATGAAATGGAATTGCTATATTTTGTAGATTTTTTTAAAAAAGTTCTTAATGATTTATCTTTGATTGTGAAATCACATGAGTGGTGTGTCTCAAGAACAGAAACCCCCAGCACTGCAAAGCCTTCATTAGGTAAAAGCCTCCTTTGTATTGGTGAAAGACAATAAACAAGGTATTCTGTTCAGGCTCTGGGTTGATTAATGAGATAAGCAAGCAGTGGCTATTGAGAGAGGTTTTATTGAATTGAATGAGACCAGAAACTTTAAAGGACATTTACAGCAAATGGTTTACTGATATCTTTTGAACACCGCCCTTATTCAAGCACTCCTGCAATTATTCTAAGTATGGAACAAAAAGACATGGGTTTGTCTGGGAAAAGACATGAGCAAGAGACTAGAAGATCATGGAGCCAGATAGGAGACCCATAAGCCATAGGAAACAATGATGTTATTTGTAGGTATCATTATGGTTTGTTTTAGCACCACTGAGAACGGTTGACTGTTTCTCACAGTGTGCAGTGTTGTTGTAGCCCAGTGGGGCCCAGGATATTAGAGAGGCAAGTTTCAGAGTAGCAGCCGTGTTAGTCTGTATCCGCAAAAAGAAAAGGAGGACTTGTGGCACCTTAGAGACTAACAAATTTATTTGAGCATAAGCTTTCGTGAGCTACAGCTCACTTCATCGGATGTCCGAAGTGAGTTGTAGCTCACGAAAGCTTATGCTCAAATAAATTTGTTAGTCTCTAAGGTGCCACAAGTACTCCTTTTTTTAGAGAGGCAAGGTGGGTGAGATAATATCCTTGATTGGACCCACTTCTGTCGGTGAGAGAGACAAGCTTTCAAGCTTATACAGGAGCCCTTGTCTCTGTTTCTCACTGTGTCCCTCCAGCATGGTAACATCTTGTTGGTCCATATTTACTCTGTCAGAAGTTTCCATTTCACATCTGTGTAGTTTCAGACAAAGACATGTGACTTTATATTGCTCATGAAAAGAGCTGGCTTGACAGCTCTGGAGAATGGAATCTTCTCTTTATCCACCGAATAGGCAGCAGTTATGCAAGCATCTCCATGCTCCGTTGGTAATGACCCTTACTTGTGTCAGGGTCCACTGAGATCTAGGCTAAAACAGGCCATCAGATGATAAACCAAGGCTGGATTTGGATTAATGACCTAGAGGTAGGGTGACCAGATGTCCTGTTTTTATAAGGACAGTCCCGTTTTTTGGGACTTTTTCTTATATAGGCACCTGTTACCCCCCACCCCTGTCCTTTTTTTCACAGTTGCTATCTAGTCACCCTACCTAGAGGTGAAAACCTCTCTAACCAATTACCAACCCCAAACTAGATCTTTGTAACTAGCAGCACTGCTAGATCTGCCTGGTAGCTAAAATCCAGTCTGCATTCTTCCTACTTTGTGCCTATTCCCCTATTCAATGCTAACAGCAATTCTATACTCCGGACATAGCTGGCAACTTCATTGATGGTACAGGAGGCAAAGTAAACATCTGTTTCAGACATGCCAAACCCCTGGGGGAAAAAAACACAGAAATTGGGCTTGTTTTTGGCTTAATTGGCTTGTGAGTTGCTTGTTGGCTAGTTTTTGGCTTGTTGCTTGTTGTAGCTTATTGCTTCTTTTTTTTTATTGGCTCCCGGCAAGCAGGGGCAAGGGGGGAGAGAGTCGGGGTGCACTGTGGGTCTACCATAGTCCCAGACTGCACGCCCGGGGGAATCTAGTCACAGAGTGTTGGGGTTCTTAGAGAATGGCTTGTTTTGGCCTTGTTTTGAAATGGGATTAGCTTGATTGTTGGCTTATTGTGAAAGTCAGGGTGGTTATTTACCACGTGAAAGTTGGCAACAGTGATCTGTTTCCGCAGCTGCAGCATGTTGATTCGGCGGTGCTGACAGCAGAAAAAACTGGGTCTAGGCTGGGAGAATGGACCTTAGAGTCAGCAAACAAAATTGATATGCAAAAGAGGGAGAAGAGATTTGTTCCCTTGTGAAGAAAGACCACTGAACATAAAATGATACATGTGATACAGACTGCCCAAGTGTGTGAACAGACACAACAGGCCAAATTAATCCTGGTTGTAGCTCTAAAAAAGTTGCAAATTGCTCCCATATAAATGGAGCAGTAACTCTGAAACCTAATGGTAAAAAAGCCAGCACAATTATTTGCTACTGAGCCCTTTTGCAGGAATATCTGCCTCAGCTGCATAGGTACCAAAATTTCTCCTTGAAATCAATGGAAGTTGCACCTGAAGGTAGATGGGCTCAAACTGTCCAGTAATATACCTCTATTGCCCCAGAGAGTCACAGTAAAACAAACTGAGTCAATGGAGAATGCCTCACTAAGGACTAGATTGAAGGTGTTCAGCACAGGCCAGGCCTGCATTGGGAGTGAAGCAGAGCTCCACAGCGTCACACAGAGCACCAGAATCACTCTGCTTCCAGAGCAACCCAGTGGGGAAGTCTGCTGGGTCTCAGCAGTGTAGACGTTAGAGTCTAGGCTCCAGCCTGCGCCCAATTTCCAGCCCTACACCGTGTGCCCCATGAGCCCAAGTTAGTTGACTATGCTTTGAAATTCGCTGCTGCTCCTTTGCTGTGTACCATATAGAGAACTAGATAGTGAATCCTACATTTAATAGAGCTGTTATTTAAGGTATTTTGCAAAAAGCAAATTTGAGTATTTTATTTGTGTAAACGTGCTCTGAATTCCTGTATAGGAATGGTGATTAAAATTGCTACTTTGCTCTTTCTATGACCAGTTCACGTAAAGCAATGTTCAGATTGGCATGTAATGAAAAAGGAACCTGCTAGGTTTACCCAATATACTGGAAAATTAATTTTCCATCTGAAAGAGTATAAATCATTTTGGCCTTGCAATGTAGCAAAATAGCTGCTGATAAAATCTCATTTGAACTTTTTTGGCCTCTATGCAATGGGAAGTGCTGTTATTAAAGTGTGTCCTTGTGTCTGTTTCTGAATGTGAACGGAGATTTTCAAAAATGTCCAAGTGACATACAGGGGCGTACTCAGGGATTTAAATTTGACCACGCTTGGAGGGGTATGTTCTCCGCCTCCGCCACAGCCCTGGGGCCCATGCTCCTGCTTGCCTCCCCTTTTGCATACTCCTGGTGTCATAAAAGCACAAGAACCATGGGACTTTCACTTAAGTGCTTTTGGAAACCACACCTGGAGCTGCCACTTTTGTGGGATTTTCATACAACAGGTGTGTACAAATTTTGCAGGGCCAAACCTTTGAAAATGTAGATTTAGACTAATCCATTAGGTCAGATAATCTTGACCATTCTGTACATACTTTGTATCTTGCAGTTACAAGCTATCCTGCACACGGGCTATGTGTTATGCTTTTTGTCATTGCAGAATTGTTTTTTTTCCTTACTTTTGAAAAGAATAAGAACAAAAGATATAGCCCTCCTCCTCCATGGAAAGCTCACAGGAGAAAGAATGGGCCCAGAAAACCCTGGGAAGTTCAGCCCATGGACTTCACAACTATATTTCTTCTGGGGCACAGTAGTTAAAGGTCCCACATCCCCAATCCCAAATATCCTGGGCAATCATGAGGAAGGGAAACTCTAGTTTTCCCCCACAGTGGAATAGCTTCTGCAGGGGCTGTTCTCCTGCTAGCTAGCTATTCTCAACCCTGCACAAACCCACATCTTTTGGGAATTGCAGTCATGAAATGTAGGTTAATGCTACTGTAGGTATTAGTCCCACATTAATGGAGGGGTAGTGCTGTGCTCAGATATCAGCTGTCACCTGGAGGGGACCAGGTCCTTCCCCCTAGCAATTCTTTCCCCCACTCTTTCCATAAGAGCCTGGGCTATAGAGTCCCAACCTTACAAAGGGGAGGAAGAGGAAGTTCCATTGGTTCAGAAGGGGTAGGGGGCCATACAGCAGAATCATTGCTCCCACATGACCAACCCACAGATTCTGGCTCTCTTCTGATTGCATTACTGAAGAAAAGCACAGGGTTGACAGTATCAAAATGAAAACAGATGCCAGTTTGGAGTTTCCCCCGATATTCTTAAAGTATTAGGAATAAAACTAAGAGGAAAAGCAAAGAGTTTACTTAGATGACATAGGAACTGAATGATTTCAGAGTCACTGTGATCATTGAGGACCCCCTTAAATCAGAAACACTTGAAAATTGATCCACAAAATTTATCATCTGGATTGCACATAAACTAATTTGCATGAATATCAGATTGGTAAAACAAAAAAAAGAAGAAGGAACTGTCTTGCTTGCTTTACATCACCTGAGCCAACTTAGTTACTGGAATCCAAACGTTTGTTTACTCTGACAACATAGGGGCGTTGAGCAACCTTTTCTTTTGTTGATCAAAGCATACTGGGGAGTGGGAGGGGGACTGATCTTATAAAGAGACACAGTGTTGGTCTCATGTTTTACTCCATCATTCCAGCAAGGTTTATGACTGCAAAATGAAGCTGTTCTTAGTAAGCTGCTTGCTGGCTTGTTGTGGTTGCCAAGTCTGGGCAGCGAGCAGAGAGTATTACATTGGGATTACAGAGACCATTTGGAACTATGCACCTGGGAATAAAAATATAATATCTGGGCAGCTTTTTTCAGAAGAAGAGTAAGTAACATTCAGTTTGTGCTAACTACATATAAATGCTCTTGACTTTACAATAATGGTTGGTGTAGACACTGCTGGTTTAGAAACTGATCCAAAGCCCATTGAAGTCAATGAAAAGATTCCCATTGTTCTGAATGGCTTGTGAATCAGATCCTTATTCCTAGTCATTTTCTACAGGGCTTGTAAGGGGTCTTCTGTTTTTCCTAACATGTTAAAAATTCATTTGTATTTATGGAAGAAGAGCCTCTCAGACTAGGCGCCCATTCACGTCAGCAAAACTCCCATTGGAATACAGTACGATTACAACAGATGCCTTTGCTGATTAAGGATGGCAGGATCAGGCCCTGAATGTCTCATGATGTGTAATTTCGATCTCTCAATAAATAGATAAGATGCTGCATGTGCATATATTTACTTAAGGTAGGATTTTTTTTTTTAAATGGTGGCTGTGAAAACTCAGAATTTTACAGCACTGAAGCTGTGCTATTCAGCTGTCTCTGAGCTTTGACTATTTTAGTTAATCCCATTTGTACTGAGATATACATCATTGGTTTAATTTCAGATTATTTTGTTCACAATTCCTTTTACACAGTAGATGTTTTTCTGTTGATTTATTTTTAACATTGAGACTCTCCTTTCTGTCTGCCAGTACAATGGAATCCTGCTCCTGTATGTGACATCAAAATGCTAAGAGACCAGGATCAATCACTGTATAAGTAGGAGAGAAACTAACTGCAGATCCTGAAGTAAGCTCTGTATTGGCAGACCCTTGCATTCCTCCAGAGAGGCGCTTCCTGTGGACACAGGGTTCCACACACACAGGGCTCACTGCAAGAGCAGGGCCTTAGTCTGTGCTAGTGAAAAAGATACAAGAGACAGGGTCTAGTCAAAAATAGATATAATTCATAAGGAGGGGAAACGGAAAAGCATCTCAGAAGGAGAGAAAATAGAAGTAGGACTATTAAGAAGTCTACTGTAAATAGATTTTGCAGACTGTTTTAAGAGTCTGGTATATTTTGTTGGCAATCCCCTGACATTTGCTGTATGTTTCTTCTGGATCACCTTGAATTCCTATGTTTAATGGTTTCACAATTTTGCTGGAGATTTTCTGCTAAGGTCATAAGAGTTTCTGCACTATTCAGTTTTAGAATTACACTGTAGTGTAGAAAAAAAACATTTGTTTCTCATATGGCAGAGACACTTTGGTATTCCAACGTTATTCATGAAGTGATGAGTTGGATAAGAGTAGCACAAGACATGCAATAGTTGGTAAGATGATTACACACAGATGTGTAAATCAGCCACAAGTGTGAGAATACATCTCACTCACATAACTACATCTGGAACCTAAACAGAATCTGAAATAAAAGAACCCACCAGCTGCAGGTCAGCAACAAACTGCTTCTTTAGTGTTTTTGCCACAGAGACAAGGACTTAATATGGTTACTACCATCCCATATTTTGTAATGTACATAGACCATTATGATGGATTATTTGACACAGTTATTCAGAATCCTAGTATATAGGATTGTTACTTCAGTTGTAAACTCTATGAGGGAGTGACCATCATTTTGTTCAGAGCCTAACACAACGGGCAGTACTGCCATACAAATAATATTAGTATATAATACACATGCTTTAGATATTCAATCCTGTCTTAATGAGGGGAAGGGATATTGTCAGGGCATGAAAGCTTTCACCTACTTCTGCAGAGTATGGAAACTTTCACTACAGATCCTGAGACCACATCAAATTTGTGTGTTTTTACATTTTGCTGTAAACTTGAAACCTCACACTAAGTTCATGGAGAACTTTATGAATCTTCCAAATGCACCTGGGCATGTTTATGGTTTTAGTCTTAAAACTGAGTGCAACTCATCAGTTTTGGCAGAGTTTTGATTTATGTTTTTTGTTTGAACCCCAACAAATATCAGGGGTTGAGAGTGCCAGCTGAAGAAAAGGCTAGCATAAGTACAGCAATGCAGCATCAGCACTGGCTAGGAGCCCAAGTCCTCATGAGGGATTTAAACTGGCTATATACGATGCAATGAACTGAGCCATACTGACACAAGCATGTGGAATGATTTCATGCTTCTAACTGATAAAGAAAGATAAATCTCAAAAAGTCTGACATCCTAGAACTATGGGGCTGTGAACTCATGCATATTTGAAGAGTGACATC
Source organism: Caretta caretta (assembly GCF_965140235.1). NCBI lineage: Eukaryota > Metazoa > Chordata > Testudines > Cheloniidae > Caretta > Caretta caretta. The sequence continues at coordinate 28,647,766 of NC_134214.1, forward strand.
CGCAATTTCACTGTCAGTCACCCTCTAAGACATTCACCACCTTCATTTGTCAGAAGAACAATAAGTACTGTTTCCTCTACCCCAAATGGGCTGAAGAGTGAGGGTGTTTGTACAGAGTGAAAGGAAGACCAAGGTAATGAGGAGGATGGACAATGGTGAGGTAACATTGGGACAGGTGGAGAAAGGAAAGAGAAAACACTGAATAGCATATAAATAGTCAGTGGGGAAGAATAAGAAATTAAGTGTTTTGAAGAAAGAAAATTTTAGAGAAAAAAATAAAAAGTGAAATATTTTAAAAGGGTGACAAATTAAGACTGAGCAAAAATATGGACAATTAAAAAGAGATGCATCAAATAAGATAGAAAAAAGATGAATCAAAAAAGAAAATAAGGGAAACTTTCTTTTGGGGTTTTTGGTGGAAGAGTTCGAATTTTTTCACTCTAAACAACATTCCTTCTTCAGACATAACCCGCATGGGATACTATCGATTAGTCTCATTCTCTTTCCTAGAACTATAGGCATGAAGCATGAAGCCAGTGATCCAACAAACAGCTGGATGGGAAACGGAATGCGAGTAAATGGTCTGAAGTCTGAAGAGCAAAATGCTGAGCAATGCTGTCAGATGACACATTTGCACTCCTCTTATTTGCTTTGTGACAAACTACAGAGGACCAAATCCATCCCTGGTATAAATTTACTCAACTCAGTAGGGTTATATTTGTGATGAATTTGGCCCATCTCATTTTCAACTGCTCCTAAACTCTCACTCTTTTCCTGAACCCTCAGGCTATGAGAGTGTGTTTTTATGAATCCTATTATCTATTAGGGGAGAGAAAGAAAAGAACACAATGCAACTATCAACAGGAAGCCTTACAAGTAAACACTAATTATTTATACAGTCCAAGAAGAGCCATAACATGCTCCCTAATTTTAATTTGTGTCTGGCAAAGCTTCCTGAAATCTGACTTCCAGTAACTCACCCTCTTGCTCTGAGTCTGTGCTCTCCAATTACACAGAGCTCCTTATCAGTCCTTTGAAGCTGTGTGATTGACAGACTGAACAAATTGTGCCTACCCAGGGTTCAGCCCCACGATAAATGCTTTGGATTTTGTACAAGCAAAATTACACATAGGAGTAGAAATCAGACGAATTTTGAATTTCAGAATGTCAAACGTTTTCCTAATTAGGGGATTGATTCCTCCCAGAATAATCCTTACTCCAGCAATTAGTCTTTTTGAAACAACTAGGGCAGGGACGGGCAAACTTTCTGGCCTGAGGGCCACATTGGGTTTCCAAAATTGTATGGAGGGCTGGTTAGGGGAGGCGGTGCCTCCCCCAAACAGCCAGGCATGGCCCGGCCCCTGACCCCATCCAACCCCCCCTGCTTCTCACCCTGGGACTCCTACCCCATCCAACCCCCCTGTTCCTTGTCCCCTGATGGCCCCTCCGGGACTCCTGCCCCATCCACCACCCCCTGTTCTCTGTCCCCTGACAGCCCCTGGACCCCCCTGTCCCTGACTGTCCCCTGCTGCCCCATCCAACCCCTCCTCTCATTCCTGACTGCCCCCCCGGGACTCCTGCCCCATCCAACTGCCCCCGGAACCCCTGCCCCTGACTACCCCCTGCCACTCCATCCAATCCCTGCCCTTCCTGACTGCCCACCCGAGACCCCTGCCCCCATTCAACCCCCCTGTTCCCCACCCTCTGACCGCCCCGACCCCTATCCACACCCCCGCCCCGACCACCCCCTCAAACTCCCCTGCCCTCTATCCAACCCCCTCTTCCCTCTTATTGCGCTGCCTGGAGCACCGGTGGCTGGCGGCACTACATCTGCGCTGCCTGGCTGGAGCCAGCCACGCACCGCGCAGCACAGAGCACCGGGTCAGGCCCAGCTCTGCAGCTGCGCTGCCCTAGGAGCTCGCAGCCCGGCCGCCCAGGAGCATTGCGCCAGCAGTGCAGTGAGCTGAGGCTGAGCGGAGGGGGAACAGAAAGGGCTGGGACGGGGGCTGGCCTCCCAGGCCAGGAGCTCAGGGGCTGGGCACAGGGTCCCGCGGGCTGGATGTGGCCCACGGGCCGTAGTTTGCCCATCTCTGAACTAGGGCAATTGATGCGAGCAGTCATTACATGGGCTATAAGCGTTGCAGGATTTGGCCTAAATATCCTAGTTAACAGTATTAGCACCATGTTGACAATCATGTAATCAAACATGAGTCAGTGCTAGCAGTTTCCCTGGCCATTGTAGACAGAGGCTTTTTAAAAATACACTTGCTTGCTTCCCCTTCCACCGATGACATTGAAGTCTATGGCAAAACTCCTGCCAACTTCAGTGATGGTAGGATCAGGGGCTCACAGTTTGCTTTCAATTGTCACACCTTCAGTGTGTGTGCCAGGCTTACTCATTCTCAAGGCCAGTCTACACTGAAACAAGTTTAGGTTTTATACCATCTCTCCAGGCATACTAACTTGGATGATTTTGCAAAACAAAAAACTAGGGGCAGCTTGGATCTGGTTCCTATTTAATATAAGCTATCAAAACTCAAGGAGAATTAGAGAAAAAGTTTTGAATCATCTCTAATAAAATAGGGAACCTGCAAAAGGGCATCTTCCTTTTAAAACTCACAAATTCAAAGGACACAGTCCTGTTGTCCTTATTCAGTGGAGCCAACAGGAGTGAATTTAAGAGTACATAAATGCTAATACTTGCATCACATAAACAACATCCAACTGAGCCAAAATTTCCCCAACTATAGCCTGTAATCTCTTCCATAAATACCTGACCCAGGCCAGTACTTAGGGAGATACATCTATAGTTCTCCCTGACTGGCACAAACCTGTATCAGCCACCTCAATAAAGAATATCCTTAATGTTCTTTCTACACCTGAGTAATATCTCTTCTCCACTTCGAGGGACTCAAAAGCTACCGTAACCTAATAATGGAAGTAACAGTTTTATCATTTGTAATGAGATTTAAAGAAATTAAGGTATAAATGTAATATGTTATTTCAATAACGTGTATGTACTTTCCATGTAATTTGTGAGCAACATACACACTGTATTTATGGAAACATAAGAAGAGATGGAGCCAAACTCCCTTGTATTTATATTCCTGCATGGGACAAGGAGATTCAGGGTTTTTTTCTTAGCCAAGTTTTGCTTTAAGGTAAAATAACCCATTTCAGTTTAAGATTCAGGATTAATTGAACCCCCAAGGAGATTACCTAGATTCCTGGGGCTCTGTCTGCTGGCAGCTCCTGGTAGGGAGGGGGAGTCAAAGCAAACGCAGAGTCTGCCCGGCAACCAGTAGGGAGCGAGATGCCCCTCCCAGGGAGTTCAGGAAAGGGGAGAAGCCATTTTTGAGTCAGTGTGGAGCCAGCCAGGGCAAGGGCAGGACTGGCTGTGTGGGGAGCTCCCACTCCCAGTGTGAGTCCCAGGCCTGCATACAGGGTTCCACCCTGAAAACTGGCCTCTAGGGACCTGAAAACAAGATCTCTCAGCTGGGTATTTCCTTCTCTACTGATGACTCCTAGTTTGTAGAGTTTTCCTGGGAAACTTCCCCAGCCAGGCTGAGTTTGCCCTCCAGCTCCCTAGGTGAGACCAGTCACCACATGGTCAGCTCTGCTCTGGCTGCTAGTCCAGGGCTGCTGCCTGCTGTGAGTGTGTCTGGATGCTGGGCTAGGAGACGACAGTTTGGATTTTAGTACAGTTATGTAACCTGCACCTTGAGCCCTGCACCCCTTTGTGGTGAGGGGAAATCCTGGGACCGAAGCAGCCTGACTCCTGCCTGAAGAGGATCCCTGCCAGCAGAGATCAGCCCCTCTGCAGTGACTGAGGAGTCCAGAGTCATCTCTGAACCTGAGGGTCATTCATGGAGTTTGTGAATGCACCACCTTTTAGTTGGTCAGTCAGGGAATTCATTTTGGGGACCCCCTACTCCCTGAACTGTCTTCTCAAGCCAGGGAGTAAGGGTTTGGGGATTTTATAACCTGCTGCATATTAAACCTGTGGAGGGATTTAACACCTTCTCCCACTTGTGAGTCCTTTGGGCTGTACTGAACCCAATCAGCCACCCTGCTAAACCACTGCAGAGAAGAATTTTGTGGTCTTAGGTCATCAAGGGCCCCAACAAAGTACGCATACCAATGGGACGCTAATCTTACATTTGCTACATCAAGTCACGTGACTGGGGAAAGTCACAGGTATTAGCAGCATGGGCACTGGTGACACTAAAAATAGTGTTTTACCCTGTTAAGTTATATTTGTCTCCTGTTTAATATAATTATTGTGTTGAAAAAATGGTATGTGTTTGTGTTATTTCTTGGAAGTCTCCAACTATCTGGCAAGTAAGTGGGGATTACCCTGTGGTTACAATTTTCCTCCCAAGCTGTCCTGGTGACCCTGCCAGGAAGGAGCAAAGGGGCATGGAGGCGCACCGCCAAATAAATTCATGGGGAAAAAATAAAGAAGATACACCCTGCTGAGTGGGTGGCGGGATCCAGAAGAACCCAGACCTGTCCATCAAAACTTGTAAGCAGATTAGCATTAAAGAAGGTAACCGGGTAAAGAGGGGGAGCTACAAAGATATATTCAAAAAAGTTGAAAACCGTCCCTCATTTTCTTTGAGCATGTATGAAGAACTCAGAATATACCAAAAGAACTCAGAAAATACTATCATCCCCCTATGAACAGTAGGTAGAAAGATCTGTATCTGTATCAAATGTTTAGTCTCTCCCTTATTTAGATTGCGAGCTCTTTGGTGCAGGAACTGTCTTTTCGGTATGTATTTGTACACTATCTAGCCAATGGAGCCCTGATTCATGATTGGGGCTTCGGGGTGCTATCATGATACAAATAATAATATCCCTGGCATTTTAACAGATTCATTTTCAAGAATCAGTGTATTCTGACAGGGCTGTGTTTGTTTTCTCTGCAGACAGGCCAGAGTTTTTCTCCAAAGAGGCCCGGACAGAATAGGAAGCACTTACAAAAAAGCTGTCTACACACAGTTCACTGATAACTCCTTTAACAAAACAGTTGAGAAGCCTTCCTGGTTGGGGTTCCTAGGCCCAATTATCAAGGCAGAAGTTGGAGATCTCATTATCGTCCACTTGAAAAACTTTGCTTCTAGATCCTATACTCTTCATCCACATGGTGTGAAATACACTAAAGAAAATGAAGGTAAATTCCAGCTGATTCTGTCCAGATTTTAATCAGTACTTCAAAAGTCCCATTGACTTCAGTGGGATTCCTTGTAGCAATGAAGACTGCTCAAGTAAGTAAAGATTATAGAATTAGGATTTAAGAGAGGACTTAATCAAAAGAAGATAAGATTCAATTAGGGACATTTCCGAGATCACAGGGAAGGTTTTACAAGGGCCAAAATATGAAATGAATAGGAACCCACTAAGGTCCTATCGATCTGCAAAGAGGACAATTTTTGATCAACACTTCAGCAAACAAGGCTGATAGGTGAGACACAGGGCTACTAAGGTAATTTGAATAAAATTGATGTTAACATGGAAAAAGAGATTAAGCAATGGACACTAAATGGAAACCCATTTAACTTCAAATAAAAATACAATGTGAATTTTATCTCTTTAATATGTAATGATAAAGGTATAACTCAAGACATTTCTAGAAGCTACTGTACGTTACTTAGATTTATAGGGCAAAATCCTGGTGGAATACTGTAGTGACTTTAATGCGACTAGTGCTTATTTAATAGAGCACCCATCACAAATGCCAGAGATAACTCGAGCTGGAACTGAGCCACAGGTGTAAATCCTCAGTTGGTGAAAATTGTCACCGTTCTATTGAAGTCAATGACTGTTGCCCCCATACTAACATTCGGTGGGGGTGTTTTGGTTGGCTAGCTCCCAGTACTAAAAGGGGAAGGGTCGATGGGAAATCAGGACCCTGAGACTGACAGTCCCCAGGAACAATGGGGAGGGGCCAATGCTCCAGATCAGCCTGAATGACAGGGCGGGCAGGCTAATCAGGGAGTCAGGAGGCCAGGGGCGTCCTGTCCTCTGTGTGAACTGGATTTGCCTGGGTCAGACAGAGTGGGGCCGAGCTAAGGAGAAAGCAGGGGCCCAAGCTGAGCTGGGGAGCAGAGCAGTACCAGATCCAGAGGGGCCAGAAAAGAAGGTCAGGAAGCAGGTCAGAGTTGGGAGCAGGGCTGCAGCCACAGAGCCAGGTGTGGTGAGCAACTGGAGCCAGCCAAGGTAGTACCCTGGGCAAAGGGCCCAGCGCAGAAAGACTCCCCCAGCCAAGGGTTCTTGCAGGCCAGACTGGGAGGGGGATCTTAACCTGACGGGGGGCTGATGCTGAGAAGAAGGGTCCCACCACCCAAAGCCCTGAGATGTGTGGCCACCCCCAGAGCAAGTGTCCAACCCGCAGCATCCCTGCAGCAGAGCCAGGGCTTGAGAAGGAGGCCTGGGACCTACAAGGAACAGACTGTGAACTGCCCTGACATTCCAGAGACACTGTTTGTAACGTTCCCTACCACAGAGGGGGGTGATGTTTTCCTTTGACCTTTCCCATTTTTCCTTATTCTTTTTTAATTAATTGTGGATTAAATAACTTTTAATAGCATTTTCTTTAAATTGTATGTACTGATCAGTGGGTCAGGGAAGTGCTCAGTGCAGAGAGAGTACCCCAGAGTGGGGACACCCTAGCCCCTGTGCTAGGTGACCGCAGCAGTGCTGGGGGGTCGAGCCCCACAGAAATCCGGGGCCCAGCCGGGTTACGAGGACTCTGCCAGACAGGAGAGTGGAAGGGGAGCCCTCAAGGGCAGGGAGGCCTCTGGGTAAAGGAAGTGGGAGAGAGGACTCAGATCCTTTCACTATCCCACCTCACCGGAGTAGTGCAGAAGCCAGTAAAGTTTCCCACAATAGCAGGACCATTCCCCCACTTACATTTGGAAGTCTGGACTATGTTACTGCCACAATTAGTCAATGTCAAAGCATTACAGGTGCAGTGTTACTGACTTCTTTTAGATCATGCACAATCTCCATTTTACAGAGTATAAAATGTCCAAGAGACATCTTCAGTAGCTTTACCTAAAGCACTCACAATCTTGCTTGTAATCTGTCAATCTCATTCCAAACCATGAAGGAGATGTTACCATTGACTGCATTGAATGTTATGTACCCTAGGTGCTTTTTATCCTGACAATACCAAAGATTTGCTAAAGAAAGATGATGCTGTGAAGCCTGGAGAACTGTATACGTACAGATGGGATGTAACAGAAGATCATGGTCCTGCTGAGGGAGATAGTAATTGTATGACCAGGATTTATCACTCACACACAGATGCCCCAAAGGATGTTGCCTCTGGGCTTGTTGGACCTTTGATAACTTGCAGGAAAGGTAAGAGATATAAAATATGTAAACAGCAGGAAGCAGAAAAGTGAAACTTGGTTTCTATTTTCATAAGAGATAGATATTGATGCGTAATGTTGCTATATGCTTTTAAACAGCGTTTGTATTTCATCCCAGAGTCCGCTGCCTTTGAGTAGGAATCCCTGAGTATAGTATGAATTTGTGCATGTTGAATAATTGATATAGCTTGTGAAGTGATTTGGAGTAAGTTGAAATGAAAAGCATAATATGAATATAAGGTATTGAGTGTGGGGGTTTGCACATATATAAAATGTAACGTGAAACCTACCAGTTACACATACATTATTTTGATTTTATTTAAAGCAAAATCTGGTGAAAAGTCTTTCCTCTCATATTTGGCCTTAGAAATGAGCAATAACTTATTATCAAAACACTTTTTGTAGTGTCACTCTACATTATCTTTCTCTTAGAAAGATCTATAGGAGACAGACATACCAACTCTTATTTAAAGGCAACCGGTAAAAATCTACCTTAATGTTACTATAGCTAAGAATTGAGGAAAGGAGCATTTCACCATCCAGTCAATGAAAATGACTATTTTTCAGGCACACTGGATGGGGGAAGCGATAAACACATTGATGCTGAATTTATCCTTATGTTCTCTGTGATGGATGAAAATTTAAGCTGGTATCTGGATGACAATATTGAGAAATATTGCTCCGAACCTGCCAGTGTTGATAAAGAGAATGAGGACTTCCAGGAGAGCAATAAAATGCACTGTAAGATTTTTTATTTTTTTTTTTTAAAGAACTGTTCATCATGTTGTATTCCATTAACATTCCTTTTCTAGTCTCTAAAAGGTGACCGATAGCTAGGTCGTATGTTTAATTAAGCGCTTTATTCTTTTTAGATCTTTTCATATAAAAAGTGAAGGTTTAGGTCCTGCTTCTGCTCCTGTTGAAGTCAATGGGAGTTTTGCCACTGATTTTAGTGTGATCAGGTTTGGGGCAATACTTATTCATACTAGAAACAAAAAGAGCAAGTATCTGGCAGGACCAGAGGTGTGGGAAAACCAAAACCATGTAATTGTGACAAAGGGTATATACAGTGGGTCTGAGTCACCTACCAAGCTGCTCAAATTGCTGTTGAATCTGTACTAGCATAGTTTCCCAGACCACTGTAAGCAGAGCTTTGTTTCCTTCCCCCAAGCATTATACTGTACTCCAAAACACAGTCGGTGCTGCTTAGTGTCACCACAGAAGCTAGCCTTAAATCTGTCCTGAACTAAACATTCATGAAAAGGACTGATGATCACACTGCAAATACTAGCCATGCAGATCAGATATGGATTCAGGTTTTGGAACCCCATGGCCTAATGTGAAAGATGCTCAGAATCAGTTTTGGTTAGAGCTCATCTCTACCTTAATAGTATAGTGGCAGTGATTTTAGTGTTACATAGTTGGCAAGATAACAAGTTTTTGCACAAAGGTCTGTGAGCCCTGTGATGGTGAGTATATAATAAATAGCATTTCTTATTTTTTAAGCAATCAATGGATACATGTATGGATATCTTCCCAATCTCACCATGTGTGAAGAAGACAAAGTGAAATGGCATCTTTTTGGCATGGGTAATGAAGCTGATGTCCACTCAGCCTATTTCCATGGACAGGTTTTTACAGAAAGGAATCACCGCGTTGACTCCATCAGTCTCTTCCCTGCTACGTTTGTTGACGCTCTTATGGTGCCGAAGAACCCTGGGGAATGGCTGCTTAGCTGCCAAGTCAATGATCACATAGAAGGTATGAAATAAGTTACTGTCTGTTGTATCTTACAATCTACAAGTGAGCGAAGCATACTTGAGTGCTTTATTTGGCATGCCATAATCATGATACAAAAAACAGAAGAGCCACAGTAAACTTTATATAAGTGGATACAAGACCTGAGCCAGAATTGGAATGATCTAACCATTTGAATTAAATGTGCCTGAGCTTACCCTTTACTGAGTCACTTTTGTGTGAACGTTGACATTCGGAAGAACACCATCTGATATATCACAGTCTAGTTAACAAAGCCATCTCACATTCTCAGCAGCTCATCTGGGAATGCATTTACGCTAAGGGCTGAACCAAAGCCCAATGAAGTCAATGAACATGTTGTCACTACTTGGATTCAGTAATATGTGGGCAGGAACTGATTCAGATTCCAAATGTAGATGAGTAAAGCCATGATTTACACTGGATAAGTTTACCTCTGCTTGCAAACGGGGCAAGCTCAGCCAGTGTGAATCGTAGCTTCTTTTATCTACATTGGTTGCTGGCCACCAGTGGCTGAATTGGGGCTCATTCCAAGTTCAGGCAAGGCCATAGTAATTTATTCCTAAAGGGTGGAGGGGAGGCAGGTAAATTCACATTTTAACCTAGATGTTCCTTGGAAAGTTCCTTAGTTTATCAGAGACAGGGTTAATATTTCCATTCTCTCTCTATATTCCTATAGCTTCCATTATTTATTAACTATAGCATGACATGCTATTTATTTCAGCCCAGAGCTTTGCACGGCTCTCTCTCCTTCTCTGACTAGGAATTTCCAAAATAAATCCCTGATCAAAAAATCCCTGATTAGAATCTGAGTTAATCGTGTCCCACTCATAGTTTAGCCTGATATTGGTAATCTCTCAGGGGGACTAGTCTACGCTATACTCAACTATGCTGAGGAATCAAGTTTCAGTGTGGTTCTCCTGACGTGTTTTAATTATGACCAATTTTTTTTAAAAAAATAGGAGCCTAAAAGATAGGCTCCTATATTATTAACATTAGGCACCTAAATAAGTGGCCTGATTTTCAAGAGTGTGAGCATCCAGCTGGTCAATGGGAGCCATTTGGGTGCTCAGCACTTTTGCAGTATGAACAGGACCTACTTGTAATTTGAAGAATCATTCTGATCTATCAATGCCACTGAACAAGGGGAGAAAAAAAAAAAGAAAAAAGAAAAAGACTTCCATTAATGTCAGTGGGCTTTGGATCAGGACTTTATGTATACTCAATGCAAAGTATGGAAAAAATATCAGGTGATAAATATATTATGAAGATTTATACCGTACTTCACGGCCCATTGTGTGGCTTCTTCTCTCCCATCTAAGGCCTGGTCTACACTTAAATGTTTTGCTGACACAGCTATATCAGGCACTCCCAAAAAAAACCCCACCCCTCAGACTCCTAACTGATGTAGCTATGCCAGTAAACGCTCTGGTGTAGATGCAGTTATAATGGCAAAAAAGTCCTTTTGTCAGTATAGCTTAGGTTTAAGTTCTTCAGGGAACTGGTTTAAGTTCTTTTGTTGGTATAAACTCCATCTCCCCTAGGAGGGTTTACTGGTACAGTTATACTTGCAAACTGTTTCTAGTTTAGACAAGGCCTAGGAATTTCACAAATGAGTCACTAATTAAGTTCTGAGTGAAAGCAGAGCCAATTTAATATGCTTCAGCCTAGGCAAAATGCTATCTGACAGTCTGTTTTCACTCAATCCTAATCTTATTTGTCACTAATATGAACTGTGCCTTCATAAAACAAAGACATCCTTTACCAGCACATAGCAGCCTGCATTGCATACTATGCACTAATTTGGCTTGGGTGTGGCTTGCTTGTAGCTTGCTTTTGTCTGTGATTTGTATAACTTGCAACAGTGAGTCCCAGGGGAAGGAAACAGACAATTTTAAATGAGAGAAGAAAAAAAACAAACAAACTAGGGTTCACATAAAATCCCCTCCCACTCCGCTTAAGGTTTGTTGTATTTGTATCTCCCTTTTTTCCTCCCTTCCCCAGGTGGTATGCAGGCCATTTTTGAAGTAAAAGACTGTAAAAAACCTACAACAGATCACAGTGAATATACAAATGTAAGACATTACTATCTTGCAGCTGAGGAAATTATCTGGAACTATGGTCCATCTGCAATAAACCATTTTACAGGACAACAATTAGTTATTGACAGGTAAATACCTCCTATTAAGTAAGAGAGCAGCTATAGACTATTGCTACAAGCAAACAAGCTTTGTTTACAAAAACTGATTTGGTTTGAACATGCTAAATATACACCGTCATAAGGAGCCACTGATTTTTAAGGAAAAACCCCATTGTTTTCAGTGCTTCTTAAACATTGATTGCAATATATAGCCCATAACAATTATGCCTGTTACTTCCCTTGAGACCTTGAAGCAAGTTTCATTTTAGCATTAATAACTACACTGGAATGAAGAAATGTTGTATCACCATATATAGACAATCAGGGTCCCTGAAAATTTCAGGACTGGTCATCCATCAGTCTAGGGTGGTAAGAGAATGGGAATCAGTGGCCAGATCCTCAGCTGGTGTAAATTGTCACAGGTCTATTGAAATCAGCAAACAACATATACCAGCTCAGAATCTACCCCTTGTTCTAGATATGATTCTGTTAGCTAAGACTAAGGCCTTCTCTACACTGCCACTTTACTGCGCTGCAACTTTCTTGCTCAGGGGTGTGGAAAAGCAGCCCCCTGAGTGCTCCAAGTTTCAGTGCTGTAAAGTGGCAGTGTAAACAGTGCGGGGGGGTGGGGGGCGGATTTACAGCGCTGGGAGAGCACTCTCCCAGAGTTGGTACCACGACTACACAGCCATGTCAAAGTGCCGCCGCAACTAGTGAAGACATACCCTTAGTCAAGTCATTTAACACCTCTATTCTTCATCTATCAAATGGGTTTAACAACACTTTGTTACCTTCCTGAGCTGAGGCTTAATTAATTAATCTCTGTGAAGTGCTGTGAGATCATTGAATGAACAGGGCAATAACAATTTAAGAAAAAAAATCCCAGAGTAAGCTTTCATGAAATCTGCAAACTGTTTAATTGTTTTTACAGTCTTATTTCTCTGTGTTCTTGTGTAACTCATAATAAAAATACCTTTTTTCCTAAAACCAGAATAAAAATTACAAAGCACTGGCCAGAAACTATTGTTTGTGGGTCTTCTAATGCACTGTGTGCATTAGACTAACAAGACAGGATCTCAGAAAAGAAAGACAAGCTGTAGAGAATTTAATGTAGGGGTCTGGTAGGCTTTTTCTGCCTACTCATGATTCCTTTAATTGCTGTATCAAGCTATCATATGATCTATCTCTAAAGTGGGACTCAGAAGATCTGGGTTCTATTTTCAGCTCTGCTTCTGCTGGGTGACCTTGAGCAAGTCACCTCACCTCCCTGTACCTCATTTTCCCCAAATATAAAACGGGGCGGATACTGCCCTCCTTTGTACTTCGAGAACTTCGAGATCTACTGATGAAAGCACTAGCTAAGAGCACAGTATTATTAAAAGTTGTTTCTATCAAATTTCTTCTGAACAGTGAGTCTCAGACATTTTTTGAACAAAATGAAAAAAGAATTGGTGGCTCTTATAAAAAAGCGGTTTATAAGGAGTACACAGATGGCACCTTCACAAAGTGTAAGAAAAGGCTCCCCGAGGAAGAACATCTTGGACTCTTAGGTGAGACTGTGTAAAACAATTTAAGGCAAAGCTGGAGGAGTTTGTTACCTCTCCGAACCCGCAGCATTTGTAAGGCCCTTGAACATGACTCGTTTGACTGGCAGAGCTTACAAATGCTACTAGCTTCATATGGGAGAAAGGGTGGAAATGACAAATAATACTGGCACTGAGGGTTAAGTCAGCTCCATGAATGAGCAGGGAGGTGGTGCATGGCATCTGCTACAGAGTAAAAGAATGAATGGTAGGAGGGCAGGTGATGCTTCCATTGACTGGGTTACTTCTGTTGAGGGGTGAGTGAAGAAGTACATGAACTGAATGGGGGGAGGTAGCGGTAGAGCTGGTGTCTGTGATGGGCAGGATACCAGGAGGAGATGGAGGATGTGCTTGGGCAGCAAAATGATTATAGGGTTGGGGTTACATGTGCTGTTGCCTACGAAGAATTACGCCTGCTGGGAATTAAATGGAAAAGAGAGAGGGTTCAGACAGTACCTCTATCTTTCCCTGTACCCTCTGGGGCGACGGTTAGCTGAAGAGAACACTCACCACAACCCTTCTTGCCACTGTACCTATCTTCCCTTCAGTTTCCTCTGCCTTCCTTTCCTCCCTGTCTAGCCTCTCTCTGCCCCCACAATCATCCAGTCCCCATAGCTTCTCCCTTAATGAAAGCTGGAGCCCAGCTGCCTGTGCTGGACTCCAGTGAGTGCCCCCTGCAGCTGTACATGCAGCAGTGTATTCTAGCACTTTACAATTGGCTAAGATCGGGGTATATTTGTTAAAGGATTCAAGGAGGTAAAAGATTCTGCTGTCTTCCACAAGTCCTGTGTCAGTCCTTCAGCTTTATGTCCCACCTGGATCAAAACAGTCTGACCATTGAAATCTGTGCTCTTTACAAGGACCTGTAATCAAGGCAGAAGTGGGTGACATCATCAGGGTGACCTTCAAGAACAATGGTAGCCACCCCTTCAGCATTCAGCCTCACGGTGTGAGCTACAGCAAGGGCAGCGAGGGCACACTGTACCATACCATCTCTGGAGGTGAATATGGAAGCCAGCAGATTCCTGCAGAGAACAAGCAATTGCATATTTTGATGCATTTGTGATAAAAGTAATTGTGTTTATGACCGGGAGGTTAGCTATTAAGCTTGATTTTTAAAGCTGATTTTATAACAGGCACTGAAGCGCCGTCTTCACACGTGAGTCCTGGTGCTACATATACGTACGAGTGGAAGGTGTCAGAAGATGTGGGTCCCACCCAGGAAGATCCAGATTGCTTAACCTGGCTTTACTATTCAGCTGCAGATTCAGTCAAAGACACCAGCTCTGGCCTTGTGGGCCCTCTCTTAGTATGCAGGAAAGGAACTCTGCTTCCCTCTGGGAAACAGGTAACTCAAGGAGAAAGTGAAAGTGTTTACATCACTCCAACCCAATCTGCTTTCCCTTCCTGAACTGTGACTTCAAAAGCCTGCCAGGCTAAACATGCTTTCCTTTGGGGTGTTTTTTGTGGGGGTGAGTGGGAGGATGTTTGTCTTGTTTGTTTGGGGTGGTGGGATTATGCAGAAGAGAACTGGGAATGGGCTATTTCTAGATCATGGTAAGCAGTAACTAAAGATTGTCACTATTTAATGGGTGTATGTTGGACAGTATGAAATGTGGGGTCCAGTCCAGTTCCTGATGGGCTGACGTACACATCACAAAGCCACCACCACTGGCACCAAGTGGCATCCTGGCTGGCAAATCTCAGCAGGGAGTCCAGGGATTTGAATGATATAGATACTGAGGTTCCTCCTCATCTCTAGAGGTGGTCTCTGCAGGTCAGTAATGGGACAGTTTGACAGAAGCGTGTGGGTAGCTACAGACCAGGTAAGATGGCTAGAGAGTTTAGAGTTCCTCAGATGAAAGGTTCTATCCATCCATCCATTCATATTTATGTTGCTCTCCCTTATGGTAAGTTATATTCACAAAGTAACTTACCAGTAGAAGACCTTTGCTGTCCTTTAGTTTACTCATTTGCATTTTTCTGTTTGCCCTGGTTCTTATCCCCAGAAAAATGTAGACAAGGAGTTTTTCCTACTTGCTACAGTGTTTGATGAGAATCTGAGCTGGTATTTGGATGATAACATTTTGATGTTTCTAATAAATCCTAATGACATTGACAAGGAAGATGAGGACTTCCAGGAGTCCAACAAGATGCACTGTAAGGACTTAACTTTATTATAACTAAATAGGCAAATATACCTCTACCCCGATATAACGTGACCCGATATAACACGGGTTCGCATAGAATGCGGTAAAGCTCTGACATGCTACTCTGAGCAGCATATTAAGGGGGCCGGGCCGGGGCTGAGGGGTTCGATAAGGGGCAGAGGGTCTCGGGGGCGGTCAG